>NC_064922.1:471700555-472325555 GCF_023897955.1 Schistocerca gregaria
ACAAAATAGGTTGTTCTATGGGAATAACTATAGCATATACTGACGTACAATCTAATTGTTTCTATATAGTGAGTGAATTGGCATATCTGTGGAGTGTGTTACCGCCTAGCGGTATTTATGCCAAGCGAACGTGGATAAGTCTACTGCAGTATACTTCTACCTCATGGCAGTGATGTAAACTTGTAATTGATTTACTAGCAGTGCACGCCGTGAACCGTGCATATCGTTTATAAAATTCGTGTCTGTTTGGTCTGTAAGTCAATTAGGCCACGCCAGTTGCCCATGCGCTGAAGTTCCTGAAAACGTGCACAACTGAAAGTGTGCTCGCGACCCTGATGCCACGTTTCACGGAGTCAAGAGGAGCAGCAGCACGGTAGATTTAAGTGCCCTATGTTTCAGATTGCAGCATTCAAAGAAAAATAAATAAAAAGTCAACAAGGTGTCGAAAGTTGTGCTCTTACAGAATAGCCGCCACTGCCTGTGAGCAATAACAAATTCTTGGACTACAGTCGTCTCAATTCTTCCACCTTCCAGTTTCCCGATGGTTCTTCCAGTCTGATGTGAGTCAAGCCTTATGTTCGTATAATGTTGTAATGAAGAACATCACCACAGTACACCGTAACTACTTGCTGACATACACACACTTTCTTTTCCCGTTCCTTGAACTGTCTCGTGTTGTGGGATCAGGTGCATTTGGCGCTGCAGTCACGTACAGCTTTCTGTGTACGACTGGAAGACCCTTAGAAACATGCTCCCACATTTTCTTTCATTCCCCACAGAAAAGTGTATGTACGAGGGCGTGCTGAAAACTAATACCTCTGAATACTTTAAGTGAAAATTCTTACAGACTTTTTTAAATAAAACAAACGTTATTAACATTATCGATCTTTATTTTCATGTCCGTACTATTTCTCAACAGAGTACCCTGCCAATGAACGCATTTCTCCCAACTAGAGAGACCCGTTTGTTGATACCTTCACCGTAGAATATTTGACTTTGTTGACGGAGCGACAACCTCACCTCTGCCTGCACCGCTTAACCACTGGCAAAGTGAAGTGCTCCAAGGTACTCTTCATGTACTCGATACAGATGAAACTTGTACGAGGCGAAGTCGGGACTTCATGGAGAATGAGCGAGGACAGTGTATCCAAGGCGTCGGACTATTGCAGATGTCACAGCGCTAGTATGTGGTCTGGGATTGTCATGCTGAAAGAGAGGATGCTCCATGTCCGTATGAACTCTTCGAATTCGAATCTCGATTACAGCACACTGTTTATCAGGAACTGACACAATTACGTTGTACACTACCATATCACACGCTACAATTCCTGGGGCTCTAGTGGCACAGGGCTGCAAATTATACATGAAGAATTAAGATGTAGAATGTTAATAACTTTCGTTTATTTAAAAAACTTTATGAGTTCCCACATAAAAAATTCGGGGTTTTACTTTTCAGAACGCCCTCGTAAAACATCGAAAGATCGTGGTACGAAGTACTAAGAAGTAGAAAAGTCTCAAATGGAACAACCACCTGCTAAAGACAAGGTTGTTGAGGAGACGGCAAGGAAAACGTGACAGAATATGCTACATTATTTTCGTTGTGATCTCCAACCTATAGACATGTTTGATTCAGCTCTCCATGCTACTCTATCCTGTGCAAGCCTCTTCATCTCCGAATAACTATTGCTACATACATCTTACTGACACTGCTTGATCTCCGTCTACCATTTTTACTTGTGAAATTAATATACTGAGCAATGGTTCATTCCATCAGGTGAGTCTGAACTTGGACGAAACGGGTAAATCATTCCATGCTGCTTCAAATCTGTGTCTTCTTAGATCCAAACAACATTCAGATTCATCATGTAAACGACAAAGTCGCTGCTTGAAATCTCTTTGTATACTGAATGTACAATGCAGTGGCAAAAAGTCATGGGACAGTGATAGGCTCACATACGGATGGCCGTACTGTTCCTTTCAGGAGGTGCAAGAGAGCAGTGTATTGACTGAGCTGTCACTTGTACACGGGTGATTCATGTGAAAAGATTTCCGACAAGACGGAAATTAACAGATTTTGAACACGGAATTCTAGTTGTAGCTACAAGCATGGGACATTCCATTTCGGAAATCGCTGGGGAATTCAATATTCCGAAATCAATAGCGTGTGTAGAATACCACATTTCAGGCATTACGTCTCACCACGGACAACGCTTGCTGAGCTTCACTCAGCGACCCAGACTTGCTGGGTTTGCGTACAGTCGTCAGTGCTAAAAAAACAAGCAGCACTGCGTGCAATAAACGCAGAAATTAATGTGGGCCGTACGAGGAACGTATCGGAAATTTAGCGTTATTGACTTATTGGGCTATCGCAGCAGACAACCAACGCGAGTGCGTTTCGTAATGGTACAACATCAGCTGCAGCGCCTGGGAACGTGACCATATTGGTCAGATCCTTACGATTGGAATACCGTGACATGGTGAGATGTGTCCCAATTTAAGTTGGTAAGATCAGATGATAGGATTCGCGTGTAGTGCAGATCCCACGAAGCCGTGGACTCGAGTTGTCAATAAGGCAATGTGCAACGTAGTGGTGTCTCCATAGTGGAGTGGGCTGTGTACACATGAAATGGTCGGGATCCTCTGGTCCAGCTAAACAGATCACTGACTGGAAACGATTATGTTCGGCTACCTGGAGACAAATTACAACCATTCATGGATATCGTGTTCCCAAAAAATGACGAAATTTTTGTGAATGATAATGCACCATGTCACCAAGCCAAACTTGTTCGCGATTGGTTTATCGAACAGTCTGAACAATTGTAGCGTATGATTTGTCCCCCCAGTACGCCTGACTTGAATCCCATCCGACATATATGGAACATAATCCAGATGTTAGTTCGGGCACAAAATCCTGCAATGGACGGCTACAGAGGCAGCATGCTCAATATTTCTGCAGGATACTTTCAAGATTTGTTGAGTCCGTGCTACATCGAGTTGCTGCATTACGCCGAACCCAAGGACGTCTGAAACGATATTAAAGATATCTCGTGACTTTTGTGACCTCAATGTACACTACTGGCCATTAAAATTGCTACACCAAGAAGAAATGCAGATGAAAAACGGGTATTCATTGGACAAACATACTATACTAGAACTGACATGTGATTACATTTTCACGCAATTTGAGTGCATACATCCTGAGGAATCAGTACCCAGTACAACCACCTCTGTCCGTAATAACGGCCTTGATACGCCTGGGCATTGAGTCAAACAGGTGTGTAAAGGTACAGCTGCCCATGCAGCTTCAACACGATACCACAGTTCATTAAGAGTAGTGACTGGCGTATTGTGACGAGCCAGTTGCTGGGCCACCATTGACCAGATGTTTTCAGTTGGTGAGAAGTCTGGAGAAAGTCCCGGCCAGGGCAGCAGTCGAACATTTTCTGTATCCAGAAAGGTCCGTACAGGACCTGCAACATGCGGTCGTGCATTATTCTGCTGAAATGTAGGATTTCGCAGGGATTGAATGAAGGGTAGAGCCATGGGTCGTAACACATCTGAAATGTAGCGTCCACTGTTCAATGTGCCGTCAATGCGTACATGAGGTGACCGAGACGTTTAACCAATGGCACCCCGTACCATCACGCCGGGTGATACGCCAGTATGGTGATGACGAATACACGCTTCCAATGTGCGTTCACCGCAATGTCGCCAAAAGCGGATGCGACCATCATGACGCTGTAAACAGAACTTGGATTCATCCGAAAAAATGACGTTTTACCATTCGTGCACCCAGGTTCGTCGTTGAGTACACCATCGCAGTCACTCCTGTCTGCGATGCAGCGTCAAAGGTAACCGCAACCATGGTCTCCGAGCTGATAGTCCATGCTTCTGCAAACGTCGTCGGACTGTCCGTGCAGATGGTTGTCTTGCAAACGTCCCAACCTGTTGACTCAGGGATCGAGACGTGGCTGCACGATCCGTTACAGCCATCGGATAAGATGCCTGTCGTCTCGGCTTCTGGTGATACGAGGCCGATGGGATCCAGCACGGCGTTCCTTATTACCCTCCTGAACCCACCGATTCCATATTCTGCTGACAGTCATTGGATCTCGACCAACGCGAGCAGCAATGTCGCGATACGATAAACCGCAATAACTATATGCTACAATCCGACCTTTATCAAAGTCGGAAAGGTGATGGTACGTATTTCTCCGCGTTATACTAGGCACCACGAGAACGTTTCACCAGGCAACGACGGTCAACTGCTGTTTGTTACGAGAAATCGGTTGGAAACTTTCCTCATGTGAGCACTTTGTGTAAGTAGGCTGTTTAGGTTTTTTATTTGTAACACCACCTCTGTATGAAAATCACTGGCTGTGCTGTGTGCAGTCTGTGGCTGGTTGGCCTTCTTGTAATACTCGCCATTGTACTGTTGGGCAACTGGTTGTTAGCAGTGCGTAGCGGTGCGCAGTTGGAGGTGAGCCGCCAGCAGTGGTGGATGTGGGGAGAGAGATGGTGGAGTTTTGAAATCTGTAATACTGGATATACATTATGGCATTTGATCACTATTGAGGTAAATACATTGTTTGTTCTCTATCAAAATCTTTCATTTGCTAACTGTGCCTATCAGTAGTTAGTGACTTCGTAGTTTGAATCTTTTATTTAGCTGGCAGTAGTGGCGCTCGCTGTATGGCAGTAGTTCCAGTAACGAAGATTTTTGGCGAGGTAAGTGATTTGTGAAAGGTATAGGTTAATGTTAGTCAGGGCCATTCTTTTGTAATGATTATTGAAAGTCAGATTGCGTTGCGCTAAAAATATTGTGTGTCAGTTTAAGCACAGTCATGTATAATTGTTCAATTAACTACATATTATTTTCAGTGCTATGTTAATGTGTCCTCTTATTTTTGCTCTTCAAATTGTGTTTTTCTGTGTTGTCGTGTGAAATATTGTGAAATAACGGTGTGTGAAAAACGTAATACTAGGCTTCAAAGTAAACTGGGACATGACAGTGAAGACGAGAGCAGTGTGTTAGCGCCACCATGTAATGAATTAACTAATGTTCAAAGTAGTAATTTGGTACTAGCGCATAGGGAAATGGAGCGGGCTGCAAATAATGGTGTAGGCAGTGGAACAATTAGTGAACAGAGAAGCATTATAGATCGATCGGTCGGCAACAGCTCGCGTCAGGAATCCGAAATAACAGGACACAATCTAGGAAATACTGTACATTCAGGTTTTGCGTCCTCACCGTTTTCTCAAATGAGTCAAGACACATTTTCTGCTTGTCAAAATGTGAATGTTGCCGGTGAAAATGCACTGCCAAAAAGCATAGAGAAACAGATTCCAGACACTAATACATTATTATTGCAATTAATGCAGCAAATGAAACAAAATCAGAGACAAACACAGCAAAAGTTAGACACAATGGAACAAAATCTTCAAAAGTTAGACACAATGGAACAACACCAGAGACAAACACAGCAACAGTTAGACACAATGGAACAAAAGCTTCAAAAGTTAGACTCAGTGGAACATACGCTTGAACATACACGCGAAAATTTAACTACTGAGTTACATAAAATCGAATCGACGTGTCAAAAAGTGCGTAATGACGTAAAAGCCCAATTTTGTGAGCATTTTAAACCTATTTTTTCGCTGCATGAAAATGCATTACAGAATCACGAATCAGCCATAAAAGAACTACAAACTATTGTTCATGAAAAACATGAGACCTTGGAAGCCTAAATTGACTCAGTTGCATCTATCGATTCGGTTACGCAACTTGCAAAAACTCAGCAAAACTTAAAGGACACAGTAGATACGATTTCAACACAAATGGACACACTGAAATTTGGTTCAGAAAAACACACTGAGGAAATAAGTAAACAATCGGAGAAAGTAGCCGAACTTTCGGATCAGTTCATTAACTTATCTACAAAGGTAGATAATGATCTGAATGACACAAAACCTGTAGCCTTCACTGACACTGAAGAGTATGAACAAATTAGAAAATTCAAACAGAATCAAAATCAAATCAACACACAGTACAAAAGAGAAATGCGGGAAGTACAAGATCAGTTGGCTCAAGTAATACAAGAATTACATATTTCAGAGGACTCTCGCGCTCCAGTACGGGAAGAGGGACATAGAAATACAGAACAACCACAAAATAATAACACAGGACACTTCGGAAATTATGAAAGAAATTGGCAAGGCGCATTGAATTTTGAGATGTAAGAATGACCAACATGCGACTCGCCGACAAGATGATTTTGACTATAAGCTGTTCATTACTACACGTAAATTCAAAACATTTAAGAATTCTGGCAACGACATTTATCCACAAGCGTGGCTCCATCAATTCTCTCATTGTTTTCCTCCTAACTGGTCATTGGAGCACAAATTAGAATTTATGTGTGCCTACTTAGAGAATGAACCAGCTGTAAGAATGCGATCGGTCATTAACGATTGTCACAGTGAAGGAGAATTTTATCATGCCTTCCTCTCAGCATATTGGTCTCAAGCTACACAATACCGAGTAAAACATAGCATCATTATGATGAAACATTTCGAAGAATCTGAATTTTCCAGTCTTGTGAAATATTTTGAAGACATGTTACATAAGAATCAGTATCTTTCAAACCCATACAGCCCCTCAGAACTCATCCGCATTTGCTTAATCAAATTGCCTGAACATTTACGACATATTATTTTGGCAGGACGTTGCAAAGAGGACATTGAAGCTTTTCAGGGACTGTTACAAGAATTGGAAATTGACACTGACAATCGCGGAACGTGGAAACAGGAACACAACAATTACAGGTCACATCCGTCACAATTCCGCGATGAAAGAAATAATAACTGGACACGACAAGGCTATTCTCACAATACAAATCGTGACCAGACACCACCCGTATGACAACCGTTGGCAGAGTAGTAATAATTACAAGGAAAGGTCACCTCTCCGCAGTAGTGACTAATCAGAGAAACAGACAATATGGGAACCAAAACAATTATTAACAAGGGAGACAGAATAACTTTAGACGCAATGGTCCAGCGCGTAGTTACGATTCAGGGAGAAATTCTCCACCACGTGACCGACAAGAAAGAAAGTATGGAAACTTCCGACAAAACGACAGACCTGAATTCCATCAGAACTGGCGAGCTTCAAACAGGTCAGGGCCCTCTCGGCAAGGTGAATTTGTAGAAGTTAGGTCTCCAAATCCCAAAAACGAGGCGCGCCAACAAAGAGACAATAGGCAATGACTCATACCGCTGGCAGCCAAAAAACGTATTTCTGAAACTGACGAAGCAGCTGCCGTAGCTAGTAATTACGTAAAAATGGAAGACATTAGGGACATCTTACTCCAGGAACACGACGTAAAACATAACAACATTGCATATCCGGTGATTCACATTACAGTAAAGGACGTAAAATTTACGGCAGTACTTGACTCTGGTAGTCCCATTTCAGCAATTAGTGAAACAGCCTTTAGTAAATGCAACAAATCGAACGATTGCCCCACACTTCCGTTACGTAAGATTAAATTACAAGGTGCAATCTTTGGGAAAAGTGTAGATGCACGCCAACAAACCAACTTAGAATTCTCTTGTCAAAGCCACAGCTTCTCTATGAACTTTCTTATTGTTCCATTATTGTCGACGGAAATTATATTGAGAGTAGACTTTTTCAATGAATACAAAGCAATCTTAAAATTTCACGATGCTGAAATAAGTTTAGAGAAAGAAGGTAAGTCAATAGCTTTGAAATTTCAAGATTGGCTCTCAAACCATGACGAGGAAATTAATCGGCTTTACCTTCTGTTAGACAACAGTTCGGAATTTTCTACGGGACTAGACACTATCACTCTGCAAGTACTGACAGGAATGACATCGACTGCATATTTGATACTAATGAGTTAATTGAGAATAAAATTCAAACAATTGAGAATTGTAATGACACTGATAGGCAGGACCTTTTTGAGATTTTACAAGCACATTCCACAGTTTTTACTCACAAAACAGGAACAATCAAGGAATTTCAATACCAATTTTGTGTTCGTGAGCATACAATATTTTGTGTTAGACCATACGTAATTCCGGCGCATTATACGGACCGTGTTAGAACAGAAATACAATCTATGCTTGACGAGGGAATTATTGAGCCTGCACTAAGCTCATACAACAATTCATTACATGTTGTTGAGAAGAAAAATGGATCGATCAGGCTTGTCTTAGATTCGAGACAAATCAATACTATCATCATTCCTGAAACAGACAGGCCGCAAACTTTGGAAGAACTTCTTCAAAATTTTAATGGTGTAAAAGTGTTGTCTTCTATTGATCTCAGATCCAGCTTTTCTCAGATCGAACTTCATCCAGAATGTAGAAAATACACAGCTTTTCTTTGTTTCTGCGTTTGTTATCAATTTCGGAAACTTCCTTTTGGTTTGAACATTTCTTCGGCAACATTCATTGGCGGGCTAAATTCCATATTACTGATTTCTTAAAACGTCATATCACCTTATATGTGGATGATATTCTAATAGCAGAAGCCTCATGGGAACAACATAATCGCATCCTCAACAGTTTGTTATGTATTTTTGGAGAATCTGGAATTACAGTTAACGTGGAAAAGTCTGAATTCGGTAGGTCAAAGGTGAGGTTTTTGGGATATATTATTTCTTCTGAAGGCATTCAGCCAGATCCTGAAAAGTTAGAAGCAATCAGAGCCATTCCAGTTCCATCCACAAAAAGACAAGTCCGCAGTTTTCTAGGTCTCGTCAATTTTTACCGTCGTTTTCTGAATATGGAAATTCTAGTTAAACCAAAACTTTGTTCGCTCACTGGAAAAAATACTATTTGGAACTGGGACGAACAAGCACAGTTGGAATTCAAATCTTTGAAAGAATCGCTACTTAACGCGCCAATACTAGCTCATCCAGATCTCTCACAAGATTTGTGCCTTAGCACGGATTCTTCTAAAGTCGGTCTTGGTGCCCATTTATTTCACGAAGCCACAAAAAATGACATTACTGTTCAGAGAGTGCCGAGTGCTAACAAAATCTGAAAAAAATTATTCCGTTACGGAATTAGAAGCTTTAGCTATTGTTTGGGCATTTAAGAAATTCCGTTTCTTTCTTTATGGTAAGCACGTAAAAGTATACAATGATCATCGTGCATTAGAATTTCTTATGTCTTCATAATTAAATCATGACAGGTTAAAACGTTGGGCATTGTTTCTGCAAGAATTCCACTTCACAATAGTCTACACTCCCGGCAAGGAGAACATTGTTGCGGACGCACTGTCACGCGCACCGGTTGGCTTGATAAAAGTAACACAGAAGGCAACCTCGAGAAAAATTTCAGTATTCTTTAGATTCAGAAAGTCGCCTTTGAAAACTTCATCACCACATCTTTAAAGGACATTGCTCATGAACAGGATAAAGATCCGATTTGGAAAGACATCAGAAGTAAATGGCATGAAAAACCGCACACTCAGGTTCGGCATTATTATCTGGTTGGAAACAACATACTCTTCAAACGCTGCACTGTTGATGACAAGCTATGGGTACTTTGCATTCCAGACGATTTTGTTAATAAGCTCATTTGGTACATTCATTTCAGCTACGCACATTTTGGTCCACGAAAATGTTATCATATTCTTCGAACGACTTGTTATTTTAACAATATGGAAAAGAGAATTCGAAGAGTCTTGTCTATTTGTAAACTTTGTCAAAATGCGAAACCATCTTCTATCTCACATCGTGCTCCGTTGTTTCCTATCATTTCTTCTAAATTAAAAGAATTTTCTGCTGTTGATCTCTTGGGACCCCTTGTCAGAACATCGAATTGATTTTCATACGTTCTAGTCGCTGTTGAACTTACTTCAAAATTTGCTTCTTTCACTCCGTTACGTAAAGCCACTGGACGGTCTGTATCCAACGCCTTTGCTAAAAATTTCTTACGTGAAGTTGGACACGTTAGTAAAGTCATTTCAGACAACGGACCGCAATTCAGATCTGGTGTTTGGTCACGCATGCTGCGGAACCATAAAATCAAACCTGTTTTTATTTCATTCTACTCACCACATTGTAACCCGTCTGAACGGATTATGAAAGAAATCAATAAGCTTTGCAGACTTTATTGTCACAGAAAGCATCAGCATTGGGACAGATATTTATACTTATTTCAAAATGTGCTGAATGAAATGCCTCATGACTCCACTGCTTTACCACTTATTCTTGTACTGAAGAATAAAGAACCACCGAACAGAATCAGAGAGCTTGTACCTTTTCCGAAAACACGTAAACTTCTACAAAAAGACATAATTGATTTGGCTATTAAAAATATAAATTGTGCAGCAGACAAAAGGAGAAGACTACACGGTAAAGCAAATACAAAGAAATTATATATTGGTCAGAAAGTTCTCATTACAGCTCATTCATTGTCACATAAGAAGAAACACCTGAGTCACAAATTATTTCGGATTTACAATGGACCTTACAGAATCCGACGTATACCACATGATATTTGCGTTGAAGTTGAAACTCTGCATACTAGGAAGAGTAAAGATGTACACCCCATTTCACATGTATAACCGTTTATTTGAAAGATCATCTGCTTTTTAACTAGGTCTTTGCCATAAAACTTTTCACTTCACGTTACTACTATGCGTTATCACACTTTGAAACTGTTATCATGCAACAATGTTTTGAAGTTAACTATCCAGTCTAGAACCCACGGAACATACAGTAATTACCACTGCATTGTGATAGTGAACAGAGGACACACTGTTACTGTGTGTGTACATTCTTGCTTGATGGTTGCACGATTACTAACGGCTATAAGGCTTACATACTTAGAACATATATTGCTAATGAGATTTTAATGCAACATTTTGGTTTCCTTGAAAAGACATTCCTTATTTCAAGTAGTTTTTGTGACATTAAAGATGACTTAGTATTTGGTTTATTTGACAGCTACACGATTTTATACGACGCTACTAATGGGTGACAATTTACAATGTTGCTTTTGCGGTGTTTCTGTTTTATACCTGCGCAGTTTTTCTGAATTGTTCTGGAAAGGAAAACACGTTCTAGTAATAACTTTTGTGGTATAGGTACAATGAGACAGCCTTTTCCGTAGCACAACCATACGTTACGGCACAGTACTTTCTTCATCACGGCAATAAGCGTAATAATTAAGATATTTATACGCAAAGCATTTCACTTTTGTTTATCATGAGGTAAGTACATTGATTTCTGCAGAACTTAGCTTTCAGAGGACGATAACTACGACACTTCCACAGAACTATCTTACAGGAAGACGCACCTTTAGCGCTACAGGACACACATTTGAGTGATTAATTTTGTACTTGAACCATTTATTTTTCAAGATTTTTGAATTACAAAGAAAGTTTTCCATAATACATTTCACTCCATTCCTGTAATCTGTAACACCTGAGGTTATAATTACATTAATGTTCGGGGGGTTACACGCTTACTTTGTGTACCATGTGCATGGCAAGCACAAGGAGCCCTAGCTAATATGGTATTTGCTTATACAACTTTACACATCGGTACCATATTTCTCTAACACATTAATTACACAGCTATCTGATCATTTAACTGGGAGATACAAACATTCATTTTACAACATCAGTGACAGATGTTTACATAATTACACAGTTGGATAGCTTCACACTTACGAAATTGTATTTTGTCTGTACTTTGTGAAGTGTTCATATTTTTTTCTGAACCATTGTGATACTATGTGAGCTTTGAATGACATATTTGGTATGGGATGATGATTTTTAAAGTACGTTTGAGGTAGATGACACTATTGAAATGAGCAGAGAATATTTTTTAGGTTTTGAAGTTATTGCAGAAAGCTACGATGATTTTGAAATTTGGCTGAGGTTTTATAATGTTATGATGACGATATGTATTATGCTGTTGTGGTATGTTTATGATCAAGAATCTGATGCTATATGAGTTATTTGATTATGCTACGTATCTGTTATGATGAAATATTGAAGAAGTGTCGACGAATAAGGTAAGGAATAATGAGTAGTGGTTAGGGACTCTGGTTTGTGAAAAAGGTTGTTGGAAACCAGGAATCGTACTTTAAGAGTTATGAAGTGTATGTAAATGCGTGAATGTATTACAATGCCGACGAAAATTTTTTGGACATTGTTATATCAGTAGGATTTTGTTTCTACAGATGTGTAACGCAAATACTTGACCTGTGAAATTTTTTATATGAGACTGCCACTGTAGCAGAAACTGGTGTCGTAAATATTTCGGTAAGACAGTTAAGTGACCACCTGTACGTAATGCGTCGTGGGCACCCAGCTGCGCTACAGCCACCTGACAAAAGAAAGCCATTAGGTGAAAAAAAGAGGCCATTATCCTCGCTATCGACATTCCTTTGTAGAAAGCATCGCAAAAACGACACGCTTATTACTTGGAAAGATACTTACATCTGCACTCCTGATAATGACAAGCGTCTTACTACGAGAATTGAGAGAATTTGTACTAACTTATGAAATGTCACATGACTATTGAATGATATTTTTATGCTTTGCCTTTCATTGTTACTTATTTCATTTGATATCTGGTTCCCAGCTGTGTTGCAGCATTGGTTTTATAAAATAAAATTAAATGCATTTGCTAATGTGAACACTTTCTGTCAACAGAGCTATTAAATAATCATTTTATGATCCTCGTTCTTCGAAAAAGGAGCACTTGGAAAGGAAAGAACAATAAGAAGGGATTAATAACAGTTACTGCATACTTAATTCTCTTTTCGACTACTTGGTAATATCTTTTGTACAATTAGTTTTCTGGTGCACCACTTTAATAACATAGATATTAATATGTGAATAGACATTTCCCTTTTCTGCATTATTGTCTTTACTGTAATATTTTTTCTGCTTGTGGGTTTGTCATGTTTAGGTATAATTTATTACATTTATTGCTGCTTGCTTTGCTTACTTGCATTTTTTTCATTGCTGTTTGTATTAACTGTTTTGTGCTGTTGCATTGCCTCGTCCCTTAGTTTAGCATCTGAGCTCAGTAGATTTAAGTTAGCTTAAGATGGGGTAGACTATAAAAGAGAACGAGTTGTGATGAATTGGAAGAAATGCATTCAGAAGCTATAAGAAAATGGTTTGGCCAAAAAAGTAGTGTGCAGTGGAGAAAAACTATTTTTGAAAGAGGATGTGAACAAAATACAGAAAGCATGCTTGGGTAGGATATTTTTGGTGGAAACAAATGTTGAGATCTGACGAAAGATCTACAGAATGAAGTTTTGGGTTGGACTGCTGTACCAAATGTCACACTGAAAACAAACCCTGTCCTGTATTTTGTGTTATTACGCTATGTGAACCTGTGTTTCTCCTGTCTTTATGTGTTTAAGTAATAAGATTTCCGTTGTAGAATTTTTCTGATAATATGTTATTTTCTTTGTAAAGATGTTTACACATTATTTATTCTGTTCTGTTTTAATGCTCACGTGTGAAGTTGATGTTTCAATAATTATTCTTATCCTTTATGTATGTACTTATGTCATAATTCTTGTAACACTGATGTACATGTTTATTTCTATTCTTTTGTAAAGCCTGTTTTACTACAAATGTTATCTGTACTATTATGTTCTTTAATGATATATTTTGTACCTTTGTTATTGTATTCTCATGTTATAAAATTGTAAATTACACCAGTTCATCAAATTAAGTAACTTGTAAATTACATTTCACTGCACACGTTTCTGTTGGTCATAGTATATGGACAATATGTGAGAAGTAGGGACTGATAGTGTTTGCACGTGTGTTAATAATTCAGCAAGGGACTGGATAACAGCATTGCTGGTTCTAAGGACATTTCAAACAAATTCTTTGTGAGTGAACAAGTGGTGGAATATGGACAACTATATTCTGATCAAGACTCTTCGATGGTGATTGTGCACCTGCACAGTCGCAACAAATGTCAAAGGGTGCTTGGCAATTACAGGACGTGCTTGGATCAAGGAACAGTCGGAATTATAGTTGTAAATTGTTGTAGTTGCGCTGGAAAAGTCCCTGAGCTTCAAGCGCTAATAGAAAGCACAGAAGCTGATATCGTTATAGGTACAGAAAGCTGGCTAAAGCCTGAAATAAGTTCTGCAGAAATTTTTACGAAGTCTCAGACGGTGTTCAGGAAAGATAGATTAGACAGAATTGGTGGTGGAGTGTTGGTGTCTGTCAGTAGTGGTTTATCTTGTAGTGAAGTCGAAGTAGATACTCTGTGCGAATTGGTGTGGGTGGAGGTTATACTTAACAGCCGAAAGAAGTTAATAATTGGCTTCTTCTACCGACCCCCAGACTCCGATGATACAGTTGCGGAACAGTTCAGAGAAAGTTTGAGTCTCGTAACAAATAAATACCCCACTCATACGGTTATAGTTGGTGGGGACTTCAACCTACCCTCGGTATGTTGGCAAAAATACTTGTTCAAAACCGGTGGTAGGCACAAAACGTCTTCCGAGATTGTCCTAAATGCATTCTCCGAAAATTATTTAGAGCAGTTAGTCCACGAACCCACGCGAATTGTAAATGGTTGCGAAAACACACTTGACCTCTTGGCCACAAACAATCCAGAGCTAATAGAGAGCATCATGACTGATACAGGGATTAGTGATCACAAGGTCATTGTAGCTAGGCTCAATACCATTTCTTCCAAATCCATCAGAAACAAACGCAAAATAATTTTATTTAAAAAAGCGGATAAAGTACCACTAGAAGCCTTCCTAAAAGACAATTTCCATTCCTTCCGAACTGACTATGCGAATGTAGACGAGATGTGGCTCAAATTCAAAGATATAGTAGCAACAGCAATTGAGATATTCATACCTCATAAATTGGTAAGAGATGGAACGGATCCCCCGTGGTACACAAAAAAGGTCCGAACGCTGTTGCAGAGGCAACGGAAAAAGCATGCGAAGTTCAGAAGAACGCGAAATCCTGAAGATGGGCTAAAATTTACAGACGCGCGAAATTTGGCACGTACTTCGATGCGAGATGCCTTTAATAGGTTCCACAACGAAACATTGTCTCGAAATTTGGTAGAAAATCCGAAGAAATTCTGGTCGTATGTAAAGTACACAAGCGGCAAGACGCAGTCAATACCTTCGCTGCGCAGTGCCGATGGTACTGTTATCGACGACTGCGCCGCTAAAGCGGAGTTATTGAACGCAGTTTTCCGAAATTCCTTCACCAGGGAAGACGAATGGAATATTCCAGAATTTGAAACACGAACATCTGCTAGCATGAGTTTCTTAGAAGTAGATACCTTAGGGGTTGCGAAGCAACTCAAATCGCTTGATACGGGCAAGTCTTCAGGTCCAGATTGTATACCGATTAGGTTCCTTTCAGATTACGCTGATACTATAGCTCCCTACTTAGCACTCATATACAACCGCTCGCTCACCGATAGATCTGTACCTACAGATTGGAAAATTGCGCAGGTCGCACCAGTGTTCAAGAAGGGTAGTAGGAGTAATCCATTTAACTAGAGACCTATATCATTGACGTCGGTTTGCAGTAGGGTTTTGGAGCATATACTGTATTCAAACATTATGAATCACCTCGAAGGGAACGATCTATTGACACGTAATCAGCATGGCTTCAGAAAACAATGGCTGATAGCCATCTCTACAAGGACTACAGTGGGTCTACACTTTTGATGGCCCACCAGTACCATTATTTCTACAAGGACTGCAGTGGGTCTGCATCTCTGGTGGCCCACCAATAACATAATCTCTACCAGGACGACAGTGGGTCTGCTCTGTGATGACCAACCTACCAACATTCTTCAAAACTTCGACTGACTCTGCTGTGGGTTTGCTCTGTTGTGGCCCATTACCTGTCTGCATGTCAAGAGTCAACACTGTCTTTCGGTTGGAAGGACAACACTACTTCAAGACTGCGTGGAAATCCACTACTTCCGTGTGCATTTTCTTTTACTGCTCAGACTTTGAGAAAAACGGTGCTATTTTACTGTGATGAATGATCAAGACTGTCTTTATGGACTGTGAGAAAATGTTAGCTTTTGACCAACATTGTATCAATAAGTGTGTGCATTTGATTTCTTAGTTATTGTAATTATAATTATGAATTTTTTTTTCAAATGTGTATTGGCCAGTGCCCAAAACAATTTGTAAAATATTTTGTGGGGAGTGTGGGGGCTATGTAAGTAGGTTGTTTCGGTTTTTTTATTTGTAACACCAACTCTGTATGAAAATCACTGGCTGTGCTGTGTGCAGTCTGTGGCTGGTTGGCATTGTTGTAATACTCGCCACTGTAGAGTTGGGCAGTTGGCTGTTAGCGGCGCGTAGCGTTGCGCAGTTGGAGGATGTGGGGAGAGAGATGGCGGAGTTTTGAAATTTGTAAGACTGGATGTCATGAACTGCTACATATATTATCACTATTAAGGTAAATACATTGTTTCTTCTCTATTAAAATCTTTCATTTGCTAACTATGCCTATCAGTAGTTAGTGCCTTCCGTAGTTTGAATCTTTTATTTAGCTGGCAGTAGTGGCGCTCGCTGTATTGCAGTAGTTCGAGTAACGAAGATTTTTGTGAGGTAAGTGATTTGTGAAAGGTATAGGTTAATGTTAGTCAGGGCCATTCTTTTGTAGGGATTTTTTAAAGTCAGATTGCGTTGCGCTCTGAAAATAATATGTGCCAGTTTAAGCACAGTCATGTATAATTGTTCAAAGGGGACGTTTCAGCTGTAGGTGTCGCCACCGGCGCCAACCTCGTGTGACTGCTCTGAAAAGCTAATCATTTGCGTATCACAGCATCTTCTACCTGTCGGTTAAATTTCGCGTCTGTAGCGCGTCATCTTCGTGTTGTAGCAATTTTAATGGCCAGTAGTGAATATTCCTTCAACCTGGTTAGTGCAGTTGTTCAGAAGATCTAATCTTTTTCATATCCAAGCGTGTGGTTTTATGTCATGCAAATTTGACGATTGTTACTTGCTGCCTTTTTTAGGTGTCGCAATTTTAATGGGCAGCGATGTATTCCGAATTGCCTTCGGACGAATGTGGTAAGTTACGACAACTAATGAAAGAAGTAAATGAAAACACTTACCGCCTGAAGAAGACAATGATGAAAATTTCGTTCTGTACGCTTTATTTTCCATTGGCTGGTACGAAAGATGGTTTAATTACAAGAGAGACAAAATTCAACACCCACTTAAAGATTTATTTAAGTGTTTATACAGTTCGAACAGAGACGAAATTATGCTTCACCACGACCGTGTGGAAGCGTGTGAAATACGTTAGCTGCGGGCTAAGACCAGGCCTTCAGGTGCACGGAGCAGCAGCTCGCAAGAGTTGGGCGGCGAGAAGTTGGCGGAAGCCGGTGTAACGCAATCTGTTAGGCAAATGAAGCCGGCAAACGTCGCGCCGCACACGGATGAATGCCAGGGGCGCCGCGCCGCTAATGGACCAGCGGCGTCTTCATAGCTGCTGCCGGGAACTAATTGTAGCCGCCACCCGCGCACGGAAACCATCCCTCGCCCGAATTGCCAAACAGGCGGCGAGGCTCCGCGGGTGGAGCCATTCATATCTTCTGCCATTGCTTACGCCTCGCTCTTAAGTACTCACGGTTATCACGTCGAATAATAACACAATATTCTGTTAATGTTCTGCTCGAAAGTAAGCTTATTCCATGTTCAGTTTTTTAAAATACTGTATATAGGGTATAAAGGTTATATGTGCAGGCGTTTTTACATGTGGTACTATAATATGGAAAGACATCAGTGTGTTGGTTGTTTTGTCTCCGCATCGAACAGTCTTTCCACAGACACGTCACGAACTTTACGATCTGATGGTTTCTGCATGGTTGTAACTGCAAGCGGACCACACCTGCCAGTATAGACCAACCGTCTAGCGCCCACAGGTCCTTCCAAACGTCAACACCTGACCTGCTGTCCAGCGGAAAATAAGCATCAATGGCTGGCTCCTACCATACATGCTTGGAAGTACTAAACAACCATAAAACATACGACTTGTAATAGCTACACTTATTAGAATGAAAATGACGTAAATACTGACGTGATTATGTTCAGTACATCGTCCTCGTCACTTACAGATATATCTGCACTTAAGTTACACATGTATAGTCCTCTAACTAATGGTCGCTTTGCAAATGTAAAACAATATGTAATATGTCAGTAACAATAACACATATTTAGACAAAATGGTAATCTAACAGCGTGTTTCATTTACCTATTTTTGTTTGCTACCAGTGCGACATTAACTATTCTTTCTTTTAACTTTGTTCGTTACGAAGATTTGAACACCAGCACATCTTTTTTAAAGAGAAATCCGTATTTTTGTATTCAGTAATAGAGTTTCGTAACTCGTGCCCTATTCAGAAACGCATCACAGTGTACCATTCAAGTAGCCATGACATTGTTAAAAACGTAGCTTAAAACTGACTGACTTTCTTTACTAGCACACAATGCAGGCACCTGATGTAAAGTAACTTGTCCACTTGCTGAAGTTCATAGTACTCAAAAAGTTTATAGCAGACAAACGCAAACACGTGAAAAATATATACTTCTCATTCCATCAACTGCTTCTAGTTGCAGGTTTTTTATGAGTACAGCGTACACCAGCGAAGGAAGTGTAAAAATCACACATCTGCACACAACATACGTTTTTATTTTCCCTGTGTTTCCAACTGATCAGTGCAACCTCCTGATCAGTGCAACCTCCAAGAAATGGAGGAGTAATGTTATCCTGAGCACCTGTGATGTCTGCTAGTACATTAAACCAGAGAAAAATTTTTGTTATAGGTCTAATAACGCCATGTTTACTTGAATGGTTCTCTGCGACACATTTTGAATCGTGTTGAAGAGAGGAATCCATTACCGAATAAAAAATATATGGAGCTGTTTAAAAACACATACTACCATTCATACTGCCATTCATAATCCGTGACAGCACGGACTTCTCTAGTGGCCTCACGCTCAAGTAGAGTATTTCTATATAGTATTCCAGATTATTTAATTTAATTACATTTCATTGACAAAATAAAAGTAATTAGAGGGAGAATTGCGTCGATAATTTGTCCTTCACGCCCGGATAATTATTTCTTGGCATTCCTATCTGAATCCCACTTCATTGTCTTACAAAAACTTAGCTAATAGTGTTTTAGTGGATGTCAATATCTTTTTCACACAAGCATAATGGTTGGCATGATTCGTTCAAGAATGTCTACATTGTATGTGATTCTAATAAACACGCATGACAATTTACAATACGGTGAATGAATTTCATTTGTAGGGCTACACATAGTCGATTTGTTGTTCTAATGATTTATCATATTCCAAACATAGTAGATTTTTCTAGATGAAAGCTAATTCTGTTGAAATTTGTAAACTGAAATAAGAATAATTGCAAGAATGACTACAGTGCTTGAACTGCTAAGAAGAAACGATGAAATGTTCCTTTGGACATGCAGTTATTGCATAGCGCCTGTGAACGAGTATCTCAAAAACGGCAAAGCTGTTCGAATGTTCACATGCTACTGCCGTGAGCATCTTTAGAAGGAATTAGAAGGACAATGGAACAACCACTAGGCGCTAAATGGTTGGCTCTTCACAGAGCATGGGGTTCAGAGGCTTCCCCCCTCTGTAAAGTGCGTTAGATAGTGGGTGATCTGTAGCACCTCTGCCGAAAGAGTATAATGCTGGTGCACGCACAAGTGTTATGGAGCACACTATTCATCGTACATTGTTGAATATATGGCTCCGTAGGAGAATCCCTCTATGTTCACATGTTGACCCCACGACTTGGTCAATTACGATTGCAGTGGGCACGGAACCACCTGGTTTCGGCCGTCGATCAGTGTCGGCTCTTCGGGTGAATGCTATACTAGGTTCATCGTCATCTCCATAAACACCGTCGTTGAGGAGAAAGGCGGCCCGAAAAGCGCAGCGTAATATATCCGCCGTCTGCGGATAGGAAAATCTCAGAGTGTGAGTTGTAGCAGTTTTATTTAAACTAAAGTCTTTCTTCACAATTTACAAAACAATATTCATGAGGTAGGACTGATCCTCCAAGCCTGCCAATAACTAAATCAAAGATTCTTACAAACATAAACTGTCTGTAGTAACCATACAACCTCACCAAACCAAGCCCCGGGCGTATCGTGAAGAGCGGCGTGGAGTCCACGTTGCCGTCACCTAAGTCCGAGGACGAGCAGAGGCCCTGCGATGATGGCTCCAGTACGCTGGCGGCGGTGGACGATGACGCGGCGGCTACAATGACACCAGTGGGCTTGCTCGGCGTGGACCCCCTCTCCAGCTTTTTTTTTTCTTTATTGTGATTTCATTCCCCTGCCCCATGTGGACAGGGGAAGGCTGTCAGCTGCACAATCCTCCGCTCTTCAGCCGAGTGACCCTACAACTAAAACAAGAATAAAATGATACATACATAAGGAAATAAAAAAAGGGGAACATAAGACAGAGTAAGGGGAGAAAATGGAGGTAAAATATACACTGACATGGAGACTTTCATGGGGGACAGTTAAAACAAGTCACCAGAAAGTTAATAAACACAATTGGCGATTCTTAAAACACAGAGAAGACACTGAATGCGCAGGCACAGGTTAAAAGTCGGCCACAGTAGTAAAAACACTCAGGAACAATACACTTAAAACCCACTTGGAGCACACAGGACAAACAATAAAAATGCCAGGTGGGACCTGCCGAGGGAAAGGTCAGGGAGTATGGAAAAGGAGGGGAGAGCAAGGGGCAGCTGGGGAAGTGGCGGGATGAAGAGAGGAGGGGCATCAGTGGGTTCACGAAGAGGCAGGAGACACATGGGGAGGCAGAGGAAGAGGGAAGACAGGGCAGGAGGGAGCGCAGAGACACTGGAAGGTGGCACAAGAGATGGAGGGGGAGTAGGAGGGGAAAGCCGCTCAGGAGGAGGGAGGGGGAGGAAAGAAAGCCCAGAGGAGGATGCAGGAAGAAGGGTAGGAAGGGTAGATGTCAGGGCGAAGCTCAACATCCAGAAGGGGTAGACGGTGAAAGTTGTGTTGGGAAAGGAGATGGAGGGTGTGGAGATGGAGAGAGGGTGAGACACAATGGTAAAGGTGCGGCAACTGGTTGGGGGTTGAGAGGATGGGAGAAACCAGGGGATGAGGGGGATCAAGGCGGCGGACAATATAGAGTGTGCGGACGTGTTCAAGGAAAAGGAGAAGGTGGGGGAAGGGGATGAGGTCGTACAGGATGCGCGTCGGAGACGGAAGGCGGATGCAACACTCTCCAGCCTCCTGCGCCAGCCTAAATACTGATTGGCGTATGGATATGGCTGGCTCTATGTGCGGTCACGTGTCGAGAGGAGGGAAAGAGATCCGCGGCTGTAGCGACCTCTTGCGGCGCCGTGGACGCCTCCTGGTGGTCTCTGGGAAGCGTCAGTTTTTCCGAGACGACCCCTACTCGGTCCGGGGCCCGCTGTACCAGTCTGCTTCGCGAGAAGCGAGAATTGCAGGCGCTTAATCTGGACAGTACAGTGCGTCACGGACGCGGGCTGTGGGAGAGATATTATGCTATGGCAGATAATCCCCTGGGCTTATGTGGGACCTGTGGTAGTAATCGAAGACACGCTGACAGCTGCGAACCACCTGCATTCGTTGATGCTTGATGTCTTTCCCGACGGCGGTGTCATCACTTAGCAGTATAACTGTCCGGGTCTCTTAAGCCAGAATCGTGCCACAGCAGTTTGAGGAGCCGTTTAGTGAATCGACGTTGTTGTCTCGGTGACGAAATTCGCCCGATGCAAATCGTAACAAACTCATCTAGTCGCTACTTGGAGTCGTTACCGCGTACTCAAATCAGCGGGCCATTATTTACGCAAATTACATGATATGTGCGTAGGTAGCTAGTGCTACACTCCTCCACAAACTTACCAACTGTCGGATGCTTTATACGCAGAATCAGTGCCGCATTTTGCTCCAAAGACGGACAAACAAGCTACTAGGCAGGTCGTCATAATGTTTTGGCTCATCAGTGTACAAACTGAGGAAGCAATCACTCCTGAGTGCCAAAGTTCTACAGTAAAATGTGCGTAGGAAGTTAAAAAGATATGGGTATAATGGTCTAGAAGTTACTCATAAGACACACTTTTCTGAGGAATATACTACTTGACTTGCGTATTTTAGTTTTTTTTTATCTCACAGTTAGTGTTTGTACTTATCACACAAGCGTGTAATAGTGAACATAATATTTTGTTATTTGATGGTACATAGTTGTCAAGGGTTTCGCGAGGAGGACCTTTTCAGTTCTCGGAGATAGGTTGTCACAAAATTGTGTGGTTCATTTACAGTTGCAAGGAGTCTGTGGTTAGCCTGTACCAGGTTAGTTTCACTTTTATTTGGGTTTGTACATCACGTATACACCTTTGGCATGCGGCTTTAAAAATAAATTGACATTTTTAGTTGGATCATGTCTGATTTCTAGAACCCTTTGATAAATTCGTCTCCTGGTACATTGTGTTGTTTTAATGGTTTGGTTTGAAAGGAGTCAAAGTTGTTTTTCTAGATGTTCATTGTTTCTACATACGACAACAGGTATGTGTTTTGTGACACTGATTCAGGTTTATTCTGTATTTATTGAAATCTGGTTCCGCAGGACAGAGCGGATCATTTTATGATTGTGGGAAGGGACCATAATCAGTACTGTTAGTTGTACAAAACACACAACTTAATTTTCCTAAAAACACTTAATCGCACAGGCCCTTAAAAGTATTCAAAACAATATGGCTGAAAACCCGAACGTAAGTTATTAATATTGCTTTAAGGAATACACGTGGCTGAAGGCCTTCCTTAAAAAAAAAGAAAAAAAAGTAACCTAAATACTCTGCCGAAGGCCGCACAATGGACATAAAGGGAACCTTCTAAAAAAATTAGTTTAAACAAAGAATCTTCAACCGCGCGGCCGCTACAGTCGCAGGTTCGAATCCTGCCTCGGGGAATCGATGTTATGATGTCCTTAGGTTGGTTAGGTTTAATTATTTCTATGTTCTAGGGGACTGATGATCACAGATGTTAAGTCCCATAGTGCTCAGAGGCTTTTGAACCAAAGAATCTTCGGAATTTTAATTTAAGGCTGCTGACGTCCTTATCTTAAAAAAATATTTCACGTAAAAGCTCGGCTGAAGGCCATATACTGAACATTGAACAACTCAAGGTCTAAAAACTGGTTAACAAAGATTTAAAATGGAGCCAAATCACCTTTTTTAAATCAGTTTTAAACAAATCAATGTTCAGAGCTTAGTTTAAGTCGGCTGAAGGCCTTATTTTATAATTAAACCAACTAAATTAATAGGCGGCTAAAAGCCTCGCACAGTACGTCAGACAAAAAATCACAATCTAATAACAACAGAACAGTAGTGCTCAGAAGTGTTCCTAGGGTCTGCGTGAGTAGGTAACTCTAACACAAGTTCAGGTGAGACAGGCAGCCAAGAGTAAGACTAAATAATAGGATGGCAACCAGACCCAGGGACGACTGAAGGACCGACCCACAATCTAATCAACTACCTTCCGCCAAACAACGGCACGACAACGGAAAACATCAGCCGAGGATGAAGATACCACCAGCAGCACGTTTTCAAAATTGGCGTCTAAAAATAGCCAAGGCACAATAACCACTCAAAAACATGAACAGCAGCAAAGGCTGTTGAACTACACGCGGTACCGGACAGCATCAACACGGCGGGGAAAAACACACTGCGGAACACTACGCTAAAGACCTCGCCGCGGAGACTTCCTCGCTGCTCTGTCCCAACCGACCGACTGCCTACTCCACTACGCAGACAGCATTCATACTGCTGAGTGCAAATCACAGAAAATACACACAGTTCCACGTAAACGCTAGCACCAAGAACTCTGACCATCCTAAAATGAATCACTGTGGAACAACAAGGAGAAATCACAAGTCGACCCACACAGAGTTTCCGTAAGCGTTCGGCAACCGAATGCACGTCGTCCGATGGGACGACCGACCAAACGACCATCCAACGTCGTCCCTACTCAAGTTACGTGTGTCGGTAACGGTCGGGTGAGTCATAGCTCTCCAGAGCTTACTGCAGCTCCATCCCGACTCCTTTGATTTCTGTTCGGAACTCGGAGGCACGGCGACCTGGAGACACTGGCTCGGACCCATCCATGCAGAGGGAACTCCTGCCCATTGGGAACCCGACATCTCTGCACAAGGGAGGAACCGACCCACGTCCGGCAAGATGACCGACTGACGAGGTCCAGGAACGTTCAAAAGACCAAATACACGTCGCCCGATGAGACGACCGACCGAACGACCAACCAACGGTCGTTCCCGCTCCAGTCTCCTTCCGTCGGGCAGTGCATGTGTGTCGCCAGAGATCGGCGAGTACTGGCTGTCCGCACCTCACTGGCGCTCCGTCCCAACTGAACTCCGACAGAGGACGACTCGCTAATACTAGCGGTCTGTAGTAAGACAGTGCTCTTATCGATAAGCGCTGCTGCTACCACTCACGGGCAAACAAACCAGCAACTTAGTGACGCCAGTAAATCGAATAAGAAACCAGGCGGCAGTTCCGTAAAGACAAGATGACAAGCAATAAACGGCATCAACAAGAGCCGCGCACGGTTCGTTTACGTTTTACACGCTCATAATTTATGGACTAGAGCAAAGCAAAAAAATGGAGGTATTGACATATGTGGTTCTTCGTTGATTATTATCTTAAGGTCACTAAAGAATATATTAGAGTGCATAATTTTATGTGTTCATTGTTTTATAGTTGTTTAGTTATCAAATACTGGCATGGCGTTACTTTCCTTTGGTAAACAGTGACTGAAGATGGCGGTAACGTGCTACTGATACTAGTCGCGTGATAGAATATAGACATTCTCAAGATCCAGATGTCGAGATACTTCTTCTCATAACAATGATATTGCATCTCCAACACAAAAAACAACAAATTCTTCACTTTCTAGGAAACTGTTAAGTTGGAATCGTACATCCATGGACAAATTATTCTTGTTTTCGAGTGTTCTACCGATTCCACCTGATTCAAAATGGTTCAAATGGCTCTGAGCACTATGGGACTTAACACGATTCTGCTGCGGTAATTCGCTTGAATACCGCCCTTCGATTGTGATGCTGCGGTACCAGTGGAAGTGATAGGTGTTGCAGGTGTCAGCCAGCCAGCCAGCCAGTCCGTCCGTCGACAGGCAGCGGTCCCCACCAGCAGCGAGCAGCCAGCAGCCAGCAGCTAGTAGCCAACAACGATTCCCGGAAGCAGCCCGCCAGCGCCGGTCCCCGCCAGCGCCGGTCCCCACCAGCCCTGGTCGCAGCCAGCAGCCAGCGGTGGTCCTAGCAGCCTCCAGCAGCAGCAGCCGAGGCGTCACCACCGGCCAGCCAGCCGGGTCGCCCCCACCGCCAGCGACAGCAGAGTGGGGCTTTGGCCCCAGTTTCCTTCGTTGTTCTCCGTCACCTTCTACTCCGTGTCTCTCGTCGCCCTGCCCGTCTCTCGTTTGTTTCCTTGTCTTGTCCTGTGTTTTTCCTCTCATCATAATGTCAAACCCCACCAGCTCCTTTACAGCCACCACCACTGCCATCGTCTACACCTCCCCATCAGCCGCTGCCACCACTATCACATGGTGTGCCGCATCACTCCCCCCTCAGTCCATCCCCCCACTCCTCACTCTCCCATCTCCCTCCCTATTTGTCGCCCCATCCCTGGCTCCTCCCTCCTGTGCCTCCTCTGACCCCTGCCCTCCCCTCCCTCCCCTGCTCCTTCCGTTTCTGTGGCCCCTGCTAGGGTGGTTGCCTGGAGAGCTACAACTCACGCTCAACTCTCTCCTTCGCCCTCATCGTCATCATCTTCACCGCCGCCTTTGCCGTCACCCTCACCGTCTCCGACGCCGACTCCAGCACTGGGACCTGTCACTCCCCACATTACAGTCGTTCCCATCCCCCACACCTCCTCCGCCGCCGTCAAGCGCCCCAGTGGCACCCCTGCCTCCTCTACTCCCAAAAAGGCTCTGTCTCGTCCACCTTCCCCAACTCATGATGCCATGGATGTATCCCCGCCTGCCCCCTCCTCCTCCTCCTCCTCCTCCTCCACCTCCTCCTACCGCTGCCTCCTCTCCCGTCCTGATCCCTCCTTTCTTGTAGCCTAGAACCTCACCCTCTTCCTTCTCCAGAATTTTCCTGGTGCCCCATCTCCCTCCTTACTCCTCGCCGTGATTCAGTGCTCATCTCCTCTCCCAGCCGTACCCTCCACATGGACCTCCTTCCCCCTATCCATGTCACCCACTTTGGGCCTAATGCCTCCCTCACCCTTGCTCCTTCCCCAACTCTCTCCCGCCAACCCCAACCCTCACGTCGCCCGCCGACCCTTACCGCCGTGATCACTCGGCTTAGTCTGGCGATCACAGAGGAGGAGGTGTTGGCGGAGCTCAAGGCGCATCCCCATTTGGAGGAGCGTGCCGTTTGCCGCATTCATAACTCCGCCGGCCCCACCCGCCTTATGCGGGTCTTTTCCGAGCACGCCCCCTCCATCGACTGTCTCCTGAAGGAGGGCGCCCTTCTCTTTCACCGCCGCTACCCAGATGACCCTTCCTGTTCCCCTCCTCAATTCCATCGCTGCCAGAGGTGCTTGCGGTATAATTCACACCCTACATCTGAGAGCTGCGAGGCCCCCACCTGCCCGCACTGTAGACAAGCCCACTTTCTCAGGCAGTGCCCCAATCTCCAGTCCCCCCCCCCCCTCCTGCAATACCTGTAACCTCCCTCACCCCACTTACTCCCAGAAATGTGAAACCCGGCCCCCTCCTACCACTCATGAGGTCACCATTCCTGTCTGCCCTCTGGACGCCCCCACCCCTCCTGGCAATTCCCTTAATCCACCCCCTACCACTGAGGACATCATCAGATTCCTCACCATCATCCATCAGAATGTTCATCCTTTTCAGCGCCCCACACCCTCCAACCGTTATCCCTCACTGCCCGTTCCGTTTTCCACCTGAAAATGTACGCCACCTACTCCAACAACCAGGCCCATTTCACCTTCTCCCGCCTTGACACCCTTGTCTAAATCCTTGTCATGGCGCGACAGCACCGTATCCTTTTCAACAACATCCGCTCCCTTCCCGCCAACAAGAACCTCTTTCTGCCACACTTGCCACCCACCGCGTGGACACCTTCCTCCTCAATGAAACCTTCCTCCAACCCCACCACACTGTCCACACTTCGCCATACCTCCTTCACTGTTCTGATAATCCTCTCCCAATTGCGCGTGGCAGAGTTGTCATTGGTCACCACTGCCAGATCCCTGTTCGGCTCCAACCTCTCCATCCCGAGCCCACCGAACACCTGATCCTTAGTCTCTTCTTCCCCGGCCTTACCATTACCTGCTCCACCATCTATGTCCGCCCTAACGCCCCTATTCCCTTCGACTTCCTCTCCCACATTGACCGTACCTTCTCCCCCTACGTGATCGCCGCCGACCTCAACATCCACAGTCGTTCCGCCCCGCAGTTAGGGCAGTGGCATTGGTTCCTCTCCTCCCTTCAAGGCGACCTCATCCCCAACCCGCAGCACACCCATCCCAAATCCAACTCCACTCCTGATGTTGTCCTTTCCTCCGCCAACCTCCTTGGCTGCAAAACGGTGGATGTCCTGGAACCTATTGGTAGTGACCATACTCTGTCCTCCTCACCGTTTCAGACGGTCGTCGCCCCCTCCCCGACCATCGTCATGACCTCCTCCTATGTCCATGACTATTCCCATGCCAACTGGAATACCTACCGGGATACCCTCTCCATCCAGGTCGATAGCCACCCCTTTACCTACCGTCACCCTGACGATGTAACCCATGCCGCCACCTTTCTCCAGCAGACCTTGTCTGAGGCTGTGGAGGCCCATGTCCCTACTGTCGCTATCCACCTCCACCATCCTACCTTACCCCCACAGGCCGTCCCCCTCCTCCGTGAATCCCGCAGTCTCTACCGTGCCTTCCTCCACACGCGTGACCCGGACACACTACGACGCCACTGGCAACTCCAACAACACATTCGTAATTTGCTCGTGGCCAAGTAACGCTGATACTGACAACAGACATGCACCCGTTTAAATGCTACCCTCCCTATCAACTCATCCAAGTTCTAGTCCGCCTTCCGTCGCCTTACCGAACTAAACCCTCCCCCTACTATCCTTTTCTCCATGTTGACCACCCCTTCCCTGACACCCTTAGTAAGGCCAATCACTTTGCCTCCTACGTGTCTGATGAATTTTCCATCCCCGATGATCCCCAGTTCGATTACTCCCTCTTCCCGGATGTCCGCGATCGAACTGACATCTCTGTCCCTCCCCTCGCACCTGGTTTCCAGTACTTGGACAACATTACACACTGAACTCAATGCCCCAATCACTACACAGGATCTCATTGCTGCACTCCGCACTAAACGCAACACCGCTCCTGGTCACGATCTTGTCACCTATCGTGAAGCTCCTGCCTCTTTCCTCTCCACCTTGGCCAGGCTCTACAATGTAGTCCTGTCCACTGGTTACTACCCCGACCTGTGGAAAACCTTCCATATCCTGATGTTCCTTAAACCAGGCAAACCGCCGTCCACCATCCCTAGCTACTGTCCCATCAGCCTTACCTCGGTCTTCAGCAAGGTCCTGGAATCTATCCTCTCCCGTCGCATCCACCAGCATCTCCACCAGCACCGCCTCCTTCCGGTTTCCCAGTGTGGCTTTCAGCCGTCCTTCTCTTCTGACGACATTCTCCTTCACCTCACTCATCTCCTTTTCGACCAGCTTAATTCCTGTTGCTCCACTATCTTCCTCTCCCTGGACCTCGAACGAGCTTATGACCGCGTATGGCATTCCGGTCTCCTCTTCAAGCTCCAAACCTTCGCCCTTCCCATTAACTACGTACGTCTGATCGGCTCCTTTCTCTCCCACTGTCCTTCCTACATCACCATCCATAACACGGATTCCTACACCTTTTTTCCCTCCGCCGGTGTGCTCCAAGGCTCCGTCCTCTCCCCCCCTTCTGTACCTTTTGTATACGGCGGACATGCCTCCGCCGTCACCCCCCGGCCACCTTCTCCAGTTTGCCGATGACACAGCGTTCCTTGCCCTTGCCCCCACCCTGCAGCGCTCCCAACACCTTCGCCAATCCCATCTTGACCGGTTCACCGTTTGGTGCAACCAGTGGTTGCTCAAGGTCAATCCCTCCAAAACCCAGGCGATCATTGTAGGCAAAACCACCCTTTCCTTCCGCCTCTTTGATTTCTATCTCACTGTCTATGGCCGTCCTATCGCTCTCACTCCCACCCTCAAGTACCTTAGCGTCACCCTTGACCGTCGTCTCTCCTGGACCCCTCCACCTCCGGACAATCCAAGCCAAGGCACACTCCCAAGTCCGTCTCCTCAAGCTCCTTTCGGGCCGTACGTGGGGTCTGGACCCCGCCACCATCCTCCACACCTATAAATCCCTCATCCAATCCTCTGCTACATCCATCCGGCCTGGATCTCCATCCCCCCTACCTTTCATAAATCCCTTCAATCCTTGAACGCCATGCTCTCCACCTCGCCTATCGCATCCATCTCCCCTCCCCCATGCGAATCCTGTACGATCTCATTCCTTTCCCCCACCTCCTCCTTTTCCTTGAAAGGATATAGATCCTGTAAGGATATGGATCCTGTACACCTCCCGCAAACTTGACCGTCCTCACCTGCTTGTCTCGCCCATCCTCTCCCACCCCCGCCATCTGCCGCGCCTGTATTCCGACGTCCCACCCGGTCTCCATCTCTCCACACTCCTTACCCTCTCCCAAGGTGGCTTCCAGCAGCTCCCCCTTTTTGATGATGTCTTCCTCCCCTCCATCTACCCCTCCTATCAACTTTGATCCTTCCCACCCACACTTCCTGTGGCCTCTCCTCTTGGCACCCTCCCTCCCTGCTCTTTCCTTTTCCCCTGTCCCCTTCCTCCACCTCTCTTCCCCCAGGCTCCCCCCTTCTCCCCTCCCACTGTCTCCCCTGCCTATGGCATTTTTTCTCCCCTCTCCTTCTACCTCTCCCTCTCCCACCCCTCCCCCATCCTCCTCTTTTGGCAGGTCACCGGACTCGTACACGGTTAGTGAACATTCGCGCGCCGGAGATCAACGCTTCGTGTTTCTGTGTGTGCCGTCGTTTGTGCTTAAGTGGTTCAGTGTTATTCGTTTTGTGCACCTATGTTCACGTGTGACAACTTTCGTCTATGTATGTGTCCCGGTGCCTGAACAACTATTATCTTGGACTCTACGCCCGTGAACGGCTCCATGTATTTTAGAAAGTGTTTGTCTCTGTTTATATGTCCTCCATCTATTCATCTCACATTGTCACCAATTCTGTCTTGTATGTTTCTCTGCGGCCGAAGAGTGGCGTAGTATGCTGCTGCAGGCCTGCCTGTAAACAGGTTTAAAATAACAATAAAGGAAAAACAATGGGACTTAGCCTCTGAGTCCATCAGTCCCCTAGAACTTGGAACTAGTTAAACCTAACTAACCTAAGGACAGCACACACATCCATGACCGAGGCAGGATTCGTACCTGCGACCGTAGCGGTCGCGCGGTTCCAGACTGTAGAACCTAGAACCGCTCGGCCACCCCGGCCAGCCCACCTGATTCAAACCAAATCTTACATCATGATATTTGACCTCAATATTTTTTTTTTTTTTGGAGAACAGAATCATAGTCAGTCAACGTTTTCACAGCAGTAACTTCCGAGAGGCCCACGACTTCCGTGCGTAAATCGGTAGATAGCGAGGTCGGGTCTCACCTTGGAAGAAGAGTGGGGAAAACTGTTCAGTCTTGAGCTTTTTTTCCTCTGTCGTCATTTCCCTGTATGCCTTTCAGGTGTGCGGATGCCGGCATCTTGACATCACAGGTGGCCAAGGATGGAGACCGTCCCTGAGGGCTGCGCCCTTATTGGAGGAGTGGTTTATGTGACGCGCGGGACAAAGCGAGCGCCGGCCGGCGCTGCTCTTATCGCCGGCCGTCCTCGTAGCTCTCTCCACCTGGACGCCATTGTGTCCGGCGGCTCTCCACCAAGGTCAAGCCCACCCGCGCTCCGCCCTGCTATCTTAAGCTGCTGCAAATCATCGCAAGGCTGGGCGCTTTGGTGCATTACGTTCACCAACCAACAATACTGATACCTGTGTCTAGTGTCCATAAACATACAGGCACAGCTCCTCCTAATATATGCGAAAGTTTCGCACCGTCCTTGCGAAACATGGTTTTTCCGTCTGGATACCATTCTCATTTTTCAGAATAGAGGATTTGTCTTCGCGCCATCCTGTGGGTACAATGGTTATCAATGTGTAGGTATTACAACACTCTCAGAACTGTTTTTCATTAACCATCGCAACACCAAGGGGATTATTTTATGCCCACCGTTTGATAATATTGTAATCTAGTTCGTTACTTTATATTTTAAACTTTTGACGAAAATATTTATTGCTTTTAATGAGTTCGTCCACCAATTTCCATAAATGATTTACATTTTTCTGTTAAAGTTTATCCATAAATTTAAGTCTTAGAAGTAACTGCCAACTTCCCCAATGAATTTCATCTTCAATATTTTCAGATTCAGGACCTTACTTACGCATCAGTATGTGGTTCGGAATTATGTCGTTGATATAAGTCAACAGCAGTATCCTCCCCTGTTTGGAAATGTGCTTGACAGAAAATGCGTTGGTGTTTCCCGGGGTAAAATTTCTGATTCAAGATATACATGAAACTAATAACAGACTAAAGGTACTTTCGTTAACGTTTCTTGCCGAAGAACAGATGGGCGTCAGATGGAAAGACCCTCATAGACTCTTAGACAGTGTTTTACCAGTCTGTCGAATTACTGAACAACACAGAAGATTTAACCATCACAACATACGTAAGTATTATTTACTACGAGAAATCTTTGAGAGTTAAATTATGAGAAATTTTACAACAGAATGGTATACACCAGCATATAATAATCGTAATTCAAAGTAAGTAAACACACTATATAATCTAAATTTGAAACTGAAATTCGTTTGCGGGAAACAGCTCTCCAGGAGTGAGATAAGAGTGCCCTTTATCACTCATATTATTTACTACGTACATAGAACTCCTCCCAAACACTCCATGAAGGCCCAACGGTACTGACCGGCCGCCGTTTCAATCTCAGCTCATGAGGATATGAGGGGCATGTAGCCATCACACCACCTTTACGAGACCCGAGCCGCTACTTCTCAATCAAGTAGCTCCTCAGTTTGCCTCACAAGGGCTGAGTGCACCCCGCTTGCCAAAAGCGCTCGGAGACCGATGGTCACCCATCCAAGTACTAGCCCAGCCCGACAGTGCTTAACCTCGATGATCTGGCAAAATATACACAAATGACGTCATAAAACATGAAAGAATAAGGTTGTGCACTATTATAAGCTTAATAATAAAGTTATAAATAGAATTCTGTTTGCAGACGATCAAATAATCTTAGTGTAATTGGAAATTTGGTACTAATATATATATATATATATATATATATATATATATATATATATATATATATATATATATATATATATATAGGGGGGTGTAAAGGTAAAACGGATATACTGACATTCAGTCATTCAATGCTGAGGAGCATATAAGAGCAAAAATAATGATTGGTTTTAAACCACGAGAACAAATAAATACATTTAAATACTTGGGATTTGAGGCCTCATAATCACCCAAAATGATCAAGAACACTAAGTACCAAAATTTCAGAAGCTGGAAGGTAGCTGGGTGAGTCAAATAAAAACCTCAAATTTGTAATAACAAATAGAAATTTCTAACCCGTCATCAAGTAAATTGGTAAGCGTGCTACAAACAGCGTGCAAAATGGCCTGTAGGTGGCAGCATGATAAAGATGCACGCATACCGTCGCAGTATCAGTATAAAGATGGTCGCCCCACTAGCTACTTGCACCAGGGAAGAACAGCGTTCTGTTATTCGGTTTTTGCGTAGTGAGGATGCGAAACCTATTGAAATTCATCGATGAATGAAGGTTCAGTATGGTGGTGCATGTTTGTCACAGCAGCAAGTCTACGAGTGGAGTAGGAAGTTCGAAAATGGTGTGACTTCAGTGGAAGATGCTCCTCGTCCAATGTCAAGCTCAACGAGTTGTGACTCCACATAACATTGCAACAGTTGAAGCCATAGTGAAGGAAAACCGCCGACTGACACTGAATGACTATTTTGAAAAGTGATACAGCTTTGTAGCACTTCTGCACAATAAATAATGTTTTAAATCATATTTAAGGTTTTCATTTGACTCACCCTCGAAGTATAAATCACATTCTCCTCACAAAAGTCAAAAAGGAGACAGTACTAAAATTTTATAATGTGATGGCAGTGCCAGTTGTAATGTATCTGTCAGAGACTTAGACTTTAACCGCCACTCAAAGCACGAGGATTGAGGCGGCAGAGATGACACTCCATAGAAATCTGGCTGGTTACAAACTCATAGATCGGATAAAAGATACTGAAGTGACATGGACATATTGAAACGATTTCAGAAGGAGCTGTTGGCTGGAGAGAATGCAACGTGAAGGCAGTTGTACGGTATATTAAGCTCTACATGCAGGAGTAACTACCAAGAAAAGTCGTATGGAAGTGTACTTGGGAAAGTCTTAGACGCATGGGAAGATAGCAAATAGGCTGAATTGTAGACTAGTTACGAAGATGATACTGTATTGTAAGAATATGCACGGGAAGTTGAAATTTGAAGACCGTCCGAGAGGGCGCATTTGCTGAGACACTGGGCAAATGTGGGACTCAAATCACCTTCTAGTCATCTTAGTTAAAGCCTATTTTGATTTCCTTAAATCAACGAAAGTGAATGCTGAGATGATTTTTAAGAAAAGCGAAATCCAGTTGTTGTCTTCCTAACTCGTCGAGAACAATACCACTTGCAAGTCGGTTGCAGCCGTTTTTCCAGATTAAAGTTCATGTCATACGAGCAATTTATCTCCAAAAGCGCAATAGACAAGAGGCTCCTCACTGGCAATAATTTTATTTAGTCCCATAACAAAAAAAAAGATAAGTGAATTTTTGAATGAATAGATTATAGACCCTTATAGGAAATCGTCCATTAAAACTGTGTGCTGGTCCGAGACTCGAACTCTGGACCTTTGCCTTTCGTGGGCAAGTGCTTTACGAACTGAGCATCCCAAGCATCATTCACGCTCCGTCCCCACAGCTTTAATTCCGCCAGTACCTCGCCTCCTACCTTCCAAACTTCACAGAAGCTCTCCTGCGAATCATGCAACCTAGCACTCCTGGAAGAAAGGATATTGCGGAGACATGGCTTAGCCACAGTCTGAGTGATGTTTCTAAAGTGAAATTTTCACTGTACAGTGGATTGTGCGCTGATATGAAACTTCCTGGCAGGTTAAAACTGTGTGCCGGACCGAGACTCGGGATCCTTCTTCCAGGAGTGCTAGTTCTGCAAAGTTCGCAGGAGACCTGTGAAGTTTGGAAGGTAGGAGACGAGGTACTGGCGGAATTAAAGCTGTGGGGACGGGGAATGAGTCGTGCTTTGGTATCTCAGTCGGTACAGCACTTGCCCGTGAAAAGCGAAGGTCCCGAGTTCGAGTCTCGGTCCGGCACACAGTTTTAATCTGCCAGGATGTTATATATCAGCGCACACTGCGCTGTAGAGTAAAAATTTCGTTCTAGAAACTAAAAGATTATTTGAACATCTGTGCAAAATACATGAAAAACTACCATGGTCAGCACATTACCAAATTATGTTTAAAAACCAACCCAGCAGTCAGACATTTATGGCTTGAAATCTGATGACTAGAATGACATATAAATCAAAATAAAGACATTTGTAATAACAGTGAAGTATCGCCTTATAGCCTCACAGCCGGAGGAAAACATTCGCAGTCGTCGTCGTAATGCAGAAACGGAGCGATTATCTGACACCCAAATGGCGCATTTTCATTGGCTTTCGGGGCAAGTACGGAGCTAAGTTTGTGAACTGTTCGTGTGCCGCCGTGCTTAAAATATACCGCGCACGGTAAAATAACGCTATCGGAAACAGGCGCAGATGGAAATTTGGTGCAACCACGGACCATAGATGAAAGGGGTGAACGATGGCAGCGGAGACGAGTACGGGTGAATAGACTGCTGAGCAACTGGTCGCCCAGAGGAACCAAGGGACTACCGAGAATGTCTCCTCAACGACCGTCCAGCGTACGTTGCCGCAGCAGCCGCCTGATTCATGCGCAGACGTCGAAGGCTGGAATTTTACACCCCTGTATCACAACTGCACATCCACTGAGCGTCGACAGCTGAACTTTCCAGATTAATTGCGTTTTATGTTCCATCGGACATGACGTGTTCGGCGTGAAACCTCTGAAAGCAAGGGTGTCCAAGTCGTTGGAGGAAGCGTTATGGTCTGGGAGACACTTTTGTGGCATTCCTTGGGTGATGTCGTCATTCTGGAAGGTACATTGGATCAACTCAAGTACGCATCTACCCTAGCGGACTATGTTCACCTTTACATACAGTTCTGCCCTTGGGGACTATGTTCACCATTACATACTTCACCATCGAAGTGTACGTTTGTGGTTCAGAGAACACCAGAACGGTGTTGCCGTTCTCTGCAGGCCACCAAACTGCCAGGACAACCCGACTGGCCACCTCGATTGGTCTGTTCGCGCAGCAGCCCACGGGACTGGAGTCGGTGTGGCTCGGCAAATCTGTCGATGCCTTCTCTTCCAGAACCTGCTGACTCTCTTCCCGTACATCTCTCAGTGGTCCGCGCAGTAAAAGAATGTTATTCAGGCATTCGCAGCTGGTCACATTAATGCGACTAACAGTGTGGATTTACTCAGTGTATTTTGCATACCAACAAATACCTAGACCAAGTAAAACAAAAGAATCCCCTCATTAGCACATCTCTCCATTAGACACTTATTCATTACCAGTAAGTGTAGTTCACAATCATACCACTGCTGGTAGAGCGTTTATGTTGATAGAGGTACTTTTCTGAGCAGTGAAATCACAAGAATGAAATGTTATCTCGGGAGAACAAAGGTCATTGCCGTAAAAATGTAAAAAGGTTTCATCTCGGGCATGGACGATGTAACAAAAGAAAAATTTATTTCAATAAATAACATGCACGACATAGCATCGCTTCTTGAAAAAAAAAGTAATGTAAATCACTTTATCGATATGTGACTACAATTGAGCGGTTATACGTGCTCTGAGAATTGTAATTACTATTATTTCTGTATCGTAGTATATAAGAAAAGACTTCACGATCTTCTTTTTCTTGTCTTCCGTGCCTGGTTGGTTCTGATGTCCTATTTAGATTACGGTCTGCAAAGAATTATTTCTAATAAATGTAGTGTATTTAGAATTTCTGCGAAATATATATGTCAGTATTTAATGCAGTATGTGTTTTTGTTAGTAGAAAGAAGGTGCCTTCCCTGACCCCGTTATTTAATTAATTACGTAACAATTAAATTTTACCCTAGGCCATTTGTAATTGCATTGTTGAAGCGACGCCATTGCTGTTAAAATTGATAAAAATTTCTCCATAGCTATTTAATTCTGAAAGCATTGAAAGGATTTAATCCCAGTAAATGGAAAACGGCGTCTCATAATAATTTCCATTTCATTTTAGGACAGAGGTACAGTTTTATTGAAAGGAATTATTCTAAATGTGTACTCTGCCATTGCACGTAGGCAGCTATACTGGAGGATCAAGCCTCACAGAGAAAAATAATTGTTTGAATATTGTATTAAATTTGCTTATCGCGTAACATATAAGAAATATAATGTTTTTTTATCCATCGTGAGTAAGACGGATGTCTTCACGTTGGAATACGCATGATATTTCTGGCCATAGCACCCAGAGAAAATCTGGCTGTGGGTTTTAATGAAAGTAAAAGAGATTTTCTTAAGTCAAACCTTTTCTTTCCAAATTAACAAAACATTTTTTCTCTCTCCAAAAAACAAAAAAACAGAGAAGGTACGTTACGCGATAACGAGAAACAGAATGCCCATCCATTAATAGAAGTTTCAATAGACCAACCAAATACAACTACAACAGAAAGCAGGAATGACAAAAGAAATTGACATCAATACAGCCGCAGGTAGCAGATGGCACTGCGCAAGCCGTCAATACGGAACTGGAATATTGGTAGACTGGAAACAAAGACTTCTGCGGTGAATGAGTCCTCCAGTAGATGCGACTTAGAATACTGCAATTAATTCAATGCGAAGGCACATATCTGATCGTTGGCAACAAGAAGAAAACAGCCTCTATTCTAACTTTTGAAGCGTTGACAGAAGGCAGAGTCCAAGCTAAGAAACCGTGTAACTTGAATCGAAAGAAAACAATGGAGTGACAGCAAACCGCAGCCTATTGTAGTACGTGTTACTTACAGGGACAAAGCAGCTGGCGAGATACAATGCGGCGGAGCGATTGTCTGGACGGCGTAGGTGCCCTCGTCTGTGCATCAAGATCTTGACGCCTGTCTTCCAACTGTAGCAAATCATGGACGGCAGCAGGCGTCGAAGCAGCAGATTAAGCAAGTGTCAGCACCGCCCAGTTAATACACCGCGGAGTGCTCGCAGGGTTTTCTCCTCTCGCTTTCAGAAGGACAAACATACGGGTGCCAAAAAAAGGTAGAGAAAATCTCCGAGTTACGATGACAGGAATAATGACTTGTACGTTATCAGAAATGTTGCTAACATCGAAAATTACATAAACAAGTTTCCCTGGGATGTATATTATTTTGGTCACTCTGTAAATTCTATTTCTTACGTAAATATCAATATGCAAAGCTCACACTGAGTAAAACCATGCAGCAGACAAGGGAAACTTCCCATCGCACCTCCCTCAGATTTAGTGGTAAGACGGCTCACTGGATACAGTCAGAAACTGACCACAGAAAGAAAGTATATTGAACTATGAAAAAAAGCAAAATAAAAACAGTGAACTGTCGAAGGATAAGACCAGCAATACAGAGCACCGTATAATAGCAACCGTGTCGTAGCTAAGTGGTCACAGTATAGGACTACAGGATGGGCGAGCCGTGTTCAAGTCTCTCTCGTTTACTTTATTATTTTCACAATATTATGAAGAAAGGAGGTAACTGCGAGGAAACAATGGATAACAGAAGAAATATTTCAGCTGATCGATGAAAGAAGAAAGTCCAAAATGTTCAGGGACATTCAGGAATACAGAAACAGAAGTCGCTGAGGAATGAAAAAAAAAACATGAAGTGCATAGAGACTGAGACGAAATGGCTGCATGAAAAATGTGAAGAATCTAGAAAGAAATGATTTCGGAAGGACTGCTTCAGCATATAGCCAAATGAAAATAACCTTCGGTGAAATTAAATGCAAGGGTGGTAACATTAAGAATACAACAAGAATTCCAATGTTGAATGCTGAGAAGAGAGCGGACAGGTGGAAAGAACTCACTGAAGGCCTTTAAGAGGGGGAAGATCTGTCTGATGTGACAGAAGAAGAAGCAGGAGTCGATTTAGAAGACATAAGGGATCCAGTATTAGAATCAGAATTTAAGAGAGCTTTGGAGGACTGAAAATCAAATAAGGCAGAAGGTATTATTAACATTCCATCAGAACTTCAAAGTTCATTGGGGGAAGTGGCAACAAAACGATTGTTCACGTTGGCGTGTAGAATTTATGAGACTGGTGACGTAACTTCTTACTTTCCACACGACTCCGAAGACAACAAGAGCTGACAAGTGCGAGAATTGTCGCACTCTCAGCGTAAGAGCTCATGCAACAATTTAATTACAAGGGAAATTCTGTTGCCGCGGTTGATAATGGAAGGAAGACTAAAGAAAAATCAAGACAGGCTGTTACGATTTATCGACCTGAAGAAAGAGTTCGACAGTGTAAAATGGTGGAAGATTTCTAAATCCTGAGAAAAACAGGGGTAAGCTCTAGGGAGAGAAGGATAAATACAATATGTAAAGAGTCAAGCAAGAATAATAAGAGTGGGCGACCAAGAACGAAATTCACGGATTAAAAATGTTGTCAGACAGGGGTGTAGTCTTTGGCGCCTACTGTTAAAACTGTACATTGAAGACGCAATGATGGAAATAAAAGAAAGATTCAGGAGGAAAGGACATCATGAGGCGATTCGCTGGTGACATTACTATCCTGAGCGAAGGTGGAGAAGAATTATATGATCTCTTAAATGAAATGGTGTAATGAGCACAGAACATGGATTGAAGGTATATTGAAGAAAGGTGAAAGTAGTGAGTAGTAGCAGAAATGAGAATAGCGAGAAACTTAACCTCAGAAAGTAGTTAAGGAATTCTTCTACCTGTTGTTGTTGTTGTCTTCAGTCCTGAGACTGGTTTGATGCAACTCTCCATGCTACTCTATCCTGTGCAAGCTGCTTCATCTCCCAGTACCTAGTGCAACCTACATCCTTCTGAATCTGCTTAGTGTACTCATCTCTCGGTCTCCCTCTACGATTTTTACCCTCCACGCTGCCCTCCAATGCTAAATTTGTGATCCCTTGATGCCTCAAAACATGTCCTACCAACCGATCCCTTCTTCTAGTCAAGTTGTGCCACAAACTTCTCTTCTCCCCAATCCTATTCAATACCTCCTCATTAGTTATGTGATCTACCCACCTAATCTTCAACATTCTTCTGTAACACCACATTTCGAAAGCTTCTATTCTCTTCTTGTCCAAACTAGTTATCGTCCATGTTTCACTTCCATACATGGCTACACTCCAAACAAATACTTTCATAAACAACTTCCTATATTCGATGTTAACAAATATCTCTTCTTGAGAAACGCTTTCCTTGCCATTGCCAGTCTACATTTTATATCCTCTCTACTTCGACCATCATCAGTTATTTTACTTCCTAAATAGCAAAACTCCTTTACTACTTTAAGTGCCTCATTTCCTAATCTAATTCCCTCAGCATCACCCGATTTCATTTGACTACATTCCATTATCCTCGTTTTGCTTTTGTTAATGTTCATCTTATATCCTCCTTTCAAGACACTGTCCATTCCGTTCAACTGCTCTTCCAAGTCCTTTGCCGTCTCTGACAGAATTACAATGTCATCGGCGAACCTCAAAGTTTTTACTTCGTCTCCATGAATTTTAATACCTACTCCAAATTTTTCTTTTGTTTCCTTTACTGCTTGCTCAATATACAGATTGAATAACATCGGGGAGAGGCTACAACCCTGTCTCACTCCTTTCCCAACCACTGCTTCCCTTTCATGCCCCTCGACTCTTATTACTGCCATCTGGTTTCTGTACAAATTATAAATAGCCTTTCGCTCCCTGTATTTTACCCCTGCCACCTTTAGAATTTGAAAAAGAGTATTCCAGTCAACATTGTCAAAAGCTTTCTCTAAGTCTACAAATGCTAGAAACGTAGGTTTGCCTTTTCTTAATCTTTCTTCTAAGATAAGTCGTAAGGTCAGTATTGCCTCACGTGTTCCAACATTTCGACGGAATCCAAACTGATCCTCCCCGAGGTCTGCATCTACCAGTTTTTCCATTCGTCTGTAAAGAATTCGCGTTAGTATTTTGCAGCAGTGGCTTATTAAACTGATAGTTCGGTAATTTTCACATCTGTCAGCATCTGCTTTCTTTGGGATTGGAATTATTATATTCTTCTTGAAGTCTGAGGGTATTTCGCCTGTCTCATACATCTTGCTCACCAGCTGGTAGAGTTTTGTCAGGACTGGTTGTCCCAAGGCCGTCAGTAGTTCTAATGGAATGTTGTCTACTCCGGGGGCCTTGTTTCGCCTCAGGTCTTTCAGTGCTCTGTCAAACTCTTCACGCAGTATCGTATCTCCCATTTCGTCTTCATCTACATCCTCTTCCATTTCCATAATATTGTCCTCAAGTACATCGCCCTTGTATAAACCTTCTATATACTCCTTCCACCTTTCTGCCTTCCCTTCTTTGCTTAGAACTGGGCTGCCATCTGAGCTCTTGATATTCATACACGTGGTTCTCTTCTCTCCAAAGGTCTCTTTAATTTTCCTGTAGGCAGTATCTATCTTACCCCTAGTGAGATAAGCTTCTACATCCTTACATTTGTCCTCTAGCCATCCCTGTTTAGCCATTTTGCACTTCCTGTCGATCTCATTTTTCAGACGTTTGTATTCCTTTTTGCCTGCTTCATTTACTGCATTTTTATATTTTCTCCTTTCATCAATTAAATTCAATATTTCTTCTGTTACCCAAGGATTTCTAGCAGCCCTCGTCTTTGTACCTACTTTATCCTCTGCTGCCTTCACTACTACATCCCTCAGAGCTACCCATTCTTCTTCTACTGTATTTCTTTCCCCTATTCCTGTCAATTGTTCCCTTATGCTCTCCCTGAAACTCTGTACAACCTCTGGTTCTTTCAGTTTATCCAGGTCCCATCACCTTAATTTCCCACATTTTTGCAGTTTCTTCAGTTTTAATCTACAGGTCATAACCAATAGATTGTGGTCAGAGTCCACATCTACCCCTGGAAATGTCTTACAACTTAAAACCTGGTTCCTAAATCTCTGTCTTACCATTATATAATCTATCTGATACCTTTTAGTATCTCCAGGGTTCTTCCACGTATACAACCTTCTTTCATGATTCTTAAACCAAGTGTTAGCTATGATTAAGTTGTGCTCTGTGCAAAATTCTACTAGGCGGCTTCCTCTTTCATTTCTTAGCCCCAATCCATATTCACCTATTATGTTTCCTTCTCTCCCTTTTCCTACACTCGAATTCCAGTCACCCATTACTATTAAATTTTCGTCTCCCTTCACTATCTGAATAATTTCTTTTATTTCATCGTACGTTTCTTCAATTTCTTCATCATCTGCAGAGCTAGTTGGCATATAAACTTGTACTACTGTAGTAGGTGTGGGCTTCGTATCTATCTTGGCCACAATAATGCGTTCACTATGCTGTTTGTAGTAGCTTACCCGCATTCCTATTTTCCTATTCATTATTAAACCTACTCCTGCATTACCCCTATTTAATTTTGTGTTTATAACCCTGTAGTCTCCTGACCAGAAGTCTTGTTCCTCCTGCCACCGAACTTCACTAATTCCCACTATATCTAACTTTAACCTATCCATTTCCCTTTTTAAATTTTCTAACCTACCTGCCCGATTAAGGGATCTGACATTCCACTCTCCGATTCGTAAAACGCCAGTTTTCTTTCTCCTGATAACGACATCCTCCTGAGTAGTCCCCGCCCGGAGATCCGAATGGGGGACTATTTTACCTCCGGAATATTTTACCCAAGAGGATGCCATCATCATTTAATCATACAGTAAAGCTGCATGTCCTCGGGAAAAATTACGGCTGTAGTTTCCCCTTGCTTTCAGCCGTTCGCAGTACCAGCACAGCAAGGCCGTTTTGGTTAATGTTGCAAGGCCAGATCAGTCAATCATCCAGACTGTTGCCCGTGCAACTACTGAAAAGGCTGCTGCCCCTCTTCAGGAACCACATGTTTGTCTGGCCTCTCAACAGTTACCCCTCCGTTGTGGTTGCACCTACGGTACGGCCATCTGTATCGCTGAGGCACGCAAGCCTCCCCACCAACGGCAAGGTCCATGGTTCCTAGAGAGTGAAATAACCAATGATAGTCGACGGACGGAGGACATTAAAAGCAGACTAGCACTGACAAAAAGGGCAGTCCTTGCCATAGAAGTCTACTAGTATCAAACATAAGCGAAAGAAGTCTTCTAGTATCAAACATAGACGTTGATTTGAGGAATAAATTTCTGAGAGTGTACATTTAGAGAACAGCATTGTATGGTAGTGGACTGTGGGAAAACTGGAGCACAAGAGAATCGAAGCATTTGAGATGTGTGCTACAGACAAATACTGAAAATTTGGTGCACTGATTAAGCAAGAAATGAGGACGTTCTGCACAGAATCAGAAGGGAAAGAGATATGTAGAAAACACTGACAAGGAGAAGGAATAGGATGATAACAAATATCTTAAGACATAAGGGAGTGTCTTCCATGGTACTAGAGGGTGCTGTAGAGGGCAAAAACTGTAGACGAAGACAGAAATTGGAATAAAGCAAATGAGGACGTAGGTTGAAAGTGCTACTTTGAGATGATGAGATTGGCGCAGGTGAGGAATTTTTGGCGGGCCGCAAAAAATCAGTCAGATGACTGATGACAAAAAAAAGGACTGTCATTCCGGTCATTGAAACGTTTGTTCTCCTTCTGTAGTCTTGGCATTGGTCATGCTATACACTGGTTATAAGGTACAAGTTATGTGGTACGAGTACGTTACCGTCGCAAGTAAACATGATGAATAGTGAGAGCAGTGAGATACCACATAGACGCCCCACAGAAATGAAAACAACAAATAGACGGATGTGAACTATGTTACAACAAAAGAATTCTAGAGGCAAAACTTACAAAACGGAACCCAACTTCAAAAACGTAGAAAACATGCTTTGACGGAGCACACTGAAACTGTGTGATTGTGAAATTTTTACGTGAAAGTATGTTACTTTGCAGGTTACGTGGCAAACTGTAATTTTTACGTGAAAGTGTGTTACTTTGCAGGTTATGTGACAAACTGTTTTGTTTTCATCATTTCCTTCAGAGTGATCACACGAACAAGGACACGGAGGCATATGTCACTCACTCGCCAGGTGTACAAATTCGGTGCGTCGATAAGAGATTCCCGTCATATGACACACGTACTGTCACTATTGCCGCGTTTAAGGTACCAGGCGTGTTCTCCGGTAGAGGATTCGGTTCGCTTGTCGCTGTCTGGTTTCCCGCTGTACCATAACCTTAAAGCTGGAAGCAGGTAGTGTGATAAAACTATTTTATTAAAGCAATTATGGTACAACGCAACAGAGCAGTGTTACCCTCTGGGAGGAATTTTGTTGTGCTGACCGTGTTGTACCAAACGGAGGTGGCTTATCGGCAGTGAAAGTCAGAATTACGGAAATATTTGAACAGTAACAAACAAAATTTTGCCTATCTGCACTGTTTAACGGGTAAAGAAAACGGTCGCCAGCCTAACTAGGCAAGAGAATGATTAACATTCTCGTTCAAGAAAATAGTTATTAGTAACTTTAATGGATAAACACAACCTGTACTTTGTCACATGCGAGTGCAGTGAACTCTTGACACATACGTATGTTTTAAGATTGAAGCTAACAACTGGAGCGGCACAAACTATTTGCAAAATTATAACAGATACCGAAACACACTATTACTTTCAGGGCTTACACAAACTGGATGGTCTTTATAACGTTATTATTACTATTCACTGCAGAATCATTAATTGGATATAGGTTAAGTCTCTCTCAGTTAAATACTTCACTATTTAAAATGAATGTTAATTGGACTCCACTAACAGGATGCTTCTCACTATCATTTCAATGAAGAAATTATGGTTTTCATAATTAATGATCTTTCTGTTACTTGTTACCGAGCATTAACACAATAGACAAACTGTGGATCCTGGTATACTATTCACATGCACTTCTAATACACAACAGAGACAAACACTTAGCAAACTTGAGTATATAACGATTCATACTGCAGTTTTCCACTCTTACTACATTGAGAGACAAAATTAACATATATGTAAGATACTGACTCACCTTCTGTGATTTACAACAGGCAGTAATGAGATCATTTACGAAGCAAAACTTTATAAGCCTCAGTCTTAAGAACTTTTAATTTGAAGTTTGGCAACAATATATTAATTCGCAGTTTTACTAGGAAAATTATTTTCGGCAAGCATCATTATCTGTAACTCACTCTCTTGCCACATTAACTTTTACTTTCATTTAACTATGTTCAAGAGGCATCAATTAGCAAAACACTGGGCTTTAATGTTCTTTCAGTAAGGACACTCGGAAATCACTTTAGTTCAAACGGAGAGGAACCTGAGAGGTGTTATGATAAGGAGAAAAATCAAGGTAGGTACATAAGTTCAGTTATAAATTACCTTATATTTGAGCACACTAACACATCTATTTAGCTGATCCTTCACTGTACATTACTATAGTGCTCCATTACAGTGATTGCGCAATGTGGTGGCGATTGCATGTTGGTAGGTGAAATTGCAGGTAGAAATGCTGGACTCAGTCATTTCTTGGTGGCGATGATTGATACAAATTCCAGAATAGTTCCAGCTATTATCCATCCATCCGAGGCATTGGAAAGTGGTAGAAAAAACCTCTCTCGGAACCAGCACACTATGCAACTATTACATGGCAGTGCACAGTTTGGTAGTTCGTCCTCGACTCATAGCTCGTCCCCGACTGACTCAGTTCCACCTTTTCTACTTAGGCCAACCACAATTTGCGCGCGCTACACAGTTCCGTTCGCGAGGGGAACCACAATACCTTTTACATACAAACTAACTAAGGACCTTAAGTGAGGATAAGCAGTTTACATAACAGCAAACAAATACAATAAATAAAACAGAACATTTGCACATATTGACATTTCTACCAAAAATTATTCACACAAAATTACAATTATATACAGTAGGTTTTGTTCCCTCCACATGGGACAAAGAATTTAAATGACAGATACACTAAACTGCATAGAATCATATCATGACATCGAAGTTCGTACAATGAAAGGAGTTTACAATTTTATGTTATCGATTCAAACAAACACATTTACAGAAGCTCAATGATGTAACATTAAATAAAACACAAGCAAACTAAATCAGTACAGCATTAGAGCTATGGTGTTACACCTTGTTATCAAGAATTTACTGTTTCCAGTCGAAAGTCACTTCCTTTCGGCTGCTAGTAGAGTAGTTGTGCAGAGCGAACTGTCATTTTACGTCCGTTCCTTACATATCGCTGTTGCAAACGGACGTTGCACCAAGACACAGACACAAATTTGAATACAGCGAACGGGAAAAAAGGAAATTCAGCAGAAAGGGGGGGGGGGGGGGGATGTTTGATCACGGCTCGCCCGCGGTGCATTCGAACACCGTGACCGCTTAATCACCACAGTGTTGTTTTTACAGGTTAGTCTGTATTGCTATCTTGTCCTTCGACCGTTCACTGTTTATATTTTGCTTTCTTTTCACGGTTCAGTGCACCTTCTTCCTGTATGCTTTGATCTGTGTTCAATTTTGACAGGCCATCCACTGAGCCATCTTACCAGTAAAGCTGAGGGGCGTGCGGTGGGGAGTTTCCCTTGTGGGTAATCTTTGGTCGTTGCTACAATATCTTTGTATTGCTACACCACCTCTGCGTGAGAGCACTAGAAAAGTTACAGGCATTCTACGTTGTATCGTTTTGAGTAGCAGACGTATTTTGATGAAAAGTTAGGAAATTTTCTTTAGAACTGTGCTGTAAGAATGATGGAACTGGAGTAAGAGTATTTTAGATGCAATTATGGAGAGAGAAGCTAAGGAGATTAATTGTGAATCTTTCTGGAATGTTGAGAGATTTAGGTAAGCATGAAAGTGTGTATCTTTGTTTTGTTTTATTTAGATTGCAATAACGAAGCTCAGATAGTAGGATGAGATAGGAAGATAAAATCACGATTGCTTATAGTTACGTCTGAAATTCATGTTATGTAAGACTTATCGTGAGACATTGAGTTGATTTTTGACACATTACTCTTCAGTATAGAGATTCATTTGTAGATTCTCAGAAGTCATTTCCTACCAGTTAAAATTCCTGCCCTTCATTTAGTTTATTGTGTGTGTAGGCACACTGCACTATGTGGTAAGGAATTTTCAGTCGAAATTATTTTAATGTTGCCACGCTGCTGTATGCTGTGCGCTGCTTTCGAGAAATATTACAAAAAAAATTATGACACGAAGTAAGTGAAAACTACAGTTTAGGGTTAGGAACTTCTTTATAAGTTCAGTTGCTCTTTTATTTCAGGAAACAGTTTACATTCAGGGTGTCATTACATTTTTATAGAAACAGTTGGCTTCAATTTGTAGACGGTGTTGAGTAAATCATATTAAGTCTTTGTATAATTCAGAACAGTCACAGTTTTGCACAGGATACGAGTTTAAGTTAGGATAAATTTGTTTGATAATCTTTTTGAGAAATTTTGGTACTCAGGTAGAGAGAAGCAGAGAATCTGGTAAGTTACACAATTAACTACAATCTGCAGAGTGCTAGGAGTCATCAAAAAATACTTTGTAGATTTATATCTTCCATTGTTAGTTACCAGTGAATAATTGGTAATTGTAATTAAAACCGCAAATCAAAGAAACAATTTTTGTTGAAGTTTCTTCTTTAAACAATATGATTTTCATTGATCTTGTTTCAAACACCGTCTTCTCTACGTTCAGTTGTCGATCACCAGACATTTAAGAGTAAGCAGTAGGCTTGCCCATGGTTAGCTGTCCCCACGTGTTCTTAAGTGCGGCTGTGCTTCATTCATGTAAACATAGATTGGTTATTTACCACATCTGGTGTGTTGACAATGTGAGTGTATTTAACATAGATGCCGACGGTCCTACATGCAATTGGGCTATATTTCTGTTTACGTCTGAATATGGAAATATAACATTGAAACGCTTTATGGTTTCTAGATGGCTCTCCAGCGCTATTCATTCTGTTTGACTAAACTTGTAGCCAAAGATCACAGTGACTGCCACCAATCATCTAAATAATACCGAAAACATTGAAATTGGTAGTAATATTGACCATTTACGATAATTTTTCCATATCGTTCCCGCCCATTGAATTAGAACAGATTACAGCAGACGTAGAAATAGCAGATTAAGCTAATGCCAACATTGAACAGCCAATAAACCGTGAAATTGTGCCTATTAATAAATTACATGTGCAGCATAACAATTCAAAAATGATCCATTTTATGTGCCCTCAACGCTAAGGTTTACATTGATATCTTAGGAAAAACTATGTTTAAGACCTAATAAATCATAAGACTATGTACACAGAGTATGTCCTAAGCACTACGTGTGATTCAGAGTAACACCTACCTATTTCAGTACATCTACTGTCTAACTCATGCTATTACTAGGAATTTTTTCTGTTGCAAATTCCACGGGAAAATTCCTCATATTTATTAATCTTCACGCATCCACATTTTTTTTTCCTTTTGGTTTGTATGTACTATTTATTTTCCATTTACATCAAGTTTATTATTAATTGGCAAGTTCATTTTAATATTAAATCCACATTTAATCAAGGCACACCCAGCAAATTAACTGTGTGCGCTGCGTCTTTGAGTCATAAAGTACAGCAATACTCGTTGTCATATTAGTATGCTTCTGGTTCCACAGGCAGTGAGTATTTTCACCTCTTGCACTGGTAACCCTGGGATTTCGTTATCCTGTTCGGTCATCTCATCAGGTTGTGCACTATTGTCCTTTGTGATCCCGAATCTAGTTTCGCTGTTACGCTCTAGTTCTACATCTCAATTTCCACTGTTGGTTGACGAGCTTCAGATATGTTCATTTCCCTTCATCAGTGCTTCCTACGGCCGTCTATGGTGTCTGGGAGGATTGTGATGGCAGTTAAGTGACCTGTTAGATTCTTGCTTTGACCTACCTTCCCATACACGACGACGTACGTCACTCTTCACAACCATCACCCACTTTTTTGGGGGCGGTACGTCATTTTGTCATTGTGCATCGCTTCGCCTTTCCGATGCCCACTTGTTTCTGTGTCAACTCTCCCTACGTTAGGAGTATTGCGTGAAAACGAATCTAGCTGATCCAAAGCTAGCACTATTCTGTTAAGCTTTTTCTTCTTCTTCTACTTGAGCCTTTGTCCGCGCAGTAACACCATTCTGTTAAGCTCTGTCTTACATATTCCTGTTTGATTTTCTTATACTAGCACAAGTAATTTGATTATGGTGATTGAAATCAAATCAGATTCTTTCAGATTATAATAAAAGAACAAGTTTATTCTGTGTTCTGCAGAATTCTTGATAGCATTTGCATCCACTGTTTATAAGTTTCAAACGGTCTCTTCTGACGCAAGTTTGCACTCTACTCGGCCAATATTGGTTCATGAAAGTAGCTATAAATTGGTCGCACGTGTTAATTTATGATAGTGTTTTCATTCCCCAAGACAACACTCCCATTCCAGTCTGCTAAACGCGAATCAAATACGCTTCTTGTCATTTTAGTGAATGGAATTATTCCCGCAAATTGTTTTAATAAAGGAGAAAGGGTGTATGCTTTCTCTAGTTGAAACACGATGAAATTTGTATCTCATGGTCTTACGAATGTTTTTGTGTCTTCTGTGCTCTTAGCATTCCTCGCGTCGTTGCTAAATTTCTTTATCAGCTTTATTGGCATAAATATTCACAGATTCTAAATCTGCTCCTGAGCTACTTTCCATTTTGTACGAATCTTCTTCAGATGTGCAAGAAGTTCACCTGCTTCTCCACTACACGTTGTTTTGACAGGTTCTTCTTCATTATTCTAGTCATTTTGAGTTCTCAAAACTTAAATTTGATTTCTGCTGCCCATAATTTAACTACAGGCTTCACTATTTTGTTGACTCTTAAATAACCGAACAATATCAGATTTGAAGCAAATAATTTTAATCTCGTGACCTTCAATCGTTTGGTTATTATTGAACAAGTTTTCTCAAAAAGCATCATTAAATAATTTTGGCCTTTCCTTACACTCAAGAAGACACGCAAGCGTATTTCTTCTTTGAGGTTATCAAATTTTTATGATCTTTACAATGTAATTTTTCTGGAGTTTATCCTTTGTGAAACCTCATTAGCATATCTTCATGATCAGTGATATTTATCAGAGTGCTTATATTTCGCCGTTCACAATCACTGCCAAGAGTATTGTGTCTGCTGATGCTGTGCTATAACCTATTTTAGTTGCATTTGTTGGGATTTCATCTGACCTATCACTATCAGGTGAGTGTTAAGACTGCGTTTGTTGGAATTACCATATTACGGAGGATATGTTTCACAGATGCTGATCTTCTGTCATGCATTTAGGACGAATGATCATCATCAACGCTACCTTAAGAGTAGCGTACAGTTCTATTTCTAAGTATTAGAATCTTTTCTTGTTCAGCACACATCTGGTAAATCTTACTGACAATTACAAAAAAATGACATCTACTACCGTTTAGCTTGTTACGTTCTCGCTACAAATTGCCCTCCGCCACTATGTGAAGCTTCTTGTGCGTCTCTGTTGTGACAGAAATGAACGATCAGCTTACTAGAAAATTTATGTTGAGCTCGTTGAGAGAGTGGCTGGTGGGGCTTGGATTATCACAGCTCATTACTCGTCTGGCGGTGGCTCAGAGCTGTCTTCATCTTTCTCTTCATCCGTCCTCTGTATCAAAGAGCTCGAAGTTTAATACATATGGCGATCATTATCAGACTTTTTCTGGGTAGATAGTTATGAGCCTTCCAGCAAATTCAATGCAGCCCCCCCCCACAAATTCCCCTAGTTTTCTATCCTGTTCATCATAGAGTAGCATTTACAGCATACGTCCCCAATATTTCTTTGGGGCAGTAGGATCATCAGTCTTCAGACGGTTTCGATGAAGCTTGTCACAGATTCCTCTCTTGTAGCGACCTCTTCGTCACTGAGTAGCACTATCACCAAACATTCCCGTTTATCTTTTGAATGTATTCCAGCCTCTGTCTTCCACTATAGTTATACTACCACTGAACTTACTCCCTGTTGTTTTAAACCTCGTCCAACATTGCCCTTCATCTTGTCAATTTTATTAGGCCACCTGAATTCCAAAGTCCTTCTATAGCAACACATCTCGAACCCCCCCCCCCCCCCCCCCACCGCCACCACAGTTCTCTACTTTTCTAGTTTCCCCAGTCCCCAGATTCTTTGATTCAAACTTAACTGTTCTGTCACATTGCTTTTTAGCCAATTTATCGACCGCTTACTGAACGAATTACTTCAGAGAGGCCGAGCGAATAACGGCTCTGCACGATGTCAGGAATCGCCTGGAAGCGCTAGTGGCACCAAGAAAATATGATTATTCAGTAAATCGTTTATTTTGACAACTTTTACAAAGGGTTTTGTACTGTTGGCCGTAGTTGCCTCCTGCCCTGGTCACAGACAGACTCTCGGTGCAGGATACTGCACCGGCCCTTGTGCTTTGTCCTAACGAGACGTCATTCGTCTTGTGTCGATACAGATGCTTAGCTCAGCCTGGTACATCATGGGTAGCTGCTACTGAGGGAGTGTACTCGACCCCACTCTATGCCTTTTCTTCCCTCGATCCCCCCATCCGCAGTGTTGTGTAGACGGCAGGCGTTGAACCCAGAGTGTTGCCGGCCTGTTAGGTCCCGCAACCGGATGCGCTTCGGCGTGCCAGGCGATGGTCCGCCAGGAACCCTGGCTGCCGTCTTCCGCTCCACACTCAGGGAGTACAGCACCTGGTACTGCACTGCTGCTGGTCGTTCATCGGCTCTCCCATCAGTAGCGATTGGTGTGACACGGCATGAAGTCAGTGTTCAGCTCTGCGGCACTCCACTGATGGCTAGTACTGCACTGGTTGACCTGAGCCAAGACTTACTAAAACAACATGGTCATGAATGAAATTTCGTTGACACATATTCCATGGTTCCCATTGGCCTGAATCGTTCTCCCCTGCTTGGAGCTGTGGATCCAGTATTTAATTAGCTCTCTGAAGTGCGGTTTACTAGTGATGACCGCATGTGGCCTAGTTATTCTGCTACCCTGCTTTAATTCTCTCTTAGCAGCTAGTTATATTGGTCTATGAGAGTTTTTACTAGCCATGTCTATTGTCTCTTGCGCCCGCTTGGCGCTGCTCCCGAACTGTTGGCACTTCCCTGGTGCTCCGACGGACGTCACCATCGTTTAACACATATGTACGTTTTACGTTTCCACATCCCGTCGTTGTAAATTAAGAATCTCATACTTATCCATATGATTGAGTGTATCAATGGTTATTGTGCTCACCTATCTTTGCTCAGAGAATTCTATTCTGGCATTTGGAACTTGCTTATACTGTATAAGAAATAGTAGTAAATAATAACAGCGATGCTGTCACTGTTGTTTGGTAATATGTACTGGCAAAATGCTACCTAACACCAGATTGCGTACTTAAGGCTATCCCGTGTGGCCGTTTTTTAGTACGACTTTAAAAGAAAGAGAGATTATTAATTGATCACCAATGCGTTGGTTCTCGATTGTGTTCAGGAGAGTGTCCAAGCGGTTCTAGGCGCTGCAGTCTGGAACCGCGCGACTGCTATGGTCGCAGGTTCGAATCCTTCCTCGGGTGTGGATGTGTGTGATGTCCTTAGTTTAGTAAGGTTTAAGTAGTTCTAAGTTCTAGAGGACTGATGACCTCAGAAGTTAAGTCCTATAGTGCTCAGAGCCATTTGAACATTTTTTGTTTGTTCAGGAGACGTATGGATTTATTACGCGAATAATTTAATTTTGACCCGGATTGCCTTCACACAATCAGAATCTTCGATGAAAATACCTAAGGGACCTATTTGAATATAAAAATGGAAATGAAAGCAAATTAGTGTAATTTCATAAGAGAAAGATTAAGAGATCGGAAGCTGAACACATTAGTGTTCTCTCAAACACAATCGAGACACCGCTCTAACGAGCGAACCTGTAACAAAGCCCATATACAATTTGAACATCATTTTTGGTTAGTGAAAGAAAAGAATAAGAAAATTACACCATCGTAAAATATTAATATATTTTGAACAAATTGGCACTAAACTTCTAAACATTGACAAATACACAATAAATGCATGACTTACATCTGATATTTATTTTGTGCAATGCGCAGTCCAGTAATCGCTTCTTTGTCAGTCCGTTCCTACTTAAAATTAAATGTCTTTCCATGTGCGTAAGTACATTGTATCCACACCCGAGCTACCGAAATGTTTGTTCATCGTTTCGCATAGTTTTTACACAAAATAAAAATACAACTTGTAGCAACGCTATGCACTACGTCTAAACATGTCGGCGACCAAAAGTACGAGGGATAATGAAGTCTATACAATATTCATTAACAAAAGATAGATTGTTCTTTTTTCTGTTTCGCAGCTTCTTCCTATCAAGCGCTGCGCCACTGATTTCCAATATCTGCGCCCAGCGGGTCATATTGTTTATTTAGAGTATTTAGACGCTGGACGCGTGTCTTGGTATAGGTGCACATTAAAAAAAATGCATCTCTTTACTCTCACGCTGTCATGCTTAGCATCTTTAGGAACTACAGTTTCATTAGTGACAAATATCTCACATGCAAAGTAGCTGAAATCCAACAGTATTACACTGTTCGCATGACTTCTCTGGCTAGTCGAAAGAAGGCAATGTAAAAGGCTCCGTTGGTGCAAAGGAGAAAGCTGCAGTGATAATGGACTGTTTTCCTTGTGGCTACAGGCTGGTCATAACACCACGAGTAAGCATGACTGGTGATGGTGTGTGAGGCACATGGTGGACTTGGATCTACATTGGTGTTGATTTTCAAAACGCAATCGTTACATAGAATGTCTCTCAGAAAGGAGGGCAGCTTGGACTAGTTAATGTTGGTCAACTCTTGTAACGAATTGGGACCGATTGTCGCCGACAAACGATTGCATGGTGAGCAATTTCTGAACTTAGTACTCCATATGTCGCCGAAGTTGGTAAACGAGGCTAATTTATGTTGTTTGGCGTATCAGACGTTTTCAGTTTCCGTAACAGGAATAATAGCTGATGAAGTTTAAATACTGAATAGATAAGTTGCACGGAGCACAACTTAATCATAGCTAACACTTGGTTTAAGAATCATGAAAGAAGGTTGTATACGTGGAAGAACCCTGGAGATACTAAAAGGTATCAGATAGATTATATAATGGTAAGACAGAGATTTAGGAACCAGGTTTTAAGTTGTAAGACATTTCCAGGGGCAGATGTGGACTCTGACCACAATCTATTGATTATGACCTGTAGATTAAAACTGAAGAAACTGCAAAAATGTGGGAAATTAAGGAGATGGGACCTGGATAAACTGAAAGAACCAGAGGTTGTACAGAGTTTCAGAGAGAGCATAAGGGAACAATTGACAGGAATAGGGGAAAGAAGTACAGTAGAAGAAGAATGGGTAGCTCTGAGGGATGTAGTAGTGAAGGCAGCAGAGGATAAAGTAGGTACAAAGACGAGGGCTGCTAGAAATCCTTGGGTAACAGAAGAAATATTGAATTTAATTGATGAAAGGAGAAAATATAAAAATGCAGTAAATGAAGCAGGCAAAAAGGAATACAAACGTCTGAAAAATGAGATCGACAGGAAGTGCAAAATGGCTAAACAGGGATGGCTAGAGGACAAATGAAAGGATGTAGAAGCTTATCTCACTAGGGGTAAGATAGATACTGCCTACAGGAAAATTAAAGAGACCTTTGGAGAGAAGAGAACCACGTGTATGAATATCAAGAGCTCAGATGGCAGCCCAGTTCTAAGCAAAGAAGGGAAGGCAGAAAGGTGGAAGGAGTATATAGAAGGTTTATACAAGGGCGATGTACTTGAGGACAATATTATGGAAATAGAAGAGGATGTAGATGAAGACGAAATGGGAGATACGATACTGCATGAAGAGTTTGACAGAGCACTGAAAGACCTGAGGCGAAACAAGGCCCCCGGAGTAGACAACATTCCATTAGAACTACTGACGGCCTTGGGAGAGCCAGTCATGACAAAACTCTACCAGCTGGTGAGCAAGATGTATGAGACAGGCGAAATACCCTCAGACTTCAAGAAGAATATAATAATTCCAATCCCAAAGAAAGCAGGTGCTGACAGATGTGAAAATTACCGAACTATCAGTTTAATAAGCCACGGCTGCAAAATACTAACGCGAATTCTTTACAGACGAATGGAAAAACTGGTAGATGCAGACCTCGGGGAGGATCAGTTTGGATTCCGTCGAAATGTTGGAACACGTGAGGCAATACTGACCTTACGACTTATCTTAGAAGAAAGATTAAGGCAAACCTACGTTTCTAGCATTTGTAGACTTAGAGAAAGCTTTTGACAATGTTGACTGGAATACTCTTTTTCAAATTCTAAAGGTGGCAGGGGTAAAATACAGGGAGCGAAAGGCTATTTATAATTTGTACAGAAACCAGATGGCAGTAATAAGAGTCGAGGGGCATGAAAGGTTGTAGCCTCTCCCCGATGTTATTCAATCTGTATATTGAGCAAGCAGTAAAGGAAACAAAAGAAAAATTTGGAGTAGGTATTAAAATTCATGGAGACGAAGTAAAAACTTTGAGGTTCGCCGATGACATTGTAATTCTGTCAGAGACGGCAAAGGACTTGGAAGAGCAGTTGAACGGAATGGACAGTGTCTTGAAAGGAGGATATAAGATGAACATTAACAAAAGCAAAACGAGGATAATGGAATGTAGTCAAATGAAATCGGGTGATGCTGAGGGAATTAGATTAGGAAATGAGGCACTTAAAGTAGTAAAGGAGTTTTGCTATTTAGGAAGTAAAATAACTGATGATGGTCGAAGTAGAGAGGATATAAAATGTAGACTGGCAACAGCAAGGAAAGCGTTTCTGAAGAAGAGAAATTTGTTAACATCGAATATAGATTTAAGTGTCAGGAAGTCATTTCTGAAAGTATTTGTTTGGAGTGTAGCCATGTATGGAAGTGAAACATGGACAATTACTAGTTTGGACAAGAAGAGAATAGAAGCTTTCGAAATGTGGTGCTACAGAAGAATACTGAAGATAAGGTGGATAGATCACGTATCTAATGAGGAGGTATTGAATAGGATTGGGGAGAAGAGAAGTTTGTGGCACAACTTGACTAGAAGAAGGGATCGGTTGGTAGGACATGTTTTGAGGTATCAAGGGATCACAAATTTAGCATTGGAGGGCAGCGTGGAGGGTAAAAATCGTAGAGGGAGACCGAGAGATGAGTACACTAAGCAGATTCAGAAGGATGTAGGTTGCAGTAGGTACTGGGAGATGAAGCAGCTTGCGCAGGATAGAGTAGCATGGAGAGCTGCATCAAACCAGTCTCAGGACTGAAGACAACAACAACAACAACAAGTTGATAAACAAAAAAAGAAAGAAAAGAAAGTACTGCAGCTTGGCTCTCCTCATAGTATTATTTACTCCTGGGTCGAATTAATAAGACTTTTATGTACTAACAGGATGTATATAGTTCCCCAGATTTTCCAGCCTAGTTATACATTGTTTAACAGTTTATGTTCAAAGCCTGTGTTTTACAGTGACTTTTGCTAGTCTAGCCTGTAGTTACTGTTGTTTTGAGGGCTTTGCTGGCTGATAGCTCAACGTCAGTTAATCTCATGTTACTAGAGTAGATAATTTAGTTGAAGGTTATTGGATGAGTCACGTAGTTTATTGTATATTTTGAAATAGCCGCAAAGAAGCAGAAATAATCAGTATTGCTTGTCTTTTGAGAGTCTTTGGAGCTAATTTTACATAACGTATTTAAAATTCAGCCCATTGAATCTTGTCATTCCTCCAGCTTTGGCACTACTGTCGTCTCCTTTTAAAAAGGTGAGGGGAGATCAAAGCAATACGTGACTAGTTTTCTGTTTTGTTCCTTATGTTGAAACATATTTTCTTAACGCTGTCAAGTTAGCTGCTGTGCAATCTGAGTAATCCCAAATTTCCGTGAAATTGCCTTGCATGTATATATTTTTTAAAAGTAGCATTTCTTGCACAATTGTAATTGAATAATAGAGTTTCACATTTAATCAGGTGATGTAAAAATGTTTTGTAACTATGGATATACCTTGACTAACAATTTTATAAGTGTGTTGTTCTCTAAATGCAGTACATTGCCTTCTCCGCAGTCTTGTTACACAAGCTGCTCTGCTTTCTGGTTCATTTGATCGCCTTGTCCACATTTTGTTACCACGTTTCCAATCTTTTCAGTAATTTTAAATAGGTTACCTACTGATCTCTTGATTAAAAATCATTTTTGTAACTGTGTGATAAAACATCTTCTGTGTAACTGGTTATCTTTTTCAATTTCCTTCGATAATTTCAAAAAGGGTTAATATTTTTATTTTTAATGCATTCTGCGTATTCTGTTATCGTTTTCTGGATTTTTTTCGGTAATTCTAAAAAGGTTACCTATTGACCTCTTGATTAAAAATACGACTGTGCGTTGAACAATTTTAAATAAAATCTTGTGTAATATTCCTTGCAAACAAATTCACCCCTGTCAGTTTCCTCTACTTCCACCGTCCCACTTACCACGTTTATAAATAGAAGACATGTGCTCTTACTATTTCTATCCGTAAGCTCTCGTTTAGCAGGTAGCTGTATCTGCCACAGAGATGTACCAAGATAATTAAGAGCTCCTGTCAGGACTGCCAAACTCCCCAGCCCCTGATAAACCACCTTTACGAGTTTTTTTCCTCCACCCATTTTGGAAATATTGCACTTTTGTAACTATTTGATAAAATGAAGCCTTACTGAAGAATACCACTTCAATGAAATCTATTAATATAAAATACTGCACCTAACAAATTAAATTGTAGAAATGAAACACAATGTCTATAAAATTTCTAAAAAACGGAAACTAAAACAAAATTTGTATATTATTGTTAACGGCAGCTACAGTACGTTGGTTCAGTATGATGTAGACGTAGAGGCAAATGTTGTACCTTGATGCCGGCCGGAATGGTCGAGCGGTTCTAGGGGCTACAGTCTGGAACCGCGCGACTGCTACGGTCGCAGGTCGCATCCTCGGGCATGGATGTGTGTGATGACCTTAAGTTAGTTATGTTCAAGTAGTTCTAAGTTCTGTGGGACTGATCACCTCAGAAGTTAAGTCCCATAGTGCTCAGAGCCATTTTGTTGTACCTTGGAATATATTTCATCATTTTGCCCTTAGCCAACACTGTAACAGAAGTTTAATATGTAGTACTATCCATTCTTAAATGATGACATTCGCTTTTTATGTGCCGAATTCTTTTTCTGAAATTACAATAATTTCTCTGGAAAACTGAGGTCTTTGCAAATGTGAAAAAAAGTTCAAATGTACAACATTATCATGTATTCCAGAACAGATATTGGACTGAAATTTTAAAGAGTTGTAATGGAGAAAATCTTGTCACTCTATATGTTCATTGTTATTATTCTACAACACACCAATAATCAAGAAATGACTAGAAACGAAGTGGAAGTGTTAAAAAAACAGTTAAAATTAAATACATCCTGAAATAGAAGTTATTGGAAAGTAACCGAAATTTTCTTTTTCACAACAGGTAAAACTGTTGAGATATTAAGGAAACCCTGTTCATTTGCAAACACCACGTTTTCTGTGGTAAAAGACCTTTCATTTCCTGGTGCAAGATGATACATGAATAACCAAGTTTGGCTTCACTGTGCATACGTTCTAAATCTGACGTACTTTCATATCGCCTTTTATTTATCCCTGAAACTACGTTTACAAAATGCTGAAGTAACTGGCATTGCCGCAAATAGCCTCAACTTTTTTCGATTTTCTGATAAGCATCTTTTAATCAATAATTCGAAAAACAAGAATAGAAAACCTTCAAAATATCCAACCGGGAACTCTTCCAATGGTCTTCATCAGTTAATTCATTTGGAACTTGAATACAGCTATTCCATTAACGAATTCCATTGTATCACTACTTCTGCCCCATTTGGCATTAACATCGTCTGAATATTTTTCTAGATAGTAGCCAGAATTTTCGTGTAAGTCAGTTCCGGATAGGAAATTACAGTCAGATTAAATGGTGTGGTGTATCTGAGGTCTGTTATCCACATCGTTCGTTATTCTATCAAATACTTTCAAGCACTTCAGCTAAATCGGCCTCGCTTAAATACTCAGCCGGCAGAAATCGTCGAAAAACGGAATCATTCGGTCAAATAGCTTATTCGATTCAGCACGTTAGCAACAGACATCTGTTCGCTAGTAATTGTTTCCCTGTAATATACTGACGAAATGGCACCAGAAACGACGCCTCGAACAGCGTGCGTTTACTGTCACGGACCGACGGAAGGCCTATTCTTGTAGTTAGACGTATGAAGAAGAGAGAAAAACTGACCGTAAGCGGCTAGTTGGTTCTGAAACCGGCCTTGACTTCAGGCACAGCTGTATTTTTTACACAGAACATATCTCAGGCTCGTAGATCCGTTAATAATAGTCCCTTTACTGTATGTGGGATCGCTACTATTTCAACTGACCGACGAGCTATCTAAATGTATAGTTACATATTGTTTCGGGATTTTGTAACATTTTTTATTTGCTATCGGAACTGTAATTTTTCAATATCTACCAGACTTTATGACAAGCACTGTGCACTATAAAAGTGGTGACACGCAATTGAAACAGAACAAAACACACACTCGCTGTATGTGTGTCTTTATGCGTACACATTCACCCTCAGACCAAAGCTCGTTGTGTCAGCTGTTCCGTGGTCTCTATCTTAGATCGCTGGCCAATCAGAAGCCCTGAAAAGCAACGCTTCCTCATGAGGACGCTCTCTGTACAGTCAATGGGAGACGAGGAAACGTGTTTCTCATTCAATTCCTGTGATCGTCGACGCACCCAGCACATGATCATGATGCAATATGTTCTGCCCAATGGAATTTATCCCACATGGTGCAACATCGATATGCCACCTTATTTGAATTTGAATGCCTGTCTCCCAGTAAACTAAACCGTCTGAGAAATGTCATGTCTCACCGTAGGGTCAATTAGCAGTAAATATTACATCTCTTCTTTCTTTCTTTTTTATTTCGCTTCTGCATTTGTCCCACATGTACGCAGGGTCAGCGTGGTTTATCGGATATGGCAAAGGTAGATTAAGGGGTGGCCGGATGCCCTTCCTGCCGCCACCCCATACCCACCAGTACGGAATTAGTGTACTCCAACTGTCTGCGACTAGTGTAATCCATGGAATGATGCGAAAGTGTGCAGATGTCTGCGAGCCAAGCAACTGTGGCGGGACGTGGAGAGCAGCCTGGTATTCACCTAGGGGGATGTGAAAAAACGCCTGAAAACCACATCCAGGCTGGCCGGCACACCGACCGCCGTCGTTAATCCGGGGAGCGGATTCGATCCGGGGCCGGTGTGCCTACCCGAGTTCACGAAGCAGCGCATTAGCGCTCTCGGCTAACGTGGCGGGTCGAATACTATATCTCTTCATTCAGGTGAATATGAGCTAATTAGTTACTAATAACCATGTCGTCAGAGTGAATTTTTGAGTTGAACAAGGTGAACAGCAAGCGGAACCGAAGAAGCAAAATAGTGATTTTAGTACAACAGTGTTTCCACATTTTCCAAACAACGAACGAAGAATAAAAGAACAGAAATATCTGGTACGAACCCAACAGACCATATGACATGATGATGAGCAGTCTATGATCGTAAGGACACCAGTGTCTGCCTGAGTGAACGAACAATTTCATGATGAAATGTCCCCGAGTCAGAGGAGCATTGATCGACAAAACAAAAGTAACTTTTATAATGTATCCCATACAGCAATTGAATATCAATAGATTTAGGAAACTTGTGGCTAGCTACAAACACTCGATCAAAGAAAATAAATGTGTGTCTCCTAAGAGGGAAACTATTAACTTGACGCCGCTATATTACTTGCATTCAGCCTCCAGAGAAAGACATCTTCGTTGGTTGTAGTGCAAAAAAGGATTAACTAATTTTGTAAGGAATGTGCATCACTGCACGCCTTGCTCCCTCACCACCATCTTACAAACAGTCCACATGGAACTCTGTACATTTATAACACTACCGTCTGCTACCGCTGTACCATAACCTTAAGGCTGGAAGCAGGTTGTGTAATAAAACTATTTTATTAAAGCAATTATGGTACAACGCAACACAGCAGTGTTACCCTCTGGGAGGAATTTTGTTATGTTGACCGTGTTGTACCTAATGGAGGTGGCTTACCGGAAAATGAAAGTAAATATTCGAACAGTAACAAACAAAACTTTGCCTATCTGCACTGTTCAACGGATAAAGAAAACGGTCGCCAGCCTAACTAGGCAAGAGACTGATGAACATTATCGTTCAAGAAAATAGTTATTAATAACTTTAATGGATAAACACAACCTATACTTTGTCATACGCTAGTGCAGAGAAGTCTTGACACATACATATGTTAAGGTAAGATTGAAACTAACAGTAAGAGCAGCACAAACTATTTGCAAAATTATAACAGATACTGATAAACACTATTAGTTTCAGGGCTCACACAAACTGAATGGTCTTTATAAGGTTATTATTACTATTCACTGCAGAATCATTAATTGGATATAGGTTAAGTCACTCTCAGTTAAATACTTCACTATTTAAACTGAAAGTTAATTGGAATCCACTAACAGGTTGCTTCTCACTATCATTTGAATAAAGAAATAATGTTTTTCATAATTAGTGGTTTTCCCATTACTTGTTACCTACCATTAACGCAATAGACAAACTGTGGATCCTGTTATATTAATAATATGCACTTCCAATACACAAGAGAGACAAATACTTAGCAGACATGAGTATATAACATTTCACACTGCAGTTTTCGACTTTTACTACATTGAGAGACAAAATTAACATATATGTAAGATACTGACTCACCTTCTGCGATTTACAACAGGCAGGCAGTAATGTGATCATTTACTAAGCAAAACTTTATAAGCCTCAGTTTTAAGAACTCTTAATCTGTAGTTGGCAACAATACATTAATAAGCGGTTTTATTAGGAAAATTATTTTCAGCAAGCATCATTAACTTTAACTCATTTTCTTGTCACATTAACTTTCTTTTTACTATGTTCAAGAGTCATTAATTAGCAAAAACACTGGTCTTTAATGTTCTTTCAGTAGGGACTCTCGGTAATCACTTAAGTTCAAACGGAGAGGAACCTGACAGGTGTTATGATAAGGAGAAAAATCAAGGTAGGTACATAAGTTCAGTTATAAATTACCTTATATTTGAGCACACTAACACATCTATTTAGCTGATCCTTCACTGTACATTACTATAGTGCTCCATTACAGTGATTGCGCAATGTGGTGGCGATTGCATGTTGGCAGGTGAAATTGCAGGTAGAAATGCTGGACTCAGTCATTTCTTGGTGGCGATGATTGATACAAATTCCAGAATAGTTCCAGCTATTATCCATCCATCCGAGGCATTGGAAAGTGGTAGAAAAAACCTCTCTCGGAACCAGCACAATATGCAACTATTACATGGCAGTGCACAGTTTGGTAGTTCGTCCTCGACTCATAGCTCGTCCCCGACTGACTCAGTTCCATCTTTTCTACTTAGGCCAACCACAATTTGCGCGCAATACACAGTTCCGTTCGCGAGGGTAACCTCAAGACCTTTTACATACAAACTAACTAAGAACCCTAAGTGAGGATCAGCAGTTTACATAACAGCATCCAAATGCATTGAATGAAACAGAACATTTGCACATATTGACATTTCTACAAAAAATTATTCACACAGAAATTAAAATTACATTCAGTAAGTTTTGTTCCCTCCACATGGGACAAAGAATTTAAATGACAGATACACTACATTGCATAGAATCATATCATGACAGCGAAGTTCTTACAAAGAAAGGAGTATACAATTTTGTGTTCTCTATTCAATCAAACATATTTACAGAAGCTCAACGATGTAATATAAAATGAAACAAAAACCAAAAAAATCATTGGAGTATTAGAGCTATGGTGTTACACATTGTCTGGTCAAAGGTACCCGGGCTCTCCAACACAAAGCGGAACTGACCACTAGATGTCTCGAGAGACATTCCAGCCAATAGAGAAAGAGTTGGCAAGTATACTGTCGTCAGTACAGAAGCATTAACGGCACAGAACGGGTAGGCCAAGAGAGCTTTGCGTCTAAGAACGTGAACTAGTAAGTGGATATAGCCTAAGTAACAAATTCATCAGGCCATTCAGCAGTTTCTTAAGCTGCCCACATCGAGTGTTGGTGATTGATTCTGGGGTAGACAAGCGAAGGAACAGTTATAGCTATACCAAGACCAGGCAGACCTTCGTACTGACGGACAGGGGTCATTGAGCATTGTGGATGGTGAGAATGAGAAATCACATGGACAAGCGGAACGAATCACTTGATATTTGCTAACTGCGACCAGCATTATAGCTAGTACAGCGACTGTGTGTACAGAGAAAAATGGATGGAGCTCAGTGGTCGAGGAGCTCCTAATAAGTGATCAATACTGTGGTGCACTTCAGGTGGTGTAAAGAGCGATGCTACGAGGTGCATTCAAGTTCTAAGGCCTCCGATTTCTTTTCTAATTAACTACTCACCCGAAATCGATGAAACTGGCGTTACTTCTCAACGTAATCGCCCTGCAGACGTACACATTTTGCACAATGCTGACGCCATGAATCCATGGCGGCGGCGAAGGCTTCTTTAGGAGTTTGTTTTGACCACTGGAAAATCGCTGAGGCAATAGCAGCACGACTGGTGAATGTGCGGCCACGGAGAGTGTCTTTCATTGTTGGAAAAAGCCAAAAGTCACTAGGAGCCAGGTCAGGTGAGTAGGGAGCATGAGGAATCACTTCAAAGTTGTTATCACGAAGAAACTGTTGCGTAACGTTAGCTCGATGTGCGGGTGCGTTGTCTTGGTGAAACAGCACACGCGCAGCCCTTCCCAAACGTTTTTCTTGCAGTGCAGGAAGGAATTTGTTCTTCAAAACATTTTCGTAAGATGCACCTGTTACCGTAGTGCCCTTTGGAATGCAATGGGTAAGGGTTACGCCCTCGCTGTCCCAGAACATGGACACCATCATTTTTTCAGCACTGGTGGTTACCCGAAATTTTTTTGTGGCGGTGGATCTGTGTGCTTCCATTGAGCTGTTTCTGGATTGAAAAATGGCATCCACGCCTCATCATTTGTCACAACCGACGAAAAGAAGTCCCATTCATGCTGTCGTTGCGCGTCAACACTGTTTGGCAACATGCCACACGGGCAGCCTTGTGGTCGTCCGTCAGCATTCGTGGCATCCAACTGGATGACACTTTTCGCATTTTCAGGTCGTCATGCAGGATTGTGTGCACAGAACCCACAGAAATGCCAACTCTGGAGGCGATCTATTCAACAGTCGTTCGGCGATCCCCCAAAACAATTCTCTCCACTTTCTCGATCATGTCGTCAAACCGGCTTGTGCGAGCCCGAGGTTGTTTCGGTTTGTTGTCAGACGATGTTCTGCCTTCATTAAACTGTCGCACCCACGAACGCACTTTCGACACATCCATAAGTGCATCACCACATGTCTCCTTCAGCTATCGATGAATTTCAATTGGTTTCACACCACGCAAATTCAGAAAACGAAACGAATGATTGCATGCTGTTCAAATAAGGAAAACGTCGCCATTTTAAGTATGTAAAATAGTTCTTATTCTCGCCGCTGGCGGTAAAATTCCATCTGCCATGCGGTGCTGCCATCTCTGGGACGTATTGACGATGAATGCGGCCTTATTTTAAAACAGTGCGCATGTTTCTCTCTCTTTCCAGTCCGGAGAAAAAAATCGGAGCCCTTAGAAGTTGAATGCAACTAGTACTGAAGGTGCGTGGTTGGAAGAAAGTGATTTTGAGTGATGAATCACGCTGTACACATAGGCAAGTCGATGGAAGAGTTAGGGTTTTGTGAATGCATGTACAACGATGCCTGCCATTATTTGTAGAGCCAATGACTGCTTTTGTCAGCATGACAATGCACCCTACCTTACGTCAGTATCTGTGAGCCAATGGTTTGTCAACAGTAGTATTCCTGGGTCTCCCAGTGTCCCGACATGACCCCAACGGAAAACGTTTGGTATGACTTAGAACGTTGACTTAGCCTTAACCCCAGCGTCAATCATCACTACCTTCTTTGGTTTCGACTTTTGAGCTAAAATGGGATACCATTCCTCTACATTCACAAATCTCACTGAAAGTTTCCCCAGCAGAGTTCAAGCCACCACAAGGGCGAAGTGTGGAGCGCCCCATATTAGTGTCAACTAATTCGCGTATGGATTATTATTGTCCAAATAGTGCACCAGAGGAACTTTACAAGACTTTACAACTTCTTATGCATCTTGTGCTATGGCAATGCAACGTATTCTGTTCCACAATCAGAGGCAAATGGGCTCTACTTTATAAGCCCCATATATTCGTTGGAACTGTTTCGCCTCGAATGAACGTAGTGATCCATACGTAGACCCAGACTAAGTGTCGTATTCTTGAGAAGCACAATTCAGCAGAGAAAAGGCAGAGCACTAATCCCAGAGACCTGGTCACTGCCGACATGCCACACATCAGGTCGCCCCAGGCTGTATTTTCGAACAGCTTCCACAAGCGTGAAGCGAAGACTTGGTGTGCATCCATCAGCTTGTGCACCATACTCACCCCTTTCTCTTTGTTCAAAATGTAGATAAATAAATAAAATTAGCGCCAAGGCAGTAGCAGGCTACTCCTGGATTTGTAGGACATTTATCACTAAAAGACAAAGTATATAAATAAGTCCAAAATCATATTATGGCACTTTGTTAGCAATTGTCCGTCTTGATCATATATTCTGTACTATTCCCAATTACCCGTTTTGGCTACTGCCATCATCTGTTACCAATAAGTGACTGTCATACCGACCACAAAAGTATTCTGATGAAGTATCAACGCCAATAATCGACACACTCATGTCCACGGCAAGTGCTGCTGACGGCTTGAAAACATAGAATTTTAGTAAAAAATCATTTAATATTATTTTAATCGTCTATATGGCAATACTTCATTACTTTAAAGCTTATAACTATATCGGGAGGCAATACAGTCACCTTTAGGTGAAGGAGGAGGAGGAGATTAGTGTTTAACGTCCCGTCGACAACGAGGTCATTAGAGACGGAGCGCAAGCTCGGGTGAGGGAAGAATGGGGAAGGAAATCGGCCGTGCCCTTTCAAAGGAACCATCCCGGCATTTGCCTGAAGCGATTTAGGGAAATCACGGAGTCACCTTCATGTCAATAAAAATACACTACTGGCCATTAAAATACCTACACCACGACGTTGACATGCTACATACGCGAAATTTAACCGACAGGAATAAGATGCTGCGATATGCAAATGATTAGCTTTTCAGAGCATTCACAGAAGGTCGGCGCCGGTGGCGACACCTATAACGTGCTGACATGAGGGAAGTTTCCAACCGATTTCTCATACACAAACAGCAGTTGACCGGCGTTGCCTGGTGAAATGTTGTTGCGATGCCTCGTGTAAGGAGGAGAAATCCGTACCAGCACGTTTCAGACTTTCATAAATGTCCGATTGTAGCATATCGCGATTGCGGTTTATCGTATCGCGGCATTGCTGCTCGCGTTGGTAGAGATCCAATGACTTAACAGAATATGGAATAGGTGGGTTCAGGAGGGTTATATGGAACTCCTTGCTGTATCCCAACGGCCTCCTATCACTAGCAGTCGAGATGACAGGCACCTTATCCACATGGCTGTAACAGATAGTGCAGCCACGTCTCGTTCCCTGGGTCAACAGATGGGGACGTTTGCAAGACAACAACCAACTGCACCAACAGTTAGACGACGTTTGCAGCAGAATGGACTATTAGCTCGGAGGTCATGGCTGCGGTTACCCTTGACGCTGCACCACAGACAGGAGCGCCTGCGATGGTGTACTCAACGACGAACCTGGGTGCACGAATGGCAAAACATTTTTTCAGATGAATCCATGTTTTGTTTATAGCATAATGATAGTCGCATCCGTGTTTGGCGACATCGCGGTGAACGCACATTGGAAGCGTGTATCGGTCATCGCCATACAGGCGCATCACCCTGCGTGACGGTATGGGGTGCCATTGGTTCCACGTCTCGGTCACCTCTTGTTCGCATTGACGGCACTTTGAACAATTGACGTTACGTTTCAGATGTGTTACGACCCGTGGCTCTATCCTTCATTCGATCCCTGAGAAACCCTATATATCAGTAGGATAATACACGACTGCATGTTGCAGGTCCTGCACGGTCCTTTCTGGATACAGAAAATGATCGATTGCTGCCCTGGCCAGCACATTCTCCAGATCTCTCACCAACTGAAAACGTCTGGTCAATGGTAGCCGAGCAACTGGCTCGTGACAATACGCCAGTCACTACTCTTGATGAACCGTGGTATTGTGTTGAACCTGCATGGACAGCTGTACCTGTACACGCCATCCAAGCCTAGTTTGACTCATTGCCCATTCATATCAAGGCCGTTATTACGGCCAGAGATGGTTGTTCTGGGTACTGATTTCTCAGGGTCTATGCACCCAAATTGCGTGAAAATGTAATCACATGTCAGTTCTAGTATAACATATTTGTCCAATGAATACCCGTTTATCATCTGCATTTCTTCTTGGTGTAGCAATTTTAATGGCCAGTAGTGTAACAATAACCAGTGAATTGTCGTCCGGTTAAAATGAATTTTACCAAGGTTATAAAAGTTTCGGAAATACATCAGATCGCTTTTCTCCATCTAGGGCTCACAATTCAGTAATTACTTAACTGAAAGCCTTGAAATTCGATAGCACATTCAGGGCTGAATCCAGCTGGTGCCACCTACGACCTCCATGCATGGTATGTTGGTTTTTTCCTTGTTGTGCTTGGTGCCTGTGGAGGAAGGTCCAGTCTCCATGCTGCCTTTAGCGGATGCACATGGTTGTACGTCAAGTCATTGGATGAATGACATTCGACACCACTAAATGGTTGAAATAGCTCTGAGCACTATGGAACTTAACGTCTGAGGTCATCAGACCCCTAGAACTTAGAACTACTTAAACCTAACTAACCTAAGGTCATCACCCACATCCATGCCCGTGGCAGGATTCGAACCTGCGACCGTAGCGGATGCGCGGTTCCTGACTGTAACGCCTAGAACAGTTCGGCCACCCTCGCCGAAGACACAATTAAAACTAAGAAGTTTCCGAATACATCAGAATTCAAGAAAAGCTCACTCCGTTCATACAGCAATAAACCTATTTGCACTTTCTGTGTAGAAAAACCTCAATTTCCTCCAAAACGATCAGTAATCGTCTTTCTGGTGCCCCGGGCTTCTATTTTTTTTGTTTTTTGTTTTGTTTTTTGGTGTGTCATCAGTCTTGTGACTGGTATGACACGGCCCGACAGGAATTCCTCTCCTGTGCCTTTCCTCTTCGATTCTGCGCAGAACCTTCTCATCCTTATCAATCCACCTAATTTACAACAATCGTCTGTAGTACCACTTGTCAAGTGCTTCGATTCTCTTCTGTTCAGGTTTTCCCCACAATCCATGTTGCACTACAATGCAATGATGTCCTCCACTCGTACATTCTCAAAAATTTCGTCCTCAAATTAAAGCCTATGTTTGATACTAGTAAACTTATTCTGGCCAGGAAAGCTCTTTTTGTCAGTGTTAGTCTGTCCTCCTACCTCCGTCCGTCTTTGGTTATGCTGCTGCCTATGTTGTACAATTCCCTAACTTGCATCTACTGCTTGACCGTCAATTCTGATGTAAAGTTTCTTGCTGTTCTCATTTCTGTTATTTCTCATTACCTTCGTCTTTCTTCGATTTACTCTAAGACCATACTCTGTACTCATTAGGCTGCTCATTCCATTCAGGAGATGCTGTTATTTCCTCTTCACTTACACTCAGCATAGCAATGTCATCAGCGAATCGTATCATTCATATTTTAACACCTTGAATTTTAATTCAATTCCTGAACCTTTCTTTGTCTCCGTCATTGCTTCTTCGACCTACAGATTTAACAGTAGGGGCGAAAGATTACATCCATGTCTCACATTCTTTTTAATCTGAGCACCTCGTTCTTGGTCGCTCAGTCTTATTATTCCCACTTGGCTCTTGTACATATTGTATATTACCCGTCTTTCCTTACAGCTTACCCCTACTTTTCTCAGAATTTCGAACACCTTGCACGATTTTACGTAGTCGAACGCTTTTTCCAGGTCGACAAATCCTATGAACCTTTCTTGATTTTTCTTTAGTCCTCTTTCCATTATCAGTCACAACGATAGAATTGCCTCTCTGGTGCCTTGACCTTTTGTAAAGCCAAACTGATCGTCACTTAAGACATTCTCGATTTTTTCCAATTCTTCTGTATATTACTCTTGTAAGTAACTTTGGTGCATGAGTTATAAAGTTAATTGTGCGATAATCCACGCACTTGTCACCTCTTGCAGTCTTTGGAATTGTGTGGACGATATTTTTCCGAAAGTCAGATGGCATATTGTCCCACTCATACATTCTACACACCATTGTGAATAATCGTTTTGCTGCCACTTCTCCCAATGACTTTAGAAAATCGGATGGTATGTTATCTATCCCTTCTTCGTTATTTGATTTTAAGTCCTCCAGAGCTCTTGTAAATTCTGATTCTGATACTGGATCCCCTATTTCTTCTAAAGCGACTCCTATTTCTTCAGTCACATCACACAAATCTTCGCCTCACAGAGGTCTTCATTGTACTCTGTTCACCTACCCGCTCTCTCCTCTGCATTTGCCAGTGTAATTCCTGTTGCAGTCTTAATGTTACCATCCGTGCTTTTAATTTGGCCGAAGGATGTTTTGGCTTTTCTGTATGCTGAGTCAGTCCTTCCGACAATCATTTATTTTTCGATTTCTTCACGTTTTTCACGCAGCCATTTCGTCTTAGCCTGCCTGCTGTTTCTATTTATTTCATTTCTGAGAGATTTGTATTTCTGTATTCCTGAATTTCCCTGAACATTTTTGTACTTTTTTCTTTCATCGATCAATTGAAGCCTTTCTTGTGTTGCCCATGGTGTCCTCTCAGTTACCTTCTTTGCATCTATGTTTTTCCTTCCGAGTTCCGTCATTATCATTGTTTGTGCTGTCCATTCCTCTTTAAATATACTGTCTACTCAGCCAATCCTTATCGCTATAATTACAGCCTTAGAGAACTTCAGTTGTATCTCGTCATTCCTTAGTACTTCTATACCCCACTTCTTTGCATATTGATTTTTTCCTGATTAGTCTCGCCAACTTCAGCCTACTCTTTATCACTACTATATTGTGATCCGAATCTATATGTACTCATGGGTGCACCTTACAATCCAGTATTTTATTTCGGAATCTCCGTCTTACAAATTATCCAGCATATTACCTGACACATGTTTCTCTTTACCAAAATGTGTACCAAACGTCGTCTTCTTTGGGCTGTATGTCTATGCTAAAATCCAGATTTAATGTTCCTCCCAGTGTGACAAATATCAAACGTTTTAGTGTTTTGGCAGTTGATCTTGTAGACACATCACTACATTTATTTATTACTGTCGTTTCCAACATTGTGGCATAGCCTGGAACCACCTGGTTTGATCTGGGGGAGAGGGCCAAACAGCTAGGTCATCGGTCCCATTGGATCAGGGAAGGAAGGAGAAGGAAGTCGCTCATGCCCTTTCAAAGGAACCATCCCAGCATTTGCCTGATGAGATTTAGGGAAATCACGGTAAAAATAAATCAGGATGATAGCCGGATTCGGGTTTGAACCATTGTCTTCCAGAATGCGAGTCCAGTGTGGTAACCACTACGCCACACTACGCCACCTCGCTCGGTAGAACCATCTGTATCTTTCCTTTGACATCCATTTGTAACCGTTTTTTTCTCCTGAAACCTTCTCTCGTTCATTTAGAAAGTGAGGCACTTTATGATATAGTAACACACCTCTTGCCTTCTGAACTGAAGTGATACCACCCTAGATTATAGTTAAAATTATTAAATCTTTAGTGCAAGTGACTGGAAGTAGCATTGACACGCTGCGGAGTATTGCGGTAACAGCGCTAGCCATCAGCCATTCTTTGTTGACATACAGGGCACAAGTAATACGCAAGTCAGTTGCAAAGAGTGGATAGCTAAGTGCAATGGTAAACTGCCCCACGCAGCAAATAACGATGTAGTAAGTGGGTCCTTGCCACCACACTCTAGCAAGTCCCATTGTTACGGGCAACGTCAGTACACACCAAGTTTTACAGAAACAAATGGGGAGTAACAAAATGAGGCAGAATTTTGGGACAGGACGTCATTCGATTCGGGAACTTGGCCAACGTTGAGTAGCCGCCCCACGACTTCGTAGTACCGCCAGACCGCGGGACGACCGGGCAGCGGCAGCAGCAGCCTCCGGTTCGAGACAGCGTCTACCACCGCACTGGGTCCTTCACGGGACACAGCCGCGCCATCTTGCTATCCGTATCTGCTGCCACCGATGCTGAGGCGCAGGCACGGTATCGGCATCACAACGCCAGTCGCTGTCCCTCTCCTGTCCGAGGGGCACTCGGAAAACAGAGCAGCGGGGCCTCTGACTCGGTGCCGCCCCACCGGGAAGCGCCGCTGGCGCAGCTCGCCGTGACCTGGCCTTTGCCACTGGGCCAGAGTCCTGACGCATCAACGCCGGACACCGCCGTAACACCCGACGCCAACTGCGCCGCCGAGAGCTCACGAGGCGAGGCGTGTCTGCATCAGGTGCAGTTGAAGATAAAATATACATTGTAAAATTGTCCACAGCGTTTCCACTGGTTCTACAACACCTACGCCGTCACATCGCCCCCTACAAAGACGTCACTACAGAGTAATCCATAGTGAATGGCGTGAGGAAGCCGACGTCGTAGCAATCAACAGCAGAAACGATCCACTCCCCGCAGAGTCGTCGTCACTAGAGTGAGTGACGCTATTTTGTTCTTGTGTGGTGATAATGATGTGATCGAAGTTCAGAGGACGTGATTTTATGAAAGTCACTTTTAGGAATCAAGAGGAACCTATGGATATGACCCAATTTAGGAATAATGGTAAAGATGAAGAGTTAGTAACTATACGTTGCACTCAGCCTAATTTAGTCGGGCATTCTGCACCTTGTGCTGAATCAGCAGAGGAACTGCTTTACTTGCAACCGTTTTCGGGCCCTAGTTAAGCAATGTAGTGTGTCCAGGTAGCTGATGTTTAGAGAGAAGAGGTAACTTGGCAGAACATTTCTGGACTGAGTGTTCTGTACGTATTGTTTTGTTGTAGTTCATTTTTGTGGTGGGATTGGATACAAAAGCATCATCAGCGAAGAAGCCGTGCAGTCATTAGTGGATCAGGTGGCTCAGATGACAGCCGATAATGGGCTTATGTTTAATAGCTAGCAAGAAAGAATCGCGAGATGGAAGTGTTGACGTCGCAACTTTAGGAGCGTATTCAAATGTGGCGAATCTTGTTTAGCGTTTCTCCGGTAGAGCGTCTGAACATGTGTTGGCATTTAGAGAGGATTTTAAGTCATCAGCTAACGTAGGTGGTCGGTCAGATAATTTACTCCATATTGCAAGTTTACGTTTCCCAGGAGAACCAAAATTATTCATAAGGTGCACAGAAGCATCCCGAAATGCACTCTTCGAGCAGTTGAGACAGGGATTGATAAACGATACAGGAAACATAATGGTGCACGGTTGTTTCGCTAACAATTAGGCATGGTATGCAGGAGACATAATGATGCAGCAGAATACTTAGCTATAGAATTAGCAAGTTAACGTCAACACTCACGAGCTCTCATTAAACGAGAAGGTGAATAAAAGGTGTTTCAAGAGGCCGAGCAACGATCGCTCGCTTCTTGTTTAAGGGGTTTGACACTGAAAATGTCTAGGAGAGTTTACATGGGGGCGCCTAAGGATCTTCGTGAAGAGGTTAGGTTAGCTTTGGTATCGAAGAAATCGAACGATCTTCACGTGTAACAGCGCGGAAACAGGTACTTGCATCTAATATTGAGTGTTTTAATTGAGATCGATGACGACGTGTACAAAGACGATGTTACAAATCACGGAACACACGGCACAACTGGAGTAACAGAGGTCGCCAGAAATTTGGTGGAAATGGCAGTAGAGGTGATTTTGGTCAACGGCAAGGTTATAGGGATAACGATAGAAGTACTCAGAGGAATAGGAAGGGTCCATTCCACTTAGAAGGGAGTCCCAGGGCCACTGATGGGAGTTCCTGCTAAGAGCAAGTTCTGTCAGAACGAATGCAGAGGTTGAATATGCCACAATGTTCTTTGTAGATGCAGGAGAGTTTTAAGTAGTTTTGGACACAGGAGCATATGGACCAGTAGCCTCATGAGAATTAGTGGATAGGAGGCAGTGGGAACCGACTACATTATGATTTACTTGGGATAGGCGATAATGATATACCACCATTGGTGTCAGTAATGATGATTTTTTTTTTTTTTTTTTGGTTAGGACAACCAAGTTTAGGTAGTGTGTGGCAAGCGTGGGATACACCATGATCATATGGTTAGCTTTTCTGTAAAGACACTCCGACTAGTGATGTCAATGTGAACCTGCCAGAGGAGTGTCTAGTATACATGATAGCCCAGTTAAAACGTGAGTAATAGCATTCAGCCTTCATTTGCATGTTTATGTGTCGGAATTCTGTGGAAAGTCACTATGGATTAATGTGGAAGCGAGCTCACCAGTATTTGTGATGTGTGTAATAGAACACACAGAATATTGTTTGATGAAACGCAGTATTGTGTGCATATGGTAAAGTGACGAAGACAATGTGATACCAATCAGTGTGGATAATTTTGGTGCCGAAGATGTAAATTTGTTGAAGCGAACGTTATTAGGTACACTAGAGATTCCGGATGAGAAAGATTGCCGCACAGGACGTGTGAGCCATGAGGGATCATAGGACGCTGCTAAGACTGCATTTTACAAGAAGTTGAAGCATTTGAAAGGAGCAGAAAGAACACAGTTGGAGAAACTGTTTGCTAGACCTGTTGTTGCCGAGGGGCCTAGTGCCTGCCTTGCCAGTAACACAACATAGGATTCCAACAGGAAATGAAGCACCAATATAACGAATACCATACGGAATACCACAATCATTGCAGCCAGTGTTAGGGGAGTTCATACATCGACTAGTAGCTGACGGAATAAAGGAAGAAAGTAGTAGAGCATGGGGGGGGGGGGGGGGAGGGAGGGGGGCAGGAATTGTAATCTTTCCTGAGAAGTCTATGGACTGAAGTATCGAATTTGCAGCAATTGTCGCTATTTGAATAGCAAGACTAGAACAGTTGCATTTCTCTTGAGAATATCACGGACACCATAGAGAACCTAGGCAGAAGCAAATGTTTCAACGTTAGACTTACAGAGCGGATACCATCAGTTACAAGTGGCTCCTGAAAATAGACAGGCCAAAAACAGCTCTTTCAGCAAATAGGGAACACTGCCAATATAGGATGATGCGTTTTGGGTTGAAAAATGCTACGGAGACATTTCAGCGGTTGCTGGATGGGGTACTGAAAGGACTGAAATAACGCCGAGACTTATTATATATTGATGACATAATCGTCTCTTGAAGGGTATACAGGAACAAAGAAAACGCCTAACGGAAGTATTCAGCAGATTATGGGCAGCATGTCTCACATTCATTGCTGAAAAATGTCACTTTGTGGTGGAAGAAGTTAACTATTTGGGCCAGGTCATAGAGAAGAATGGTGTAACGGCAGATTTGAGATTGGTGCAAGCAGTGCAAGACATTTCACTACCCCAAACTACAAGGGAGCTACAATATTTCCTCGGTCTTGTGCATTATTGTAGGACGTTCGTGAAGACATTTGCAGATACTGCGAGACTGCTTACGCAATTGCTGAAGAAGGAGATTAGGCTCGTGTGGTCAGAGGAATATCAGGGGCCATTTGACGAGTTAAGAAGTTATTGGCATCCAGTACAGTTTCGATGTTTCTAGACTTTCAGAAATAATCTATTTTGTCATGTCATGCATCAAATTACTCCCTGGGCTACTTTGTGAGCCAGGAGCTCGATGGTCAAGAACATCTTATTTCCTTTGCATCATGACAACTGAAGGCGACAGAAAGAAATTACTCAACAACAAAGAGAGAGATGATCAGTCTGATATATGGAATAATGTAGTTATGATTTTACTAGCACAGAAGGAAATCTAAGGTGATAGTGGACGATGCAGCTTTAATGTGATTTCTAGGATTGGAGGGTCTGTCTAGTAGATTAATGAGATGGGCATTGTAAATCTGTGAATTTGAGCACGAAGTAATCCACATGCCGGAAAGGAAACACGGCGATGTGCATGGGCTAAGCAGAAAGATAGCTGTAATATAAGCACTAGCTCACAATCTTGGGGAATGGCGCACAATACAGTGCACCAAAGAGGAATGTAGGCAGTATAAGAAACAGTACCAATTTGGTATGCAAGACGGATTATTGTGCAGAGAGACAAAACTAGGACCACGAGCGGTGTTGCCAAGTTAAAATTAGAAATGTTACATGATGTGCATGATCACATTTTCTCAGGCCACTTCGTATGCAGGGCGATGAACAGAACGGAGGCAGGGTTGTATTGTGGGAAGGAAGAAAGGATGAAGTGGATCAATAGGTCAAGAACTGCGTGGATTGTGCACAGAGGGCAAATTTGAGTCATAACCAGGTATTGTTACAAATATTAACGGGAGCAAAAGAACCTTTTAGTTTAATTGGAATGGACGTGTTAGGATCATTCAACCATTTTGTGCTGACCTAACAGATTATTTTTCTCATTACGCAGACACGATGCCAATGTCGGACCAAGAGGCACATAGGCGTTAGTTAATAATGTAGGTGGATATCTGAGTCTGGAGTGTCACAAACGATGATAATGGGCCAGGGGACGAACTTCATGTCAGACCTGATTAAGGAATTATGTCAGTTGCTAAGAGTGAAGAATTTGTGGACTAGCCCACAACATCCACAAGCCAATTGAGGGACAGAGGGAGTTCATAAAACAGTTGGGGAAATGCCGTGTTACTACATGGAAGTCATTGAAGTAGTTCCGCACAAGCTTAGGGGAGTAAAAGGGATGGACAGAAGCTGAGGGTAAAATATTGAAAACAATTAAAGGGGAGCAGACGCAAGCGAAATGAGGAAATTGAATGACACGGGAGAGGGCGCAAGAATGTTAGCGGAAGCGAATGAGGGGACCATAGAGTGGCATTACACACAATTTAAGGACTTGGAGAGCGGCGTACTGAATAACACGTACATACTCAGCCAGCTGACTAAGGACGTTATGGATTATACCAGGACCACGGCCAGTACCCTAAACCGGGATTTGGAGAAAGTGACAGTACGTATGTATGTATCGGATGCAGGGTTCATCTTGAAAAGATTATTGCTGTCGCTAGGTGACAGCATCTGGGACGCAAGGTTCAAATGGCTCTTAGCAGTATGGTACTTAAGTTCTGAGGTCATCAGTCCCCTAGAACTTAGAACTACTTAAACCTAACTAACCTAAGGAAGTCACACACATCCATGCCCGAGGCAGGATTCGAACCTGCGACCGCAGCGCTCGTGCGATTCCAGACTGTAGCGCCTAGACGGACGCAAGGGTCGAGCTAACAAATTTTCAGGAGGCAGTCCACCAGGTGCTACATGGTACGTTAATTTCTGTCTTGCTGTCTAAGGAAGGTGCAAGAGGAGTTACTGTCGGAACCGAGTAATTAGAACAGATCATTTTACTACCATAGTGCAGCAGTGGGTGTAGTAACAGATAGCGCGCGATTGTAAATATCGGTAAAAATACCAGTAGCTGGGGGAGACGCAGTATTTAGATATTACACAGTGCACACCGGCAGTTGCTAAATGTATTCAAGTAAGGAAAGAAGGGGTGTTACCACTAGCAGAAGACAGGAATCGCCTCGTGGAGGTGAATACAAGTGATCTCCATGAATGTCAGAACGGGGTGGTCACCGTGTGCCTAACTTGCGAGTTTATAATGAGTAGAGACACATGAATCACGCAACTATGAAAGGGAAAAACGGGAGAACATTTTTTCTCAAAGGGCGTGATTGAACCAAAACCTTATTTTCGGAGAGCAGGGCTCCACTGGGTCTACAGGATTTACAATGACGCAGTGGTGGTCCCTAGTTATTATGAACAAGGGAAACTCATGGTGAAAAACGTTTGGAGTTGCGAGCAGCGGACTACTAATTATCAGGATTAGGTGCGATATAGTAGGACCGACACTTCATTTACCAGCGACTATAACAGGAGTTACTCTGCTTAATGTGACAACCGCAGCTGTACAGGCCTGACGGACTACTAGTGATCTTATACAGACTGATTCTTACCATTTTTTTTTTTGAACGATATGTGAGCCCGGTCTGGACCACTTTATAAGCCAAATGATAGCAGCTCAAGAAGGGCGGACAACTGCAGAACAAATGCTACAGCATATAGAGCAGAACGAGAGTAGGAGATATCAAGTAAGAGTGTCGCAATTCCTAGCACCATGATGATTCTGATTTTCCTCTGCCTAGATTCTTTTATATTTGAGTCGGCATAGTATGAGGAAACCCGATCCAGGGGTAATGCAAGATGCGGTAGATTGGATTCCTAGGGCAATAGATGACATATATATCGACATTTTTTACACTACTGGCCATTAAAATTGCTACATCAAGAAGAAATGCAGATAAACGGGAACTCATTGGACAAATATATTATACTACAACTGACATGTGATTACATTTTCATGCAATTTGGGTGCATAAATCCTGAGAAATCAGTATCCAGAACAACCACCTGTGGCCGTAATAACGGCCTTGATACGCCTGGGCATTGAACCAAACACAGCATGGATGGTGCTCATGCAGCTTCAACACCATACTGCAGTTCATCAAGAGTAGTGACTGGCGTATTGTGACGAGCCAGTTGCTCGGCCACCATTGACCAGACGTTTTCAATTGGTGAGCGATCTAGAGAATGTGCTGACGAGGGCAGCAGTCGACCATATTCTGTATCCAGAAAGGCCCCTACAGGTCCTGCAACATGCGGTCGTGCATTATCGTGCTGAAATGTAAGGTTTCGCAGGGATCGAAAGAAGTGTAGAGCCACGGGTCCTAAAACATCTGAAATGTAACGTCCACAGTTCAAAGTTCCGTCAATGTGAACAAAAGGTGACCGAGTTGTGTTACCAATGGCACCCCCCTACCATCAAGTCGGGTGATACGCCAGTATGGCGATGACGAATACACGCTTCCAATATGTGTTCACCGCGATGTCGCCAAACATGGATGCGACTATCATGATGCTGTAAACGGAACCTGGATTCATCCGAAAAAATGACGTTTTGCCATTCGTGCACCCAGGTTCGTCGATGAGTACACCATCGCAGGCGCTCCTGTCTGTGATGCAGCGTCAAGGGTAATCGCAGCCATGGTCTCCGAGCTGATAATCCATTCTGCTGCAAACGTCATCTAACTGTTCGTGCAGATGGTTGTTGTCTTGCAAACGTCCCCATCTGTTGACTGAGGGATCAATACGCGGCTGCACCATGCGTTACAGCGATGTGGGTAATATGGCTGTCATTTCGACTGCTAGTGATACGAGGCCGTTGGGATCCAGCACGGCGTTCCATATTATTCTCCTGAACCCACCGATTCCATATTCTCCAACTCTCATTGGATTTCGATCAACGCGAGCAGCATTGTCGCGATACGATAAACCGCAATCACGATAGGCTAGAATCCGACTTTTATCCAAGTCGGAAACGTGATGGTACGCATTTCTCCTCCTTACACGAGGCATCACAACAACGTTTGACCAGGCAACGCCGGTCAATGGCTGTTTGTGTATGGGAAATCGGCTGTAAACGTTCCTCATGTCAGTCCGTTGTATGTGTCGCCACCGGAGCCAACCTTGTGTGAATACTATGAAAAGCTATTCATTTGCATATCATATCGTCTTCTTCCTGTCAGTTAAATTTCGCGTTTGTAGCACGTCATCTTCGTGGTGTAGTAATTTTAATGGCCAGTAGTGTATATAGTAATTACGTAATAGCAAAACACGACTTGAGGTAGAGTAATGTTACAGAGTAAGACCAAGGAGACAATGTAGTGGCAATGTCCAGTATGTATGTAAAAGCTTTAAGCCTTTGGAGTTAGTGCCTGAAAGTAGCGTGTACGCTAAGCGGAGTATTTCTGTAACAGCGATGGCCGTCAGCTACGCAGTGTAGGACACATTGACAGATACGAAAGTGAGCTGCAAAGCGAGGTTAGCTGAGCGCAGCGGTAAACTGGCCCGCACACAAAAGAATTATGTAGTAAGCGGATCGTTGCCACTACACTCGAGTGAACCTCTCTGTGATAGGTAACGTGACTAGACACCAGGTTGTAGAGAAACAAATCCATATTAACGGAGTACAAATGAGGCTGTATTTGAGTGCAGGATGTCATTGATTCGAGGACCTTGTCGTCGAGTAGCAGCCACACCACGACGCCGGAGGACCACCGTGCGCCGAAACGACTGGTCAGCACCAGCTGCAGCCTCCGCTTCGAGCCCGGGCAGGATCTGCCGCTGCGCTGCGTCCTTCACAGGACTCGGTACAACAGCCGCGCCGGCTTGCTGGCCGCGCCTGCTGCCGCCAGTGCTGAGGTCCAGGGAGGGGCTCGGCGTCACAACGCCAGCCACCGCCCGCCGCCCGTGCGAGGCGCGCGGGTCGAGACGCGTGCACAGAAGTCTCCGCCGCCGCGTAATGAGCTAGCTGCAGCAAGAGAACTCCTGTGAATAAATTCAGTTAGATGTAAGGACACCAGCTGAAAAGAATAGATTTTTTTTTACTACAGATGAGAAAGAGAAACGTAAATTAAAAATTATGAATCCGTCAATTCTATTGCTTTGGTCACAAAGTAAATTACACAAAAAAAGGAAAATCGAATACGCTCGCGATTAACAACACGTGACATTCCAATTATAAAGTTAACTGAGAACAGCATTAAAAGTTGAGAGCAGTACATAGTTATAGTACATACAATGTCGAAAGTAGCTATCAGTTTGTGAGAGACATGATCGTAGCTGGAATGACATTAGCTTCCTTAGATGTTGTTAATGTAAACAATCAAGTTTCAGTACAGGAAACGTTGGCGATTACAAGAGGGACCTGTGATATAAAAGAGATCATGGAAATTTATCACAAGGATTCACTGGCAATGGATAACAGTTTGTGCGGTACCGTAGCTGACATTTTCATAACTGAACTAGAAAATAGTTTACTCAGAAAAACCCTGACGCTTACTAAAAATTAATTCTTAATGCATTTTATGTAGACGATATCATATTACATGTTAAGAAATGACGAAATTCTTCCAGCTGTATTAAGGTGTCTGTTTTATTGGCAAGTAGTTTCGATGTTGTTACATCATCATCTACAGGCCCTAAATACAACATACCATACATAAAAAACAAATGCGACAATAGTAATTTATGAACTTATTATGCAAAACAATTCTATTATAATCATACTATATAATGGATAGTTTTAATGAAACTAATTATATATTTGGTCATTTCCGTTGTAACCTTTAAAATGCCATCACTCTGGACATTAGCCATTTACGTGGTATCACTAATTACATATGAAGCTGTATGTGCACAATCGTTTTATTATAGGTTAATATTAGGTATTAAAAATGGGAGTTTATAAAAGCTTAAGTGACAAGCCGTTATTCTAATGCATAATAATATAGGCGTGGAACAATGTAATTTTTTTTAAAATAATGAATTATAAAAAGGAGAACATACGCATTGCCAATCAGACATACGTTAGGTAAACTTCATTGTTTACTAGTAGTGAAAGGTGGGCAAGGTGGACTAGAGTTACGTTTGCAAAATTCTGTGCTGTCTTCATTCTAAAGTAAGTGTGGCGTAATTTACAATTTCGTTCCTAACATCACGAAAGAAATGGTAAGAAACCGAAAAAATTGTGTGAAACCCAGTTGATACAAGGTCGTCAATAGTGTAACATACATGCTAATCAATTAAAAACCTATTCATTCCAATAAAAGTATACGTTAACACGCTGCTGGAATAATTTCTATGTTGGTGTCTCATCGAGGCTATGACCAGGGTCCAGAATAATCAATTCCAGTAAGTTTACATGGTCAAAACTACGATCAGGTACATGGCACTGCTCTAAATAGAAGCAATGTATGTAAGGCCATTTGAAATAAAACGGTCATATATGTAACCTATTTGTTGTTCCTCTAATAAATACACACAAACACAGCCACTCAGTAAAATACACGGTGTGTAACTCTTGTATTAAGTATGTGATCACGTCGAGTGTTAATTAGAGTTAATTACGATCAATGATTTGCTTAATCTGTATTTACTATGGGCAAATAGTCTACTGGATCAAGCACTACTACAACATGAGGACTCATTCGGTTTACCTACCTTTATAATTCAGTTTTTGTATAGAACTGGTAGTTGAATCACGTCGCCTACCCACTGATTTACGAGAAACGAGCATAAAAGTTGGAAGCACAATTATTTTAACTATAAGACCAATTTGCTGATTAAGATAAACTGACTCTAATAACGGAATTTGATAATGTACCAAGCATAAAATCTGTCTAAGGAGGGCAATTTACTCATCGAAGTGTCAACATATTGAACTCTATAGTAGGTATAAGCGCATATAAACACGTGAACTACTATCTATAACCAGAATTAAACAGAACAATCTCTATACGCGGGGGATGATGATGTAACAAAACCGAAATTCGTTGCCAATAAAACCAACACCTTAATATAGCTGGATGAATTTCGTCATTTTTTAACATATATTATACTAGCTGACATCCCAAATCGTCAATTTCAATTATGGATAGACGAAGATATCATATTACTGTGTGATGGCGTCGAAAAAGAAATCTGTGAGGCAGTAGAAGAAATCGTTGCGACGCATGAAAAAGTTAAAATCACAGCGTACCTGAAAGCAGAGGGAACTATAAGCTTTTTGGATCTTAGGTTAACTACAATTGATGATAGACAGAAGATTAGAATATTTAGGAGGTCAATAGTTACTGACATGATCATCAATGCGAAATCTTATCACTGCAGAAATAACAAATGGGTATACATTACAGTCGTCACCAACAATTTGTTAAAACCGCCTCTCAAACATAAGAAGGAAGCTGAGTAACTGAATGTGACTAAACAAGGAGTCAGGACAATGGGATGTAAGGATCATTATGTAATGAATCTAGGTAGAGAAACTGAGGTCAAAACGGATGGCAACAGGTTCGTTACTATCTCATACGATGGTGATCTTTCAGACAGAATTGCACAACCTTTCAGAAAAACTATTTTTAAAGCAGCGTATCAGACGTAAGGTACTGTAGGTCCTAGGAAAGCCACAAAATTGCCAACAACAATAATAAATATTCGGAATGTGATATCTACAAGAACGAGAGCGGATACTGAAACGTTTAATATTTGTCAGACGGGGAGGAATTGTAAGAAGCGTTTTATATGTTCAAATGCGCGTGAAATCTTATGGGACTTAACTGCTAAGGTCATTAGTCCCTAAGCTTACACACTACTTAACCTAAAGTATCCTAAGGACAAACACACACACCCATGCCCGAGGGAGGATTTGAACCTCCTCCGGGATCAGCCGCACAGTCCATGTCTGCAGTGCCTGAGACCACACGGCTAAACTTCGCGGCGAAGAGTTTTATAGAAAACAAGTGTAATCACACCAAGAGCGCATTCAGTACACATCGCGACGTCAATATTAGATTAAGGACAGCGTGTACAGAGTCGTTTAAACAGTCGTTCTATACGTACTGCATACGTGAATCGAATGGGAAGGAGCCCTACTACCTGGCACAGAGGGAATTACCCTCTGCCATGCACTTCACAGCGGTTTGTAGAATATGGATGTACATCTCTGTGTCACTAAACAGCGCAGAGCACTTGATAGAGAAAACAGCAGAGAAGAGTAAATCTTTTCCTTTCCTGTGAATACTATTGCTTGAGCAGTAAACGTAAAAATCCTTTCTGCGTGACGGCTTTGAGTTTAAGAGCTCGCCTCGGAGGCACAGTGCACTTGCCGCAAGAAGGAGCAATACTAATCTGTAGCGGGTGGAGCAGGGCGCGCCGTTCCCGTAACAAGATGCCGTGGGGACTTCGGCGCCGCCGGCGTCTGCAAGGGTTACGACGCCTGGTCCCCGGCGGTGGAATCTGCTGTGCAAGCAAAGCAGATGTGCCCTGCGTCTCTCAAAGGAGCAGTCCTTAAGCAAAACTAGGAAACGGGGATATAGTTTGTGGCGGTAATCTGCACCTTAGGTGGAATAGTGTCCTCCGCGTATTGTTGCGTGGTTACCAAGACACAGACAGGGGGTTACAGGGAGATTCATCCTCTTCCACAAGACTACATCTTCTACACAAATGACGATAAAAACTAGGAGTGGATTTTATCTGATGCCCCGCAGATACAACCTAATAGATTTGCAGTTTTCCGTCAGAAGCAGCTTTTGAAAGTCATCTGGATTTTATTTTATTCACTCGATCGACATTTACAAGGCGGAATATTAAAGTGGGACATTACAGCATTACTTAGTTACATAATAAAAACAATATTTTATACAATACGACTTATTTTTTAAGCCATTCAATGAAATTATCCGTGAGGTTATGTGTATCCTCCAATTCATCATGTATAGTACACTCGATCAAGTGGGCCATTGATTGGTTGAGTCAACATTCGCACTGAGGGTCGTTCGGGAGGCCCCATGTTATCATCTCCCTGCGTCTTCCGACTCCAGTTCCCACACGGTTCAGCGTAGTACACACTCTTACAGAAAGCTTAAAGCACTCTACTGGTACGCTTTGGTCAGTAACCAGTTTTCTATTCTTTACTGCGCTTGTACTCCATAAACTTTTCCACTCACTTTCTGGATAGAAGCGAAACACCTCTTCACCTGTAAGAACGTCCTGCCGAAGTGCAATACAAAACAGTGTGCTGTTTCCTCACCAAGATCGAGTCGTTGAAATAGGCTCTAGTGGGAAATATCAGTGTCACTTTTGTCGATATTCCAGAGCTCTCAGCACCTAACGTCTACGTGGGGTGTCTGCGATGTTGCACGTCATTTTAGCGGCCATGTCAGAGAAAATTTTGTACTGAGAATTTACACACTCATAGAAACTGCAGTAGCCTCTATTACAGATCGTCACGTTGATCTTTCGAGAGGCGTATATTATCTTCGTTATCACATGATGAATCACCAATACGCAGTAATAAGCCATTATGTTCCACAGTCGCATAATTCCTCTGCTGTTCGTCACAATCTATACAATCCTTCCAAATACCATACTTATGTATACGATCTGTAACGGTACGCCGTACCGGTACCTCCGACGAAGAGTGTATACACATATTACCCTTTTATCAATTGATGCTTTGTTACCCAGCGGAACCTGATGTCTTTCAGAAGTGCACATTTTTCCTATGATCTTGATGAAAAATATTTTTTGTATATAAACGTTTTATGGGCGATACACTTCATGTCTGTCTACAAAATGTTGCCGAAAACATAGAATGGTACAAGTAGTTTAAATTTCTCTGAAAAACGCATATGAGCTTCAGAGAAAAATGGGTTATAACAATTGTGCACAAGGACCAAGCCGAAACAATAAGAATAGAACTAGAACGATGTGCTAGGACTGAAAAGGATGTTTTGGTGAATGGCTTCCTCCCTACTGTGCAACCCGTTCAACGAAGAAGCAATTTTGGAAATAAAAGGAAGTTTCACAACTTTGATTAAAATTCAAGGTAAAAGGTTTTAACAACAGCTTCTCTGATTACATTCCTATCCACAATGAAATTGATGAAGAATTGCAGAACCTGTTAAACAGAATGAGCGGTGAAATGAGCATAGAACACGGATTTAAAGGTTAACAAAAGAAGACGAAATAACAGATCGTAGCAGAAAAAAGGGTTAGTGATTAATGTAACGCCAAGATTGGTGACCTGGAAGTAGAAAGTACGAAGGAATTCTGCTACCTTGGAAGGGAAATTATGCCTTGGCTGATGAAGTAAGGAGAATATAAGACGCACACTATCACAGCCTAAGAAGACATTCTTCGCTAAAAGACGTCTACCATTAGTACACATATTCCTTAATTAGAGAAAGAAAATGCTGAGATCAGTACTAAAACGAATCTACTAAATTTCGGTTACACCACAAATCGCAGAAACATTCATTAATCAGTGCAATCAGAATATAGCATATTGATTCTGAGGCCACACACAACGGAATCTGTCCCTTTAGGTTCCATCTCTAGGAGGTACTGACCGGCAGGCTAAATGTAACGGTCCAATATCTGTAAAATACTGATTACAACTTTTAGGCGACTAATTAGCAGCAGCCTCAAACTGCTTTCGTCCCTGTCTGCGGCAGACGTTTCAAGAACTGCCCTACAGAGTAAACAGTGCGAAGCGAGCTCAGAGAGAAAGCTGCTGAGATATAGCGGTTAGGCAAAGTGCGGCCAGGAAGCGACCAAATGACGGCCCCCAGCGGTTCTCTGAGCCGCCAACTTTGTCGCTAACTTTTGTAATCATCGCCGTCCCCTGGTCCCAGCCTTAGTCCCACAGAGCAGCCCTTCATAAAGGTGACGACCACAATTGAAATTGATGTTCCGCTACTGCGACTTCCCGCTTAGCTCAAGCGCCATCCCAAACCTCTAACATGATGAAAAAAAATACAAAGAAAGAAAAAAAAACACTGATTGCAAGGTAGTGGTCTCCATGTGTTACTATACCCGCACGAGTAGAGCGTAATGCCTTCTAGCTCGACTAAAATTCAGTAAATTTCTCCTCGTTGATTGAACCACGATTATCTATAACAGGAACATATCCGACGTTTCGACTACCGTTGCAAGTATCGTTCATCAGCGTGAGTGGTAATGTTATGTCTCAGTACAGATAGCACATGAGCCTACTGTCTGCGTGGTGCTCGACTCAGGCAGTTCGTAATCGGTGAGTTATATTTTCTGCAGATGGCATGCTCTTTGGCTACAGCTATATCTAATATTTCTGAAAATACTAAATTTATATGTGGAAAATGTGACAGCACGAACAATTACCCCAGGATTCTGAACAAAAATGTACTGTGCAGTGACGCATTCCAAGCGTATGACGTAAATCTATTGATATATGTAATGTGTCAAAAGTTTCAGATGCCAAAGTTTATCTTTTCGGAATTGCATCATTAAGGAGGTACGAAAATTAGTGGCGTGAAGAGGAACAACTTACTTAAATGAAAATTGGCACACGCTGAGAGTGAAATTCAGTCACATTTGTAATTTTCCGGTGGAATGTCAAAATTTTCATGCGATCTTGTTTTTACAAACAGAACTGGATATTACAAATAACCTGAAACACAGTCGAATACAAAGATAAAAGTCTAGTGTTCCGTACTACGCTGACGACGCGATATTAAGCACGCAACCCAGAAAGACTTCTGACTTGGTGGCTTATGGAATCAGCATACTGAATAAAAGCTGAATAAAAGTTGATGTGCGATTTTCGACCACTTTCACTCGTTTGGCTCGCTACCAAGCTTGCAGGCAATGTAAACTAACGTTATTATCGCTATTCTGTGTTGCCTTTCCTCTGTTGTGTTTTTATTCGTATTATGTTAAATCCACGTGCCTTGTCTGCTTTGTCAAACAGACATCGAGCTAATCTCATTGGCACCTGATCAAACAAAGTTGTGAGGCGTCTCTTTTGTTAGCTTTAAATAATATTTGACCTGGGCAACTCCGACGTTAATGGACAACACCAACCCGTGCCAAGGCTTAATACTATCTGATCCACACGAAATGCTGTGCTCTCAGCTTCCACACAGATTGAAAATGGCTGAACCGTGAATTTATTTTCAATTTTTTTTCTTAAAGAATTTACTTTATTTACTGGCTATTCATCAAGAGCATTGACACATTTAATCACACTAGATGAGCGTGGAAGTTGTTGCCAGGAAGTAACTGATGGAAAATTTCTTTTAACAAATATGAATTTTATTCCTAAAAGTCTTTTCAAAACAGATTTAAAATTATAAGCAGAAAAGCACCCTCGAAACATCAGGTAAAGAACAATATTAACAGTAGGAGCCTTCGGGCTGAGAAGCTTGCCTGCTCCCTTTCAACACGGCCGTAGTCATGACCGCGCACAACAACGTCTGAAACAGTACACTGGTGCAAATCTGCAACATACCAGAATACTTAAAAAAAATTAACAACTCACACAAACATGTAAACAAGACACCCCGTAAGAGGAATGGAAATGGTACAACCCTCAAATTATTTGCCACCGAAAGTGCAATTTTTTAAAGGAATCTTATGGTGGTAGGCTGGCAAGCTTATAACCTAAAATAACTATTTAAATAAAACCCATAAAATGCAGACATACATAAATGTACAACATGCTCTACATTACACATATACCACCTCGCAAGATGACAGGCAAGACAGAAGCATATTTCAAGAATTCGGCCTTTAAGCAATAAATTCGTTAACACCGAATCCGACAAACATGATAGAGGCAGCTATTGACGTACGGCAGACCGACAGACAGACAGACAGACAGACACTAACTGCCTAACAAATGCGGACGAGAAACGGATCACCCAATTCATAAATAACCACATGCCCGTGGGTGGGCAAACGGAGAAGAATGGTGAGACGACCCCAAAACAAAGCGGCTGGTGACTTCGCCAAGAAAACAAGTAGAATTTGACAAGTAAATGAAACAACATATCACTAATCACTTAACTTCTAATAACTGCGATTTCTGGCCAAGACTGGCGCAGCACCCCCAAAACGCTCTGCCGAATCGTCCGCTGCCAGCCGCTTCAAGGGACGCAGGAAGGAGCACCGATCTCCCGTCTCACGGCGTCGCAGCTCGCCCCCGGCCAGACCGATGTCGTGGGTTGACTCCTGTTGCTCTCCTATTGGCCGCGAAGCCACTACGCCTCGCTATACGGCGCGGCCTCCCACGCGCCAAAGCTCCAGGCGGACAAGTCGTGTCCCAGTGCGCGACTGACCAACCGACCGATCCAACCGCCAATGACCGTTGCCCGAGCATCTCGAGCAGACTGGCGGCCTAACGCGCAGACTCAGATGCAGGAACTCAGCCACGACCGGGTGACCACTGTGGTGTCACCACCAGACACCACACTTGCTACGTGGTAGCCTTTAAATCGGCCGCTGTCCGGTAGTATACGTCGGACCCGCGTGTCGCCACTATCAATGATTGCAGACCGAGCGCCGCCACACGGCCGGTCTAGAGAGACTTCCTAGCACTCGGCCCAGTTGTACAGCCGACTTTGCTAGCGATGGTTCACTGACTTCTACGCTCTCATTTGCCGAGATGGTAGTTAGCATAGCCTTCAGCTACGTTATTTGCTACGACCTAGCAAGGCACCAGTATCCGTACTATTGATATTGTGAATCATGTACCATAAAGAGCGACGTTCTCCATTAATGGATTAAAGTTAAGTATTCCACCAGCTACGTCTGTTTTTCTCAATTCTAATTCCCTTGTCATGTTCCAGATCTCACGCCAGACAGCGTGAGATAAAACGCGTGCATTTCGGCCTCCTTTACGAACACGGTTGGCTCTCCTGCCAACCACAACAACCACTAGCTGAGTTCTGTTACTGGCGGAGTGGCAAGACTCTCATTTTCTGATTTTAAAGTTTGATCCAAACGACAGACATACTAGTACTCCCACGCTGATCCGGCAAACCAACTAACGAGACTCGCTGCCGACTGCACCGACACAGACTGACAGACTCACCACTGCCGAGTTCTTTTTTTCCTTTACTGACTTTCAATTGCCTCCGAAGGGGGCGGGCTGGCAGCAGCTTAGCACGCTGCTCTACAGCCTACAGACTTTTATTTTAAAATACGGAAGAAGAAAAGAAACAAGAAAACAGGCGATAAAACGGTGACGTCAAGTGTAAAATGGCGGAAAATTGCGGAAAGTTAAAACATAAAGCAAAAGGGATTGGCAACGTTAATAAAAGATACAGGAATCAGACAAGTAACATAGTACACTCACAATTAAAAACACGGTAACAGTCTGGTTTCTGTTCACAAGAGATAAAAAGCACACCCAGCGACAGTATGAGGGCCGTTCGCAACACTTCCCAAAAAACACAAAACGGAACACTCACTGTAAAACACTCACTGTAGAACACTGCACGAAAGTGGCGGCACAAAGATGACACTCCCGAGCCAAAGGCAGATGGGAGGGGGGGACCTGGAGGCGGGGGAAGAACAAGGAGGGAGGAAGGGAAAAAAACGAAAAAGGGGGGGGGACCAAGGAGGGAGAGGACTAATAAAGGAAGAGAAGGGCAGACGCGAGAGGGAATGAGAGGAGACAGAGGAGGGAAATGCAGAAGGACTCGGGGAAGAGAAGGCGGCAAAGAGAGGGGAGGTGGGAAGAAAGAGGATGGAAGGGGGGAGAGGGAGCCCGGGAAAAGGACAGAGGAAAGGAGGGGGAGTGAAGATCAGAGTTGATAGGAGGGATAAATGAAGGGATAGAGAGCATCATCTGGGAGGGGGAGTTGATGGAAGTCACCTTGGGAAAGGAGATGTAGGGTGTAGAGATGGAGGGTAGGGGGGACACAACAGTAAAGACATGGCAGGGGGTGGGGATGGGAGAGGAGAGGAGCAACCAGGGGGTGAGGGGGTTCAAGGCAGCGGAAGGTGTAGAGGATGGTTATATGTTCGAGGAATAGGAGCAGATGGGGGAAAGGAGTGAGATCATAGAGGATTCGCGTGGGGGAAGGGAGGCTATACAGAAGGTGAGGAGGAGTGCATGACGCGCAAGGATCTGGAGGGACTTATAGAATTTTGGGGAGGGGGGGGGGACAGACATCCAGGCAGGACTGGCATAGCAGAGGATGCGACGGATTAAGGAGGAGGATGGTAGGGGGGTTCAACCCCCATGTCTGGCCAGAGAGGAGTTTGAGGAGTCGGAGGCGGTTGTGGGCTTTGGATTGGATGGAGCAGAGATGAGGGATCCAGGTGAGGTTACAGTCAACGGAGAAGCCAAGGTAAGTGAGGGTGGGGGTGAGGCGGACAGTACGGGCACAGACAGTAAGAGAGAAATCCAGGAGCCAAAAGAGTGAGTGGTACGACCGACGATGATTGTCTGGCTCTTGGAAGGATTGATTTTCAGGAGCCACTGGTTACACCATGCAGCAAAAAGGTCAAGGTGATTCTGGAGAAGGCGTTGGGACCGTTGGAGGGTAGGAGCGAAGGCGAGGAATGCGGTGTCATCAGCATATTGCAAGAGGTGTACTGGTGGGGGGGGGGGGGGGGGCATATCTGCCGTGTACAGGAGGTAGAGGAGAGGGGAGAGGACAGAACCCTGGGGCACACCTGCAGAGGGGTGGAAGGTGTGGGAATTGGCATTATGGATGGTAACATAGGAGGGGCAGTGGGAGATGAAGGAGGCCATCAGACGGATGTAGTTGATAGGAAGGGCGTAGGTTTGGAGTTTAAACAGGAGACCGGGATGCCAGACACGGTTGTAGGCCTTTTCGAGGTCAACGGAGACAAAAATTGCGGAGCGACGGGAGTTAAGCTGGAGGGAGAGGAGATGAGTTGGTCATCAGCAGAGAAGGAAGGTCGAAAGCCACATTGGGTGTTGGGGAGGGGGTGGTTTTGGTGGAGGTGGTGATGGATGCGCCGGAAAAGGATGGATTCCAAGAGCTTGCTGAACACCAATGTGAGACAGATAGGACGATAGGAAGAGGAATCAGATGGAGGCTTGTTGGGTTTGGAGAACATCAGGATACGGGACGTTTTCCACAGGACGAGATAGAAGCCAGTGGCAAGGATGACATTGCAGAGGGTGGCAAGGATTGAAAGGCAGGAGGGAGGGAAGTGTTTGAGGTGGCGGTAGGTAATGCAGTCGTGGCCGGGAGCAGTGTTGTGTTTAGTGCGGAGTGTGAGGCTGATGTCCTGTGTAGTGATGGGAGTGTTAAGTTCAGATGGTGGTGTGTGGCCCAAGTACTGGAAGCTAGGAGCAACATTGCCGAGCTCATAGCGCCCCTTAAATGCACGCCAACAGGCAACATTTCCTCTTTCCACCAGAGGGAGACACCAAATGTGAGGTTGCCACAGCGGCGCCACCGTCAGAAACGGAAAGCGACTGCTTTACGCTACGCGCTGCGACGCGCTTTTCAAACAGCAATTTTTACCACGGTTCAATGGCGTCGGCATTCATGGCTAATTTTCGGGATTCAGTTCCAAGGGCAGCTGCATAACAAGGAGGATAACTAGTGATTAAGCACCATCCAAGAGGACCACGTGGAATTGTCGTGAGGTGCATAGTGGTAGCACATACATTGCAGATGGTGCTCTTCCTGTGGGCTCCCGTATACCATCATTGTGGATACTTCGAGTTTTTGAAAAGTGAAAGTCTCGCTGATAAATGTATACTATAATCCAGGCTTATCGTTTTTTGACATCAATCTATTGACTGATCTCATGCAACCAATCTCGAATTCTTCTCGTGTCCATCGTACTCATCTCAAACCAGCCCATGCATCCGTGTTCAATTATCTGCTGGTTATACTCCCATATGTCTTCCACTACAGTTTTTACCCTCTAAGGCAGTCGTATTCAAACTGCGACAGGATTTAAATATTTGTGTAGCCTGGGGGTTCTGAGCCGTATTTCATACACCAAGGTGATAAGAGTCATCGAATACCTCCTAATATCGTGTCGGATCTTAGATCTCCCTTTGCCCGAGGTAGGGCAGCAACTCGACATGGCACGCATTCAACAAGTGTTTGAAAGCCCCTGCAGAAACAATGAGCCAGCTGCCCCTCTGGCTGTCCATAACTGCGAAAGCGTTCGCAATGCAGGATTTTTCACACGAACTGACCTCTCGATTATGTACCATAAATGTTCGATGGTATTCATGTAGTGTGGTCCTGGTGGCCAAATCATTCGCTCGAATCGTCCAGAATGTTCCCCAAACCATTCGCTAACAATTGTGGCCCTGTGAAATGGAGCATTGCCATCCATAAAAATTCAGTCGATATTTTGGAACATGAAGTCCATGAATGACTACAAATGGTCACCAAGTAGCGGAACATAACTATTTCCAGCCAAGGAACGGTTCGGTTCCCTATACCTGGGAGGATCCAGCTCTCAGGATTCTCCAGCTCTCGGCTGATATACGTCTACAGGGCGGCAAGTTGCGTGTTTATCATTTTCTGTGTTTTCCTCATAGTATATTTATTAAATTTCGTACGTTTTTGTAAAGGTAAATTCATTCAGTCTGTAGCGCAATGGTTGCCCACTGAACAGCCAGCTAGAAAGCTCATTAACGCATCAACATCCATTGGTGACACGTCAGGAGGATAGCAAGTTGCATATCTAGTCTTGCTAACACGGCTAGGATGTGTGCATGCTGTGTGCGGATGCAGGAGGAGCTGGCGGCAGTTCACGAATAGCTGAATGTCCTTTTGGCTGCGGTCAATCACCTTCAGGCTGCTGCCTCGGGGTGTAGCGGTGGGTGGCGGATGATCTGCCACATCACACAGGACCTGCTTCCGAGGCACTTCCTAGTGTACCCGATGCGGTGGATGCACCTTCGCAGCAGGGTGATTCGCGGATGGTGATGCGGTCGCGTAGCTCGAGGCGGAGGGCCATTCGGAGACTGGCCAACTGGCCTCGCCCATGCGACCTGGAAGGGGCAGATGGCCTCGCCCATGCGACCTGGAAAGGGCAGATGTCTGCTCCTTCCCGACGGTCCGAAGAAGCACACAGGGGAGGGAGGGGGAGGGGGTGTTTACTAGTTATTGGTAGCTCCTATCTCAGGCGCGTTATGGAGCCCCATAGGCAGACAGCGTTTAGGGCTGGAAACTAAGCCAATGTCTCCCGGGGAGCCTTATCTGAGATGAGGAGGCAGCCTACCTTGTGGCTATCGAGCATGCAGAGTGCAGTCGTCTGCATGTTGTGGCTCACGTCAGCACAAGCGACGCCTGTCGCAAGGGTTCTGGGGCAATCCTCAGTTCGCTGGCAAGCAGAGCTCGCAATTTGTAGCATCATTTCCTGAGTGGGTCGGGTGCTTTGGTTTGGAAGAATTAAGGGTCTCAACTAAGGCTTCGTCGACTCTCCCTGGCGCTCTTGGCTGCAGGTTTCTAGACCTGCGTTATAGTACAGGGATTTGTAGGACCCCCCTTGCTAGGTCAGGGGTGCACTACCCAAAGGAAGCAGCTACTCGGATCGCGGAGTACTTACTTGTGGAGTGCACATGAGGGTTTGTTAGGCTAGGCAGTAGTTTGGGATGCTCTGATGAACAATCGCCAGTCGTTATGCAGCAAGGAAAGTGAAACGGCGTTCAGAATGAAGACACTTCCACTGTCGCAGTTTTATCAGTAAACTTCTGAAGTATTAGTAATAAAGTTCCCGAATTTACTACCCTCCAGGAAAGTTCTGTTGCTCAATTTATTCTTGGGACAGAGTGCTGGCATAAATCCGAAGTGGAAAGCTCTGATATATTTAGCGAGTCGTGGAACGTATATCAGAAAGACAGTTTAGAGACCATAGAAAGGGGAGTGTTCATTGCAGTTGACAAAAATGTTTGTTCAGTTCGAAGTTGAGTGTGGCAGTGAAGTCATCTGGTCGAGTAAAACAAATGTAGGTGAAAGCAAGCCACTCGATTCTACTGTGGCAGTTCTAGAGTCATTAAAAGAAAGTCTATGGTCAATAGCCAGATCATGCAATACTAGTCAACGACGACTTTAACGTGCCGAGTATAGACTGGAATCTCTATGGTTTCATTACGGGGGTACAGACAGACAGTCATGCGAAATACTTTTCAACTCGTTTTCTGAAAATTGTATTGAGCAGCAAGCTCGGCAGTTCACAAGCAATAGAAATATCTTAGACCTCGTAGCTACAAACAGGCCAGATCTTATGGACAATGTCAGTATAGATACGGGTATTAGCGACCAATATGCCATTATAGCAACAATGATTACGAAAGTTAGTGAATCAGTCAAGAAGGGTAGGAGAGCATTTCTGCCAGACAGAGCAGATAATCAGTTATTAACATCTTGCTTTTTCAGTGAATTGGCATCACTCAACTAAAGTAAGATGGATGTAGAGGAACTATGGGCAAAGTTTACGCAGATTGTACATCTTGTTCTGAAGAGCACTATTCCTAGTAAGTGGATAAAGATTGGAAAAGACCCTCGATGGTTTTCCGGCCTCTGTGGACGAGCGGTTCTAGGCGCTTCAGTCAGGAACCGCGCTGCAGCTACGGTTGCAGGTTCGGATCCTGCCTCGGGCATGGATGTGTGTGATGTCCTTAGGTTAGTTAGGTTGAAGTAGTTCTAAGTTCTAGGGGACTGATGACCACAGATGTTATGTCCCATAGTGCTTGGAGCCATTTCATTTGAACCTTCGATGGTTTCAATATCGAAATTCAGTCCATTGTTGGCCAGTCTGATGTGGCATTTTAAGACAGCAAAACGAAAGCTGGAGTTTTCAATTTCACGTTCAAGAAATTGTTCACAGACGGGAAACGTACGAACATGCCATCATTTCACCATCGTATGGAAGACATAGTAACAAACATTTCTGGCGTAGAGAAACAACTGAAAGATTTGACCGCAAATAATTAACTAGGTCCGAATGGAATCCCAGTTCTATTTTACAAAGGTAGCTCAACTGCTTTAGCCCCTTACCTAGGTTACATTTTTCGTGAATCTCTGACCCAGCACAAAGTCCCAAGCGACTGAAAAAAAAGTGCAAAGCTCAGGTGACTCCAGTATGTAAGGAGGATAGAAAACGGACCCATAAAATTACAGACCAGTATCCCTAACTTCCGTTTTCTGCAAAATGCTTGAATATATTCCTGGTCCGAATATAATGTTCAAGAATCAGCACGGTTTTAAAAAACATCGCAGGTGCCAAACTCAGCTTGCCGTTTTCTCACATGGTATACTGGGAAGTATGGATGAAGATCAGGCAGATTCTATATTTCTAGATTCCCGGCAAGCGTCTAACACGGTGCCCCATTCCAGGCTGTTAACGAAGGTACGCGCATATGGGAAAAGTCCACAGACATATGAGCGGCTCGAAGACTTCTTAAATAATAGAACCTAGTATGTTGTCCTCGACGGCTAGTCTTCATCAGAGACAAAGCTGTCGTCAGGAGTGCCCCAAGGAAGTGTGAGAGGACAGCTGTTGTTCTTTGTATACATAATTGGTTTGACGGATAGGGTGAGCAGCAATCTACAGTTGTTTGCTGATGATGCCATAATGTTTGGCGAGGAGTCGAAGCTGAGGGACTGTAGGAAGATATAATACGACTTAGACAAAATTTCCATTTGGTGTACAGAATAGCAGCTGTCCCTAAATTTGGAAAAATGTAAGTTAATGCGGATGAGTGGGAAGATCAGACCTGTAATGTTCGGATACAGTATTACAAGTGTCTTGCTTGACACAGCGAAGTCGTTTAAATATTTGCGCGTAACATTTCAGAGCGATATGAGGTGGAAAGAGCATGTGAGAACTGTGGTAGGGAAGATAAGTGGTCGGCTTAACTTCACTGATCTGATGTAACCAATGTATCCACTGCAGCAAGGCCTATGGCAAAGAATAATGGAACATGTATTAAGGTGTCAGGAAATAACATCTGCGTGGTATTATAGGTTGAAAACTGTAGGGGGAGACAGAGATTGGAGTATATTCAGCAAATAATTGAGAACGTTAGGTGTTCGACCGATTGCCACAGGAATGGAATTCACGTGGCATGCCATAAAACAAGACTACAAAAATTGTGATTTTCTCTCGCTATCAGAAAATCTGTGCGGTTCCTCGAGTTCATTGGACAGAGCCACACACCTTGACATGATCGCAGAACAGCACTACTCATTTGCCATAGGACAGGAGACCACCATGGTGGACGTTCTGATCCGCCACAATTGACCCAATGGATCAGGAATGGATGCATCAGCTGCTGTGAGGATGGTAGCCATTCACGAACATTATCATGATGTTCAAAAATACAGCATTTGATGGGCACTTCTTATTGTATATTGCAGCTGATTACGTTTGGGCACTGCTCCGTGTGCTACGTATATCCAGATTGGGAAGTGGGTGCTGGGATGTAAATCGTCGACCACCTACCCAATATTGACGTCACTGGGTCTGGAGATCAGAACACAATTCGACCGGAAACATTAGATTTGTAACATGGCTAAGAGTGACTACTTCCCCATAATCATAAGGCATAATTCATTCTCTTGTATGAGGCACTCAACAGCTCTACACCAGAGACTTATGGTGACAGGTCCCCTTACAACACTATGTGCATTTAAGTCGCCACAAACGTGAAATTGTGCATTTGCTGCGTCATAAGGTTTCCAAGATTGTATATGTCTAGAGAATCATAAGATATCTAAAGTACGACTTCCGTGACTAGGCCTTAGTATTGTAATGCTCTGTGGGTGTATGTCAAGGTCAGGTCAAGGTAAGGAGGCCAACAGAGTGCCACCCATGTACATGGCTAATGCTGACTTGGAGGCTAGATGTGTGTCTGAATCTGAAGACGACATTAATACAGTACTGATATAATGAACATTTACTGTCAACACAATATGACAGTTTAGATAATAACATTCAGGCAGCAGTAGAGTTGTGGCATAAAATGCACTGATCAGCATGCTGGTGGAACTAGGCCAGCGACCTCACTTGCATTAGCAGGCAGCTGCATTCACACCAAGTGAGGCAGCACGCTGTTTCTGGGAGATGACGGGCAGCGCTTCTATGACCCCACCACAGTTTGCACATGGGAAAGGCATCTACCGGTTCTGCACAGAGTACATGAAGTCATCCAGAGACATGCCATGGCCTCTTGATAGGAGCAAGAATTGTAGCATCGAAGTCTGCCATAGGAACAGCAAAGCAGTGACATGGCCCTGCCCTGATGTGATTGACGTCAAACAAGATTGTGTAATAGCACTAAGACCATGCTCTCTGCATATTCGTAAGATGTTATACGAGTCTCTGAACACTTTATACCTGGGGTGCATGATAATGGGTCTTCTTATAAAAATGTTTGCATTTCAATAATCACAAATGTGAAACTGTTGCATGAGCTGCATCACAAGGACCTGCTAGATGGTGGCTGTCATAACTTCCTATAAGTCTTGACTCAGTAGTCGGCACTGTAGCCTACAGCGTCTACATCCATCCAGACAGGACTTGCTTTTGCATTGAAGATCGATAGTCAATCAAACGAGCTGAGGGTCGACCAATACAGGTCACCCCATTCGATACAAAGCAAACAGAACTCCACCAGAACAGTAGTAGTTGTTGTTTTTTTTAAGGGTAGGCTTGTGTTGCCTGCTGTGGAAAGATGGCAGCTACATCAATTGTACTACTCTTCTCTTCTGTTCAGTTCTCTTAGTTGATTCAGTATTTCAGAACTTTACCTGTCAGACACTCTTTGTGCCATCTCATGTATAATGAACAGTTACTTTTGCATCTGACTTAGGATTTCTTGCAGTTGTGCAGTCACTTTTATGACGATTTCTCTGTGTCGCCATGATGTCATTCTGTTACTTTGGTGGGTCAGGTGCCCAGCACATTCAGTGTGTTGCAATAGCTTCCATGTTCAGTTCTACACCATCAGCGGCTCATTCTCACTGGAATTCCACCTGTGTATTGACTAAATGACTGACGCCTGTTGTGTCGCTAGGCAAGGTCTTTGATTTTTTCCTAACTACACACGTATACTATTCTGCTGTGCTACAGAATTATCTGTATCCTTCGTTATTGCTTTTAGATTGATACTGCCATTACTCATTTGACTATGAGTAGATGAAGGAGGGAGGTGATGCAAATTAGTATGTAACTGCCTGTAGACGATGAGGTCATTATAGACAGTTCACAAGCTTGGATTAAGGAAGGATAGGGAAAGAAGTCGACCATGTCCATTCAAGGGAATCATCTCGAGATTTACCTGATGTGGCTTAGATAAACGACAGAAAACCTACATCAGCATTATTGGATGCAGATTTGAGCTGTCATCCTCCCCAATGTGAGTCCAGTGTGCTAACCACTGCCCACGTCACTCCGTCAGTGTGAGTGGAGGTTTTAACTTTTGCAACTGTTTGCTTTGTCATTAATGTGTTGAAGTTTGCAAAAATGGGAACTGGATTACTTTATAGGGTAAAGTGGAGGATATCCGTTTTGTTACCTTGATTTGGTGCACCATTTTCCTTCCAGGGACTCATGGCTCGAAGACACATAATTTCCTGAGGGTAATAAGTGCTCGGTTTCTTCCTAATGGACTACTCCCGGCCATCTAGCATATGTCGTCTGATCCTTACACAGAGGGTAGTATATCTGTACCATCGACATTTGCAACGCATGTAATTTGGAATAGACAGCCCAACTTTAAGGGGGAGCATTTGTTGTTGTTACAGCATTTGTGGCAAGTTTCTTAAACTGGACATGAATCCTTTTTAGATCATTTCTTACCTTAGTAAGACCCTGTCACCAATCTCATGTCTCGATTCGTTGGGGCTGGTCACCATGGATGAAGGATACGTACAAACTTAATAAGAGTGATCGATATAGTGTCATAGTTTGACATGAAACCTTTGCCAGAGTAGTGGAGTACATTGTGCTTTTCAGCTGCAATAGCATATTCCCCTAAAAACAGAGAGAGCTTTTGAAATGTCAGTTACTGTGTGTGCTCACCAATGATCCTACCATTTTACTGTGATACACACCACCTACACATCATGAAACGCTATAGAAGTAATGGTACACCCAGACAGAGACCCACTGGCGTTGTAGAGCCTGCTGCAAACCGGATTACAATAGGTGTCCCAGAGGTGGATGTAATTTTGGGTAGTGGGGCACTCAACTGCACAGTTATCAATGTCTGTAAAAATTACCAATCATTTCACTGTCTTTTCTTGACACTTTCCTGAATGATGATGAAATGATGAGGAAAAGACAAACACCTAGTCCCTGGGCGGATAAAATCCTCCACCCAGCAGCGAATCGAATCTGGGTCCCAGTGATCCAGATGACGCAACGATAGCCACTACATCAACAGCTGTGGACTGTATCAGATGTTACCCTCTTCTTCGCTGCATCTGCATATCTTCCAGGTACAGTTTCAAATCATCTTTCCCTCCTTTGAAGTGTCATTCCTGTGCCAGTGCTCCACAGCTCCACATCTCCACACCAGTTGCCACCCTGGATCAGGATCTAGCATAGATGCTCACATCTGCCACGTCACCACCTCCACACACCTGATGCCCCCCTCACCCAGGTCCAGGAAATACATGCTCATATCGGCCACTGTATGACCTCCCTGCGCCTGCTGGCTCCCTGGCACAGGTCCTGGCAATAGACGCTCACATCAGCCACCACACCACCTAATCATATCTGCTGCCACCCTGGACCAGCTTCTGGCAATAGACGATCACATCGGTCACTGCCCAACCTCCCAACAACTGCTGTCTCCCTGGCCCAGGCCTTGGCAATAGACACTTACATGAGCCACAGCGGCACCTACTCGCGCCTGCTACCACGTTGCCCCAGGTCCTGTCAATAGAGGCTCACATCAGCCTCTACATCACATCATACCTGCTGCAACACTGGCGCAAATACTGTTAATAGACGCTAACATTGGCCACCGCATTACCTCCTCCCGCCTGATAATACCCTGGCAAGGGACCTAGCGACAGACATCTTTCATTGGTGCAGCCCGATCGATTTGGTGAACCTCCAGACAAAATCCTTCAATTTGCTGTAGTAGAGATTTCTGACACTAAATGTAACAACAACAAACTTGGCGGGAAGAGGTAGAAGGCACAGTATTAAGACTCGTCCGAGCTCTCCAAGTGGTTTATTATTTCCAACTACAGTGCCGCGTTCCCCTCAGTCTGCAACACCGGGTCCCACATTGCTGAGGACACCACTTCACTGTTTACTAAACGGCTTGGTGTGGAATGGCTGCCTCAGTGACCCATGCAACACCCCGCAGTGTGTCGGCCTTATACGGCCGCAGAGCTGCATCGACATTAGGATGCACCAGTAGGCAACTCAGGCGCCTTCGCCTCTGCCACCTCAGCGCCGCCCACTGCAAGGCGACCTCCAGTGTGCGTCCTCACCGGTGTGGCTAAGAATGCGGCGACAACGAGCGCCCACGTTCCGGCATCTGAATCTGTGGCCCTCGCGCCAGGATGTTTCCGGTGCGAGTTTGGAGCGAAGAAGACTGCTCGCGGTAGCGAGCTGTGGAGTGGCCCGCCGCTGGCTGGCTGCTGACCCCATGTCGGCCTCAGAGGGTCAAACCAGCGACCCGCCATGGACTGGAACGCTGGAGTCCCATTTACTGCTGTGTGTAGCCAGTGGTGTGACACGCCCCACCGTCCAGGAGAGCTGCCACACTTGAATGCTTTGTTAGTGAACCGGTCCCTATTTATATGCAGCTGTCTCCTAAACGCGCCGCTCCGTGTCATGTACTCGTAACACTTAGGTTGGCCAGTGGGCCCCTTCTGCCTGTGACTTGCCTCATGCAAACTTCTGCATGTACTTCTGCACCCCGGTGGCCTTTATTTTACTTCGCAACTGCTGGCGAGCGTAACTCACTGTAAACCGGCCCGCGCCTGGGTATAACTAGTGTGTTCAGAAATATTTCACCAAAACGGACTTTTCCTATCCCAAACAGTAGTGCTGCTACAATGCAAAAGGCCAGTACATCCCGCAGTTTTCAGTGTGGTATCCTCCGGAGATCGAGGAGCTACGCCAAATTCGGCAACGCGAATCGATACCACAGATATTAGCGAGGGCTCGCTCAATCCGCAACTACCAATGGGAGATACTCCAGAAGACTAAGCGTGGCTCCCAGCACTAGCAGTTCCCTCACGCTGAGGTCAAGTTAAATGAAATGTACTTTCTGAAATGTTGTATTTTGTGCCGCAGTAGAATAGTTTGTCAGTAATGCCATCAAGTGATCCTTTACTAGTCAGTGAAAGTAGCAAATTATCCAGCAATCCTATGACAAAGATGTTTGACAAAGGTAAGTAAATCGTTCGTTCATTTATGTAACGAAGTGAACTAATATTTCGCTTGTTCTGGTTTGATAAGTCTTCTCCCACAGAAATCAAAGAATCAACAGGTATGGAGAGACTATTTTAATTTCGGCTGGTCGCAACATATCTTTCTCCACTTCCTGGTATCGTCAGTATAGAAACGCAGTGTCTTCTACTCCGTCCACTTCATGTATTGACATATTTTTACGACCAGGAAATCAGTCAACGATTAAAAGCCTTCTGCTATCAACTTGTACGATTTTAGAAAACGCTTTTTGCCTCCACATCCGTAAATTTTCTTTGTGGACGTTTCAGAGGATGAGACGACAGCTACAATTAAGTCTACATGAAACAAATTTTATTCCACTCACCGCCTAAACATCTCGCCGGCTCTTTTAAAACTACAACCAGAGGTGACAGCAAGTGTCCATCAGCGAACGGGCTTCTCCACAAGACTACTGTGTCGACGTCTTTCGCCCCGTTTTTAGCAAGAGGCCGATCGGATGTGATTTCTAAATAAGAACCGCTCCAGTCCATATTGTACCCATTCTGGCTACCAACTGCTTCGATAACATCTTGTGCTAGCGACAAGCCCTTCACCTCCTGTAAGTATGGCAGTCTGATTACTCAACTTTTTAGTACCATGTTACTTCTTGAAAGTGTATACCCACTAAGTAGAAGTGTAAACACAATTACTGGGGCTTTAACATCCCGCCGATGTACAGAGGGGTCCAGAAAAAAGCAGTTAATATCTTTGCAACAAAATGACATATCGTTGCAGTTTTGTGCTGTGACGTACTCCATTGTTTCCTCAACGGATCTTGGTGCGCGTTTTCCACCAGATGACAGTGCAGCAATGAATGAAGTAAGATTGTTGTTTGAACAACACAAGGAATATTGGAGTGGTACTTAAAGTACGAAAACATGATGGAGGTTCAACGGCAGTGGCGTAATTTGTACGGGACTCAGCCGCCAGCACGTACAACAATTTATCACATTCGTGATAAGTTTGCAGCCGACGGTACTGTTCGAGATATGCGTAAGGAAAGGTCTGGCCGACCAAAACCATCAACAAGTCCGCCTTCCAGCGTTGCTGTTTTGCAACATTTTACTAGGCCAGCTCAAAAATCTGTGAAGCAGTGTGCACATAAGAGAGAGGTAAGTCGATCTAGCAGACGAAGAATTCTAAAGGCTGCAAAATGGGAAATGTACATTCCAAGATAGCTGTACGGTATGAACGAGGAGAATTGTGCCTGGTCTGAAGGCGTGCTTCGGGATGATGAATAATGTGCAGGGATGGTTATGTGGTCTGACGAGAGGCAACTCAAACTTCACGGTACTGTAAACCGCCACAACTGCATGTATTCGGCTCCTGAAAGTCCTCACCTTCAGTTAGACAAACATGTTCACCCACCGGGTGTTAATGTGTGATGTGGTCTGTTATCGCGCGGCTTCATTGGCTTACTCCTCATTGAAGTTAAAGTGGTGAGGTTTGTCTTCATATGCTGTAGACATCGATTTTACGTGCCATCCTAGTGGTGTTTGTAAATGAAAGATGTTACCAACAACAAGACGGCACTCCGCCTAACTACCGCAGAGATGTCAGAGCCTAATTGGATGAAAAACTACCTAGACGTTGGATAGGTCGAAGAGGAGCTGTTGAGTACCCACCACGGTTTCCAGACTTTACACCCCTTGACTTCTACCTATGGTGATCTTGAAAAATGAAATTAATCAACAGCTACACTGGACTTGCTGCGAGGAAACATAGAGGCGTCCCGTGCGGCTGTCACAGTGGCAGCACAGACAGCGATAGTTCGGTCAACAGTCCAGCGGCTTCAACGTTGTTTGGCTGCTAATGGGGGTCACATTGAACACATAAATTAACCTTTCTCCCGTACATTAACTGCGACGGTATGTCATTTTGTTCCATTAATATTGAGTATCAAAGAGTGTTCACATTTTTGTGGACCCATCTGTATATTAACATCCGTATCTTTTTTCCTGAAAGTGTTGTTTTATTTATCTAGACAGTTTGTACTGACATTGGAAAGCTTTTGTTGATGTGTAGCCTGTTTTTCAGGATATCTACTGCAAAAATTACGGTTCCAAAAGTCAACAGCTTGTTCCATATACTCCTCTGTAATGGATAGGGGCAAAGTGGTCTCTTACGTTACTACATCTTCAATGTGTACTTCACCATCACTTGCTTCTTCGTTTTCTCATCCATGTCCAATTGCACCCATTACGTGGTTCGACGAATGTGACTGTGGTGAAAGGTCAGCCTCATTATCGTCATCACTTTGCTCTGGTAAACATGCAGCGAAAGTTAGTCCTACGCTTTGCTCCATACCTAGCACCTCTTCCTTCATGAAGTTGTCTGTTGAAACTTTCGTTTACCTTGTATAAATGTCGATCAGACACATATAACGATGCTTATCAGTCACAACTTTCTTGGGCTCTCGTTCCTTGACGTTTAAAGGTTGCAGTTTGGCCGGCATTCCATATATGTGGGCGCAGTGGGGCAGAGCGAGTGAGAAACAAGCGACTCGAGCTTGTTTAAAAGTTTTACGTTCACAGAAGGTCATACCTATTGGGATAATGGCTCAAATGTTCGAGCGGGATCGATTTATACGACTGTTATCTGGCACGCGTTCTTTTTTGTCCTTAAAATATGTCGAGTTGGTGGTGTTTTCTTGTGACTCTGTTACGTCTCTGCCAGGAGTATGCGGCTTTTGGAGTCACCAATTTCGCCATTAACTGTACTGCTGTTGGGGGTGGGGGGAGTGGGAGCTATGGAGAAATTCAGTTTTGTATGAATTTTGTAACTTACATATTTTCAGTTTCAACACTTTTTTTTAAATTTTTTATGATTACATTTTTTGTGGCACATTCTTCGTTTGTAACAGTTCCCAACCTCTGTAACATTTCTGGTATTATCTTAAGGATACAACTCATTTTGTACACCAGTGCGTTTCTCTGCTCCTTCCACTTTCATACACGGTCGAATAGGTATGAGATTTGAACATTGACATTTTGGCGTGTCGGTGGTGTACATATTCCCACTGTTGTCCTAATCAGACGCGATCCGTCATGTGCTGTCTGAACAATTAAATTACTCCTGTGTACCGTTTTAATATTGTAGCGTGGAGCCACGTCTGAATTTTTCATCGGTGTGATTAATTTTAGTGCTGTATCTGTAGGACTTAATTAAGCAAATAACATTGTTGGTATTAATTAAATGTAAAGTCCTACATTGAGTTAGCGTAACACGTCATTATGCAGAGGGGTAATCCTGTCAACGTCATATCACTTTTTCCCCAGCAAACTGGTTAAAACTTTTATTTAGAATCGGACAAAGATCGAAAGATCTGGAAAATCTAAATAAATGCGTGAAGTATTCACCAAAATACGCCTCATTGTATTACGTCTTGGTCTAGAGTGTCTCATTAATACAGTGCATCATTACGAATGACTGAACGCGAAGATATATCACAAGTGGTGTGCTCACCTCGTGTGCACATTATGTCTGAGCCGAGGCGTTTTGCTGGCGCGATAGCGTACTTGCAAGTATTTCGCCTTCGAGCTCTTATCTTTGCTTGTGACGCGTACTGAGTCTTGGCTGCCTTATCTTTGCCGGAGGAGTTAACTGGAGGCTCTCGGCATGGACGGGAGAGCTGGCGTTCGATGTTACCTGAGGCCGGAGTGTGCTTGCAGTGGAGCAGGAACCGACCACGTGTATGGGGCAGTTTGTTGAAGAGCTTTTCCTGTCGCCTGTGAGGAGCCTTGTTGCTGCCTTGGGTAGCGTGCTTCTAGTTCCGGACGCGGCTCTCTATGGTCATCCGGTGCCTTATAGACTCATGCTGTACCCGTCGCAAGCCATATCGGACGTCCAGCGAAACGTTAAGTGGGATTGCACTTAGGACATGTGTGTGGAGGTGTTGAGGGCTGCTAACTCACTTCTGGTAACCGTAAGCGCTTGTGTGTTACCATAAGAAGAAAAGGTGTGTCTATGAAGAGTTCATGGTGTTTAATACAGGTGTTAAATATTAATATAATGCACGAGTGTGCCTCTTCTAGCTCGTGGGAAATAGTTGTTTGATGTAATACGTAAACAGTTGCAAGGCCGTAACCTGTTTATCAAATATACTGCTTTCTAGTGTTTAATAGCCTTAGCACAGTCAGCCCCAGTAAAGCTTATAATGAAATTTTCAGAACTGTACTCTTTATGGTTTTCACTAAAAAGGGGTGGGTGGGGGGGGGGGGCATAACAGCTCATGTAATTTAATTGCGTCTATGATTGGAGTTCCCACTGGTCTTACTAGTAATTGCAAGTTTTTTTTAAACATCTTAATAGCAGGCAATTCTTCTTAGGGTTATTGAAAAGATTTGCGCTGACACTTCCTGGCAGATTAAAACTGTGTGCCGGACCGGCTGTGGATAAGTCATGTCTCCGCAATATCCTTTCTTTCAGGAGTGCTAGTTCTGCAAGGTTCGCAGGAGAGCTTCTGTAAAGTTTGGGAGGTAGGAGACGAGGTACTGGCAGAAGTAAAGCTGTGAGGACGGGGAGTAAATCGTGCTTGTGTAGCTCAGTTAGTAGAGCACTTGCCCACGAAAGGCAAAGGTCCCAAGTTCGAGTGTCGGTCCAGCACACAGTTTTAATCTGCCAGGAAGTTTCATATGAGCGCACACTCCGCTGTAGAGTGGAAATTTCATTCTAAAATTTGCTATGTTTGTTTTACCTTGCCTGTGTAGTTCACTCGTAGTGGAGCAAAGACATTGTGCAGTTTTATTAGTGAATAATTTATCCTTTTATCTAATATCTTTTGGTGGTTGTTTACATTAGCCCTGATGACCTGTTCTGTGTGCTTGTTAAATGTTACAGCTGGCTGGCTGGTGTTTTGGAGTAAGCTCTACTTTTCCACCTACGGGTACCGGGGCTGTGAAATCCTTGGTTTCGGTAGGTGACTCCAGATCGAAGCTCGAGAAGTGGGTCTTGTACGAACTGCCAACTTCCACCTTCCGCCTTGGCTTCTCCAAGCTAAGTTTTCGTTCTGCCTTCGAGCGACCTGGCGTCACTCCTTGCTAATTCTGGCGCTAATTATGTTACTTGGGTATTTATTATATTTATTAAACCTTGTCTCAAGGGCAACATACAATTGTGAAAGTTTGTTGCTGTAAGACTTTGCCCTGACTAATTGTGTCACTGAGCCCTAAAATGCTGTTTGTGTTGGGCTACTGTAGCTTGTTATGACTACTTCTAACATTTTGATTTAATTCCCACTTTGATCTACGTGATGTCCTTTTCCCATTAGTCAGCCACTCAGGCTGCCTTTTACTCCTAGTACCCCATTTAGAACGTTCTAATGGAAAGCAACTCTTAAAGAGCATTACAAATGTGTTAAGGAAAGCATTATACTTGTCTTATGTGTTATCAGCACTACAAACATCCTGCCACTCTTGTTCCTCGACAAGTTTAAAAAAATTCTCTATTGCGTTGGATTAACTTTCCTAAATAGTTTGTGGTTACATGTGACATTCGTTTGAGAACAAAAGCCTTTCAGAGTTTAAAATTTGTGCATCGTGGTTTGAACGGCCATTCTCCCCTTTACTAACGGAATGCCCATATAGTAATTAAGGATGCATAAAAATATTATCTATGGCTTTGCTACTGTTCCCCTGCACCCTAGTTCGAAAACGCACAGTCTACACAAGATCATGGGACCAAACTGCTGAGGTCATTGGTCCCTAGTCTTACACACTGCTTAATCTACGTTTAAACTAACATTGATTTAGAAGGCAGTGGGACAGTGTTGTAGCCTGGGAAGCGCCTGGGAAACAAATTGACGTTCAGACGGAAGAAATGAAAACCTTGAGGCTCGCTGATCAGATCGTAGACTGCAAAGGACTTGAAAGAGTAACTGAAATGGATGGACAATGTCTTCAGTGGAGTCTCTAAGATCAACATCAACATAACTAAAACAAGGGTAGTGGAATGAAGTAGAATAAGGCAATACTGAAAGGTTTGCTTAGGAAAAAGGGTCACCAAAAGCTGTTGATGAGGTTTGAAGTTTGGGTAGTGGAATAACTAATGATGGCAAAAGTAGAGATGATATAAAATGTAGATTCACAGTAAGAAGAAAAGCGTTTCTAAAGAATAATAGCAATGTACGGAAGAGAAACTTGAAATATTAACATTTCAGACAAGAAAACAGAAGCCTTTGAAGTGTAATGTTACAGAAGGATGTTGAAGATTAGATAGGCTGATCGCGTAACTAGTGGGGAAGTCCTAAATATAAATGAGGAGAAAAGAAATTAGTGGCCTATCTTACGAAAAGTAGGGATCGGTTGGTAGGAAGCATTCTGAGACATCACCGATCGTCAATGTAGTAGTGAGTCCTCGAGTCAAGGCTGTAGTTAAATTTCAAGCTTGTGTATTTGGATCTCTGAGAGTTTCACAATAATTAATCTATCCAGTTCAAAATGGCTCTGAGCACTATGGAAATTAACATCTATGGTCATCAGTCCCCTAAAACGTAGAACTACTTAACCCTAACTAACCTAAGGACATCACACAACACCCAGTCATCACGAGGCAGAGAAAATACCTGACCCCGCCGAGAATCGAACCCGGGAACCTGGGCGTGGGAAGCGAAAACGCTACCGCATGACCACGAGCTGCTGATCTAACCTATCCAGGTTATGTGTAAGTTCCTGTAGGCTTCTCTCTTACTGGGACGATGTAGATAGGTTTGCATTTTGCCAGTGCTGAAATTCAGTCGGTTCATATCGCAATTTTGCTGCGGTTCGAAACACCTTCGGCAGTTTCATGTTTTACGTCTTCGAAATTCTTAATATGAGCAAAAATTGATTTGGTATTAACATATATCAAGAAAGTTTGACAGTGCTTGAATTCAGGCGGTTCATATCGCAATTTTTCTGCGGTTCGAAACACCTTCGGCAGTTTCATCTTTTACGTCTTCGAAAGTCTTAGTTTGAGCAAAAATTGATATGGTATTAACATAGATCAAGAAACTTTGCCAGTGCTGGAATTCAGGCGGCTCATATCGCAATTTTGCTGCGGTTCGGAACACCTTCGGCAGTTTCATCTTTTACGTCTTCGAAAGTCTTAGTTTGAGCAACAATTGATATGGTATTAACATAGATCAAGAATCTTGCACTGTTGCCGACCGACAGATCATTCCTGCATGTGCCTTACACCAGTGTCCGAACACTAGCGTGAGGAGGAGAATTTTTCTTATCAAGACTTCGACATGTTTTGTGTTTATCTAAAAATATCAGATGATCACTATTAAATGATAACCTCCCAGGACAGCACATAGATTATAATGCACTTTCCGGCATTATTGATGTGATATGTATGGGCAGATGTACGGAAGTTGAGCGTTCTACTGAATTTCAGTACATAAAGATGGAGAATAGATTCCATTGGATGAAGATAAAGAAGGAAATCGACCACAGCCTTGCTCAAGGAACTTTTCTTTAGACTGTCTACGCAGACCTGTAGTAAGCTAATTGATCAGTAGTTTTGCGAACCTGGCTGTAGTGCCTTATACAAAGCTTCATTTGCATGGCTACCTTTTCACGAGTTAAAATTTTAATTTTCCAAGAGTTCAAATTTTTTCTAACATGTCTCTTTTCGTTTAAGAGAGATTTAACTAATGACAAAACTTTGTTTTTCATCAATCAGAATACTTTCCGAAGACGAAGCCGGCATTTGCACATTTAAACAAAGTGAAGAAGGGTCGAAAGCGAGTTTTTAAACTGATGAGAATGAATAATTGTACTGTATGTAATTATCCTTGACCTGCAGCCTTACCATGTATTTCGAGTAATATAACGTCCTGTCTTGAAGTATCATAAAAATTCGTGTAAGAGATGATTGAAGCACACCTATCACTATGTAATTTACAAGAAAGGTTTCTAATGTGCCATTCATATACAGTTACAGGGTTTAGGTTGAAATTAATAATACTGAACTGAGGTGTTAAAATGGAACTCTCAATTATCTTATATTGTGGGTGCGAGAAGACTGCAAAGAATCTTATACCAGGGATATGCATCACAGGCATTTTCTGAAACGAGAGAACTTTGATTTTACAGTGTTACAATCAAATAGGCTAGTAATTATTGTTTAATACAGTGATTTCGTGCTGTGTTTTGCACAAAATACATGTCAAAGGATTCTGCGTCATTGGAAACGGGAACTAAACTACTTTTTGAAAATGTGTTTGTGTCAATGGAAACATAAACTGCAATTGCTTTTTGAAAATGGGTTTCAGCACTCACCAAGAAATTTCGAGTCCATCACAGACACGATGAGGTTCGTTTCAACTGAATGATACGTTAATTTTGCAACGAGCTTCCACATTCCACAGTGAGTGGAACTCTGATTTGGAAAACATGCAGGGCACTTCGTGACTTCGAGATGTGAAGATATTGTCTTCAGTGGTTTGTGGTATTTATCTTGAAGAAAGCAGATGGGAGAAGTATTGGTAGGATCTACTTTATTTTGTTTGTCGTATTAGTGAGCAGTTATTTAGGACAAGTAAACTATACCCTTATGCTGTCACAAGTTCATTAGCATCAATCAACTCAGTTGCAGTGGAGTAAATACTACAGAACAGTTTTTCCGCTCCGCCAAAAATGATGTGGACAACAGACAGCTCCTTAGAAATTAAATCGCTTTTATTCCTCATGCATATGAGGGTGTCCTGAAAAATACTGCTCCCAAATATTTTATGAAAACTCTTATAGCTTTTAAATAAAATAAACGTTATTGGCATCCTAAACCTTTATTCTTCATGTCCTCATATTTGCAGCCCTATGCTGATGGAGGGCTCTGAATTGTAACATGGCGATGCGCGAAGTCTTTATTAGCAATTTCAAACATATTGTAGGTAGGATAGGCAATTACATCTCTATCATTAAAACTTTCAAGTGCAGGTACACTAGACACTCTACTACCACCTCTCACTATGGCGACAGTGAACCATCCATTTCCATGTGAGAAAGTGTCGTTTATGTCCAAGCTAAAATTAAGAGAACATCCAAGAAATACACAAGGTCCATGGACGAGGGCGTAAGCTGCAACACTCTTCACTGGAATGCGATTGTTCTTGTCCCCATATGTTGTAGTAAGTTCGATGTTCTCTATGCTTTTGTAAACTATTGTGCGACGACGACGTCGATATCTCCTGTCTATGTCGGTGCGTGTAAAACAGCTTGTTTCGAATTCAGAGAGTTCGTCCACAGATGGAGCACCATTTCCTTCAGCTGACAATACCAGATCACACACGAACTGCTACGACGCCTTGAATTCACTGCCATCGACTGAGATCTAACTTGACCCAGTCTGCTTTTCATCTGTTTGCAAACATCAAAAAACACCTTCGAAGGACCGTATACCGCAGGAAGTGCGAAACATTTCAGCTGATTATGTCTACTCGTACTGGAGGTAAACGGGTTTTAAGGGTTGGGTAGACAGATAGACGGTCAAGAAAGTGAGACTAGTAGGGTTCCATTTTTACCGATTTAAGTAACGAAATCCTAACAACGAAAATAGCTGCGGCAGTTACTTCAGATGAGGGCCGCATAAATAATTCCCTCTACTCTTTATTCGAAAGCTACGTTTACAGGAATGCGAATAAAATCCATGCGCCTATACATGTGGTAATTCAGATCCCAGTATTAATGCCACCTCGTTTAAGAAGAGCGATCTTAAGAAACACTTCGGCTAATGAACGTTTTCTGGCTGTGGCGGGTCTAATGGAGAATTCGAAACATTGTAGAATACGTGTAGCAGCTACGTAGCCGTTTATTTCCTGGGGTGGGCAGAATTATCCTACTAAATTTACTCGATAACAACAGAATTTTGTTATTTCGATAAAAATCCCGAATGATTGTCACATAGGCGGTGACATAAAGATAGAAAATTAATCTTTTTAAGTCCAGAAAGCTCTTTGCAACAGAAAATGCAGATCATTTTGCCACTTTCATTGCTAAATTGCCGGCTTATTGATGTCTGGGGTAATAATAGAGAGTTGTTGGGCTGGGTTGTCTGCTAGCGTAGTGAAAGATATTCGCTACTGCAAGGGAGGTCAGGTTTGTTTTCGGTTCTAATCTCAATGGAGGCAGACAGACTATCGGTAAAGCAATTATAAGAAACCCTCGCGCCGCCAATACGTTTTATTGCTACCTTTAATCTGTACTGGCGCCCTGTGGAAGTCAATATGAAACTCTTGTAGAATTTCATACTTGTTACTGCCTACTTATTCCGCTTCTGTCAACGATTGAATTGACTTGAGTGTGGCACTGATGATTTTTTACTGAATTTCGTTATGAATCTTCACGCATTGCTAAATTTGCACCCTTTCACGGTGGGTCAGCAACGGTAATCAAGTATGACTCTGAACGTTGACACAGACCGTTTCGCGGCCGAATGCGCATAATATTTACGTAATTCGTAATGATCTTGGGTACTTTGTCTAACTAAAACAGTTTTGTCATATCGATAAGGTGAAATTCATTTTTATTAGTACAGTTCATACTAATTAGCGTCTCTTCTTTCATTTATATCTTATATTGACGTGTTTTGTTTAACACACTAATCAGCATTAATATAGTCTTACACATGATTGAAAACAATCTGACAAAGTTCGGATGGTTTTTCAATTTCAAGCCTGTCCATATTGTGTTGGTAGCACTTCATCGCCTTGCCTTTTATGCTGTGTAGCAGACTTTAATGCTGTGAGAATCAGCATAATGAAAAGGCGAGAGGTCTCGCTCGTTTTGTCCACGACTGTACTTGAGTAAATATTCAGCATCAGTTATCTAGCAAACAACAAAGATTCTGACCGAAAGAAAGGTATAGAAAGTAACACTAGTACCCAGTTTAACATAAGTGTGGACTTATAAACAAAGCATCAAAAAATAAAGTTAGATAAGCCGAAAAATTGAAATTGTATAAAGAAGTGGCAGCATCTGTGTTACTTTAAGGCAGTGGGTCCCGGACAGAGAGAAAAGAAAGGTAAACATAACATAAAGTCAGTGGAGCTGAGAGTTTTAAGAGCTGTGAAAGGTCATTCAAGGAGGTACCGCTTGAAAAATGATGACATTTGGCAGAATAGCTAATTTATAATTTAAATGAGCAGATTAAAGAATACAGGAAAGAATAGAGACAGCACCTTAAAAGGATGGAAGAAGACAGGCTTCTCGTCGTTATAAAAAAAAACCCTCAGAAAGAAGACATGCAGGACGACCGAGAAAGACATGTAATAAATCACGTAAAATCGGAACAGGCAGCTATATTTAATAAAACGTTCTCGAGTTTCCAGCCGCGTCAGCTGCTATACATTACACCAACTTTCGCCCAAACACACCTTGGTCATTGTCAAATGGTATGTCTCCCAGCCGGCCGGAGTGACCGAGCGGTTCTAGGCGCTACAGTCTGGAACCGTGCGACCGCTACGCTCGCAGGTTCGAATCCTGCCTCGGGCATGGATGTGTGTGATGTTCTTTGGTTAGTTAGGTTTAAGTAGTTCTAAGTTCTAGGGGACTGATGACCTCAGAAGTTAAGTACCATAGTGCTCAGAGCGATTTGAAACATTTTTTGTATGTATCACAGACGTTTGAGACTTGAAAAAATATCTGGAGCCAGATAATTTCATTTAATTAAAGCACCTGTGCCTGGGTTTCACGTAGGATCCCCCGGGTTCTAGAGAACTGATGACCTCGGTTGTTCAGTCCCATAGTGCTCGGAGCCATTTTGAATGTCTCCAAGTGCGCTGCTGGTACTCCCTATACACATAACTGCCGGCTGTGACGTCACTGGTGCTCGTGGCATCACCATATATGAGCATACGTTACCGCGGCTTTCGACGTGCCCACTTCAACCGCGCGATCGCAGGATCTCACGCCGCTCTGAGCTGCAGGTCACTGTATCTATTTAGGTTGTGAAGGTAATTTTTATCTGAATGGCTTCTTTGTGTACACAGCTTCAGAGGTCATTAGTGCGGGCCACGACGATGTTTTTTTCAATTTCATCCAATAACCTTTTTCTAATGTATCCTCGGTTATAGTAGTATTCTCTAGATTGCATGGACGATAAAAATTCTAAAGTTCCTTCTTGCTTTGTTCCACACTGTCCGACATAAGAATGGTCACCCTTCAAGTCATCCCGTACACGTCAGGTATTCTGAGACCTTATGCGTCTTTAACTGGTCGAAGTAATTCACGGATTTTTTTCGGACGGCCGAAAATCAACTTGATCTTGTGTCTCGCTTCTGTGGTGAGTGATGATGGCTGATAGCGAGCATGTACAGATCATGTGGGTGGGTTTTCTATAGGCGCTCTGGTTACGGCACTTCCTTTGCGGTGGATTGGGACCCTGAGGACGGAAACGCGTTGTCTTTTTCTACCTCCACGGTGAACTGAATGTTATTGTCAATGCAGTTGAGTTTTTTCCAAGAACCGTCAAATTTAACACGTAGTGAGAAAAACAACTAGGCTTTGATTGTGTCGTGTCTAAAGCAATAGCCTCAGAATTCTGCATGAAGATTTTTCCTACAGCTGGAGCTAAAGGGGCAACCCATTGCAATGCCGTCCGTCTGATCGTAATGCTGGTCGTTGTTCAGACAACAAGAAGACGTAAGTGTATGCCTTCATTCAATGCTACCGCCGCGAGAGTCTGCATTCTTAGTTTACCGATCTCCACGGGGAGGAAACGTGGCGCAGCGTTATAAATCTGGGGAAGGTACGCGCCAAGAAGGTTAATTTACTGAGTTCGCTGGCCTTCCAAGCGCAATGCCGTGAAGAGAAGGCTATTGCTTGATTTGCTGTGGTACCCTATCGCAACAACACCTCCGTCTCCAAGAGGACATTTCGTCGTGCCAGTTTTGCACACTACGATGGAGAATGTATGACGCCTGGAAACGGCTGGGTACATGTGGCCTCTTACGACCTTGCATCTATAACTATCAAGAATACTCAGTGGACGAAATATGGCGGAAAAGGAGTCGTATTCTCACGAAAGGAAAGCAACGAGCACCGAAAGTGACCAGGGCTGAGCTCAATGGCCTGCGAGCACTGTGCGATGATGAAAGCTGACAATGGCAACTTAGCCGTAATTATGGAAAGCGCAGAGTGTTTTACGAAGCTCTGTGTGCAGCAGGTTGAAGGCACTTACCGCAAGTTCCTGCAGGATTCAACATCGAGACATCTCAACTTCTCAGACGCGCTGATGTGCAAGATAGTGTGGCCAAGAATCTTATCCCACAGACACCTAGGCCAGCTACTGCTTAGGTCTTCCCGAAGACCAACAAGGATTGGACGCCAATCCGCCACACCGTATTTGCCGTTGTTTCAGCGGCATACAATACTTGGTCTCCTTGCTTTACATGAGGATGTCTACAGACATCATATAAAAAATTCAGCCGAATTAATCGTTTTCGTCTTAGTGAGGGTGACATAAGGGTCATTTATGGCGTGGTAGTGAAATATGGACAGTGGGAAAACCGGAACAGAAGAGAATCGAAGCATTTGAGATGTTGAAAGTTAGGTGGCCCTTTAAGGTAAGGAATGAGGAGGTTCTGTGCAGAATCGAAGAAGAAAATAATATGTGGAAAACACCGTCGAGGAGAAGGAAGACGGTGATAGATCATCTGTTAAGACATCAGGGAATGACTTCCATGGCGCTAGAGGGAGCTGTAGAGGGTAAAAGTTGTAGAAGAAGACAGCGTTTGGAATAAATTCAGCAAATAAAATGGCTCTGAGCACTATGGGACTCAACTGCTGTGGTCATTAGTCCCCTAGAACTTAGAACTACTTAAACCTAACTAACCTAAGGACATCACACACATCCACGCCCGAGGCAGGATTCGAACATGCGACCGTAGCAGTCGCACGGTTCCGGACTGCGAGACCACCGCGGCCGGCTCCAGCAAATAATTGAGGACATTGATTCTAAGTGCTACTCTGAAATGAGGTTAGTACAGAAGAGGAATTCGTGGCGGGCTGCAACAAACCAGTCAGAAGACTGACGACTCAAATAAATAAATAAATAAACATGTGGTGACGCTTTTTACAAATGTGACTATCAAAGACCTTTTGGACTTAGTATCCCAGTTCTTTATAAGTGACGTCGTCGAGAGATGTAAACACTCTTACGTCTCCTTATTTTCTGTGCAACATCCAGTATTACTATCAGACGGACAGCGTTGCAAGTAGTCCGTAAGCTCCAGCTGTTGCAAACTTCCCCATGGTAAATTATGAGGGTATTGCCTTAGGTGCAGAACCACAAAAGCCTAGTTGTTTCTTACGACACGTTAACGACACATTCGTTACTTGGACACACGGACGTGAGAAACTCGACAAGCTCTTGGAACACCACTACTGCATTAACAGTAACATGAAGTTCACCATCGACGTAGAAAAAGATAACACATTGCCTTTCCTCGAATTCCTCGTCCGTCGCAGGTGAAATGAATACCTTGACCATAGCGTCTATAGAAAACCCACACACATCTACCTGTACTTGCACCCTAGCAGCCATCATACCCGGCACAGATGCGTACTGTTCTACAAACATTGGTATATCGTTCCAACATGAAATGAGGCACTGATGACGTGCCCCATAAGCTGAACTACCTCCTCAAGATTTTCAGAAATAACGACTACAGTGTTAAACAAATAAATGATTTGAAACAGGAATCTCAGTAAGACAGCCGACTAGGGAAAGGAAGAGTAACTAGGCTTCTTGTCTTCCTGTGGTTCTGTGTCGGGAAAGAAAAGCCGCCTACTGAAGCGACAAAAGATCAGATCGAACTACGGGCCTCTGACAAAAATTCGTCAATTACTGAAAACAGTTAAAGATGCAGCATCTGTCAGAACACCTGACGCCTACAAGATAACTTGTGAGTGTGACTTGTCTTGCGACGGACAGACAATACGCACAGTGGAACATCGCAGGAAGTAGCGTGAGAGGATTTACCGCCTACGCTACGGCGAGAACTCTCCTTTGCCTGAGTGAGCATGCTTTACTAAACGGTCATCGGTCAAAATGTAAAGCAAAATCCAATGTGTTTCTCACTAACGATTTGTGAGACTGTGTTGTTAAAGAAGACATTAAAATAAAAGTCATCGGTAACAACATCAATAGCAACTTCCTGGCAGATTAAAACTGTGTGCCGGACCAAGAGTCGAACGCTGGACATTTGCCTTTCGCGGGCATGTGCTCTACCACTGAGCTACCCAACCACGACTCACGCCTTGTCCTCACAGCTTTTCTTCCGCCAGTACCTCGTCTCCTGCCCGCGAAAGGCAAATGTCCCGAGTTCGAGTCTCGGTCCGGTACATACTTTTAATCTGCCAGGAAGTTTCATATCAGCGCACACTCCGCTGCAGAGTGAAAATCTCATTCTGGAAACATCAATAGTGACGGTGGCCTGCAACTCAGCACGGCGTCAAATCCAGCGTTCGAGCGGCTGAATTTGGCACGTCGAGCGCCCAGGGAATTTACTGCGAGCACCACTGGGGTCGGAGCCGGCAGCTACTGTATGTAAGGAGCGTTACTGCAGCCCATTGGCAGTCATACTACTTGACAATGGCCAGGAAATGTTTGGCGGAAAGCTCGTGTCATTTCAATCACTTGAGATGGCAGGAAACCAGAAAACTTATTATTTAACGTTACCGCCTCGAGTCTGCATTCTTAATGCAGCTATATTGCCTAAGCCTTGAAATTCAGAAAAACTAGAAGAAGAAGAAAAGCATTTTTCGGTAACGATGAAGTAAAGTTTACTGTGGCCTAAGTGCCGAGCAGAATCACCGCTTCTGTGAAGACTGTTTGTTCTTGTGGAATGTGATCTGCTGATAACATGCTCAGTATACACTTGTCGTAGACAGTGAAATCACATGTTTATCTGCCGGCCGTTACCTGGAGCGTCGGTTCCAGGCGGGAACCTATCTCTGGCACCGGCTTCCAGCCAGAATTGACGTTTAATCCTCTCCTTAAGTTTTTTCTCGGTCTTAGCTGCGACATCGAAAGTTTCTCTTAATTTCGAACACCTAGCACAATTTTACATTGTCGAACAATTTTTCTAGGTCGTCAAATCCTATGAACGTGTGTCGATTTTTCTTAAAACTTGCTTCTTTCATTAGTCGCAACTTTATAACTGCCTCCTGATGCCTTTACTTTTACGAATGCCAAATTGATCGTCATTTAACAGATTCTCAGTCTTCTCTTCCATTCTTCTGTACATTGCTCTTGCAAAAGTTTTGGATGTATAAACAATTAAGTTGATTACACGACAGTTCTCACCCTTGTCTACTCTTGATATCTTCTAGATTGCATCGATTTTAGCGAGGGGATTACATGGGAAACTTAAGTCACGTTCGTAGAAGCTGAGTCTTAGCCCATGTGGCTAATTTACTCTTATTCCTGTTTATCACTGCAAAGCTTGCCTTGAAGATTGTCTGCTATGGGCCTTTATTGGCTATTACCTTTTGGCCCGTCAACTCTGTCTTTTTTATGATGCACATTCAATACACATCTGTGTCCCTGCCATAGGTACGATGTTTGGCTCACTTTAAAAAATTTCACGTTCATCACATTAACTCGTCCCCCTAAGGAAACCAGGCGTAAATAAGGAAAACAGTAATGAAACGTTAAGTCGTGAGTGGCGAGCGGGGAACTCTCATGAGTAATTCTTCAAGCTAATTATCGAGAGCACTATGGTCAAAATTTGTTCACTGTTTTAAACGAATATCTGTGTTGTATATGTTTGTGGGGTTCTCTACAATGTTTTATTGTTGGCAGAATGGAGCAGGTGAATCACAAAGACAGCCTACTGCTTTCACTCAGAACCAAAGTGATCTGCGAGCTTAACGTTCCATTCCGATGTGCATTTTCCGTGAAATAATGTTCATAGTTGCGAGCTTCAAGACAGTACTAGCTAGTGTTACATCTACATACATTACTGATACATATTCCTGTCTTTTCAGTATCTGAGAAATAACGCAGAAAGCCACTATTATACACGGATTATGGGAATACTAGGAGTAAGAATGTCCAACTTCAATATGACAACGCTACGAAATCCTCTTGATGTCTTAGCGTAGCCAGACTGGTCATATGATCTCCTTAGAGAAGCGCAGTCACCGCCTGTGCTACAAAAGCAACACTCTAATTTTACATTTTGAGATAAAAGAAACGACGCACCATGAAAGAATTGCCCGAATGGTACATGTGATGTGTATGCACAGAAAAACAGATGATTAATATTTCAGTCGAATCTTTGATTCATTCAAGAGAAAGAGCTTCACTAATTGATCAAGTCAGTAACCTTTTGATCCACATCTTGCCCTAATGCAAGCAATTATTCGCTTTGACGTTAATTGATAGAGTTGTTGTATGTCCTCTTGTAGGAGGATATCGTGCAAAATTATGTGCAATTGGTGCTTCGTCAGACTCCCGAGCTGGTTGGAGGGCCTTACCCATAATGCCCCAAACGTTCTCAGATGGGGAAAGGTCCGACTGCCTTGCTAGCCAATGTAGGATTTGGCAAGCACGAAGCTAAGCAGTAGAAATTCTCACCATGCGTGGATGGGCACTATCTTGGTGAAATGTAAGCCCAGAATAGCCTGTCATCTGCCGTGAATGACAACCAAAAGAGTACTGCTGTGAAATTAAATAGCACCCCTGGTCATGACTGCTGGTTGTCAGCCCTTATTTGGGGACTGCAGTTAGGCTGGTATAAGACCACTATCTGGGGTGTCTCCAGAACCGTTTTTGGCTTGGAATCTCAATGACTGAAGTAGGTCTATAACAACGAATCCTACTTCGAACAGAGCCCCAATCACCAGCGAAAATGTCTCTGGACACGCTCTGGACAGCGGTGGGAAACCAACCTGATTGTCGCTCGCGATACGGCCCGACAACCTGGACTAATGGTCGTGGGGTGCCATTTCCTTTCACAGCAGAAACCGTTTGGCTGTCATCCTTACAGCCAACAGTACGACGAATATTTTCTACGCCCCGTTTTAGTGCCTTTCGTGACAAGTCATTCTGGCTTACATTTCAGAAAGATAATGCTCTCCCGCACTCTGCTACTTTTCTTGGTGCTTGCCGAACACTACCTCGGACAGTAAGGTCTCCGGATCTTTCCAAAATTGAGAACATTAAGCATTACGGACAGGAAACTCCGTCAGCTCGATATTAGACAGTCTAACGCGTCAGTTGGACAGATTTTGGCACGGTATCCCGCGGGAGGACATCCAAAAAATCTTATCAAACAGTGTCACGCTGAATAACCGCTTCCGTAAGGACCAGTGATGGAATAACGCGTCAGTGACTTGTTCCATTTGTCAAGTTCTTTCTTTTGAACGTATCTTTTCATTTTTCTGAAATTGTAACCATTTGTTTGTGTGTACATGTACATCACATCTACTGATTTCTATCCCATTCGCATGTTTACGTCGTAGCGCGTTTTTTTTTCTTTAAGTGTACACTAATAAAGACCTAAGAAATCTGTAGATAATACACCAACATCAAAGGAAATGAAAACTCAATAACGTGAAGCAACACAGTAATGTTTAGGAAACTCATATTAGATAGTAATCAGTATTTTAGACAGCTAAAGAAGTGAATCGGAAATATAATTGAACGTATTAAATAAATTTTTGTTCCGTTCTTCGGTGTGCAATACATGTCTTTTTATTCATGTTTTGGTGTACACAGCTATCTTCAAAAGCAATTTAAATGTGTGTGCTCTGATAAGTGTCAGGTTGTGGAGCTGAACATGTCTTAGAAATTCTTAGTAAGCCGAACAGGAAATGATTTGCTACTGAAGAATACTAAATGCGTCAGCCGTTTCGTTATTATAGCGAAACATCTCTCCCGTGTAGTTTTATCTAGCTGTAAGAACTCGTTCTTATATGTGGGCTGCTCTTTTCTTAATGCGTTTGAATACAATTTATTCATACGTGAATAGTTTCGATGTGATGATATTTCTATCCCCAGTGAGAGTAAAGAAGAAGCATAGAATTTGTTGGATGAAATGAATGTTCTAACGGGTACAGAATATAGGCTGAGAGTAAATGGAAATAAGACGAAAGTAATGAGACGTAGCACAAATGTGACCAGGAAAAAACAGCGAACTTAGTGATCACGAAGTAGAGGAAGTTCAGGAATTCTGATAGGTAGGTAGCAAAATAACACATGAAGAACGGAGCAAAGATAACATAAAAAGCAGACTAGCACTGCCAAAAACCGCACTTCTGGCTTTGATAAATATTCTAGTATCAAACATAGGACTTAACTTTAGGTTTAAATTTTTGAGAATGTACGTTTGGAGCAGGATATTGCATGATAATGAGACATGGACTACGGGAACGCCGGAACAGAAGAGAATAGAGAAATTTGAGATGGAGTGCTACAGAATAATGCACAAAATTTGGTGGTCTAATGAGGTAAGGGATGAGGACGTTCCCAGAGAATCGGAGAGGGAAGGAGTATATGGAAAACACTTACAAGAAGAAGGGACAGGATGATATGTCAAGACATCAGAGAACAGCTTCCTTGGAACTAGATGGAGCTGTAGAGGTTAAAAGTTGTAGAGGAAGCCAGAGACTGGGATACATGCAGCAAATAATTGAGAACGTAGGTTGCAGTTGCCAGTCTGAAATTCTGGAAGAGGAGAGGGAGAGACGAAAATCGGAGGGTAACATTTATTGTTAACAATGTTTATGGTACACTAAATCGTATTGCAGATCTCTGAGTGCTTCCCTTGGTATAGCACGTTTACGGTCAAAGGCTTCAAGTTGAAGAAAACTTATCCTTGTTGCTTCTCATACACCTTCTCTTCATTCTATTATTGTCGACAACGTGTGTAGCGTTTTTCAGTTGTTTATGCTTTGCGAGCGATAAAATACGTAAAATCACTATTACATCTCACATAAATCTGGTTACATCTTTCGGAAGATCAATTATATCCGTTTTCTGCTTCACTGCCACCAGACTCAACACACAATTGTTTTTGTCTTGTAGTGACGGACCCATATCTCGCTCTCAGTCAAATTTCCATCACAAAGTTCTGTCGAATTCTTCCTTAAACGCCTCCAACATTTGCGGACTTTACCCATTTCACATTTCATTTTTGTGGTGGGACCCACCTGTACGAAGTTTTCTAATAGTTACATTTCTGTGTGTAAAAAATATCGTATTCTGTCTCTTGATAGGTGAATAGCGTCAGTTACTACATCTGTCTACTGCTTACGAAATTTAAGTATCATAGTATGCACTGACTCTGCTTTCAAGTGCAGCTCCATATCTTTGTTCTAGAGAGATTTGAGCGTTTGAATTATTTATTGTAGGCTGAGTTGGAAAGCTCCCAAAAGCTTTCATCTTTCTCCACAATCCATGCTATTTTGACTGACATTGGCCCCACGTAAGAAGGTAAACGGTTTCTTCTATAGCGCAGTAATAGATACGAGGTGCCGTTAAAAAAAGGCATAATGCTGTTCATTCCTTTGTAGCGAATGAATTTACAAGAAAAGCTGTCAAGCTTGTTAACAGCCGCAAGATGCGTGAAATGTGGGATAGCGGTTCGCGAGGCTGGCTGCTTTGCTGCGGGTTACCAATTTCGAACCTACCACAAGTAATTATTTATCATTTGGTACTCATCCTTCCTAATAGGTTCCCGACACCTCTTGTTTTCTTATATTCTGGAATGTTCATTGTTTTTATAAACAGCAGAACACTCCGTCCAGGACTTCCGTTCTGCCTATATGTTAAGATTCAGATTAAATGTTTTAATGGTAGGTGTCGTACTTCACTGACAAGCCTGCTTTCCGATTTGGAGTTGACTGTGGATATGATTTGACAATATATTTCTTATTTGGCTTCTGGACAATAAGATATTTGAGATGGACAAGGTAAATGGAACAGCGATGACACGATAGTCATTTGCCTTTTTACAATGACCGAGGAGCACTGGGTTGATACTTTATGCATATACACTAAGGTGACTTAATTAAAAGGATAGCGAAAGTGTTTGTTAGGACAGTAGGGCGAAATCTGGCGTTAATGGACGACGACAGCAGATACTAACACGAGGTGCCTTTGCTAACACCACGACAGCGCCTACAGCGCCTCTTCTGCGCTAGTGACCTTTTCGGTTGGGTCGTAGACGACTGAAAAACCATGGCTTGTTCAGATGCGTCCCGATTTCAGTTAGTAAGAGCTGACAGTTTGGCTCGAGTATGGCACAGACTCCACGAAGCCATGAAACCCAATTGTCAAACAAGCACTCTGCAAGCTCCATAACGGTGTGGGCTGTGTTTACACTCAGTGGACTGAATCCTGTGATCCATCTGAACCGATCATTTACTGGAAACGGCTACATTCGGCACCTTTGAGACCATTTTTATGTGTGAGAACGTGCAACTGACCGGTCCACAGTTTTTTGCGGTTGTTTAGAAGAACATTCTGGACAATTCGAGCGAATGATTTGGCCACCAAGATCGCCCGATATGAATCCCATCGAACATTCATGGGACATAATTGAGGTCAATTCGTGCACAAAATTCTGTATCGGCAACACTTCTGCAATTTTGGACGGCTGTAGAGATAGCAGGGTTCGATATTTCTGCAGGAGACGTTCGACTTGTTGAGTCCACGTCAAGACGAGTTGCTGCACTCGGTCGGACAATAGGAGATCCGACACGGTATTGGGAGGTATCCCGTGACTTTTGTCTCCTCAGTGTAAAGGGTTACTCGTAATTACCTCCAGCGTTTCAGAAGACCCCTGCCCAAACACTCCCTCGTTCAGAAAATGGAAATTAATCAGTTTAACTCGCATTATAGGTGTTCGATATTGGTAACTAACGAGCGGAAGAGCACGTGTGTGCAGGTCACTGAAGTCGCAGCTCCTAGTGTTGCCCAGGAATATGCAATGACAACAATCTGCAATGGAAATCTGTTCACTGGGTTGTGCAACACAGGTGCGAATTAATTTGATGCGACAATAAAATTCGGGCGATTAGTCCACATTATCTGACGCACCTGGCAGCTAGTGGTGGGCTCTGCAGTTACGGCATGCTGTGTATTGTGACTCGATACTTGGAGACACTGAGGTGAATCATTTATGCTTGTTTCGGTTGCATTAGGTTGGTGCGTAAGTTCTTAGCGTTATTCCAAAAGTTTAATAAACACAACAAACACTTGTAACAGAGTTTTTACTATGTACAACAGTTTGTCAACGCTGATGTAACGTTTCTGTTCCGCGACTACACGATCCGTGTTCGGAAAGTATTTTCATCCGGAGAGAAAGTTCCTGGAAGGCTGTTCGATAGATAGAAAATCTGAGGGCGCGAGATAGGGTGATTAATGTGGGTGCGGAAAGACTTCCGAATCCAACCCGTATACAGTGTTTTTTTATCAGTCTAGCAGAATGAGGGCGGTCGTTATCGTGAAGCAGCGTCACTTCACGCAGTCATATTGGTCGCTCTTCTTGGACTGCGCCTGCTAGACGTCTCAATTGTTGACAGTAAATGTCAGCCGTGATAGGTTTACCTCAGGGAAGGAATTCCTAGTACAATGCAGTGTCGCTGTTCCACCACAGGCATAACATTATCTTTTGTGGATGCACACAAGTCATTGAACGGGAAACTCCCGCTTTGTTTCGGCCTAGCCATTCATTTCTTTTCCTTATGTTAGCATAGAGTCACCATTTCTCGTTACAGAGATAAGAATATCTGACGCTCTTCACGAGCCAATTCATGACGGGCAAGCAGAGATGCATTATGGCCAACCGCTGATCGATGTGATTTCGGCGTAGAACATGCGCTATCCGATACATCCTATTTTTTTTAACCTTCCCCATTGCATACAAACTTCGCACGATGCTGGAGTGACCATATTGCAACACGTCTGTCAATTCTCGAGTACAATGACGTGGACCATTATGGTTTAATGCGTTTAAAACGATCTTCAACAAACCCGAAGGTCTTCCTGAACGTGGAGATTCACAATGTCAAAACGGTCCCCATTAAAATGAGAAATCATTTTCTAGCCATGATCTGTCCAATGCCATTATCCGCACACACGGCACAAATGTTTCTGGCTGCCCTCATCTCCTGTCGCCCATCTACTGAACTCAAACAAAGGAATACGTCGGTAATTTTGCTATTTCGTCACTAGGCACTCCATTTTGTAGCGTCCACAGCGCCGCTTACTATCTCCAAATGACAATGTGCTCAGAGAACAATAATGAACTACAAATAAAAAATGAGAACGATAAATAAACCAATAGCAACTGGAACACCAACATGCGAAATAAAAATGCTGCGAACCTAAGCACCAACGTAATATTTATGGATAGCCCTTGAAACGCCCGATAAACCTGCTGGGAAGAACAAGTAATTAGGATTGTGGAAAGGGCCAAATAAGGTTGGGGTCAGTTTCACCTTCTAATTGTAATTTAATAACACATTTACAACCAAAGCGGCACATAGCCGAACCTTTACCAAATGGCCCTCTTTCACGGCTGAAGGCCTCCAAATGAGAAATCTTAAAAATCAACAAGATAAAAATATATAGTAAATAAAATAATGAAAAAAACATATATCAAAGCTAGGTGGAAAGCCTCAAAGCAAGGTAGATAGAACAAACATACGCAAGGTACAATACAAATGGCTGTAGGCCACAATTAAATTTCAAAATTTTAAAATATATTACAAAAATCTTTTAAAGGCTTCAATGTTTAAACTTGAAAGATAATTTTAAGAATAATGTTGCTAGGGTGAAAGCCCACAATTAATATTCCAAAATTTAAAAAAAAAAATAACAATAACGTGGTCTTACCGTTTGATTGCATGAACGTAGGAGCTTCATTTTTTTACACGACCGGGAGGTCGTAGATGTTAATATTTGACATTATATTCAACTTGATACCTCTACCCGTTCCTGATAAAAAGGGGCCTAAGAAGAGGGACGAACAAGCGGACAGACAGACAACAAATTTACAAAAAATTGTCTGATATAATTACAACTTCACAATTTTTACGGTTTTTCTCTTTACTTTTACTGTGAAATCTCACTTCTGATCATATTTCATAATTCTAAGGCAACGGCAAGTATTCTGTAGCGCTTGATGAGTGTCATCGAAACATACGACATAAATGGTCGTATCCTTCGACGACTGCAATGACCTAGAAGCTTAAATTTTTCACTCTACCAAAGGAACCTTTACCTTAGTATGCACTTAGATGTCAACATCATACCGTTTTTGAGAAAAAGCTGTTTTAGAAGTGGGACAGAAACAGACGGACAAGCAGGCGGGTGCCAGAGTGATCCCACAAGGGTTACGTTTTTGCCAACCAACATACGGAACGCAAATAGTAGCTAAATCGGCATCATGGAGACATTTGAGTTACATAATTGCACAAAATGTACCAAAACTGTAAACACAAAAGTGAAATTAACTCCTCGCAAAACAACGCATTTCACTTGTCCCCCTCGCTGCGTCTCCGTGGGTCGCTCAGCAAATGATTAATGAACATAGAACGCTACGTGAGCGAAGTACAGGCGCCACATAATGGGGCGCTGAAGCCATCCGGGATTCTTCAGCGCTCGGCGGCGAGAGATTAACGATGGTGGCTGCGGCACGGGTCCCGGGACCAGCTGTGCCGCAGGACATATTGTGCTGTCCGGGACTGGGCCGCCGTTCTTAAGATTTCCCTGGGCGCCCTGGACGTATTTCAGCACCGCAGCCCGCGACCTCACAGTCCGCTAGCCGACTCGGTGCGCCAACTGTCTCGCCCAGCTTTCACTTAACCTACCCATTTTTCGTGTTGCACAGTGGATAACTTTTTACCGAGAACTAAGGCTGAATAGAATCTAGTAGCCATCTCATAGCTTTGGCAGCAATTTGTACAGTGCTTGCCGTTGAAACAGCAACACAAATAACCAACAGCTTGTAACGAAATATTACTTATTGTGCGGACACGGAAATTCAGGAAGAATACATCATTAATCTGTTGCTGGTTTGCGGGTAAGCGAAATGTGAAACTTGGTATTAGACACGCTACCTCTTGTAGCAAACATCGATCCAATCACGATGCACATTGACCTCAAGTGAGCTTAGTTGGTGACAATTCTGTGCCAGAACTCGACAGTCAAGCGGCCAGCTAGAGGTGAAGTGCCAGTCTCTCAGAAACCCGTGACCAGAAGTTTTCAATGAATGATAAATAATAGAGGATATGAAAATTTTTGGCAGATTAAAGCTGTGTGCCGCATCGCGACTCGAACTCCAGACCTTTGCCTTGGTAAGTGCTCTAACGGTCGAGCTACCCAAACACGACTCACGACCCATCCTTACAGCCTTACTTCCGCCAGTACGTCGTCTCCTACGTTCCAAACGTCACAGAGATTCTCCTGTGAAACTAGCGGGACTAGCAGACCTGGAAGAAAAGCTACCGTGGAGACATGGGTTATCCACAGCTACAGGGATGTTTCCAGACATGACTCCACAATTTCATTGCTTCCAGAACTGGAAGGTAGAACGCAATGGTGTTATACTAAGGGGAGATGGCATTACCTACACCGAGCAAAGACATCGATTGAGGCCAAGGGCACCATTTGTTGAGCCCAGGAAGTTAGTTTCTAGATTAAATACTGTGGGGCACCTGCTATCGTACCTTTGGTGCGTCTAATAGACAGTCATTTATAAGTATGTATTTTAGTCAGTATAAAGGTTCCTTGCAGTGCAGTATGAATACTCACTCGACACAAAAAGTTATGAACGCAACAATACGGCGGTGGTGGCTTCACTTTCGTGGCGTAACGGCATCTCCCCTTATTCTAACGTTATTGGCAGGATAAAAGGTATTGTTCCAAGTAAAGCTGTGAGGAAGATACCGTGAAGAAAGTAGCTGCCAAACATATCACATCAGAATTTTAATGGCTACAGGGCAGTGTACTGGCTCTGCAAACCGGAGGAAGTCATGTTGTTTTGCCTATTGGCGTACAGGGGGGGAGGGGGGGGGGGATGTGGGGCCGGATGTGGACTATTCACGTGGCACAGTTGAGACCCTGCATGGCGTTGTGTATGGGCCTCTTGAACTACCAATTGATATACGCTAAAGAATCGTAGGATCTCGAGCAACATGAGCAGCACTATCAAACATCACTAAACTGTAGTTCCTATAAGTCACGATCTTGCCGCTGCCTTTCCTATATGATGCATAGCACGAACTCCTCAATAACAAGCAATGTTAAAATGAAATTTCTGATCGAATAAACTGCTGAAAAAGTTTTCTTATATTCAGAACGAGTATGACATAACTGGTACTTACTTCGTGTGTTTCCGTGTACCAGCGTGTAGCATACTTCATGCCATTTTCACATTTAATAAACGTAAACATGATCCGTAGTAGACGTCTGGATGCGGCCCGCCATGAATTCCTCTTTCTCTTGTGCAAAGGCTTCATCTCAAAACCTACGTCCTCAATTATTTAATTATTCACTGTCTGTATTCCAATCTCTCTTTTTCCTCTTCAGTTTTTACTCTGTACAGCTCCATCTAGTAACGCAGAGCTAATGCTTGACATGTTAACTTCTGTCCTACCATCGTGTCCCATCTTGATAGTGTTCCCAATATATTCCTTTCTTCGCCGATTCTGCAGAGAATCACCTCATTCCTTACCTTGCTAATAGACCTACTTTTCAACATTCGCCTGTTTCACCACATCTCAAAAGCTTCGATTCTCTTTTGTCCTGGTTTCACTACCATACAATGCAGTGGTGCAAACGTAAATTCTAAGAAATTAAGGCCTATGTTTGACACTACTAGTATCCACTTTGCTAGGAATGCCATTCTTGCCTATGCTAGTCAGCCTTATTATCCCCCTTGCTCTGTCCGTCACTGGTTATTTTGCTGTCTTGTTAGCAGAAACGTTAACTCAACCCTCTTCGTTATCACAAGACCTGACTTTAAGTTTCTCACTGTTCTCATTTCTAATATTGATCCTGACTTTGATCATTCTTTGATATACTCTCAATCCATACTCTGTACTCACTGGACAGTTCATTCCATTCAACATATCCTGTAGTTCGTCTTCACTTTCGCTAAGGGTAGCAATGCCATCAGCAAATATTATCATTGCTATCATTTCACCTTGAAATTTAATTCCAGTCTGGAACCTTTATTATATTTCTGCCATTGCTTCTTCGACGTATACATTGAACAGTAGGGGCTAAAGACTAATTCCCTGACTTATACCCATGTTAATCCGAACACTTCGTTGTTGGTCTTCCACTCTAATTGTTCCCTCTTGGCTCTTGTACCTATCGTATGTTACCCGTCTCTCCCTATAGGTTACCCCTGTTTTTCTCAGAATTCCGAGTATCTTGCACCATTTGATATTAGTGACATATTTTGGCTCTTGTACCTATCGTACATTACCCGTCTCTCCCTATAGTTTACCAATGTTTGTCTCAGAATTTCAAGTATCTTGCACCATTTGATATTAGCAATTTTTTTCACGTTGGCAAATTCTATGAAAGTGTCTTGATATTTCTCAAGTCTTACTTCCATTGTCAACCACTGATAGCAGTTAAGTCTGTAAAATATCTGGGAGTAAGCGTGCGGAACGATTTGAAGTGGAATTATAATATAAAAGTAATTGTTGGTAAGGCGGGAGAGTCCTTAGAAATTGTAGTCCATCAACAAAGGAGGTGGCTTACAAAACACTCGTTCGACATATAATGGAGTATTGCTCTTCAGTGTGGGATCCGTACCAGATCGGGTTGACGGAGGAGATAGAGAAGATCCAAAGAAGAGCGGCACGTTTCGTCACAATGTTATTTGGTAAGCGTGGTAGCGTTACGGAGATGTTTAGCAAACTCAAGTGGCAGACTCTGCAAGAGAGGCGCTCTGCATCGCGGTGTAGCTTGCTCGCCAGGTTTCGAGAGAGTGCGTTTCTGGATGAGGTATCTAATATATTGCTTCCCCCTACTTATACCTCCCGAGGAGATCACGAATGTAAAATTGGAGAGATTCGAGCGCTCACGGAGGCTTTCACACAGTCGTTCTTCCCGCGAACCAAACGCTACTGGAACAGAAAAGGGACGTAATGCCAGTGGCACGTAAAGTGCCCTCCGCCACACATCGTTGGGTGGCTTGCGGAGTATAAATGTAGATGTAGATGAAGTGAGAACTGCCTGCCTAGTGCCTTCATCTTTCCTCAAGCCAAACTGATCGTCATCCACCACGTCTTTAGGTTTTTCCAGCATTCTTATCCACATGATAAACATACTTCCAGCAGCAACTCATAAATAGTAGCGGCAAATATTAACAACATAAAGTACACTATTTAACAAATATTTTTATTTCATCTAAGCACGTTGCTGGATCTAAACTTAAAATATCGCAGTCTCTTATCGTTGGACGAATTATTCAGTGTAGTATTTTCCAGTGCCAACGGCCTTGCCGCAGTGGTAATACCGGTTCCCGTCAGATCACCGAAGTTAAGCTGGGCTAGCACTTGGATGGGTGACCATCCGATTTGTCGAGCGCTGTTGGCAAGCGGGGTGCACTCAGCCTTTGTGAGGCAAAACTGGGAAGCTACTTGACTGAGAAGTAGCGGCTCGGTCTGGGAAACACATTCTGCCGGGAGAGCGGTGTGCTGAGCATATGCTCCTCGATATCCGAATCCAGTGACGCCTATGAGCTGAGGATGACACGGCGGCCGGTCAGTACCGTTGGGCCTTCGTGGCCTCTTCGGGATGAGTTTGGTTTAGTTTTTAGTACTTTCCAGGTCTTCAGGAAAGAAATTTTGTCTTTATTTTAACGTTCCATTGTTGACAGACTCGGTGGTGGGTCACTGACAGTATCGCTTTGTGAGTGGCGCTGTGGGTTCCTGTTTTGACAAAGCACTTTACTGTAGGGAACATGTTGAGAGCAAAAGATGGTCAAAGATACAACTACAGCGGTTTGGCAAAAATACTCAAACACAGTGAGTTATGCTTGCTTGAACGTAAATGCAAATGAAAGCCAAGCCTTCAGGTTGCGCTGTTGTAGCTGGCCTCGAAGGGCACCTGTGCACTGCCGTTAACACGTCGTAAATGTCAGTTAAGGTCAGAAAAGTGTGTTGAATAGTTACGAATGCATTACATCGCAGCTAAGTGAATTCCAACGTGGGCACACTCTCTGTCCTCGTACGGTGAGTGCTTCCGTAACCAAGGTAGCCTGTGTCGTGTTTCAAGAGGGACAGTATCTGTACTACATACAGCAGAATCGGAGATAATATCGTCCGCTAAGTCTCATCCTGATCAAAAGAGTGTGTGTGTGAGACAGACTGTCATTGAACAGGACTGTGATGAAAAATAAGAGGACGGCAGCTGTCAAAGTCATTGCAGGACTAAAAGTCACACTTGCGAACCCCGTCAGCATCAAAACAGCACGAAGTGAGCTCCATAAGCAGGCAATGCAGGGCGAGCTGGAATTCCAAAACCTCTCATTAGTGACGCAAATGCCTTAACAGGAAAACATGGTATTGCTGCCATAAAACCTAGACTACGGAGCAAATGAAAGAAAGTCATTTAGTTCAAATGGTTCAAATGGCTCTGAGCACTATGGGACTTAACATCTATGGTGATCAGTCCCCTAGAACTTAGAACTACTTAAACCTAACTAACCTAAGGACATCCCACAACACCCAGTCATCACGAGGCAGGGAAAATCCCTGACCCCGCCGGGAATCGAACCCGGGTACCCGGGCGTGGGAAGCGAGAACGCTACCGCACGACCACGAGCTGCGGACAAAGTCATTTGGTCGGATGAGTTTTGTTTCACACTGTATCCAGCTTCTGGCAGCTTTAATTGCCAACAGTGAAACATTGCTGGGATTAGGTGATGGCTTGGGCATGCATGCCTTAGTAGTCCATGAGCCTCATGATTACTCTGCAAGGTAGCATAACAGCCATGTTCAGGTGGCAATTTTAGATGGTCGTGTCTATACCATGCTATAGTGTTCGTTCCCCAACGGTGATGCTATGCTCACACAGCGCGCGTCATCCAGAACTGCTTCTGTGAGCACGAGGCTGAAATGACCCATGGCCGCTAATCATCAAATCTGTATATTACTGAGCCTTTGTCGCCTACTGTGGAGAGAAGGGTGCGTCATCGCTCTCCATCTCCATCCTTAACTGAACTTGCCAATTTTTCAGTAGCAACGGTATAAGATTCCCTTGAAAACCATAAGTAACTGCAACTATCCGTTCCGAGACGATAGGAACCCGTTTCCAATGCCAACGTGTTTCCTGCGCCGTATTAGGACTACTAATGTTTTGTGTTTTGGGTATTTCCGTACTTTTATCCGTCCTCTGTACCAACGTCAATTTGATGTATATGTATGAGGTTCAGCAGGAGCTGAGTCTAGACGCTTCGAAATAGATAAAGTTGGAAGAAAATTGAAGATCATTTCATTGTAGCCTGAAATTCATTCTTATCTCAAAATATCTTTTTTACCATTGAGGTTAATATACGATGTGTAGAAAAACAACCTGAGATCATACCAGGTACAGGACGTCGAATTGAGCAATTGAACACAGAACAGAAGTGTCCTTTTGCGGATCCGTGGTCATAAAACAGCAATAAATCAGAGAAAAACGGGTGTAAGTATGACTGGTGAGTGAACGTTCATGGGTGGTTTTGTTGCTCGGCTGCTGCTGCTGCTGCGAAACGCTGTGGTTGTTGTGCTTCACTGCACTGCCTGTCAGCCCAGAAGAAGCAGTAATTCCTATCATTTTCTATACAAATTTGCAATTTGAGAGTAAAGAGTTTACCCGTAAGCTCCAAAGACAAAATAACAGATTTTCGTAACATTTTTGGGAAACAGCGAGCTTGTAATCTGTGTAAAATCAGTGGAAAAATAGTCTAGATCGAGATAGTTATTTTATTAAGATTACAGGTTTCGGCCTAGTCTTAAGCCATCTTCAGACAGCATCATTAGTTGAAGTTGACGATGTGTAGAACAGTCAGTTGACCTCAGTCGTTGAAATAGTGGTGTCAGCGAATGTCAACTGACTGTTTAGCATCGTCAACTTCAGTTCATGGTGCTGTCTGAAGATGGGATAAGGTTAGGCCGGAAACTGTCGTTTTAATAAAATAACCGTCACGATATAAAATGTTTTTTCCACTGATTTTTTATACGATTAAAGAGTTAAAACAGAATTTCTGTTTTCTTTTTCACCATTCTCTGAGTTCACAATTACTCATCCATAAATGTTATACATAGTACCCGCAAATTAGAAAAAAAAAAAAAATATGTGGTCTTTTCATTATTAATAACATTGAGTCTTGCAATACAACATGTCGACTGTTTTACAACAGCGCTGTTTCTGAAGTTTGTTGGTCATCTGAACGAATTAATGGCTTGACTGTGCTTTTAGGGTAGTTGATTTAATACGCAACGATTTACTCAGTGAACCCCACGAAACGTTGACGTCAAACGTAACGAGCATGGATAGAACTTTAATATCTGCCGTTGCTGGTCTCAAGACCAGTTGGGAAAGGAGGTAGTGAAAGAGTAACACCTTCTCCAAAAACATTGGTTCACCTGGCCGGAGGTCACTTGTCATTTTTACGGTGAATACTGCTACAATATGGAATCCGGTGCAGCCTACAATGGCTTGAAGAGCGGAAGCTGCAGCTCTCTGTGTTGAGGTTTAACAGAGAAGGTTTTTTGGCTCCTGCCTTGCAGTACACGGCATTCATTTTTCAAAGGCTGAAGGAAGGAAACATCGATCGAAATTACCTTGTCATTCAAGTCGGAGTTGTGGCGATAGATTTGTGCTCATTTCCATGGAAAACTTTCATGCCACAAAAGCCGACCATCACAAGCCTCGGATTTTGGACAGTTGTAAAGACATACGACAACAACTACGGAAACGGACTTGCGATTGGTACATAGAATATCCAGGGTTTATGAACAAAGGAAATTGAATTACTAAATGAAAGTGAATGGATAGATCTGGATGTAATTGTACTCAGGCCCGCCCGGTTAGCTGAGCGGTCTAACGCACTGCTTTCCAGAGCGGGAATGAGCGCCTGATCGCCGGCACGAATCCGCCCGCCGGACTTTTGTCGAAGTACGGTGAGTCGGCCAATCTGTGGACGGTTTTTAGGCGGTTTGCCAATTTGCCTCGGCGAATGCGGGCTGGTTCCCCTTATTCCGCCTGTGCTACGCTATGTCGGCGATTGCTGCGCAAACAAGTTCTCCACTTACGCTTACACCAACATTACTCTACCACTCGAACATGGGGGTTACACTCGTCTGGTGTGAGATGTTCCCTGGGGGTGGGGGGTCCACCGGGAGCCGAACCGCACAATAACCCTGGATTCGGTGTGGGGCGGTGGAGGGGTGAAGTGGACTGCGGTAGTCGTTGTGGGTTTGTGGACCACTGCGGCTGCGGCGGGGACGGAGCCTCTCTGTCGTTTCTGGTTACCCGGTTAACATACAACATACAATTGTAATCAGCGAAACGAAGTAAGAGGGAGCAGGGGAAGAAGTACTAACTACAATTCTGGAACTGTGTACTACAATACATAAGAGTAAAACGTGGGTTGTCAATACTGATTAACACGAAATTACCAAGCCAGTGACAGGAGTAAAATATGTAAGTGATCCATTTTTAAACCTCGATCTCATCACCAATCGATGACATAATGTCACAGTGGGGATATATGCGGCAAATGACAAACTTTCCAGCGAGAAGGTAATTTTTCAACAAATTTGACGCAGTCTTGAAGAAAATTCCAAGCCACAACGACTTAATATTATTTACAGGTTTAAACAGTAAGGTCGGCAGCAGAGACTCAGAGAGGAGGTAGTGAATAATAGTGATCACAGACTTATACAAATATGTGGGAAAATGAATACGTGGCTGCAAACAAACTACCAGCAAAATATTAGTACGCTGCAAAAGATGACGTCTATTTTGATCTGATGGCGGCTTATGCCACCTGGGCGATAGTAGATGTATTGATAATGGTTTCAACGTAGTCCGCCCTCAGATAGTGTAGTGGCATAGCTACCACAGCGACATCGGTGTCTACGCTTAAATAGGAAATGGTCACAGCCAGAAGGCCCAGTGTGGTGCCGCTGTTTGAAGCAAACAGGCAACCATGCCACGGAGAGGCACTCGTGCTTCCTGCAGCCAAATGAGCGATTTGAATGGGGTCAAATTGTGACCTTCCGACTGGCGGGACGGTCGTTTCGGAGACATACCACACACGTTGGACGTGCTGCGTCAGTCGCGCAATGTTGCTGCTATCAGTGGTCATAGAAGTGGTTCCAGATGTCCACGCAGCACAGACGCCCGTCGGGATAACCGTATTGCAAGGGCAGCAGTGGCAGATCGTGCAGCTACCACAACACAGATACGAGGGCTTGTGAGCCCATACCTTATCATCACGAAGCATTGCGAACCGGTAATCAGGAGAAGAACTATACGGGCACGCATATTGTAGTCCTTCCAATCACTCCACGGAATCGACGAGCACGGCTTGACCGGTTCCATCAGAGGATCACTTGGAAGATGAAATGGTGCACCATGGCCTTCAGCGATGAAATCAGATTCTGCCTGGGAGCAAGTGATGGTACGACGCTGACGTGGTGGCCGCTGTCTCGTAGAGTGCATTCTTCCAGCACTTACTGGCGCCACCCCAGGCTTACGATCTGGGGTGCGATGAACTACAACTCTCGTTCGCCTTTGGTGTTCCCGGAGGGGACGCTAACCCGTGTTCGGAACCTGCATAATGTAGTTAGATCCGTTCTTTTGCTATTCTTGCTACGGGAAGTTGTTGTGCTGTTCCAGCTGGATAATATGCACCCACACACTGCCCTTGAAACTCGTGATTCGTGCTACTCGTCAACCAGCAACTCTTACAGATCTACTTGAACAGGTCGAGCAGGAGTGGAATAAGGACAGTAACATACATTTGTACCATCAAATGGATGCCAGTGCCTGCATTGTAGCTCGTGGAAGCTACACCATGTACTAATATGAGAGTTTCAGCAGGGGTTGATACCTGGTGCTTCAGAACCGCTTGTGCCATTGACCTGTAAATGTAATCATTTCATGTACTGCCTATGCGCTATTGCAACAATAAATCTTGAGTGAATTGTAAACCTCTAAAAGGGAGTACCAATTTTTTCTGGCAGTGTACCTTATTCCAACAAAGTAAAGTACACTTGTGAACATGGCAGCGCTAGATCTTGCGCAAAAACAGAAAATTCGGGGCGAGAGATGTAAGGGTATTTACACAAAGGATATTTACACAACCTGCGTGTGCAAGTAACCACCATACGGTAATACGGAATTACAATTGTATGTTGTATGTTAACTGGGGACCTAGATCTACTGTAAGAAGACACAGAAATCATAGAACCCTGCAAGAAACCATATTTGAAACAGGCATGCTGCGACAATATAGTATTGACTTGTAGCAAAACTGATCGAGGATTTGGAATATTCGATTAAATATTGTGTTATAAGAAGAAAAAGCCTGCCGCATATGGTTACCATACAAGATTGTCCTATCCAGAAAAGAATATGCTATTTTAGGGAATAAGGACAAAGCTTGGTTCAAAAAAAGAGAAAAATATCCGCGGGGAAAATATTTGTACATGAATTGGTAATTCCACTTGCTACAACAGATCCTCTGCGGCATTAAGTATCTTGGAGAATATGAGAACTGCTGCAAGGAACAGAGGTACGATGCAGGTAATTTCACCATTTCAGTGGATAACACATTACACTGTATTGTCACAAGAAGACAGAAGTGTATAACAGAAGAGGTGGCGTTACAATGCGAAAGGACAAAGGAGGAAATAAAGAAGCGAGTTGCGAAGATAGCTCTGAAGAGGATCAAAGGAAGCAAAGCTCCTGGTCCAGGAAATGTTGAAAGGAACCCTTGAAATCCGAAGGTGAAAAGATAATACAATATATGTATGTAATTTCTTACTAAATACCAGTACTTGATTTGCAGAGAAAAAGTGTTTCCGGTACTATGACGTTCGGGAGGAGGAGTAAAATATAGACTTGTTAAGACGCTATTTTATCGATTTTATGCACATTTTAAAATGCAAATTCAACATTTATGCTGGTAAAAAAAGAAGTTCTATTTTAACACAGCTCAAAACTTAAGCTTCTGTTCCATTTCTTCTTTTGTTTTTTTCGTCAGACTTACTGGTACTGAGTAGCGGTGCGTACCGTCACATATGAAGCACAGCAAAGTCAATAGGTGGATGGGTATCTACCCTCGATGTAGATGGTTGGCTTTCTTTCCTGACAATGAATTGTAGACAACAGGCAGGATATAGCGAGAAATGCTACATCACTCTGTAAAAAAACGGTTGCTAGAAATAAGCGGTACCAATTGTCTCACTGAGTCATTAATTTGTGGTTTAAGGAAACACCTAAAAAAACTAAATATCATTAATGTTTATTTTAAAGCTAACACTTTTTGTATAATTTTTTTGCACTCTTAAGTTTGGTTTGGCGTTGATCTCAGTAATGGTGGAGACAGGACGTACCTAAAATGTACATGGCTTTTATCGATAACATCTATAAAAATATTGCAAGAAGTCTTCTTCAAATTACCATTGAATTAGAATAATTCCTTCAGTAAAAGAACTTTTTCTCGTGTCCTTAAGAAAAATATTTAACCTAATACGAGAACTTCCTCAGAGAAAATATGTGAGTTTAGGGCTGGTTGATCGTATTTGGATAATATCCATTGCCTTTTATTACTTGCACAACTTTTGTAGCATTTGTCAACATGCTCAGATCTGAGTGTGCACCTGCCACGAAGAGGCAAAAGGTCCAGGATAAACGGATTAATATTGTTATGGAAACATATAAAGAGACAGAAGCAAAAGTGAAGATGGTTAATAGAATAACAGGACTTAAAACCAGCAAAGGTTTGAAAGTTTGTAATCTATCCCTATTATTTTTTTTACGTACAAGGGGACGTAACGTCCGATCGGTCGCGAGATGTAAACAAAAGTGACGATCAAAAATGTTCGATTTTCAACATTTAGTTACGCCTTCCAGCTATTTCTCTTCATAGTCGCCACTTCAACTTTGTGCTTTGTCTTAACATGGTAGCAGGTTTACATTACCTTTTCCATGCAAGGCAGCCACCTGTGATTTCCGTCAGTTCCCTTCGCTGGACAGTTGATAGTTATCTGCACCAAAACTATGACCTCAAAGCCAGCAGTTTATGTGAGCGAAGAGATGAAAATCAGAGGGAGCTAAGTCCGGTTTGTGTGCTGGGTGTTGAAACACTTTTCACCGAACACGCTGCAGGAGTATCATCTTCGCACTTGCAATATGCGGCCAAGAAATGTTGTGAAGAAAGAAACGCTTAACAGTTAACTTATGTGGCTGCTTGAAATCATGCGAAACGCTTCAGCTGAACTTCACACTTGGCAGGGGCACTATTGTCCTGGGCACCTTTACTAGCTGACTGTGGGCTCAGAACTGAAAAGTGGGACGTGACGCGATAGACGGGCATACTAGAGACACTGTCCATCAGATCTTCGCAAACCTTCACGGGATTATCGCTGACGTTTTAATTTCGCTACCGATCGGAGGCCAAAAACCATAGGCACACTATGTGGTCAAAAGTATCGGGTCACCCCCAAAAACGTACGTTTCTTTTTCATATTAGTCGCATTGTGCTGCCACCTGCTGCCAGTTACTCCATATCAGCGCTCTCAGTAATAATTAGACATCGTGAGAGAGCAGAATGGGGCGCTCCGTAGAACTAACGGAGTTCGAGCGTGATCAGGTGACTGGATGTCACTTGTGCCATACGTCTGTACACGAGATTTCCACACTCCTAAACCTCAATTGCTGCACTGTTCCCGATCTGGTAGTGAAGTGGAAACGTGAGGGGACACGTACAGCACAAAAGCCTACCTCGTCTGTTTACTGACAGAGGCAGCCGACAGTTGGAGAGCTTCATAATATGTAATAGGCAGACATCTATCCAGAGCATAAGGCTAATAACGCACACATCACGCCAGTAAATGCCAAACGACGCCTCGTTTGGTGTAAGGAGCGTAAATATTGGAAGATTTAGCAGTGGAAAAACGTTGTGTGGCGTGACGGAACATGGTACGTAATGTGGCGATCCGACGGCATGGTGAACGTCATCTGCCATCATGTGTAGTGGCAACAGCAAAATGCGGTGGTGTTATGGCGCGGTCGTGTTTTTCATGGAGGGGGCTTGCACACCTTGTTGTTTTGCGTGGCACTACCATAGCACTGGCCTACATTTAAACACCTTCTTGCTTCCCACTGTTGAAGAGCAATTAGGGGATGGCGATTGCATCTTTCAACACGATCTAGCACCTGTGGTTGAGGGGTTGCACAACAATAACATCCTTGTAATGGACTGGCCTGCACAGAGCCCTGACATGAATGCTACAGAACACCCTTGGTATGTTATGGAACGCCGACTTCGTGCCAGGCCTCACCGACCCACATCGATACCTCTCCTCAGTGCAGCACTCCATGAAGAATTAGCTGCCGTTCCCCACGAAACCTTCCAGTCCTGATTGAACGTATGACTGCGAGAGTGGAAGCTGTCATCAAGGCTAAAGGTGGGCCAATACCATACCGAAATCCAGCATTACTGATGGAGGACGCGATGAACTTGTAAGTCATTTTCAGCCAGGTGTTCGGATACTTTTGATCACATAGTGTACATAGAGAAAGTGCAGGAGGAATAAGATAAATAATTTTAGAGAATGAGTATGTTAGATGGATAGGACAGAATGCATTCACTATTTTGTATAAATGATCAAGTAATTTTCTGAAACGGCAGACAAGATGTCGAACAGCTACCTAACAAACTGAAGAAGGAATATACAAATTGGGGTCTGAAAATTAATTTTGAAATGTGAATCGGTAAACACAGAAAATGATTTAGTACTCGAAGATGGAAAGATAAAAACTTGTGAAGATTTTAAACATTTGGAACCTATTACGAGGGAGAGTGGAACATAATAACGGAGAATTTTTTATGTGAGAACTCTTAAAGCTTTTTAAATAAATTAAGTTTTATTCAGATTCAACATCTTTATTCTTCTTCTCTACATATTTATTTCTAAACAGTCATCGTGAGGACGAACACATTTCTTCCTACGAGGAACAAGTTTGTTGATACCCGTCATTATAAAATGTTTCACTTTGCTGTCGGAGCCACAACCTCACCTCTTCTTGCACCGCTTCATCACTATCAAAATAAGGTCCCAGAAGGCGTTCTTTAAGTCGTAGAAACAGATGGAAATTATCTGGAGCCGCTTCAAGACTTTACGTAGGATGATCGATGACAGTGAGCGCCAGGCCTCTAACTGTTGCAGATGTCGCAACGCTCGTGCCGAAAAAGATGTGTTCCATGTGTGGAAGAATTCTTCGAATTTGTGCATTCAGTTTACTGAAGGTCTCGTAGCACACCAACATAGTTACGTCACACGCCGCCAACTTACACGCTACATTTCGGAGACCTCTACCAGTAGAGGATTGCAACCTGCATCAGCAAAGCGGGAAGGTCGAGCGACTAACATCCATGACATGTATTATCTCAACCGATATCGGGAACAGAATAATAAAATTTCCAGATACTACTTTTCAGTACAAGGTAGTATATCCTGTGACGGAATGTGTGAAGAAGACATTGAGATTTAAGTTCACATGAGAAAACGAGCGACGTGTTCCTAAATCGACTGATTGAGAACAGTAGTATCACTCAGCAAACCAAAACGTGACATTCCACAGTATTACTTCGAATAAAGTTAGTTATAGTGCAGAATGCACCTCCTTACAAATAAAAGAATGGGCAAGTCGAGAACAGGTTACCCATGGAGATAAAATGAAAACCTCTAAGATATGAGAGAAAATGGAAATGATGTAGTCTATAAAAAGCGACTGGAGAGTAAAAGTCTTAAGTGGTTTGGGCATGTTAAAAGAATGATTAATGAGAGGTAATCGAAGAAGGTGTTTATGTAGGGCCCGAGAAAAATTGAAAGGGGGACGGTCGCCTTTATCATCGGAATTGAGGAAGCAACTAATCCCTAGTAGGAAAAGTCAAAGAAGAAGAAGATATTTGCCGGTTCACCTGAAAAAAAAAATTTCGGCTGATTCAAGTAGCAACTGCTGTCTTTAGCATAACTGGTGTTAACTGAGGAAGCCGGCCGGAGTGGCCAAGCGGTTTAGGCGCTATAGTCTGGAAACGCCGGTACCGTGGCAGGTTCGAATCATGCCTCGGGCATTTATGTGCGTGATGTCTTTAGGTTAGTTATGTTTACCTAGTTCTAAGTTCTAGGGGACTGATGACCTCAGAAGTTAAGTCCCATAGTGCTCAGAGCCATTTTTGAACTGAGGCAATTTAGTTGAAATGCACACAGTTCAGCGTGCTCGTCGGTGATTTGATGTCTTTTATGGCTGTAGCTGCCCAACGGTGCATTTTGAGCTATGATTATCTGGAAGGTTGAGCTCGATTAGACAACCCATAAAGTGCTGTCACCATATCGCGTTGATTTTCTCAACCCTCTGTGACAATGCTGCACACATCGATCTAGCTTCTGTACAGTGTCACTGAGGTGGTGTAAACATGAGAGGTACAACTAACACACTTCATCCAGCCATAAAACATCGTATGTAACGGGAGTTTTCAAGTAAAAAAAAAGAGACGTTTCCTTTAAATAATTACTAAGATATTTCAGGATCACTCGAACTTTCTGACGTTCATCCCGTTTCTGCGTGTTACCGTCTTTTTGATGCGTCCATATGAAGGGTAATAAAGGTAACTAAGGCCTATTAGGAGGATGTATCGCCGTAACACGCGGGCCAAAGTGGAAACCTGTGACAGATGGAGGAGGTGCCGGGATTCAGGATGAGGGATTTAATGGTCCAAATAGCGCACATCGCGCTATATTCGCACTGCTGAACACCGTATTCCATTCGGAAGCTTCCTCTGAGTGCTGTTCTGCTGTTACGTCGTCCGCCTGAATGTCACAATGGGGCACCAGGGATCCATTGCAGGCGCCTCTGGCTACAAGTTGGTTCGGAAGTTGGACACGACGCAGCATTTCAGCATTCATGCTTCGGTGGCGTGCTCTCTCCACACTCTTTGCGCGTAACAGAACTCCTCTTACGCTTGTGACGGATGAAAGTAATTGCCAAACTACGACGGTAAGCGAACGGACAATATATTTAATTATAGTTGAGAAAAATATTTGCGGACAAATTAAAAAAGAAATAAAAAATAAAATGTATAATACAAATTTATACATTAATAGTCCCACAGCCGTAACATGATAATATCTCGTCTGATATTCAAACAAAACGTAGTAATTAACCACGCTTGACAAAAATATGTTGTTGAGAAACATGTTGTTATTTATGATGACGATGAAGTTTTGGTCTTCAGTCTGAAGAATGGTTTGAGGCAGCTCTTCATGTTACTCTATCCAGTGCAAGCCTCTTCACCTCCTAATAACTACTCTAATGGTTCAAAAACTGGCTCTGAGCACTATGGGACTTAATTTCTGAGGTCATAAGTCCCCTAGAACTTAGAACTACTTAAACCTAACTAACTTAAGAACATCACACACATGCGAGTCCAGTGTGTAACCACTGCGCCACCTCGCTCGGTAATGACTTATCTCCCGCTTACATTAACCTGTGGTCTTTCAGTGTTGACCACTTACGTTTGCCACATAGAGAGATGTGTTCGCGAAATTTCATTACTCTACATTAATTAATTTTTGAAGCTGCGATTTTTTTCCGTCGATGTATTTGCTGTTACGGCCGCCTGTGTGGCCTAGCGGTTCTACGCGCTTCAGTCTGAAACCACGCGACCGATACGGTCGCAGGTTCGAACCCTGCCTCGGGCATGGATGTGTGATGTCCTTAGGTTAGGTAGGTTTAAGTAGTTCTAAGGGACCGATGGCCGCAGATGAGTGCTCAGAGCCATTTTGAGCCATTTTTTTGCTGTTACTCAAACTCTTAGATGATAATTTTGGAGACTGAAGACTCTTCATCTCCTAATAACTACTCTAATGGTTCAAAAACTGGCTCTGAGCACTATGGGACTTAATTTCTGAGGTCATAAGTCCCCTAGAACTTAGAACTACTTAAACCTAACTAACTTAAGGACATCACACACATCCATGCCCTAGGCAGGATTCGAACCAGCGATCGTAGCGGTCACCCGGTTCCAGACTGAAGCGCCTAGAACAGTTCGGCCACTCCAGGCGGCCAACTACTCTAACCTTTATTCATTTCAGTCTACTAAATGTATTCTTTTCTTCGTTTTTATCTACAATTTTTACCCTAAAATTTTCCTCCAGTACTTAATTGATGGTTCCTTGACGTCGCAGAGGTTGCCACAGCAATACATAACTTCTTTGCGTCAAGTTATGCCACAATCAGCTTTCTCCCCCACTTATATTCAGTACTTCCTCATTTGTTACGTGATCTACCAATCTAGCCTTTAGGATTTTGCTGTAGCACTACATTTCACAAGATTCAATCCCCTTGGTTCTAAAAAAAATTATCAACTTAAGTTCATGTTCTAAGGTAATATTCTCTTCTTCAGACACGTTTTTGTTGCGAGTGCCAGTATATATTGTATATCCTCTCTACGTTCGTCATCGCTAGTTGTTTTACTACTCAACAGCAAAGATATCTTATGAAAAACGTTCTCTCCGTCATAGAGGCATCCCGTATTCTCTTTCCGCTTAAATGCTCCGTCCCCTGCGTTTAAATTTGAATCCCCATTGCACTCATAATGTCACCAGCCAGGCATTTAACTTCACCGAAAACTATTTTGGGTTTTCTGTGTACTGAATCAGTCCTTCCGACGATCATTTCTTCTTAGATGACTCCAGGTCTTTCCCGCAGCCATTGCGCCTTAGCTACGCTGTACTTCCTATATATTTCATTCCTTAGTTATTTGTATTGCCGTATTTCTCTTTTTCCCTGAATATTTTGGTATTTCCTTCATTCGGCGATCGTTTCAAATATCTCTTCTGATATTAAGAATTTCTTCGCGGTTACCTTCTTTGTACCTACATTTGTCTTACCACGTTCTTAGAGGAGTCCTCTTCAACTGTTCTGCCCACGTTGGTATTCCTTGTAGCAGTATCCACATCTTTAGCGAACTTGAAACGCGTAACATTATTCCTTATTGTTTCAGTATTCCACTTAATTCTTTATTGATTCTTCGGAACGATTATTCCTCACCATCACTCAGGATGGCAATGTCATCAGCGAATCGTATCCTTGCACTTTGAATGGGTAATCCCACTGATGAGCCTTTCTTTTTTATTTCCACTATTGCTTCTTCGTTGTACAGAATGAACAGTAGGGGCGAAAAACTACATATCTTCAAAAAAATGGTTCAAATGGCTCTGAGCACTATGGGATTTACCATCTGAGGTTATCAGTTCCCTAGAACATAGAACTACTTAAACCTAACTAACCTAACGACATCACATGCCCGAGGCAGGATTCGAACCTGCGACCGTAGTGGTTCCGCGTTCCAGACCATCTGTGTCTTACATCATATCTAATCCAAGCACACCGTTCTTGGTCGCCCACTCTTGTTCCTTGTACAAATTGTGTTTTACCCGTCTCTCCCTATAGTTTAACCCTATTTTTCTCAGAATTTCCAACATCTTGCAGCATGTTACGTTGTAGAACGCTTTTTTCACGTCGATAAACCCTGTGAACGTGTCTTGATTTTTATTTAATTTTGCTTCCATCATCAACGGCAACGTCCGAACTGCCTCTCTGGTGCCTTTACCTTTCCTTAAGCCAAAATGATCATCATCTAACACATCCTCGATTTCCATTCCTCTGTGTATTACTGTTGTCAGCAATTTGGATGCATGAGCTGGTATGCTGACTGAGCGATAATTCTCACACTTGTCAGCTCTTGCAGTCTTCGGAATTGTGTGGATGACGTTTCTCCGAGAATCATATGGTATTTTGCCACAGTCATATGTTTTACACACCAACTTCAATAGGCACTTTTTTGCCACCTCCCCCAATGATTCTAGAAGTTCTGATGGAATGTTCTCCATCCCTTCTGCCTTATTTGATCTTAAGTCCTTCACAGCTCTCTTAAATTCTGATTCTGAGATCCTCTATCTCTTCTAAATCGACTCCTGTTTCTCCTTCTGACACCTCCGACAAATCGTCGTCGTCGGCCTTCAGTGTACTGTTTCGACCTACCCGCTCCCTCATCTGCATTTTGCACTCTTAATGTTAGCACCTATGTTTTAATTTGACCGAAGGATATTTTGACTTCCCTATATGTTTAGTTAGTCCATACGACAGTTATTTCTTTTTCCATGTCTTCACATTTTCTTGCAGTTATTTCACCTTAGCTTCCCTGCACTTCCTATTTATTTCATTTCTCAGCGACTTGTATTTCTGAAATATTCCTGAATTTCCCTGAATATTTTTGTACTTCCTTCGATCAACTGCAGTATTTCTTCTGTTTCTTCGCAGTTACCTTCTTTTCCCTTTTCAGCTTCTCTGATTCCCCTATTTAGAACTATCCACTCCTCTTCAATTGTACCGCCTACTGAGCTATTCCTTATTGCTGTATCTATAGTCTTACAGAATTTCAAGCCTATCTCGTCATTCCTTAGTACATCCGTATCTCACTTCTTGGCATACTGATTCTTACTGACTAATCTCTTAAACTACAGTCTGTTGTTCATCATTACTATATTTTGGTCTTAGTCTATATCTGCTCCTGGTTACGCCTTACAATCCAGTATCGCATTCTGGAGGACGACGGTTCAATCCCGCGCCCGGCCATCCCGATTTAGGTTTTCCGTGATTTCCCTAAATCGCTCCAGGCAAATGCCGGGATGGTTCCTTTGAAAGGGCACGGCCGACTTCCTTCCCCGTCCTTGCCTAATCCGATGAGACCGATGACCTCGCTGTTTGGCCTCTTCCCCCAAACTATCCAATCCAATCCAGTATCTGATTTCTGAACTTCTGTCTGACCATGATGCAACCTGTCTGAAATCTTCCAGTATCACATGCCCTTTTCCAAGTAAAACTCCTCGTCTTGTGATTCTTGAAGAGATTATTCGCTATTATTAGGTGAAATTTATTACAGAACCTAATTAGTCTTTCTCCTCTCTCATTCTTTCTCCTAAGCCTTTATTCTCCTGTAACCTTTATTCCTTCTCCTTCTCCTTACCCTACAACTGCATTCGAGCCCTCCATGATTTTCATCTCCATTTATATATTGTATTACTCTTTCAATGTCTTCATATACTTTCTGTATCTCTTCATCTTCAGTTTCCGACGCCGACATGTATACCTGAACGCAGCAGAAAATGGTATAACGGGAGTAGAATTTGTTACCGATTGGAAAATAGTACAGACAATTAACCGCTGTGAAGAGTTCATGAATAGGAATCTTCTCATCAGGTTCGCCAGCAAACCATCTCTTAGTTCGGCCCCCCTGGGTCGTACAGCCACGCCGCGTTCGTACACTAAGTCAGGAAACGCGACTGACTGCAGAAAGACAGTGCAACAATGTCTCGAATGACACCGACACTCAGCACGACAGCTATTGCTGCGACTTGTCTGAATGCAGAAGCGGAGAGAGAACGAGCCGACGACAACTTGTTTGCATGAGTCCAGTTCTGCATACAGCTTCACAATCACGTGCGTGTAAATTCCGAGGAGAACGATGGCTGATTGCACCCATTGATGGATGATACGTGTAGATATACAGGGTGTTCACAATACACACTTCTCGACATTACCGAGGGGACTTACTAGATCAAGTTTTACGTAGAACCCCATGTCCAGAAACTTTATGCAGCGACGCTACTGGGCGTCTGTGTTAAAGGCGTCGGCGCCTGTAAATTAATGTGTGTACAGAGTGATTCCGTGGTGATGTCAGACTTTCAAGGGTAATGGAGAGGGGTCAATGTATCAATTTGAGCTAAGGGTCCCTGTTCCAGAAACGAACGAGTCGAAAATTACAAATGAAAATCATTCTTATACCTCTGACAGTGGAGTACATGCACCGGTACTGTTGTTGCTAAGATTGTATCGAATACCCAGTTCAGAGGCTGTAGTATGGACCAAAACAAGAAAAAAAATCTCACAAACGTAGGCTCTGAGGAAATATGAGCACTTGTTCATCCTCGCTAGAGTGAAAACACATCTCCTCTGTTGAACAAGTGCTCATAACTCTTAAGGTGTACATTTTAGAGCCCACGTTTGGTCCATACTACCAACTCTGAAAGTTGATTACCGCACAGTTCTTAGCAACAACACTACCGGCACAAGCATTCCACCGTCAGAGGTATGAGAATTATTTACGTTTGTAATTTTCGACTCGTTTGTTTCAGAACCACGGACCCTTACCTCTAATTGATACTCGTACATCATCCTTGAAAGTTTGTATCATCATCACGGACGGGCGTTATTGGATGACGTTGCCAGACATGAATTCCTATGTAAAACTTGATCAACTAAATCCCCTTTACAAGCTTCAGAAGTGTGTAGATTGCATTGAGTTCACAGCAGGCTAAGCTCCGCCGGCTGCGGTGGCCGAGCTGTTCTAGGCGCTTCAGTCCGGAACCGTGCCGCTGCTACGGTCCTGGGTTCGAATCCTGCTTCGGGCATGGACGTATGTGATGTCCATAGGTTAGTTAGGTTTAAATAGTTGTAAGTCTAGGGGACTGATGACCTCAGATGTTAAGTCCCAAAGTGCTTAGACCCATTTTAGACCCCACGATAAGCTCTGATAACTGTTAATTTGGACAGTAGTGGATATGACCTATTTGTATACCTCTGCGACATTATCGTTCATTGAGATAATGCAAGACTTCATGTTTCCCGTCTGTAGTTGTGCTGATCTGCCTCGATACAGGAGGTTCTCGACTGTTGCCTTCGCCGCCACGTACTCCACATATCGCACGCTTCCGAACAGCTTGTTGCTGGTTGCCCAGAGTCTGGCACGCCATTGCAACCAGTAAACTCTGGCATACAGGTGAAGCAATATCTGTGATCCGAAACTCGTTCGATCGATTGTTGCAACTTCGCGTGCCAGAGCTGTGTATTAATCATCGTATTCTGTATACCTCCAACCCACCAACAAATTTAATGTATTCTTTCTTCCACACTGTGCACATGTACTGAGAGGACATTGTCATGGGATAGATATACGGGCACACACAGGCGGCGGTAGCAACGCGTATACAAGGTATAAAACGCCAGCGCATTGGCAGCGCTGTCATTTGTCATTTGCACTCAGGTGATCCGCACGAAAACGTTTCCGACGGTATTATGACTACTCAACGGGAGTTAACACTCTGTGAACTCGGAAGAGTAGTTTGAGCTACGCGAATATGACAGTCCGTTTCGGAAATCACAAGGGAATTCAGTATTACGAGATCACAGTGTCAAGAGTATGCCGATAACACCAAGATTCAGACATTACCTCTCACCACAGACTACGCACTGGCCGACGGTTTACTTAATGACCGAGAGCAGCGGCGTTTGCGTAGAGCTGTCAGTGATAACAGAGAAGCAACACTGCGTGAAACAACCACAGAAATCCATGTGACCATCAACGTGCGAGATAGTGTAGGAGCTGAATGAAAACTATCAATTTCAGTCAGATAAGTGTTATTCTTATAAAATAATGGTAATATCAACAAAACTCACCACACTGTTACACAGCTATTTATTACAAAAATTCCGAGACAATACCTTTTTTTAAAAAAACATGTGAGATACTGACAGTAGAATTCGATTCAATAATTATTTCAGACCCAAATACAGCACTCAAGAACCTCCAGATTCTACACTTTCATTTAAATTCGGAAAAGTTGGTGGTGCAGTGAGATACACAGACGTTCTGGAAATTGATAAGTCATGAGGGAGCTAATCTAGAATATCACATTGTGAGTTAGGATGAAGATCTCAAGTTTGTAAAAACTCCATAGCTTTAATTTGAAAATCTAATTAGACACTCCTGTTTCGTTCTGTAAATGTTGGCAATACAGATATGGGAAACGTTCTATCTAGATTGTTGGATTCAGATTTGTGAGAGGTATGTTCATCTTGTTCAATTATCCGTAACAGATGTTTTTCAAAGCTGTCAACTTTTCTCCTTTTTTGCTTTGGCTGCTGACTACAAGAGAAACTGTAGCTCCTTCTGTAGCGTCACTTGCGGATGAAGTTTCATATGGGTAGGATCCATGTTCTTATGGGAAGTCCATCCTCCTAGACTGTTTACTTCATGTTACAGCATGTAACGAAAGAAAAATTATTGTTTCTAATAAGAGACGCACAAAACATATACCGCCGAGTCACCTTCAATGTTCCGTTGTTGTACAGAGGAAGATCATTTGTTTATGAAATATATATGGTCTCTTAGACACTGCAGCCCCTCCGGAGGCTGCATGTATCGTAGATTACATTGTACGCCTCCTTCAGATTCCTCCACTTCTTCTGAAAGTCTTTTCCTGAAGTACATTGCTCGCTAATTTCATTACACAATTAGACATTGACAATGTGAAAGTACACAATCCTATGAATAGTAAGAAATTTTTCTAGTGAAAGCTAAAGCAACTTCGTTACGGTAACACAACATGGCTAACGGGATAACAAACCTGCCTTTGATGGCGTTAATATCTGACGCGGTCGTCGGAAATAAACCGATAATAGGAAATATTATTTATAGTGACTGATAATCTTTTCTTTTCAGATACTTAGCCACTGGATGTCGCTTCCGATTTTTGTGTTTCGAATACACACTCCTGGAAATTGAAATAAGAACACCGTGAATCCATTGTCCCAGGAAGGGGAAACTTTATTGACACATTCCTGGGGTCAGATACATCACATGATCACACTGACAGAACCACAGGCACATTGACACAGGCAACAGCGCATGCACAATGTCAGCACTAGTACAGTGTATATCCACCTTTCGCAGCAATGCAGGCTGCTATTCTCCCATGGAGACGATAGTAGAGATACTGGATGTAGTCCTGTGGAACGGCTTGCCATGCCATTTCCACCTGGCGCCTCAGATGGACCAGCGTTCGCGCTGGACGTGCAGACCGCGTGAGACGACGCTTTATCCAGTCCCAAACATGCTCAATGGGGGACAGATCCGGAGATCTTGCTGGCCAGGGTAGTTGACTTACACCTTCTAGAGCACGATGAGTGGCACGGGATACATGCGGACGTGCATTGTCCTGTTGGAACAGCAAGTTCCCTTGCCGGTCTAGGAATGGTAGAACGATGGGTTCGATGACGGTTTGGATGTACCGTGCACTATTCAGTGTCCCCTCGACGATCACGAGAGGTGTACGGCCAGTGTAGGAGATCGCTCCCCACACCATGATGCCGGGTGTTGGCCCTGTGTACCTCGGTCGTATGAAGTCCTGATTGTGGCGCTCACCTGCACGGCGCCAAACACGCATACGACCATCATTGGCACCAAGGCAGAAGCGACTCTCATCGCTGAAGACGACACGTCTCCATTCGTCCCTCCATTCACGCCTGTCGCGACACCACTGGAGGCGGGCTGCACGATGTTGGGGCGTGAGCGGAAGACGGCCTAACGGTGTGTGGGACCGTAGCCCAGCTTCATGGAGAAGGTTGCGAATGGTGCTCGCCGATACCCCAGGAGCAACAGTGTCCCTAATTTGCTGGGAAGTGACGGTGCGGTCCCCTACGGCACTGCGTAGGATCCTACGGTCTTGGCGTGCATCCGTGCGTCGTTGCGGTCCGGTCCCATGTCGACGGGCACGTGCACCTTCCGCCGACCACTGGCGACAACATCGATGTACTGTGGAGACCTCTCGCCCCACGTGTTGAGCAATTCGGCGGTACGTCCACCCGGCCTCCCGCATGCCCACTATACGCCCTCGCTCAAAGTCCGTCAACTGCACATACGGTTCACGTCCACGCTGTCGCGGCATGCTACCAGTGCTAAAGACTGCGATGGAGCTCCGTATGCCACGGCAAACTGGCTGACACTGACGGCGGCGGTGCACAAATGCTGCGCAGCTGGCACCATTCGACGGCCAACACCGCGCTTCCTGGTGTGTCCGCTGTGCCGTGCGTGTGATCATTGCTTGTACAGCCCTCTCGCAGTGTCCGGAGCAAGTATGGTGGGTCTGATACACCGGTGTCAATGTGTTCGTTTTTCCATTTCCAGGAGTGTATTATTGGACTTCATATCATAGCAGATATTGCGAAGGTCACTTCTGAAAGAATATGGGAACTATGTGTAGAGTACATGAAACTGCCGACAATTGAAAATTGGAAATATCAGCTTTCAGTTTGAATTAAGAGCTAATTTTCCATAGCGCATGAGAGCAATAGACGCTAAATACATTGATAATACATAGCAATCGCACAGTTGCAGTGCCTTTTTTAATCACGAAACGTACTTGTCCATAATAGTAATGGCTGCAATGGATACTTGTTATTGTTTTGTAAGGATGGTGATTCAGATGTATTGAAAGATAGTTACACTATTCAAGCAACCTCAATTTACGTTTCCCACAACCACTTCACAAGGAATCCAAAGCAATTCCGTATGTCTTTGTACCTTTTGAAGTTTTGCGCTGTGTCAAAACGTAATGTGGTTTTATCAACAACAAAAAATGCTAACATATGGTAATAAATATTCAATTATCGGCTCAGCAGAACCTGAAGATTTTTAGAATGTGCTTTTGGAATATTAGCGATAATTGGAGCATTTTTCACCGTACTCTTGAAGTTCGTTTAAGGTTTGCGAATTCCATAATCAAAAGATGTTATTTGTCACAGAACTTTGTCAGGAAACGGGATGGCTTCGAGTTGAAAGACGCACTATTACATTCTTTAGAATGTGTACCGCCTTGTGGAACAAGGGTGAGTGTAAGGGAATTAGATGCACGAGAAAATTTTGCGGCATATAATAGTCATGGGTCAGTTCCGTAGCAGAACAGCTGTACATAGATACTGGAACTGAGTTAGTTTCTGTACAAAATTAGATGTACATAACATTCTAAAAACTGTTTATATTGTTTTCATTATGCACCTAATTACTTGTCAAATGTATATCATAATAGCCACTTACTTTTTAGTCAAAGTGACAAGCATTAATTTGCTTATGAAGTTGTTATTGCTATACTGCTTTAAGAGTTATAAGTGAATAATACTACAACGGGTTACCTATTCCATTTCTTTCTTCTACTTCCATATATCCCCTATGGATCTCCGACAATTGTTTCATATGCTTCTCGTTTCTTATAACGAATAGTATAACCTTTGTTGCGAACATTATGTCCGTAAACACTTTTGCTTTGCGACCTCCATTATAAGCACTTCACTGTCAGTAAACTCCTCCGTAAGAGTCGGCCTACCCACGCGTACGAAAGAGAATGTAGAGCAAATCTCAAAAATCGTAGGCACAATCAGGATTTGATCGCAGCAATGCTTTATTTAACGCACGACTAGCGTCTTTTGGAGCAAGAAAATGGGTCGAGGACCATCTCCCTGAGCTAAGACTTTGAAAAAACGCGTATCCTTCGACAAAGTGCATGAATTTGTGTACCATGTGGCCACGTTATATACCGCAACACTGGGCTCATATTTCGTGCGTTATTTATTCCATAGAAGTTGCGTTGAAAAACCCTTAGCCTTAAAGTTTCCAAATAGCAAGGGCGCCCATACGGTAGTTTGTTTTTTGGTTGGGGGGGAGGGCTGGATGGGGGAGGCTATATCTGTGGCCATGGGGTATTTTTAACATTTGGAAAGACAAATGGATAGTGTAAGTAGCTATAAAAAAAGTTCCAGTTCCGACCCTGTTGAAACCACCCTTATACGAACTTCTAAATCATTATCTTGAAAGGTAAACGTCTTACCTACACTGTATTTTTTTTTTCCTTTCCCTGAGAGCTAGAGGGGGTGGGGTGGACCGACCCACCATGCCCCAGGGTACGGGTGCCCTTGTAACTTAACAGATATGACCCTCTCTCTCGCTCTCTCGCTCTCTCGCTCTCTACCTTTCGCTCTCTCTCTCTCTCTCTCTCTCTCTCTCTCTTTCTTCTCTTTTCTTTTTTTTTCCCTTGAAGTAGTGAATCCCAGCATATATATGATTTTCTCGCTGTCTCCATTGTTTAATTATTAACGTAAGTCCCATAAAAGTCTGCTTTCCGCCACTGTTCTCTAGGGCTGAAACGTGACTTCCAGAGCCATTCTTCAACTTCCCCACGCCCCTGGAGGGCGACAGTCCCGCGAGGCTCTTGCAGCCAGGCCAGCGCCCACGCCAGTGACTCTCCACACATCCGAGTGAGGCGTTGCGAGCAGCACATGACCGCCAACAGCCACCGCCTAAGTGTTTACCGTCCTCCAGTCACTGGAATGTGTCAGTGGAGTCTACTTGCAGTAATGTATCATGGCTGTTAATCTACGCTCCAAGCTCACCGAAACAGCAATTCTGCTGCGTTTTTGTTTTATTTAGCGCGTCTGAATAACTTTCGAACGAGAGAGGCGTATCCTCAGTTATAAAATCTTCTTTAATGAATTACGCGTAACTTTGATTTGCGGGACGTATATAACTGGCAGTTACCCAGTGAGTCTATTCTTTGCGTAAACTCTCGTGACCCATAACGAATAAACATTTCAATATGTTAGAAAGCCTTGCAAATACAATGAAGGCATGTATGGAGGGCCTGTTGTCATACACTGAACCACAGATTTGTGTCGTTCTCAAGATATATATAACTGCCATTTTAACACGGATTATAACTGCAGCGTACTCGTATACTACATTCTCAGTCAACAAAATTGCAGCACACGACAGGGACGCGCAGAACATGTAAAATTGAAATGAGAGACACGTGTCAGTATTTTAATGCAGTCGCACAAAATAGGCGCAAGGAATTCCGTCTACAGTCTGAATATAACGGAAGACTACACAGCATTTAAATGTTGTTTGCCTGCGAGATGATCGTGTTATGTCTGTGTAGGTAGGAGAAACGCCTACAACCACGTGTCGGATTCGGGTGCGTGTGAACTTCTGGGCCCATTGAAATGTAACCTATATATATATATAGTGTAAGGGGTATAAGTGCAGATATTTTTTATGTGTTACCTTAAGACATACACGTAGCAGTTTATTGCTTTTTCTCTCAGTATCGAAAGGTCTTTCCCAAAGCAGGTCACAAAGTTTTCGACCCTAATGTTTTCTGCATGGTCATACTGCGCCATTCCAGGTACTACACCTGTCAGTATAGAACAATCATTTTGCGTCCAAGCGTCCAAACTTCAATATCTGAGCTGCTACGCAGTGGCGGATAGATATTAATGGTTCGCTCTTGCCAGATGTACTCCACCTACTAAGCAACCTAAGACTTGTAATGGAAACAGAAGACTTGTAACGGCTAGAATGTATAATTATGAGTCTGTAAATCATATAATTACTGATATTATGTTGTTCAGTACATCATAGTGAGACATCAATAAAAATATCTGCTCTTACGCTGGACACCGATACACTAGTGGGCTCGTTGAATGAAAGAATTATTTACTGCTTCCAGTGTTGCCTGCTGAAGTGACTCACAAGCAAGCACGATACATTCCTGCGTGTTCCCTGGAATTGTTGGAATATCGTGATAGGCAACGTCTTTAATGCATCCCTAAAGAAAAAAGTCCAGAGGATTTAAATAAGAAGACCTAGCAGACCAAGTAACTGTTCCGCCTCGACCAATCTATCTGGCAAGATACCTTCCGTTCAGAACACGACGTGCAGCCAAGGCATTATGCGCTAGACATCCATCGTGTTGATACCACATGGGCCGTGCGGTTCTACGCGCTTCAGTCTGGAGCCGAGCGACTGCTACCGTCTCAGGTTCGAATCCTTCCTTGAGCATAGATATGTATGATGTCCTTAGGTTAGTTAGGATTAATTAGTTCTATGTTCTAGGCGACTGATGACCTCAGAAGGGAAGTCGAATAGTGCTCAGAGTCATTTGAACCAACCATTTGACACCACATAAGCATTCTGGTTCTTAGCGGCACTTCATGCAGAGGAGGAGGAAAAATTTGTCTGAGAAAGGTGGTATACGCTGTACCGTTTAGAATGCCATTGATCACATAAGGGCCAATAATTGTAGTACCAAGCATCCGACACCAGACGTTAACTCTCCACTGAAGCTGGTGTTCCACCTCTCTAGGCCATCGTGGGTTGTTGCTCGACCAATACAGAATGTTCCTTGTATTTACCTGTCCTTTGTTTGAGAAGGAACATTCATCGGTATACAGGAGATTGGAGAAGAGGTTCGGGTTGGTGAGGATTTACTGCTGTGCCCACTGACAGAAATGCACACGACTCTGGAAATCATTCCCATGTAATTCTTGATGTAGGTATACGTGGTAAGAAGGGATCGGTGACGTGTAGGAATACGATGCACTCTGCTTTTAAGAATGCCAATCTCGTGTTCGAGCTGTCGTGTGCTCACATGTGGATTCATGACAACGGAAGCAAGAACAGTAACTTCGGCAGTTTCGTCTGTGCTACGACGATTGCGTTGTCGTGGGTTGAAACTTCCCGTTTCCTGAAGCGTCGCACCAAGACGAGAAATCATCCGTCGGGAAGGTTGGTTTTTGTCAGGATATCGCTCTTTGTACATTTCCGATGCCTGCGTAGCATTTCGCCTACCTTCAACAACAATAAAAGAAACGTTATGTCGATGCAGTTCGTAGGAAGGATAGCCTTTACTGTATGCCTACTCTAGACAACAGTATTTAAAAGGACTAAACTACTGTACTAAATGTACCCGTACATAAGAAAACAGTACTGCAATTACTGTTCAGCTAACTTACATTCCAATTACATGAGTATCGTTTCTACCTTCTCTTCGTTGGTGTACATTCTACTCACTCAACTCTCTAGCTGAGGATGGTTGACGGAATGACGGGTGTGCATTCTGCTTACACTTGTTGTGTCAACTTGAGCACGTGGATGTGTTCCATTACCCCGAGTACCTGCACTAAGCGCTGGGAGCGTCAACGCCAATGTTGTGCTATGTAATTAATAACGTTGTGTTTCCGTGGATGGTACACTGTGATACATTTTTGAATAGGTCTTTAGGAGAGGAAATGAATTACTCAATACAAAAATACAGGATGCCATTTAGAAAAGTAACATCGCTGTTCATATCTTTGTGAAACACAGGCCGGCTGGAGTGGCCGAGCGGTTCTAAGCGTACAGTCTGGAACCGCGCGACCGCTGCGGTCGCAGGTAGGAATCCTGCATAGGGCATGGATGTGTGTGATGTCCTTAAATTAGTTATGTTTAAGTAGTTCTAAATCCCAGGGGCTGATGACCTCAGAAGTCAAGTCCCATAGTGCTCAGATCCATTTGAACTTCTTTTCTTGTTTGTAGATTTTGTATGTGGCAGAGGTAAAATACAGGGAGCGAAAGGCTATTTACAATTTGTACAGAAACCAGATGACAGTTATAAGAGTCGAGGGGCATGAAAGGGAAGCAGTGGTTGGGAAGGGAGTGAGACAGAGTTGCAGCCTCTCCCCAATGTTATTCAATCTGTATATTGAGCAAGCAGTAAAGGAAACAAAAGAAAAATTAGAAGTAGGTATTAAAATCCATGGAGAAGAAATAAAAATTTAAAGTTCGCCGATGACATTGTAATTCTGTCAGAGACAGCAAAGGACTTGGAAGAGTAGTTGAATGGAAGGGACAGTGTCTTGAAGGGAGGATATAAGATGAACATCAACAAAAAAAAAAAAAAAAAAAAAAAAAACTAGGATAATGGAATGTAATCGAATTAATTCGGGCGATGCTGAGGGAATTAGATTAGGAAATGAGACACTTAAAGTAGTAAATGAGTTTTGCTATTTGGGGAGCAAAGTAACTGATGATAGTCGAAGTAGAGAGGATATAAAATGTAGGCTGGCAAGGCAAGCGTTTCTGAAGAAGAGAAATTTGTTAACATCGAGTATAGATTTCAATGTCAGGAAGTCGTTTCTGAAAGTATTTGTGTGGAGTGTAGCCATGTATGGAAGTGAAACATGGACGATAAATAGTTTGGACAAGAAGAGAATAGAAGCTTTCGAAATGTGGTGCTACAGAAGAATGCTGAAGATTAGATGGGTAGATCACATAATTAATGAGGAAGTATTGAATAGGATTGGGGAGAAGAGGAGTTTGTGGCACAACTTGACAAGAAGAAGGGATCGATTGGTAGGACATGTTCTGAGGCATCAGGGGATCACAAATTTAATACTGGAGGGCAGCGTGGAGGGTAAAAATCGTAGAGGGAGACCAAGAGATGAACACACTAAACAGATTCAGAAGGATGTACGCTGCAGTACGTATTGGGAGATGAAGGAGCTAGCACAGGATAGAGTAGCATGAAGAGTTGCATCAAACCAGTCTCAGGACTGAAAACCACAACAACAAAAACAACAAGACACAAAGCTACAACGAAGGCAATCATGCTGATCGATGTCACCCTGACAGCTAAAGAACATTTGCTTGAAGCATTTTGTAATTTGCATCTGGACAAACAGTTATTTAAAGTGGTCAAGATAAATGGGACATAGGGTGTTTGGGGAGGAAAGGTCAGTATTTTACACAGTGATAGTATAAGTAATTCTGAATAAAAAATATTATACGAACATAGGTCGGCAAATGCTTCGTTAGGGAGATATGGGCATTGAAAGGAACTTTAATTCTGCAAAAGTGATGTGCACATCGTGAACGTATACGCAGTACAGCTGGACCGTAAAGTGATTTTCTTGAAAACAATGTTACAGAGAGGTACAGTTATGTTACACATATTTACATAACGTTAATTGACTTTGCATTGTGTACATAACGCATTACAAGATGCATGTTACATGTATTCATTTGAGAAAGACGTTCCACGTCTTTCACAAACGGCTTTAACACTTATCTTACAGATGTTGTACAGTTCACACAACAGGTTAGAATATCCCACCGTGAACGTCAATGTACTTTTGCGCTCTAGCGACATGTTGTGTTGCTTGTTCAGTTGCCTGTGGTTGGTTCCTAATCAATTCAGCAGCGTCTATGACGCGTCGATGCAGTTTACCTCGTGTATTTACCCTCACTTGTTGCCCCTCTGATTTAATCCAATCCAGTAAACAGAAAGCTAAACGTATAAGGTCAGGTGATCTTGGAGGCTAGTTAATAGCACCAGCACGGTCAATCCAGCGATTAGGGTAGGTGCGGTTGTCATGGTGCCTCACACGTAAGGTAAGGTATAGGTGGGTGGGGGGGACACACCCTCATGTTCAAAGTACATTCCAGTTCGCCTGGCTAAAGGAACGTCTTCCAATAGTTCCACAAATAAATTTTCCAAAAAAATGCATGTACCTCTCTCCCGTCAATCGCTGATTGATAATAAATGGACGTATCAAAACGTTACCGATCATGCCGCACCAAACATTTATGGCACAACGAACTTGGAAATTGCTATCCACTGAAGCGTGTGTATTTTCCCGTGTCCAGCAATAATTATAGCGTGTGTTGTTTGTTCCATGTCGTGAAAATGGGCTTCGTCAGTGAATAGCATGTATGGAAGCAAATAACTATTCTCCAGTGACAGAATTTAAGTCGTTTGGAATTGTCACCAACGTGAAGATTTTTGGCACGCTGTGTGTGAAATGGATAGTTTTCCGCATGTAATGTTTCCCATACACGTGTCTGTGGGACATACATATGCAGACACATTCGTCGTAAGCTCGTACTGGGACTTCGCTCAGCACTTGCGATAATTTCTTCTTCCTCCTGCAAAGTTTGTCGTGCACGCTCGGACGAAAAATGTCTACTTGGAAGAGCTCCTGTTGCACGCAAAGTGATAAACATTTTGGTAAATACCCTGTGATCAGGTAACCGTCGTGTCGGAAAGCATTGTGGTATTCTTCTCTTGTTGCGGTAGCACTACCGTCGGAGAAGCCATAAGCATACACCGTATCTGCGTTTTCTCATTACTGTAGACGTGTGGCATTGTGAGCAGCGCTTGTACGAACACAGTTAACACCATACACTACACAGCTAACCGATCCGTCACCGGTACACTACACAATGCGGCTTACACGGCACAACTGCGCAATCAACGGGTGATTGTTCTATGTACTACGTACGTCACATGACCATAATACGTGGTAGGTTGCATAGCGCCAACATGGCATAGACCCATGCAATGTCTGTAAGAAAATCACTTTACGGTCGAGTTGCATTGCGTATGCGTTCACGTTGTGCACATCAATTTTGCAGAATTCAAGTTCCTTTCAATACCCATATCTCCCTAACGAAGCATTTGCAGAACTAAGTTCAGATAACGTTTTTTGATCAGAATTACTTCTTATTATCACTGTTTAAAATATTGACCTTTCCTCCCCAAACACGCTGTATGTATTTGGTGTAGCGAAATTCGCGCTCTCGGGCTTCGCAGCGCGACTCCTTACATGCCAGCAATAAAAAAACTCTCTCACAAAATTTCGTCCTGCGAGTACATTCAGCAGAAAAAGAACGTTAAAGAGTGACAACTTGGTAACACTGTAATCACGTGTATGGTAACTGCCTCTGTCAGCGCGTAATGGTTTTGTTATTCAGTTGGTGCAGGGGGGGGGGGCGGGGTAGAGTTTTGAGCTAGCATGCAGGAGGTCGTGGGTTCGATCCTTGGTTAGGGCTCATTTTCTTTTATTTGCTGATTTCATTCTGACATTTCATCCTGTAATGTACACCGTTTCTTAGGTCACACGTACCCTAAATTTACAACATTTCATTTTTTTATTTGCTGATTTCATTCTAACATTTCATACTGTAATATACACCGTTTATTAGGTCATATGTATCCTAAATTTACAACATTTTGTAACACTGAATACAACAAGTAAGTGGTTGGACAAATAAGAAACAGACAGTTGAAACAAATGATCTGTCATAGGACAGAATAACTACAAATACAATGTCAATTTCGAGATGCTAAAGATGATAGCACAGTACAATAAAACAACATCTACTTGTCATTTATATTACATGTAATATGAGTGCTCAGATGTCGCACATTAGCAAACAGTGACAGTAATAATGTCCAGATCAATGACCGCATGACCTTCACAAGAGAATGCGTTGTTCTCAGAATAACAGATACTCAAGCGTCGTCCCTGCACGTCCAAACATTGCGCAACTCGTCAGATCATATATCTCTGGACCCTCTGCAGCAAAGCCGCGTCCACAGTAACAAGAGCAGCATGAACATGTACAACCAATTGTTCCACATTTGCCTGCGGAGTAGAGTACACGCATTCTTCAGGTGTCCGCACCAGGAAGAGATCCAGGGGATTTTGGTCAGGTGAACACGGTGGCCATACAACTGGACCTCCACGTCCGAGCCATTTTCCTGGAAACGTTCTGTCCAAATACTGTCGCACATTAATTACAGAGCGTGGAGGTGCAGATCATGTTGGAACCATATCTTCTGCCGAACAAGTAGTGGAACCTCTTGCAGCGCATAAGGCAGATAGTTCGAGTGGAATGCATGAGACCTTCGTGCAGTCAACCAGTCATGTCACATGTAGGAGCCCAAATACCTGTCGCCCAATATTCTGGCCCAGACACTGATACCAAAGGGAACTTGATATCCACAGTTGCGGGTGACCTGCAGGTTAACCTCACACCAATGGTCGGCAATGTGCCTATTGAAGACACCATCACGAGTAAATGCTGCTTCACCCGACCATATTACGGTGTTCACGAAGTTAATGTTTGCTTCCTGTTGTTGGTGGAACCATTTACAGAAATGCAGTCGCTGATGGCGATCTGCAAGGTGCTGGTGTTGCGTGAAAGCATAATGATAGGGGTGCAGCCCACGCTCGTGCAGCACGTTAACGCCCGTGCGTTGCGAAACGCCAGCTGCCTTGCTGCGCTACGTCTACTTTGCTGACCTTTTTGGTGTATGACCTCCAGAATAGCTTCCTCAGTAGCTGGAGTATGGCGAGTCCGTGGACGATCTCTGTCACACGATGGTGGAAGGAGAGAACCTGACTCCCGGAGGTTCAGCTCCAGACGACAAAACACATCTTTATATGAATGGCGAGGGACCGATGACCGTCGCAGTCTGGTCCCTTTAATCCCACAAACCAACCAACCTATGAAAGGCGTACACAAGGCTATCCAACAGCATATTCACGAGCGACAACGCCAGCCCTGTTACAGATGCATCAAGGACCAGAAGCGTATCCACATATTCATCGTTTGTGTATGCCATACGCCTGCCACACTGGTTTACAATGAGAAAATTCGATACGTGTACGCATGTACACTGGAGCCTACCACGGGCTCGTTACTCCACTCGCAACTAGTCCCTGTCTGGTGGACAGCCCATACAGTACAAACACTCCGTCAGTCCTACGCGCCGTTCCACCTAACGCGCATTAGGCCTCCGACAGATATTGTTCTGCATGATTCATCCCGACACCGCTGTGAAATGTTCGGTTTCGAATTACAATATTTCCCTAACGGCAATACACGTGATGTTTCCACAATTCCGTCCATAGAATAATGATAATAATAATAATTCTTTTAATAATGTACAAGCTGCATGCGGTTACCAGACTCAATGTTGAAAGGCATAATTAGTGGGACCATGGTGATAACACACACAAATAGTGACCAGGTTGGGCATTATTCGCAAAGCACGTTGCCAGTCCTTCCGGTAGTGTAAGGCACTGACGAAATGTAATGGACCTGAAGGAGGCAAGAATATTAGTTGGTGCTAATCTATGGGACCACTGGAGCAGCTACAAAGAAACAGGTTTCGCATTAAGTGGTGAGAATAAATTCACTCCCACGAGGTTCAAAGGTGTGGTGGTGGTGGTTAGTGTTTAACGTCCCGTCGACAACGAGGTCATTAGAGACGGAGCTCAAGCTCGGGTTAGGGAAGGATTTAGAAGGAAATCGGCCGTGCCCTATAAAGGGACCATCCCAGCATTTGCATGAAACGATTTAGGGAAATCACGGAAAACCTAAATCAGGATGGCCGGAGACGGGATTGAACCGTCGTCCTCCCGAATGCGAGTCCAATGTGCTATCCACTGCGCCACCTCGCTTGGTTGAAAGGGCTTCTTTCAAAACTGAACGATCTTCCATTTTTACCATTGTAGTATGTAAGTACAAATGTTTTCCAGAGGACCCGCTGCAATCGCTGTTGACGATTAAGATGTCAGATACCATACCACCTGGACTACATTTACCAAATAAAAAACATAGAACCATCGACCTCCTGGATTCTAACCCAAAACTCTACCCATGCACCAACTGTACGGCACAACTAAAATGTGCTGACAGAGGTAGTTACCATGCAAGTGGTTACAGCATTGCCAGATTGCCACTCTTTAACGCCCTTCTTGTGCCAGATGTACTTACTACCTGGACAAAAATTTGTGAGAGAATTTTTTTTTTTTATCGTGGCTTGTGAGGAGTCGCGCTGTGAAGCCCAAGTGTGTGTGTGTGTATGTGTGTGTGTGTGTAACCTTTCGGACCTTTCGACGTGCATGGAAATCGTGTCTACAGAGATTATAGATACTTTTCTGACGGTATATATGTATACACAGCTGTACGGAAACACATTCTCACCCGGAGATGCTCTTTCTCTGCCGTGCCACTCATGAACACAACGTGGGAAACACGAATCCTTAAATCTCTGTGTGCGGCCGGCTCTGATTTACCTTACTTTATTTCGATGATATTTCATCCTGTGTAGGAGGACATCAATGAAATGGTTTCATATTCATAGGTGAAAGTTAGAAATCAAAATCGCGTGAAAAGGTCTCGCCGCATCAAAAATCTCTTTTGCTTTAATGATTTCTAACCCACTGCATGTATCGTCTTCGTGACACTCTTTGTCCTATTCGCGATAACAGAAAAAAGGAGCTACCCTGTTTTGAACTTTTGCGATGTCCGCTGTCAATCCAGTTTGGTTAGGATCCCACATCACATAGAAATACACTGTCATAGCAGACAACGGACAAGGGTGGTGTAGGCAGTGTGTGTGTGTGAAATCTTATGTGACTTAACTGCTAAGGTCATCAGTCCCTAAGCTTACACACTACTTAACATAAATTATCCTAAGGACAAGCACACACACCCATGCAAGAGGGAGGACTCGAACCTCCGCCGGGACCAGACGCACACTCCAGGACTGCAGCGGCTCAGACCGCTCGACTAATCCCGCGCGGCTCTAGGCAATGTCTTTAGTACAACTGTTGCATTATGCAAGCATTCTGCCAATAAAATGAAGTCTTTGGTTTGCCTTTCACATAACATTACCAACGTAATAGTTCCAATTTAAATTGTTCATAATTGTAATTCCTAGGTGTATAGTTGAATCGTAACAATAACCAAAACAATAACCAAAACGGCCTTGCTGTGCTGGTACTGCGAACGGCTGAAAGCAAGGAGAAACTACTACGTAATTTTTCCCGAGGGCATGCAGGTTTACTGTATGATTAAACGATGATGGCATCCTCTTGGGCAAAATATTCCGGTGGTAAAATAGTCCCCCATTCGGATCTCCGGGCGGGGACTACTCAAGAGGATGTCGTTATCAGGAGAAAGAAAACTGGCGTTCTACGGATCGGAGCGTGGAATGTCAGATCCCTTAATCGGGCAGGTAGGTTAGAAAACTTAAAAAGGGAAATGGATAGGTTAAAGTTAGATATAGTGGGAATTAGTGAAGTTCGGTGGCAGGAGGAACAAGACTTCTGGTCAGGTGACTACAGCTTTATAAACACAAAATCAAATAGGGGTAATGCAGGAGTAGGTTTAATAATGAATAGGAAAATAGGAATGCGGGTAAGCTACTACAAACAGCATAGTGAACGCATTATTGTGGCCAAGATAGATACGAAGCCCACCCTTATTGTGGCCAAGATAGATACGAAGCCCACACCTACTACAGTAGTACAAGTTTATATGCCAACTAGCTCAGCAGATGACAAAGAAATTGAAGAAATGTATGATCAAATAAAAGAAATTATTCAGATAGTGAAGGGGGATGAAAATTTAATAGTCATGAGTGACTGGAATTCGGTAGTAGGAAAAGGGAGAGAAGGAAACGTAGTAGGTGAATATGGACTGGGGCAAATAAATGAAAAAGGAAGCCGCCTGGTAGAATTTTGCACAGAGGACAACTTAATTATAGGTAACACTTGGTTCAAGAATCATAAAAGACAGCTGTATACGTGGAAGAAGCCTGGAGATACTAAAAGGTATCAGACAGATTATATAATGGTAAGACAGAGATTTAGGAACCAGGTTTTAAATTGTAGGACATTTCCAGGGGCGGATGTGGACTCTGACCACAATCTATTGGTTAGGAACTGTAGATTAAAACTGAAGAAACTGCAAAAAGGTGGGAATTTAAGGAGATGGGACATGGATAAACTAAAAGAACCAGAGGTTGTACAGAGTTTCAGGGAGAGCATAAGGGAACATTTGACAGGAATGGAGGAAACAAATAGAGTAGATGAAGAATGGGTAGCTTTGAGGGATGAAGCAGTGAAGGCAGCAGAGGATAAAATAGGTAAAAAGACGAGGGCTAGTAGAAATCCTTGGGTAACAGGAGAAATATTGAATTTAATTGATGAAAGGAGAAAATATAAAAATGCAGTAAATGAAGCAGGTAAAAAGGAATACACAAGTCTCAAAAATGAGATCGACAGGAAGTGCAAAATGGCTAAGCAGGGATGGCTAGAGGACAAATGTAAGGATGTAGAGGCTTATCTCACTAGGAGTAAGATAGATACCGCCTACAGGAAAATTAAAGAGACCTTTGGAGATAAGAGAACCACTTATATGAACATCAAGAGCTCAGATGGAAACCCAGTTCTAAGCAAAGGAGGGAAAGCAGAAAGGTGGAAGGAGTATATAGAGGGTCTATACAAGGGCGATGTACTTGAGGACAATATTACGGAAATGGAAGAGAACGTAAATGAAGATGAAATTGGAGATATGTTACTGCGTGAAGAGTTTGACACAGCACTGAAAGACCTGAGTTGAAACAAGGCCCCGGGAATAGACAGCATTCAATTAAACTACTGGCGGCCTTGGGAGAGCCAGTCCTGACAAAACTCTACCATCTGGTGAGCAAGATGTATGAGACAGGCGAAATACCATAAGACTTCAAGAAGAATATAATTATTCCAATCTCAAAGAAAGTAGGTGTTGACAGATGTGAAAATTACCGAACTATCAGTTTAATAAGTCACAGCTGCAAAATACTAACGTGAATTCTTTACAGATGAATGGAAAAACTGGTAGAAGCCGACCTCGGGGAGGATCAATTTGGATTCCGTAGAAATATTGGAACACGTGAGGCAATACTGACGTTACGACTTATCTTAGAAGAAAGATTAAGGAAAGGCAAAACTAAGTTTCTAGCATTTGTATACTTAGAGAAAGCTTTTGAGAATGTTGACTGGAATACTGTCTTTCACATTCTAAAGGTGGCAGGGGTAAAATACAGGGAGCGAAAGGCTATTTACAATTTGTACACAAAGCAGATGGCAGTTATAAGAGTCGAGGGGCATGAAAGGGAAGCAGTGGTTGGGAAGGGAGTAAGACAGGGTTGTAGCCTATCCCCAATGTTATTCAATCTGTATATTGAGCAAGCAGTAAAGGAAACAAAAGTAAAATACGGAGTAGGTATTAAAATCCATGGAGAAGAAATAAAAACTTTGAGGTTCGACGATGACATCGTAATTCTGTCAGAGACAGCAAAGGACTTGGAAGAGCAGTTGAACGGAATGGATAGTGTCTTGAAAGGAGGATATAAGATGAACATCAACAAAAGCAAAACGAGGATAATCGAATCTAGTCAAATTAAGTCGGGTGATGCTGAGGGAATTAGATTAGGAAATGAGACACTTAAAGTAGTAAAGGAGATTTGCTATTTGTGCAGCAAAGTAACTGATGATGGTCGAAGTATAGAGGATATAAAATGTAGACTGGCAATGGCAAGGAAAGCGTTTCTCAAGAAGAGAAATTTGTTAACATCGAGTATAGATTTAAGTGTCAGGAAGTCGTTTCTGAAAGTATTTGTATGGAGTGTAGCCATGTATGGAAGTGAAACATGGACGATAAATAGTTTGGACAAGAAGAAAATAGAAGCTTTCGAAATGTGGTGCTACAGAAGAATGCTGAAGATTAGATGGGTAGATCACATAACTAATGAGGAGGTATTGAATAGGCTTGGGGAGAAGAGGAGTTTGTGGCACAACTTGACAAGAAGAAGGGATCGATTGGTAGGACATGTTCTGAGGCATCAAGGGATCACCAATTTAGTATTGGAGAGCAGCGTAGAGGGTAAAGATCGTAGAGGGAGACCAAGAGATGACTACACTAAGCAGATTCAGAAGGATGTGGGTTGCAGTGGGTTCTAGGAGATGAAGAAGCTTGCACAGGATAGAGTAGCATGGACAGCTGCATCAAACCAGTCTCTGGTCTGAAGACCACAACAACAACAGTTGAATTGTAGGATTTAGATTTGTATTATTAATGGTGCAACCCAAGTTTCACGGATTTATTTCAGTATCCATGTGGACCACCTCACACTTTTCGTTATTTAGGGTCAATTACCGCTTTTCATACAATATAGGTATATTGTATAAATTATTGTGCAATTGTATTTCATCTTTTGATGACTTTACTTCGTGGTAAATGAGAACATTATCCGCAAATAATCAATAACAGCTGTTCAGATTGTATTCGCAACAGAGGGCCTATACCCCATCCTTGAAGAACTCCCCACATCACTTATGTTTTACTCGATGACTTTCCGTCAACTACGAACTGCTATCCTTACCGCAGGAAATGGGAAATACAGTCACAATCTGAGACGATACTCCATAGGCACGCAGTTCGATTAGAATCCGCTTATGAGGAATGGTATCAAAGACATTCAGGAAATTTGAAAACAAAGAATCAGTTTGACATCCCCTGCTATAGCAATCATTACTTTGTGAGAAGAAAGAGCTGCTTGTGTTTGACAAGACCAACATTTCCAGAATCCGTGTTGACCGTGTTCTCGTTTTATTCGAGGTAATTCTCAATGTCTGAACACAGTCGATGTTCTAAAATCCTAGTGCAAATCAACGTAAGTGATAGGGATTTGTAATTCGTCAGATTACTTCCGCTTCCTTTCTTGAGAGTTGGTGTTACCTTTGCAACTTTCCAGTCCTTAGGTACGGATCTATTGTCGAGCAAGCAGTTGTATATAACTGTCAAGTATGGATCTGTTATGCCAGCATACTTTGAAGAGAATCCAATTATACTCACAAACTGTTGCTGTTCTTAACTTGGCAGATGTCATTACATGTAGTGCCTTTAAATTAATGTTGGGAAAAAGCGATAGTTGGGGAAAAAGCGAAAGTTGGGAAAAAATCAAAAGTTGGGAAAAACCAAAAGTTGGGAAAACCAAAAGTTGGAAAAAACAAAAATCTCATTAAAAAATTTGCTGGAGAGGGTTGCAGGAACAGCCACTATCGTAATCGAACAACAAACACAATAGAGAAGGAAGAGGAAAACAATTACAACTACTTCCCAAGGCTTCAATAGTTTAGAAAGTCACGAAAGATGCAAACCTGTAAAAATTACATAATATTGACAAATTGGTTGTCAGGAAGCGGCCACAATTTCCACATGAGATGTGTCATATTGTTAGCATCGTGCTAAGCGACGTTCCCTGTTCTGGTACTATTTTGCATTACGAGATATCCTCCTGGTAGCAGGTGGTGACAATCATATGGTGAGAATGTTTTGTCATGGTTGCTCTGTTGTTTATATGTCTGCTTCTTTTTTGATATTCTATAGAAACTATCGACTTTGGAAATATATGATTTACAGTTACTGATCACATTGACAGTACATATTAACACAAGCGATCGCAGCTATACTAGCTGTAGCGTATAAATTATGCTAGACGTGCGTTTCTGCAAAGGTCTCATCAAATAAAATTCAGCTTCCCTAATCACTATGACTAATCACAATGGAGCCACCACCTCTTTCGCTGTCCCCTCGGCCTACCACGCCGTCTGTGCACGTATGTGTCAAGATATTTTGTGCACACTCCTTTTTCATATTCCTCAGATTATCCAGATTGTTATGTATGAACAACCATACTGAAATTTTTTTGGTAGGGGGGACAACTACGACAGTGGAATGATAATATTTTTCATAATTTAACTATCTGGCACAGTCATACTCATGTCTAATTATACCAATGGTTTCAGCTGGCGTCAGCCATCCCCAGAACTATAAAAAAGGTGTTTAAAAATTAAAAGACAAGGTACCCATATTATGTCAAAAAAGAGAGACATTAAAATACGATAAAGAAAACTGAGGTCTTACCATAACAGAAAATGAATGTAATATAAAAATATTCAAAAAATAAACCTGAACGTAAATGAATAACGGAGAGAAATTAGTAATATAAAAATAAGGTGCCATAGGAAAGAGAAGAACTATACGAACAAGAAAAGGCTCCCTATCTGGAATGAAGATGTAACAAAGATAAACACCATTCGTTACAATAGAAATGGAATGAGTAAAGGGGTAAAGGTGGGAAACTTATAAAGTAATACCCATGGGGAAAAATAAAACTTTCAAGAAAGAGGCTCAATAAAGTTCTCAATAAAGAGGATAAAGATACCCTACATTGGAATAATATACCTGCATGAAATATGGCTAGACTACTTTCAAAACCTATGGACAGGGATAGAAGGAAATACTTTAAGAGATCAGTCAGATGTGAATGTAGATCCAGTCTCCTTGTAAGAACTGGAAGATGCAATAGTGTCCATGAAAAATAAAATGTTCCCAGGAGAAAATAAATTAGGAGCTCATTAAATATGTCTATGATAGTCTTAAAATTATCTTTTTAAATTTTAAAAATCTATACCGGATGAATGGCCATATTCCAGAATATTGGCAAGGCTCATGACTCTAACCAACTTACAAAACAGAATACCGAATGACTGCCATAACTAAAGTACTATAAGCCTACTAAGCTGTACGTATAAGATTCGAAAATCAAAAAAAGTTTTGCATCAAGTCGTTTCCGAGAGTTCTGGAACATGTATAGAAAATTGGAATAGAGATCAACATGAACATCATTTTCACCCTTTTTATTGGTCATGAAAACCACATGTTGCATATTGTACCACCATACAGCGAGACCTTCAGAGGTAATGGTCCAGACTGCTGTACATACCGGTACCTCTAATACCCATTGCACATCCTCTTGCATCGATGCATTCCTATATTCGTCGTCGCATACTATCGACTCGTTCATCAAGGCACTGTTGGTCCAAACTGAGTCACTCCTCAACGGTGATTCGACGTAGATACCTCGGAGTGGCTGGTGGGTCACGCCGTCCATAAACAGCCCTTTTCAATCTATCCGTGGAATTGGTGTCATTGAAGACGAATGCTACGCCAATATGCTGCCGATATGGTTGTACTATCGATCGGAGGATAACATTCACGTATCGTACAGCCATTACGGCGCCTTCCATGACCACCAGCGACGTACGGCGGCCCCACGTATTGCCACCCCTGAACAGCAGAAAACCTCCACCTTGCTTCACCCACCGGATAGTGTGTGTAGGGTGTTCAGGCTGCCAGGGTTGCCTCCAAACACATCTCCGACGATTGTCGGGTTGAAGGCATATGCTACACTAATCGGAGAGGGCAACATGATGTCAATCCCGAGCGGTCCATTCGGCATGTTGTTGGGCCGATCTGTACCGCGCTTCATGGTGTCGTTGTTTCAAAGCTTGAACTCGCCATCCACTGCAGTAGTAGTCCTTGGGTGATCTGAGCAAGGCATGACATTTACAGTTCCTGTCTCTCTGTATCTCCTTCATGTCCGAAGAATATCGCTTGGTTCACTCCGAGACGCCTGGACATTTCTATCGTTGACAGCCCTTCCTGGCTCAACGTAACAATTCGTACGCGATCGAACCGCGTTATTGACCGTCTAGGCATGGTTGAACTACAGACAACACGACCCGTCATTCCTGGCGGAATGACAGGAACTGATCGGCTGTGAGCGGAAGACGGCCTAACGGTGTGTGGGACCGTAGCCCAGCTTCATGGAGACGGTTGCGAATGGTCCTCGCCGATACCCCAGGAGCAACAGTGTCCCTAATTTGCTGGGAAGTGGCGGTGCGGTCCCCTACGGCACTGCGTAGGATCCTACGGTCTTGGCGTGCATCCGTGCGTCGCTGCGGTCCGGTCCCAGGTCCACGGGCACGTGCACCTTCCGCCGACCACTAGCGACAACATCGATGTACTGTGGAGACCTCACGCCCCACGTGTTGAGCAATTCGGCGGTACGTCCACCCGGCCTCCCGCATGCCCACTATACGCCCTCGCTCAAAGTCCGTCAACTGCACATACGGTTCACGTCCACGCTGTCGCGGCATGCTACCAGTGTTAAAGACTGCGATGGAGCTCCGTATGCCACGGCAAACTGGCTGACACTGACGGCGGCGGTGCACAAATGCTGCGCAGCTAGCGCCATTCGACGGCCAACACCGCGGTTCCTGGTGTGTCCGCTGTGCCGTGCGTGTGATGATTGCTTCTACAGCCCTCTCGCAGTGTCCGGAGCAAGTATGGTGGGTCTGACACACCGGTGTCAATGTGTTCTTTTTTCCATTTCCAGGAGTGTATTTAGCTTTTCTAGATTATGAAAACACGCTGAGACACCCATATTGGTACGTGATGTAGCTTCCACAGGTGGCAATGCAGGCGCTGACTCTGGCATCCAGTCTATGGTAGAGATGGGAATTACTATTATGGGATACGTAACTCCAAGCCTGCTCGAGCTGTTCACGTAGTTCTGTAAGAGTTGTTGTTAGACGAGTAGCACAAGTCACTTCTCGTCCCATCGTAGAGCACATGTGTTCGATTTGAGATAAGTGTGGTGGTAGTGCTGGCCAGGGAAGATGCTGCACTTAAGAGCACGTTGAGTTCCACGCGCAGAGTGTTGTTCGAACAACACACCTTTCTTTGCAAGAATGAAAGTAGAACGGGTCTAACAACATTCTGCCGATACCAGGCGCTGGTTAGTATCCTCTGCAGAAACACCAAAGATGAACGAGATTTGTAGCTTATCATACCCCATAGCATAAAGCCTGGTGTGGGACGAATGTGCCTTGGATGAACGCACTTTACGAGACAGCGCTCACCAGCTCTACTTTGTATGCCGAAATGACAATCAGTTGCACGGAGGGAGCTGAAGACCACGGCGCCCCATCCCCTCTTACAAGCGATCCTCTGACGCCATCAATATGTGCTGCGAGGACATCCAAAACCTCGTGTGCGTGTGTGAGAATGTTCCCGTAATCACAACTGACGCACCACGATCAACTTTGACAGTTCTCCGAAAGGACCATCTCATCACTCCGAGGGTAACTATTTGACACCTTTTGAACTCGCCCAGTTGAGTGTAGGAAGCACGATTGCTTCTGCGTGGCATGGTTTCCTGTTTGTTTCATTCGTTTGCGGCATACTGAGCCTTCTGGCTGTGAGCACTCCCCATTAAAGGGTAGCTAAAGATGGTGCTATGTCACTACGCTATCTGTTGGCGGACGACATTGAAACAACTATCAGCACACCTACTATTGCTCAGATGGCATATACCGTCATCGGATCTAAATCTACGTCGTCTTTCCAGGTGTAGCCATTTCTTTCCGGTAGAGTATATACAAATCACATTGTCAATAAATGGAAACAGAAAAGGTAGGTTCCTACTCACCAAGATGGTCAGTATTTAACTTAGTCATTTTGTAGGTCACCAGGTCATATTGGTGGACACAGAAGATAACCTACAACGAGCTGAACGATCATTAAATGTAATGGCAAGACAATATAATTTAATCACATTCACAAGGACAACTTAAATACGGCTTTTTGTGTAAAATACCATCTTAGACTTAATTTTGTAATCTAGCATAGCAGAATCTTCAGAGTACTTACACATTTTAGGTACTACTACGATAAAGTTTCTGAATAAAACCGGGAAAGAGATAGTACTTACATTCTGTGATACTGTGACTGTACATTTTCTGTTTTATGGCTGCGAAGTATTGACTTTAACGGCAAAACAATTGCAATTTTCATCATCATTCGGAAAGTGTCCAGATCAGACTATGAAAAGGTTGGGAGTTTCTACAGGCTCTGATAAACACGCAGTTGGGTACACCACAGACCAAATATCATCTTCATCAACAATAAAGTAAAAGAGGAGTTCAGTGTTCAGTAAATACTACAAAACGTGCAAGGTCTTAAAAAGGAATAACACGACGTCTACTACCTACGAAATGAAGCCGGGTACCAAGCAAAAGCTGTGCCCAGAAATCCTAGAATAGAACAAGATAAGAGAAATAGGCACGCAGATGCTGAATCACTCATATTTGGCTGTCAAGAGGGCAATGCACGAAGCCTTCAGTGACTATCATAGCTGAATGTTGTCAAATGATCTTTCACAAAACCCAATGAAGTTGCGGACTTACGTAAAGGCTATGATTGACACCAAACTTACTTTCCAGTGACTCACGAATGAGAGAGGGACTGAAACCAAGGGTATCAAAGCAAAAGATGAAAGGCTTAACTCCGTTTTCAAACTTTCATTTACAAAGGGTAATGCATGGGTATTGCAGGAATTCCACTGGAAAGAGGACTGAAATACTTGTTAGTGTCAGTGGTATTGAGAAACAAATGAACTCGTTAGAATTTAAAGAAGCTGCAGGGTCCGACAGAATCCCTATAAAATTTGAAACTGACTCTGCGGCTGGTAACACCTCTTTTAACTTTAATCTACTGTACAGCCTTGGAACAAAAAAAAATGTCCAGAAGCTCAAAAAAACATAGGTCACACCCTTATACAAGAAGGGTAGTAGAAGTGATCAACAATATTACCGTCCAGTATCTTTGACATCGATTTCTCGTAGAATCTTGGAACACATCATGAGCTCAAATATAATGAGCAGTATCTAAAAAAATTTTCCCCTCCATGCCTACCGGCATGGATTCCGAAAACCTCGATCATGCGAAACCCAACTCACACTTCTCCAACATGACACACCGAAAGCTATGGATTAAAGTAATCAGGTAGATTCATTTGAGTCGGTGCCACATCTCCCTTATTATAACAAAGTGCTACCGTATGGGTTTGTTGTTCTTGTGGTCTCTAGTCCAGAGACTACTTTGATGCTGATCTCCATGCTTCTCTATCCTGTGCAAACTGCTTCATCCCCAAGTAACTACTGCAACCTACATCCTTCTGCATCTGTTTAGTGTATTCATCCCTTGGTCTCCCTCTACAATTTTTACCCTCCACGCTGCCCTCCGCTACTAACTTGGTGATCCCTTGATACCTTAGAATATGTCCTACCAACCGTTTCCTTCTTCTGGTCAAGTTGTGCCACAAATTTCTCCTCTCCCAAATTCTATTCAGTACCTCCTCATTAATTATGTGATCTACCCATCTAATCTGCAGCATTCTTCTGTAGCGCCACATTTCGAAGGCTTCTATTCTCTTCTTCTCTAAATTATTTATCGCCCATGTTTCAGTTCCATACATGGCTCCACCTCAAGCAAATACTTTCAGAAAAGACTTCCTGACACATAAATTTGTACCCGATGTCAACAAATCTCTCTTCTTCAGAAATGCTTTCTTTGCCATTGCCAGTCTACATGTTATATATCCTCTCTAATTCGACCACCATCAATTATTTTGCTCCCCAAATAGCAAAACTCATCTACTACTTCAAGTGTCTCATTTCCTAATCTAGCCGAAGCGGGGTAGCCGCGTGGTCTAGGGCGTCTTGTCACGGTCCGCACGGTTCCACCACCCTTCCCCCCTCTTTCCCCCGTCGGAGGTTCGAGTCCTCCCTGAGGCATGGGTGTGTGTGTTTGTCCTTAGGATAATTTAGGTTAAGTAGCGTGTAAGCTTAGCGACTGAGGATCGTAGCAAGTAAGTCCCATAAGATTTCACACACATTTGAATTTGATGACATCAGCAGTCCGGTCCCACAAGACTATACCACAGATTTCTAAATTTTACTAAAGTAATTCCCTCACCAACACCTGATTTAATTCGACTATATTCCATTACCCTAGTTTTGTTTTTGTCGATGTTCATCTTATATCGCATTTTAAGACACTGTACATTCCGTTCGACTGCTCTTTCAAGTCCTTTGCTGTCTCTGACAAAATTACAATGTCATCGGCAAAACTTAAAGTTTTTATTTATTCTCTGTGGATTTTAATTCCTACTCCCAATTTTTCTTTTGTTTCCTTTACTGCTTACTGAATACACAGACAGAATGAAATCGGGCATGGGCTACAACCCTATCTCACTCCCTTCCCAACAATTGCTTCCCTTTCATCCCCCTCAACTCTTATAACTGACATCTGGTTTCTATACAAATTGTAAATAACCTTTCGCTCCCTGTATTTGACCCCTGCCACCCTCAGAATTTGAAAGAGAGTTTTTCGCGATATGTATATCGCTCACCAGATGGTAGAGTTTTGTCAGGGCTGGCTCTGCAAAGGCTATCAGTTGTTCTAATGGAATGTAGCCTACTCCAGGGGCCTTATTTCCACTTAGGTATTTCAGTGCTATGTCAACCTCTTCACGCAGTACCATATTCCCCATTTCATCTTCATTTACATCCTCTTCCATTTCTATAATATTGTCCTCAAGTACATCGCCCTTGCGTAGACCCTCTATACACGCCTTCCACCTTTCTGCTTTCCCTTCTTTGCTTAGAAATGGTTATCTGTCTGAGCTCTTGCTATTCATACAAGTGCTTCTCTTTTCTTCAAAGATCTCTTTAACTATCCTGTAAGCAGTGTCTATCTTACCCTCAGTGATATATGTCTCTACATCCTTACATTTGTCCTCTAGCCATCCCTGCTAAGCCATTTTGCACTTCCTGTCGACCTCATTTTTGATACTTTTGTATTCGTTTTTGCCTGCCTCATTCACAACATTTTCTCCTTTCATCGATTACATTCAATATCTCTTCTGTTGTCCGAGGATTGCTACTAGCCCTCGTCGTTTTACCTACTTTTTCCTCTGCCAACTTCTTGATCCTCTGCTGCCTTCGCTACTTCATCCCTCAAAGCTACCCATTCTTTTTCTACTGTATTTCTTTTCCTCGTTCTTGCCAATCGTACCCTAATGTTCTCGCTGGAACTCTCTACAAACTCTGGTTCATTCAGTTTATCCAGGTCCCATCACCTAAAATTCCCTACTTTTTGCAGTTTCTTCAGCGTTTATCTACAGCTCATAAGCAATAGATTGTGGTTAGGGCCCACATCTGCCCCTGTAAATGTCTTACAATTTAAAACCTGGTTCCTAAATCTCTGTCTTACCATTACATAATCTATCTGAAACCTTTCAGTGACTCCAGACCTCTTCGTGTATAAAACTTTATTTCATGATTCTCAGACGAAGTGTTAGCTATGATTAAGTTGTGCTCCTTGCAAAATTCTACCAAGCGGCTTCCTCTTTTATTCCTTACCCACACCAACTACTTGTCCTTCTCTTCCTTTTACTGCTATCGAATTCCGGTCCCCCATGACTATTAAATTTTCGTCTCCCTTCATTATCTGAATAATTTCCTTTCACAGCCTACATTCCTTCAATCTCTTCGTCATCTGCGGAGCTAGTTGGCATATAAACTTGCACAACTGTGGTAGACATGGGCTTCGTGTCTATCTTTGGTAGAATAATGCGTTCACTATGCTGTTAGTAGTAGCTTATTCGCGCTCCAATTTCTTTCATTCATTATTAAAAATACTTCTGCATTACCTCCATATGGTTTTGTATTTATAATCCTGTAGTCATCTGACCAGAAGTCTTGTTGCTCCTGCCTGCGAACTTCACTAACTCCCACTATATCTAACTTTAACCTATCCATTTCCCTTCTTAAATTTTCTAACCTACCAAGGTGATTAAGAGATCTGACATTCCACGCTCCAGTCTGTAGAAAGCCAGTTTTGTTTCTCCCGATGACGACGTCCTCCTGAGTAATGCCCGCCCGCCCGGAGATCTTAATGGGGGACTATTTTACCTTCGAAATATTTTATTCAAGGGGACGTCATCATCATTTAACCATACAGTAAAGCTGCAAGCCCTGGGGAAAAATTACGGCTGTAGTTTGTCCTTGGTTTCAACAGTTCGCAGTACCAGCACGGGTAGGCCGATTTGGTTAATGTTACAAGGCCAGATCAGTCAACCATCCAGACTGTTCCTCCTGCAACTACGGAAAAGGTTGCTGCCCCTCTTCAGGAACCACGCGTTTGTCTGGTCTCTCAACAAATACCCTTCCATTGTGGTTGCACCTGTGGTACGACCATCTGTATCGCTGAGGCACGCAAGCTTTCCCACCAGCGGCGGGGTCCATCGATCATGGTTAGAGGGATATGAGCTATCAAGCGATATTCGTGACTGGACTGAGCATTTTCTTGTAGGAAAGACGCAGCATCTTATGTTGGATAGTCAGATGAAGAAGTATCTTAGAATACGTCCCAGGAAAGTGTGTTGAGACCCTTGCTGTTCACGTTGCATATTAATGATCATGCGGACAATTTTAATAGTAAGTTCCGACTTTTTGCAGATTAAGCAGTTATCTACGGTTAAATACTGCCCGAACGAAATACATAAATATTCAGACATATCTTGATATGAGTTAAAAGTGGTGAAATTATTTGTAACTTGCTTTAAATTGTACACTTCACAAAACAAAAATACGTAGTATCCTATGAATCTAATATGAAGGAGTTAAAGCTAATATTGACCGGACCATACAAATGTCTGGGTGTAACATGTTGTAGGAATAAGAAAGGACTGAGTCGGGTTTAAAGCAGGTAGTGGACTTTCCTTTTCTTTTGCTGAGTTACTGATGAAATGCAATCAGTTTGTAAAGCAGATTACTTGCAAACCGCTGTTGCGCCCCATTCTAGAATAATGTTGAACTGCACGGGACCCAAACCAAACAGGATCAGCAGAGGATATGGAACGTATACAGAGAGGACAGCATGAATGGTCACATATTTGTTTGACCCGCGGTAGAGTGTCACAGAAATGCTGAAGAAACTGAACTGGCACACTCTTGAAGATAAATATAAACTATCTACAGAAAGAATGAGATTTTCACTCTGCAGCGGAGTGTGCTCTGATATGAAACATCCTGACAGATTAAAACTGTGTGCCGGAACGAGGCTCGAATTTGGGACTTTTGCCTTTCTCGGGAATGTGCTCTACCAACTAAGCTACCCAAGCACGACAAGCACGACTCACGACCCGTCCTCACAGCTTCAATTTGTCTCCTACCTCAAACTCCACATAGGCTCTTCTGCGAACTTTGAAGAGCTAGCACTCCTGGAAGAAAGGATAATGCTGAGACATGGCTTAGCCACAGCCTAGGGGATGTTTCCAGAAAGCCTTCTTACTAAGTTTCAAGAACTGGCTTTTTTAATGATGACTCTAGGAATACACTAAAACTCCCTACCGATCGCTTCCATAGGGACGGTGAGATCAAGTTAGATTAATTACAGCACGCACAGGGCATTTAAACAATCATCCATCCTGGGCTCTATATGTGAGTGGAACGGGAAAAGGCCCCAATGACTGCTACAATAAGATGTATTCTCTGCCATGCACTTCGCAGTAGTTTGCAGAGTATAGACGTAGATGCAAATGCAGATGTAAAAGGATAGGAGGACCACGAAGAACACGCGACGACCGGCTTTAAATTGCTTTTTTCCCCTAAATTACAGACCGTGGGTCAATCCCACCATTGCAGAATACATGTCTTAATTGAATATCCACTTGAAGGGTGTTACATATAAAGCAAATCCCTTGGTGGGTTACTGACTATACATTTGCTGTTAACATATTTCGATATCATAGAAGATGTAAACGACGACGCATTGACGCGGGGAAGGGAATAAGCCATAAAAATCAAATTTGAGAGGAGAACTAAAATACGAATTTGACACTATGAAATATGATGCTGTGTATGCAAAACAGTTACAGAAGCTCCAAATTAACTTTAATATTGTATTTACAGGAAGCTGTCATATTTGTATAAGAAATATAATTACGGTGGACAAAGATCGTGGTAAAACGCCTGGACGACCAGCATTGCAACGAGGTCTTTCCTTTTAGCACCACTAATGATTGGCCTTCGTCCAGCTGGTGGTAGAGAAAGAACTGCAGAAATGTTCTTGACAGATTTACCCTCTTTCGAAATGTTGTACTCCCTCCATGGTTCCATATCATTGAACTAATCTTTTATTTCCATGATGGGCACCTTATTTCTCACAATTCTGATCCAATAAGCAGAACTGATCTTCACTGGTGTTGTATCCAATAATGCATCGCATACCGAGGCGAAATCATAGAAATGTTTCTCCATCATCTTTACAACACTGAATGGTTGTACATCCTTTGCTTCTGTAATCAGATCAGCTATTTGGCCAGGAGTCATTGGCTGTGAAAACTTCTTTCTCTTCTCTGTTATGGCAAAATCTTCTGACACAAGGTATGTACGAATCCTCCGACACTGGAAATTTCAAGTTGACATTGTCAACCATACTGTTTACCACTGCGTAGATTAAAGCCATTAAAACCATCCGATTTTTAATTTTGTCGGCGCAGTTGTCACACCACACTGTCAGAATTGTCTTTCACGTTATACCACAGGTGAACATCTTTACAAGACAAGAGACCACCCCAGTGCCTCCGCGAGTAGCAATGCAGTCATGCCACAAGCATCTATTTCACTTTATGGGCGTGGGATCGGGGTTTCTTATCCCCCTGACCTGAAAAACAATGCTCCCCTTTCCTTTTTTTTCAATCAAAGGGTAAACATGCTTTTGTGATAATCCCAAGATATCTTTGAATGTCTTCGTACACACTTGAACGTGGCCACCTTTTGAAGGCACACAGTATGTGACATATCTTTGTCTTCTGCTCAGAACAGGATAGTCTATATTACGCAACCATCTCAGTTTTATCTGTATTATACTGATTAAGCAAAAAATAAATTTACCATGACATACAGTTATGATTCCAAAACTACTGCAGTTATAATTGCGTTTACAAGTAGCCTACACTAAGGAAGTATCCAAATCGGTTAGATTATAATGAAATACAAAACTAGGCGTTACCACTGAAAGTAATCAACTACACCTCATTGCAAAAAAAATGTGATTTAATAATTTGTATGGAACAGTTTCGGAGAAATGTTATGGAACTAAGAATTCCTAGTAACGTTACTACCAAATCAGTAACACAGTAATCAACGGTTAGTCATAGACTAAAAGCTGGTAATTCTGTGGCATGTTGACTTAATCCCACATCCATACCAGCTCACGTGATGTTTCTGCAACACCCATTTGCGTCGTTTGTAAGAACGCAAAAGTTCACAACTTTGACAGTCTGCTAGTTCTGTGCCACCGGCGATATGTCTTGCTACCTTCTAGAAAAAAAATCTGAAAAACTGTTTTTAACTTAACTGTCTTTCCCATGTCAATGCGGTACAACATATCACAGTGGTACAGAAGACGTCAAGACGAACAATTTCACACTGGACGCTTTTGGTTCATCAGCTAGGGAAACCATCACAATTCGGCTTATAAAAGCTACCAAAGCTACAGCTCATGAAAATCGCGCGAGATTTTCGATATTCTCTCCCTCTTCGCTCACAAACTCTTTGTCCTAGATAAAAATGAGTATGACCTTCTCTGTAGGGAATTTAATGTAGTTTACTTTTGTACTGTTATACAAGAAAAAAGTTCAGAAATATCGTTCAAATGCACCCCCATACTCACTGTTCACAGGTCAGGATTTTCAGTGTACGGTTCTTGGTGCTCCCTAATTCCCCTATACATTGTGTATTCAACTACACAAATTATTTCCCGTATTCGATCTGTTTTGGTATTCATTGTCTGTACTATTATTACACAACCAGCTTAGTCATGCACTTACTAATCGTAAAACTGGTTTTTTTGTAAATATTACTCGACGACTTTGTGAGTTTTAATAGCACAAAATTTATAATTAAGCGGTTTTGTTTTTCTGGCAGCCTTATTACGATGCTACTATGTTTTTTTAAGGATTAAGTTCAGATCGAATTGTAAACGTGATTAGTCATTGCGTAAGTTTTACAAAACTCTTTTTTCTTTCATTGATATCATGAGGAAGTTTAAATAGCTAATGTTAACGAAATGGCAGGTTAAGTCACGGATGTTATAGCTCAGTTAGTGAACGCCATAAAAGCGTAAAACGGAAAATAATTCGTGCAGTCGGAAATTTCATACAGGTGCAGGAGGGACAGACATGATAAACATACTAAAAATCCTGACCAGTGAGAGGTGAGTGTTTGGGGTGGAGGTGACTTTGAATGTCACGTCTGAAGGTTTCTCGTGAAAAGCGCGGAAACTATAACCTCTAGCGGAAACGTATCCCAGCACAAAAATGAACTATAATAAATTTTTTTCTGAAAAGCGTTCTACTAATTTTTTTTCTCTATGAGTAACTGTTTGCGCGAGGAAATACTGAAAATCTAACGGGATGCTCATGAGCTGTAGCTTACGTGGTTTTGATCAGCTAGTTTTTGGTATTTTCCCTACTCGATAGATCACAAGTGTCCTTTATCAAACTGTCCGTCTCGACTTCTTCTACACCAATGTGATAAATTGTAATAATTGTTGTTTATATTCCGTACATTATTTTCTGATATTATGTACAATTTTATGTTATTATAAGAGTTCAGTTTAGGAGACAAACTGAGTAGCTTTCGTAGATTGTTTTAGTGGCAGGTGACGTTGTCATTTACCGTCTTCTAAAGTCATCAGATAATCAAAACAAATTACGTAACTGCATGGTGCGAAAAGCGACAGTTGGCTCCAAATAACGAAAACTATGAACTCATCACATGAGTAACAATACTAATCTGCTAAATTTCGGGAACATGACGTATCACAGAAATCACACTAAGTCTGTAAATGCAACTAAATACTTAGGGATTACAATTGGAACGATCATACAGATAACGTTGTGGGTGGAGGAGACCGAAGACTACCATTTATTGGCGGGACACTGAGAAAATGTAACAGCTCTATTAAATAAACTGCCTACGTTACGCTTTTACGTCCTCTTCTGGGGCACTGCTTTTCGGTGTGGGGCACACATCGAATAGGATCGACAGAGGACATCGATTCAAAATTCAAAGGACAGCTCGTTTTGTATTATCGCGAAATAGGATAGAGAGCTCCACGGATATGATATGTGAATTGGGGCGACAATCATTGAAGCAAAGACGTTTTTGGTTGAGGCAGGATGTTCTCACATAATTTCACACGCCATATTTCTGCTCAGGATGTGGAAATACTTTGTTGGCACCCACCTACATAGGGAGGAACGATCATCATAGTAAAATAAGAGAAATAACTGCTTGAAAGAAGGGATCTAAGGGTCTGTTTCTCCCACGCACTGTTCGAGAGTGGAATGGGAGGGAAATTGCTTGAAGGTGGTTCGATGTACCCATTGGCAAGCACTTAACTGTGAATTGCAGAGTAATCATGTAAATGTAGTAGAGGCAAAAGTGACAAAAAGAAAAAAGGGAAAAATCGGTTATTTCAGTAGCGGCTATTTTGAGCAGTTTTAACACTCCGGTTGAACTGGTTTTGAAAAGAAAACGATATAACCGAAAACCGGTTGTTGGAGCTATAAACGCCATCGCTACTGTCAGCCGGATAATTTTGTTAGAAATGAGTGTGGCTGTAGGGGAACGGGATAGCGGGGCACAATGGGAAATTGCTCTTTTCTATACTGGACATTGTTGCAATCTGTTGTATGGGCATGTAACTATTTCTCCAAAAGGAAAGGAAGTGAGGGTAGCCATTCTGATATAATTTGAAGTGCGAAATCTACGTGAACTGTTGTCCGTCACATTACCGCTTGCGTTGTTCTAACGTTTGGTGAATTTCAACGCCAGGTAATCTGTTAATTGTAAACCCTAATATGACACATTCCCTTAAAGTGCATGGCATTTGTTATACTTTATTTATTTAATGCGTTTAAGTACCTCAGTTATTACACTCCATAAAAGTTGTTAACCTGAAAAGTGCTCTTGGGGCGGAACGGGACGGGGCAGAATGGGATAGTGTCCCGTTCTGCCCCCTAATATTTTGTTGCAAGTAAAAAGAAAACCCAGCCTGGATGTTCATGGACGCCAGACTCTCCCAACCAGCTATGTTCGCTGAAGTACTCAGCTTTTCCAGATATCGCCCGAGGCTTTCATTCCAATCCCACTAATCCGTCAAAATACACGGCGGACTACAAGACGAAAATGAAAAAGCGTCAAATTGATTCTCCTTATAAGAAGGAAATGCCGAATGCTGTCGCACGTGAAGTAGGCCTGCAGAAAGGAGGAGGGTGAACAAATATAAACAATTTCAGGACAGAGACGTCTGGTGCAATGCAACTTAAGGCAAAAATATCAAACTGTACTAAAAAAACCAAAACTGAGGACATGAAAGAGCTTAAGAAAAATAAAAGGAAGAAGATGATGGAGAAGAGAGTATCAGAGAGAGAGGATGCTGAGTGTCTCTACTGTGGGGACTTCTACTCCGTTTCTAATGAGGGCTGGGTCGCATGCCAGAGTGGCACACGATTCGTGTGCTGGCATAGACAGTGAAGATGAAGAAGAAATACTGATATGTGACTATTGTAGAAAGGGCTAGTAATTAGTGGTTTGGTGGTTATGAAGCACTGTACATTTTTCAGAATGACATTAAAATATTTTCTTATTTTGAAGAATGACTTTTTAATTGTTTATATTACACATTCCTTAGTCTGAATTGCCTGTTATACAACATTTTGTCATAGTTAGATAGGATATTCGTTATTCAAATTCAACGTTTATGCAACAATTTAACAAAAAATATCCTTATCCCATTCTGACTCGTGGCTGGGCCGGAACTGGAAATATGCAATACTTTTTTTCAAAAATTGTAAAAAATGCAAAATGTATTGTTTTAAGTGATTTTAAAATAAGGTACATTAGCTGGCGAAAAGTTCTCTGGCTTCCAGCCGGGTGGTGGTGTCTTCAAACTGCGACGTTTTGACGAGTTACATACTCATCATCTTCTGTAGAAGTGCCGAGACTTTCTCGCTGACGCTGTAAAGACGAGCCGATCCTTGGCTCGAGAATGGTGCAGTCTAGACAGATTTGTCATTCCTGCGGTTCCTGTGGAAGAGAAAAGAAAAAATACATTAACACACTTGTCGAATTGTCCATGCTGGTATGACCTGTAAGAGAAAAATAACACACTATGCCGGGGGATTAGTAAAACTTAATCCCTCAGCAGGTCAGGCCAACGCGTGGTTGGCCTGTAGTGCGGTTGTTGGCCCAGTCCTCGGATGAGCCGGTTGCGGGAGTGGCCCGCCTTCTCGTAAAACTTCTTGGCGATGGCGCGGTACCTATCTCGGAGAGGCAGGATCCCGGTGTCCTCGTGGTGTTGGCGCGTCGAAAAGCGCGTCGGAAGATGCATAGCAGTCTCAGGGCGCGGTTCTGTATCCGTTGCAGAGTCACAATGTGAGCATCTGCGGCTTTCCCCCAGACCACCGCCGCATACTCTAATAGCGGACCACTGTTAGGTACAGCGTGATGCCTTGTTGCGGCGGCAATGACGACTGCGGGTTTAGCAGTGGATACAGGGCGCGGAGGCGTCCTATTGCTTTCCCTTTCACATCACGGATGTGATGCTTCCAGGTCAGCCTGCGATCTAGGGTGACCCCTAGGTATTTTGCCGTCCCACTCCCTGGGATAGGTTCTCCCAGGATTTCGACCGGCGTAAGCCCTCGCGGCAGAAGTCTTCGGGTGAAGACAACTGCCTGGCTCTTCGTGGCGTTGAATTTCAGCCGCCATTTGGTTTCCCATGACCCCAGGGCGTCGCACCCGCGTTGGAGGCGGTTTCTCAGCACTTGGGCGTTCATGCTGCGAGTGAACAGGGCTGTATCATCAGCGTACAGCGCCAGTTCAGCTCCTGCCACTTTCGGGGCGTCGGCAGTGTACAGGGAGTACAGCGAGGGGCCGAGAACCGACCCCTGCGGCACTCCCGCACGTATCTGCCGGTCTGTGGACGTACCGTCGTCGGCCCTCACGTGGAAGGTTCGTTCAGACAAGTACGACCGCAGTAGCGTCATGTGGGACGTCGGTATCCCTTGTTCAAAGAGTTTGAACTCGAGACCGTCGTGCCACACCGAGTCAAACGCTCGGGAGACGTCGAGAAACACTGCCCCAAGATATTCTCTTGTTTCCAGTGCCCTCATTGCCGATTCTACCACCCGCAGGAGCTGGTGAGAAGTGGCATGTTCTTCTCGAAACCCGAACTGCTCGTCCGGGATTATGCGCTCCTGGGTGACGTGCCGCATCAGTCTTCTCGCGTACAGCCTCTCGAAAACCTTCGAGAGGGACGGGAGCAGGCTGATGGGGCGGTAGCTGGATGCCTGGCGTGGGTCCTTGACGGATTTAAGGATGGCCACAACCTCCGCGTGTTTCCACGCAGTGGGGTATACACCTGATCTGAGGATCTCGTTGAAAACATCGGCAAGTTGCCGTTGTGATCCCGGCGGAAGGTTCTTCAGCAGGAGGTTTGTGACGCCATCGCTGCCTCCAGCCTTCTTGGGGTCAGCGAGCGAAGCTGCACGTCAACTTCTTCCTCCGTTATCGGTTCGATAACGTCGCCTTCCTCCCTTGCGGCCCGGAAGGTTGGTAGTTGCTCGTGGACCCGCTGTATGTGCTCCACGTCGATGACGTCAGCGACCGGTGTGAAGTTCGCTGCGAACGCGTCAGCTAGAACGCTGGCTTTCGCGTCCGGGTCGCTGGCGAAGTCGTTCCCGACCTGTAAGGGCGGTATTCGCTGTCGCCGGCGAAGGAAGTATTTTACCGTCCTCCATGCACTACCGTCCTCAGGATTGAGCGTAGACACAAGGTCTGCCCATTCCTGGTTCCGGTGTTGCTCGACTGCTGCTTTGATCTCCCGTCTCATGCGGTTTAATCGGCGCCTCGTGTCTGGTTGGCGGGTGAGCTGCCATTCACGAAACAGTCGGTTCTTCTCGGTGATTGCGTCCCGAATAAGGCGCGGTAGCTGTCGCGAGAAGTCTCGTGGTCCTTGGCGGTGTCTCGGCGTAGCTTCGTCGGCCGCTCAGAGTATTCTTCGGGTGAAGAATGCCAGGGCGGCGTCTGCCCCTACCTCTGTGGGGTTTGGCGCGTCCTCGAGCAGTTCGCGGGCTTTCGTACGAAGGCGCTCGGCGTCCAGCCTGCGATAGCTCGGACGACTACCTGGAAGAGAGGCTCCGACCACGTCGAGGTCAAAAATGACCGGCACGTGGTCGAGAGACAGAACGTTTCGCGTCTCGGCGGTCGCAAGTTGCCCGATGCCCTTGAGAAGAGCAATATCGAGCACGTCCGGTTGTCCCCGTACAGGGAAGATCGTAGGGTCAAACGGCCCCACAGTGATCGCGGCATTGCGGTGAACAGCGCGAGAGAGGCGGCGCCCGTTGCAGTTGACAGTTCGCGAGTTCCATTCGGTGTGTTTCGCGTTGAAATCCCCGGCAATGAAAACTCGCCTCTCCAACGACAGCAGGGCGTCGAAGTCGGCTTCGTCTAGCTGTCTGCCAGGCTGCCGATACACCGACACTAAAAGAATCTTTCCGGCCGTGGTGTTGACTGCTACTCCTGTAGCCTCTAGCGCATTAAGCGCCGGCAGTTGCACCCGGTGATGGCGCAGTGACTTCTTCACGTAGATGGCAGTACCGCCCCTGTGGGTGGCTCTGTCGTCTCGGTAGCAGCAAAAATTTGCCGCTCGCACGTTCGCCCCGGGTTTGAGGAAGCTCTCCTGCACAAGGCAGATGTCGACCGCTTCTTCCCGTAGGAACTGGCGAAATTCGCCCTGCTGGGGATGGAGGCCCCTAGCGTTAAACGTGCAAATGGTTAGCCCATAGATATGGACGTTATCCATTTTAAGGCTGGCTTCTCCCGGCGGTGGCCAGGAGGGCCGCCGTCACTGCTCCCACGAGCACCGGTAGCTGAGTCATCAGGTGGTTGAGCGACTGCAGAAGCGCGGCCAGCTCGGTGGTGTCATCCTTCACTGTTTCGGGAAGGTTCGACTCCATCGCGACGTTTCCCGTAGTCGGCAGCGGAGCGGCGTGCTGAGAACGCCCTGCGCGGGCGGCAACCATCCTAGCAGCGGCGGGCGCCGGCAAGCCGACACCCCCAACCGCAGGCGGCACCGCCGGCGAGGGCAGCTGCGACGGCTGCGGTGCCGGTGCGGCCTCCCCGGCGAGCGGCCCAGGCCGCTCGGAGGGGGCGGCCGGCTTCCCCTTAGCTGCATCCGCAAAGCTGCGACCCGGGTTTACGCGGCTGGCGCGCTTCCCTCGCTTGAAGGCGACGCACCCTCGGTAGCAGGCGACGTGGTCCCCGCCGCAATTGCAGCACGTCGGCCGGTCTTCTTTCTTCTTGGGACAATCCCGCGACTGGTGTTGCTCTCCGCATTTGCAGCAGCGCTCCGGCATCCTGCAAAATTTAGACACATGGTCCATGCGTTGGCAGTTGAAGCACTGGGCTCGCCTGCCTTTTGCACGGAGTGGTTCGACTTTTACGTCGAAGTCGGCAATGCTGTCAACCTGAAAAATTTTCCGGTTGTCAACGTTGTAAACCAGAACCACTAGGAACAAGGGCATGTCCCTGTGGGTTCTGGGTGACTTCATCAAGCCGATGTGGCGGGTCTGGAAGCCGATCTCTTCCAGCTGCCGCTGTAGGAACTCCGGTTCCATCTTCATTGGCAGATGGCGAATGACTACCTTCAGCTGCTTCAGCTGATCGGTGCTCTGCGTAAAGCAGTGCCACTTTTCGGATTCGCAGAGCTGCATGAGTTTCGCGTGGTCCTCTATGCAGTCTGGTCGAACCGTGTACGTGTCGTTGACCGCGATCATCTTTCGCGGTTTTGCGACAGCGTACAGCTTGTCCCTCAGCTCGGTATAGCTCCCGGGAAACTGAATAGAGATATGCGGCGGGCGGCGGGGCGGTTTCGTCGCCGTGGTCGGCTGTGTCCCGTCCCCGTCGGTCTCGGCTACTTCCGGCAGGCCCGCGAACCGGTTTGCAGCCTGGACCGCTTCTGGCGTCACCAGTTCGAACGCCCTGGCTCTCGCTGTGTGGCGCCGGGGAGGCGCGATGAAGCCTTCTCCATCGGGTTGCCTCGGTGACGTGGTCGTCCAACGGCGCGCCCTCTTCTTCCGCCTGGCGCGACCGGAACTTGCCTGGGGGGAGGGAGTGTCCTCTACGGCCAGGGCTGGGCGCTTCCGTGAGGTTTGTTCGAACTCTGCAGGCTTGTCCGGTTCTGCCAGACTGCACGCTGGCGATGGCGTGGCGGCCTCTGTGGCCGGCGTGACTGCTGGCACGGCAGCTGTCGTGGCGGTTACGACATGCGCGTGCATGTCCACGGGTACCAAGGACCGGAGTCTCAACAGTACCTCCACCCTGACCTCTTCTGTCCCCGTGGCCAGCCGGTCCATGCAGCTGAAACTCTCCTCTGCGGTCAGGCGCGCGATGGCGGCGGCAAATTCCTCCTTTGTTAGGGGAACCGGCGGCTCTGGGCGTCGTCGCCGTCCTGAGAGTGTGCGGGCGCGGCGCCGTGCGTTCGCGGGAATTTCCGCGCCATCACGGCGGCCACGTGCAGCACTCTCGCTCGTCGTCCTCGTCGGTGATGGCGGGTCAGATGCTGCCGCCGTTAGGGAAACCTCCCTTGGACGGCCAACCGCCGTGCCCTGTGTCTCGCCGGAGCGATCGTCTCGTTGCAGCTCCTCCTCCATGTCGCGACCCCAACACGACAACTTTGCTTCTTTAGAAGCGACGACAAATTTTTGATTTTCTGATTGTGGGGTCACGCCACGTGGATTTTGCCACCTGAGTCCCGAGCAGGCTGATCCGAACCTAGAAGGAAAAAGGAAACACCGGTGAACGAGAACACGCAAGGCGAGAAGCCAAATGCGTGAACCCGCGCAGCCGATTGCTACAAAACCGCAAACAAAGGAATAGCCTCGGCAGCGTCAGCTAAGAGCGTCCGCTCGCTTCGGCAACCACAGCGCAAGTGTGAGCGTGCGCGCGTGTGCGTCGTGCCGAGACTTTGCGGATGCCGGTCCGTTTATACCTGCAGTGTGCCCCCACCACCTGCCGGGGGAGGCTGGGTCCAGAGGAGCCGGCTGGCGGGGTGGAGGAGGAAGCGGTTTTCACCACACCTTTGATTTCGAGAACACCAGGCTGCTGTGCCGAGCCGGGAGCCATTGGGACAGCGTCATTAAAGAATCAATAGAAATACGGGTCTACGAGTATGTTGTGAACAGGGACGAAGATCATCAACTGAGCGCTGCCTGGAATCCAGCATTCGCCGCAATACGCCAGGAACGCACAAAGAACCGTCCAGCTCACGACATGCGACCGTAATGCTCTGACGGAGACACGAACGGCGCACCCGCCTCCCCCTCCACCCCTTCCGCCGTCTCCTCTGGACCCATCCTCCCGCGGCCAGGTGGTGGGGGCACACCGCAGGTATAGAGGGACCGGCATCCGCAAAGTCTCGGCACTTCGCCGGAAGATGATGAGTATGTCACTCGTCGAAACGTCGCAGTTTCAAGACACCGATACCCGACTGGAAGCCCGATAACTCTTCGCCAGCTGTATACGCCGGGAAAGCATACATTCACATTCAAGATACATTAGGTTATACTACAAGGTGTTTTTTTTATCACTTTAAGAAGTGTTTCCTTGTGTTCCCTTATTTTATAGAAATTGTTAAACATTATGTATCCCGTTCCGCCCCGAGTTCCCCTACCAGTTAATCAAATAACTTTCGACACAACCAATTTTACGAAACAATCAATTGCAGTTGTCGCCGTCTCAACAACTCAACGGAAATGTAGTGTGTCGCAATAAGTTTTCGTTTTTCCACAGCAAGTAAATATGATGTGGGTGGCCGAACACCTGCACAGTGACACGGGCTCGCTGTGACGAAGCCGGCGGCATCTCGGCCGCTGCTCGCCCCCTCTCTGTTTGCGGCCCCAAATGAGCGAGACGGCTGCCAGCCGCCCACGCAGCACACACGGCGCGCCGACGCGGGACGTGAGCTGCAGCGGCAACGCGACGCCGCCTCAGGCGCCCGCAGCATCGCGGCAGAGCTGACGTCGCCCGGTCCTCCGTGGCAGCGAGCGAGCGCGGGCGAGTGGAGCCTCCCGGTAATCCACTTTCGGCCTGGCGTTAGTGCCACCTGGGTAAAGCGGCGTTAATAACTCATCACCAAGTGTTTGCGTGTAGTCGTCATTGTTTTCACTGTAGTATTTCTAACGTACCTCATTGTGCTTCTTGCCGTTTGTCACGAGGAGTAGCGTCTACTCTCATTCCTTATCATTCAAATTATTTAGTAGCGCACCTTAAAAGGTGGACTCCCCATCGCATAGCGATAAGATAGCCTAATGTACAGCCCGTCAGAAACTGAGTACAGATAAAGGCAGGAAAACAGGAAGAAGGTGTACTGAAGTGTGAAATAAAAGCAAAATAGAAATAGTGAACCATGTAAGTACATGAAGTGCAACGCAGAGTAACGTAGAAGAGGCGGCACAGTGGCTCAGTGTGTTCGGTCAGAGGGTAAGCTGCCCTCAGGAATAAAATGAAACTGAGTAGAAGGATCGATACTGAACTTGAACGTATGTCATGGGACGTCGGCGCTGAACAGGTGCAACGAATGATAACGAACAGAATGATATTCTTAATAAAGAAAAAGTGGTTACCATGTTGGACTGCAAAGTGGAGGACCCTGGTTCAAAACTGCCTCGTACCACTTGCAAACTGTCCGTCCGGACACTGAAATGTTCTTTTCTGTCTGTAGTCTTGGCAGTTGTAATACTATATACTGATTATAAAATATGTGTCGTGTGGTAAGAATACGTTACCGTCATAAGTAAATGTGACGGATAGTGAGAGCAGGCGAGATCCCACACAGACGTCTCACAGTAATGAAACAACTAACAAACGGGTGTGAGCTACGTTACAACAAAGGAACTCAAGAGTTAAAACTTCCAAAAAAGAATGCAACAGACCACAGAGAAACTGTGTGATTGTCAAACTGTTACGTTCACTGAAACTTCCTGGCAGATTAAAACTCTGTGTCCGACCGAGACTTCCAACTCGGGACCTTTGCCTTTCGCGGGCAGGTCCCGAGTTCGAGTCTCGGTCGGGCACACAGTTTTAATCTGCCAGGAAGTTTCATATCAGCGCACACTCCGCTGCAGAGTGAAAATCTCATTCTGGAAACATCCCCCAGGCTGTGGCTCTGCAGTATCCTTTCTTTCAGGAGTGCTAGTTCTGCAGGTTCGCAGGAGAGCTTCTGTAAAGTTTGGAAGGTAGCAGACGAGATACTGGCAGAAGTAAAGCTGTGAGACCGGGCGTGAGTCGTGCTTCGGTAACTCAGTTGGTAGAGCACTTGCCCGCGAAAGGCAAAGGTCCCGAGTTTGAGTCTCGGTCGGGCACGCAGTTTTAATCTGCCAGGAAGTTTCATATCAGTGCACACTCCGCTGCAGAGTGAAAATCTCATTCTGTTACGTTCATTTGTTGCTGGTGCCCGCCCCCGGTAGCTAAGTGATAGCCGGCACGGTAGCTCCGCGTGTTCGGTCAGAGGGTTAGCAGCCCTCTGTAATAAAAAAACTGAGCTAATCGATCAACAACTAACTTGAAACGGATGTCTTATGACGTCCGCCCCGAGCAGATGCAACGAACGAAAGCGAACAAAATGAGTTCTAAAAAAAAAAAAAAAAAATAAAAGTGGTCAGAGTCACATACTGTAAATGCTAAGGGCTCGGGTTCGATTCCCGGTGGGGTTGGAGATTTTCTCCGCTCAGGGACTGGGTGTTGTGTTGTCCTAATCATCATCATTTCATCCCCATCGTCGTGCAAGTCGCCGAAGTGGCGTCCAATCGAAAGACTTGCACCAGGCGAACGGTTTGCCCGACGGGAGGCCCTAGTAGCACGACTTTTTTTTTTTTATTTGTTGCGGGTTATGTTTTCACCATTTCTTTGAGAGTGATGACATTCACATTCATACGAAAAAGGCAAGGAGGCATATCTCACTCACTTACCAGGCGTAGAAGGTGTGTCCGTAAGAGATTTCTATCGTATGACACACATACTCCCACTAATAAAGCACTCCGTCTTCAGACCACAAGTGGCCCATCGAGACCATCCGGCCACCGTGTCATCCTCAGTGGAGAATGCGGATAGAAGGGGCGTGTGGTCAGCACACCGCTGTCCCGGTCGTTAGGATGGTTTTCTTTGACCGGAGCCGCTACTATTCGGTCGAGTAGCTCCTCAATTGACATCACCCCGCAAAATGGCAACAGCGCATGGCGGTTGGATGGTCACCCATCCAAGTGTCGGCCACGCCCGACAGCGCATAACTTCGGTGACCTCACGGGAACTCCCACTAGTGCCGTGTATCAAATACTAGACGTGTTTTCCGGTGGAGGATTCGGTTGACTTGTCACCTCGTCATCAAACGTTTGAGGTTCCCATTTCAAAATCGTTTCCTTTCCACTGCTAATAGAATAATTGTGCAGACTCAACTTTCATTATACGACCCTTTCTTACACCTCGCTGTTGCACACGGACGTTGCACCACGACACAGCCGCAGCACAAATCTGTATACAGCGAACAACGAAAAAAAAAATTAACTGAAGGGAGCTTTGCACACGGCTCGTCTGCTTTTTAGTCCAACACCGTTGACAACAATGACACCGTGGATTTTCCATACTGCTCTGTGTTGCACTTCTTGTGCTTTAACCGTTCACTATTTCTATTATGCCTTTTTTTATAGTTCAGTACACTTTTTTCCTGTTTTCATGCACGATCTGTGTTCAGTTTTTGACGGCTGTCCACTGGGCCCTTTACCACTAAAATTGAAGAGGGGTGCGAGAGGGAGTTTGCCTTGTTAGCAACTACGTACACTCGCCAGCTGACAATCTTAAGCCGGCCGCTGTGGCCGAGCCCTTCTAGGCGCTTCAGTCGGGAACCGCGCTGCTGCTACGATCACAGGTTCGAATCCTGCCTCGGGCATGGATGTGTGTGATGTCTTTAGCTTATTTAGGTTTAAGTAGTTCTAAGTCTATCGCACTGGTGACCTCAGATGTTAAGTCCCATAGTGCTGACAGCCATTTGAACCATTTTGACAATCTTAGTATTATAAACATCATTACCCAAGCTTTACTGGTGGCTAATGTGGCATCTACGATCCTTCATACACGTGGACTGGTGACACGGCACCTTGTCATCCATAAAAATTCCGTTGTTGTTTCAGAACCTCAGGTGCATGAATGGCAGAAAACGGTCTCCCTAGTAATCGAATATAGCAATTTCCAATCATTGATCTGTTGACCTGGACTAGAGGATCCAGTCCGTTTCATGTAAACATAGCCCCACACTATTATGGAGCCACCACCATCTTACACAATGTTTTGTTGACAAACTGGGCCCATGGCTTCGTGTGGTCCATACCAGACACGAACCTTACCGTAAGGTCTTACCAACTGAAATCGCACTGATCTGACCAGGCCACGATGTTCCTATGGTCTACGGTTCAACTTATACGGCCACGAGCCCAGCGAGGCGCTGGACATGACGTCGTGCTGCTAGGAAAAGCACTAGCGTCGGTCTTCTGAGGCAATCCTAACGGATACGTTCGTTGTACGTCCCACATTTACTTCTGCGGTTATTTCACGCAGTGTTGGGTGTCTGTTAGCACTGACAACTCTGCGCAAACCCCATTACTCTCGGTCGTTAAGTGAAAGTCGTCATCTACTACGTTGTCCGTGATGAAGTGTAATACCTGAAATTTCGCATTCTCGATACACTCTTGACACTGTTGATCTCGGAATGTTGAATTCCATAACGATTTCCGAAAAATCGTCTACCTCAAACTTCAGAGTTCACAGTCTGTTAATTTTCGTCGGGCGCTTACGATCACATCGTAAACATTTTCATATGAATCTTATGAGTACAAATGACAGCTTCGCCTATCCACTGCCACTGTATACCCTGTGTATGCGATATTACCGCCATCTGTATTTGTGCTAATCGCTATCGCGACTTCTGACAGCTCAGTGTAAAGTATGTCAATAAAATATATATCACTATTGCACACGGAGAATCAAATTCGAGCCGTTAAGAACATTTATAATATATTTTCTGTTAGACGATCAGTGACCAGGAGCGCATAAAATAAGCATATACGCGTTCTTCAAACATCTTTAACAACCGATAGCAGGCATTTAAACTGAACCATGCTATTTTTCGTCAATGGAATAGTGGTGAGACAAACTGGTACAGTTCTTTTGTTGATCTAACAAGATATCGCAGATATAAAAATACATTCAATATTAAGATTTTTCGGCTGTTGTTGCGGTCGTTTAACGGTTCGCCATCCGGAAGTTCACGCCCCTCTCCCACAAAACTCACGACTTCGTGGCAGTAGGTAATCTCAACGAAAATGTGTGTCGAGGCAGAAGGTACGTCGTCAATTGTGTTCTGCCGTTCAGAGGAATCAACTGAAGTATAGTTGATCCACTGTCTACGTAAATCAGGTTTGCTAATAGGAAGGTTACATTTTAGTGATTATGTATTTCTTAAAAAATATCCCTATAGCTTGATCGATAGTAGCGCATAAACCATTTTCACTAGTGCAATGGGAATGTCATTTGACAATGAGGAATGGGTCTACATGTTCTTAATTTATGGCGAACGTTACCGAAATTCATCACGAGCAGAAAAAATGGACGCAGAACGGTTCGCAAGTAGATGGTGGCCATTTCGTGGCACCTTTGGTAACACAACCAACTGACTTCGTGAAACTCGATGGTTTGCTTAAGTAAATTGTCTACGTGGTCTCGAAGTAGTGTCTTTGACCAGTAATCAGAACGACTTCGGTCCCTTGTTCGAACTTCGCCGCTGCTTAGCTTTTGAATGAAAATCATCAGAAACGGCGGCCGAAGACTTCCGGCATAAGAATTCCCCCTTATTCTGACAACAGCCATGTCAAAGAGGCCGGGGAAGCAGATAAGGTTCAGGGCACTCTCTTGTCCTTGGGATGGAAACTGTCCCCAAAAGGCTGAAGAATCAGCAATGATCAACAGCATGAGGATACCCAAGGCAATGGGAACAATGGCGTTAAGGATACATTATATGCATTCACAGGATTTGTGGTCTGTAGTCGAAAAAGCGTCATTATGATATCCATTGGCAAAATATTCCAGACAAATCCCCCCTCCATCCGATTCGGATCTCCTGGAGGGGTCTGCCAAATGGCAGGTGACCATGAGAAAAACATGGAATAACCAAAGATGGATTAACATTCTACGACTCGAGACATGAATTTTCAAAAATTTGAAGGTAATAAGAAAGCTAGGAAACCTGAAAAGGGAAATGCTAATGTTCAATAGAGCTATAGTGGTATAACATAACTAGGAATTCAGAAAAGGGAAATACTAAGGCTATATCCAGATATATTGAGGGAAAGTGAGATAAAATCAAAAGGAGGAAAGAATTTCTGGTCAAACGAATATAAGGTAACGTCAACAACAACAGAAAATGGTATAACAGGAGTAGAATCGTTGTGAATAGGAAAATAGGACAGAGAGTAGAGTATATCTCTAAACAACTTTTATTATCTCTGTGACTATCCAGTTTAAAGTTATTTAATAAGTCTAAATGAATTCTCACTTAAATCTTACAAGTCTGTACACTAATACTCATTCCATCGAGTCTTACAAAAGGTCTTTACATAAAGCCAAAAACTAATGATGGACGTAGGGATATTTTTTCCTTGTATTAATAGCACAAACTGATATAGGTTAACGACGTTATTTAATTTAGCAATACTATTAGATTGCTGTCGTATCTCGTATAGCATTCTGAACAATCTAATAGTCTGCTTGGCGGAGGTCTTGCAAGTAACCCCAGCAGCTGGAAAGTATAAAGAAGTCATTAATCGATCTCCATACATCTCCCAGAATCCGTCCGTGTGTGAAGAAAAGAGGATGATAGTTTTCCAATATGTAGATAAAAAACGTCCGTTTCTCGAAGAAAATGTGGCCATGACTGCACAGTGCAGGTTCTTACTGTACATCCATTCCGTATTAATCAAATTGAAATGGCTCTGAGCACTATGGGACTTAACATTTGAGGTCATCAGTCCCCTAGAACTTAGAACTACTTAAACCTAACTAAGGACATCACACACATCCATGCCCGAGGCCGGATTCGAACCTGCGACCGTTCCGGTCGCGCGGTTCCAGACTAAAGCGCCTAGAGCCGCTCGGCCACTCCGGCCGTCCCGCATTAATCCCCACAATCTATGAGACGCTGTAGGATGTAGGATATCGCAGTTGTGAAGCTGTATTTCTTGAAATAAAACCACTACGTGCGTTTTGAATATTAATCGTAATATATTGTGCAACGCGTAGTTCTGGAATGAGTAGTGTTGTTGTCGTGGTCTTCAGTCCTACACTTTCAAATGTAACTTAATTAATAAGCTAACTGAGTAGTGATATTTCGAGTTACTCACGCGAATTAAAAATTCAATGATACCGGCTATTACACAGAAGAGCCTATGTGCCACACATTGTCTTACTCGGAAGAGTTATCAGACATAAGTGAAGTTACATGTCGATAGTAATGTTAAAATGGTCCATTCACGAAGTAATGCTCCGTTCAATTTTCTCGCAGTCGTGTCAATATAGAAGACTTACTTTTGTTCCTTCGTAGATAAACCGAAGTATTTGTTCTCTTACCTAAGGTTTCTTCACACTTACCTGTGTTGTACATATGTTTGTCTGTCCAACTTTCGTGATTGCCCTTTTTAAGGATATCTACGCTTCATCTGAACTCATATTCTGCTATCTGGCATCCTTTATGGCACTATCCACATCCTTAGCGTGTCCCATTATTCCTCAGTACTTCAGCACCCCATATTCTTCCACACTGATGGAATGAAATTAAATGTAGTGTGGCGAGGGCATCCCGTCGGTTAGACCATTCGTCTTGTGCAAGTCTTTTTAGTTGACGTCACTTCGGCGGTTCCAGACTGCAGCGCCCACACCGGCCGGCAGGGAGACTCCACATTGATAATTTCGGCTGATTCTGTAAAACTTCGCTCGATGATTGTAGGTGAAGGAATAGAAGAAAGGGTTACGGGAGACGTAAGACGGAATCAAGCAGCAGGGATACATAACATTCCACTGGAGTTTCTAAATTCATTGACGGAAGTGGCAAACAAACGACTATTCCAGCTGAAGTGCGTAATCTATCAGACTGGCGACACACCATCAGCCTTTTTGGTAAATTTCATCCATAGAATCCAAAGATATCAAGGGCAGACAATTGCAAAAACTGTCATACAATCAACTTAACAGTCTATGCATCACAGAGGTTAACAAGAATAAAATACAGAACAATGGAAAAGAAAATTGATCATCTGTTACATGACGATCAGTTTCCCTTTAGGAAAGGCCAAGGCACAATAGAGGCAGTGCCCATGTTGCGCTTCGTAATGGAAGCAGGGCTAAAGAAAAATCAAGATGCGCTCGTAGGATTTGTCGCCATACAATAAGCTTTCAAGAATATAAAATAGTGCCAAATGTCAGATATTCTGAGAAAAATAGGAATAAGACATAGGGGAAGATGGATCATGTAGGTACAGCGTGTGCAAGAGCCAAGAGGAACGATAAGACCGGAAGACCAAGAAAGAAGATCTGGATTAAAAAAGTGTAATATAGGAATGCAGAGTTTTGCGCCTACTGTTAAATCTATACATCGAAGAAGCAATGGTCGAAATAAAAGAAAGATTCAAAAGTGAGATTAAAATTCAGGGTGAACGGATACCTGTGATAAGTTTCATCGATGACATTGGTATCCTCAGAGAAAGTGAAGAATTACCGGATGTTTTGGAGGGAATGAAGAGTCTAATGAATATAAAAGATGGACTGAAAGTAAACCGTAAAAAGACGAAGGTAATGACATGCAGCAGAAACGAGAATAATGAGAAAATTAAAATGAAAATTCGTGATTACGAAGTAGACGAAGTTAAGGAAATCTGCTACTTCGCAAGGAAAATAGCCCATGACGTACGAAGCACAGAGGACATAAGAAGCACAATCTCACAGGCAAAGAGGGCATTCCTGGCGAGGAGAAGTCTGCTAGTATGAAATAAGGGGCTGACTTTGAGGAAGAAAACATTGAGAATGTACGTTTGCAGCACAGAATTCTATGGTATTGAATCGCGGAGAGTGGGAAAAGAGCAACAGAAGAGATTCGAAGCGTTTTAGAAGTGTCGCCACAGAAGAATGTAGAAAAGTAAGTGGACTGATAAGGTAAGGAATTTGGAGGTTCTTCGCAGAATGGACGAAGAAAGGAATATACGGAAAACAGTGACAAAAAGAAGGGACAGGATGATACGCCATGTGTTAGGGCATGCGAAATAACTTCCGTGGTACTAGAGGTAGCTTTAGAGGGTAAAAATTGTAAAGGAAGTCAGACTGGAATGTATCGAACAAATAATTGAGTACGCAGTGTGCGAACGCAACTCTGGGGTGAAGAGGTTAGCGCCAGAGAGGGCGAGCTGCATTAAACCAGTCACAAGACTGATGACTCTACACAAATACAAAATCTGCTGCAGCAATGCAGACTGCTAGAAATGAAGTTGAATAAGTAGTGATTCTTGCAGCTGCTGCAGTAAATCCGCATACGAGTCCACGCCAAATTGGAAGAGAGGTCGGAATCAGCCAAAGAAACGTTTTGTGTTTTCTTAAAAATACAGTAATATCACCTGTTCCATATGCAGTATCTTTACTTCTAGAACGGCATGGTAGCTACTTTCGCTATTGTTTTGAATACTGTCAGTGTATTCTCCAAGACAATAAACTTGAAGACATTGTCTACTTATGAGACCTCCTTGACGAATCACAGGAATGTAACTTTGAAAAACGGAAATGTGCAAACATTTTTTATTATATTCTTTGCCCTTGTTAATAGAAAATGTACCCCTGATAATTCATCAAGTGATGTGATCCTACCGTGATGGATGTACTGCACGTAATTCTTTAGCGGCAATAGATGCATCAACTAGTTTGGCATTTCCGGGTTCTTTCACAGGCTGAGGGTCACCAGAGTCTGCTCTCTGCCAAATTATCTTAAATCAGTGGATTTCCTCATCTGCGGCCAGTATCTTTGCTAGGATGATCCTTCACTTTAAAACTGTTCTTGCCGCATCATGTGCTCACAACAGCATGAAGTGGCACATGCTATCATGGTGGGAGCTACTCATGATATCTTGGCTCATCGTAATTAATCACTACGTATAGTGATGATAATACCAACCAAACAGCGTTAAATCAGTAAAACTGGACATGAAAGAAAAAAGAAAAATTCAGTAAGCCTAGGAAGAGTAACAATCTGTGTGCTGAACTCTACTTAATTATGCTTCCTTTAAATAGACAATAAATGAGTCACTTACATCAGTATTTAAAACAGGCAAGGTTGGAATCTCTGCTAAGCAAAGATAAATCAGGAAACTCAGACGACTACATGACTATTTCCCTACCCACGTTATTCTGAAAGATTTCAGAATCACTAATTGAAGAGAGCTTAATGTATTACACGTCATCTTGTATGAGTGACAGCCGCAGCCTAAGCAGATATCTTCAATACCAGCCGCTTGGCTGCTCTTGTAAGTAAATTATTTAACGACCGGTTTCGTAACCCAGAAACCACGTCCTCAGGCTAGATCTGTTAAATTAAAAGAAGCCTTCGCTACTATTGTGGTCAAATTATAGTTACAGTCAATAGTAAGAAATAGAGCAAATTATTTACACATTAAACAACGACAAACTTGCAATAATGGCGAGACCGAATTACCCTCATTGTGTCACTTACTCATCGACAAAGAATGTTCAGTCCCGTACATATTACAAGTTTAACGTCATGACTTAGTATGTACGTAATTTACTCTATTTCTCAACACTGACTGTAGCCTTAATTTGATCACAATTTTATCGAAAGCTTTTCTGATTTAACAGATGTAACATAAAGGTTTGACTTCTAGGCTATGAAAGCGGACGTTAAACAAATTATTTACAAGAACAGTCAAGTTTCTATTAATAAAAATGCTTAATGAATTAATTGAGCAAATAAATTCTTCAAACTGCATTACAGTTTGAGTTCTAAAGTATAGCTTACTCTTACTTAGAGGATAACAGCAACCAGTCACTTTTTGCAATGCTATTTATTTATTTAAATAGCGCCATTTCCGTTTTCGAACCGACAGATTCATCTTCAGACAGCTGGTCCACGTTTTACATTAGAGTCAGCATGTTGTTTCCCCAAATGACGAAATTACCTTGGGGTGGTGGTACCTTACAACCAAAACAAGATCTGACACAATGTCTTTTTAAATGTAATTGTGCCTCTCAACGATTTTAAGTGAAGTAAAAAAATTATTAAAGGGAAGATGTTTCGGTTAATTACGATGAAAAAACGCGCCTTTATATTCCAGTGCAGACTACTTATGACCTTGCAGCAGCGAACACTGTGTGATACACTTTTTTATGTGTATGTATGCACATAATGTAAAGCATCACTCACACAGTAAGAAGTTTCACCACTTGGAGGTATGTATACGAAGATAGCGATATTACAACCATAACAATGCCATAGACTTCCACTCACAGACATTTTGTTGTTTACATATATGTGGCAGTAGAAATTTACAAATGCTCTCTAAGAAAGCTAGTTCAATATATTTTCTGCTGATTTCTACTGTGCCTTTTTTGTTTATATATATCTGGTCCTTATCATATACTTTGGTTCCAAAATACCCCATAACATTTACGTAATATAACTGCAGTAACACTTTACAACCAAGAGCTTTATTTGTTTGTCTTGATTTTAATCAGTTCTCTTTCAGTGTAAATAGTAAGTACTGTAACATTGGTAATTTGCAAATTTATACTGCCACATATATGTAAACAACAAAATGTCTCTGTGAGTGGAAGTCTATGGCATTGTTATGGTTGTAATATCGCTATCTTCGTATATACATACCTCCAAGTGATGAAACTTCTTAATGTGTGAGTGATGCTTTACATTATGTGCATACATACACATAAAAAAGTGCATCACACGGTTTTCGCTGCTCCAAGGTCATAAGCAGTCTGCACTGGAATATAATGGCACCATTTTTCATCGTAAGTAACTGAAATATCTTCCCTTTAATAATTTGTTTACATCACTTAAAATCGGTGTGAGGCACAATTACATCAAAAAAGACATTGTCTCACATCTTGTTTTGGTTGTAAGATATCATCAACCAAAGTTAATTTCGTCAGTTGGGGAAACAAAAGGCGAAATCTAATTTAAAACGTGAACCAGCTGTCTGAAGATGAATCTGTCGGTTCGAAACCGGCAAAGGCGCCTTTTAAATAAGTAAATAGCATTGTAAAAAGTGGCTAATTGCTGTTATCTTCTATGTAAGAGTCAACCTATATTTTGTACACAGCCATGGACTCAAAATGCCAGTTTTTGACGAAATGGCATGAGTTCCAAAGAGACAGAAACGTCGACTCAGCCACAGCAGAATTTACAATGTGGTACTTGATGCTCTCCATGAGAGTGTCACTGGCGCAGTTTTACATATCTAACGTTTTTGATTTTATTGATCATAGATTCGGCTAAATGAGCTAATATCATTAGGAATACGCTTACATCTAGGACACAAAGAGCTGGGTGAATACGAACCTCAAGGAATGCTAACCTTTTAATTGTGAACTTAACATAACCATAATGGATTTAAAATACTCAGGAAAGAAAATTAGGACCAGCACAGCTCCTGGTACTCTGTATATTAGTAACCTTCCTCCCAGTGCTGGTATTGATCAAAAACTTCTCTTTTCTGATGACAGCAACATTATAGTCACTGACGAAACAACAGGACTCTTTGCAATGAAAACAAAATAAAACCTCGAGTACATTACAGTCAGTCAGTGCGTCAAATGTTATCATCCTCAATTTCCAAAGGAAGAATGGCACTTAAATGTAGATGGTAAATCGATAGACTGCGTAACAAACACAAGGTCTAGGAATTAATACCGAATCTTAGTAAAACTGATGGAAACTCCGAGCTACGTCCACACCTACAAGTAACTATGAAGTGCAAGGATAAGGGTACTTCGTACCAATACAATCGATATCCATCTTAACCCTTTCAAAACCCAAATCTTTTTTATTGTTACGACGCGATATATAAGGTAGTAAGACAGTGCTAGTAATCGTAGTTTTCTTCTAACAGAGGTTTTCTAAATTTATATAACAAACTGCGCCGTCTTTATCCAACGATTTCGAGCATTTCTGTTACCCTTTAGTGAGGGCTATACCAGCCTGTTTCGATCCAACCATTGGCCTCTCCATTCGTTCCATGTTTGTCATTAAGCCGTACGCGGCTCGCTGTCATGCCGTTTAGTGCTCGTCATTTTGTTTTTACGGTACTGTCGCCTCGTTTTTCTTTTAACTCGATTTACTGGCGTCACTAAGTTCCCGAAGTTGCTCGTTTGCTTGCCCGTGAGTGGCAGCAGCAGCTAGTATTCCCGGGTCGTCGTGTGTCTGAAGTTCAGTTGGGAGCTCAGTCGGGACGCAGCAGCAGTGAAGTCGGGGACGGAGCGCCAGCGAGGTGCGAACAGCCAGTGCTCGCCAACCGCTGGTGACACACATGAACTGTCCGACGGAGGGATATTAGAGCAGGACGAGCGTTGGTTGGTCGTTCGGTTGGTCGTCTCATCGTCCGACGCATATTTGGTCTTTTGACCGTTTCTGGGCCTCGTCACTTGGTCATATTGCCGGACGTGAGTCGGTGCCTTCGTTGTGCAGAGATTTCATGGTGAATGGGCAAGAGTTACCTCTGCGTGCTTCGGTCAGAGCCAGTGTGCCCGGGTTACTGTGTCCCCGAATTCCGAACGGACATCGAGTTGATTCGGGTTGGATTCGCAGTCAGCTTCGAACAGCCAAGACTCGCCCAATCGTTGCCGACGTGTATTTGGTCGCCGACCGCTTGTGGAAACTATCTTTGTGTCGAACTGATTCGTCCATGTGGTTCCACAGTAATAGCTTTTACGATTGTTCTAGTTCTTGTGCAAGTGTGTTTACATGGAACCGTGTGTAGCTCCTTTGATTTCCACTGAGCAGATAAATCTGTTTGCGTACTGGAGTAGCCAGTTGGTCGGTTAGGACAGAGGGAATTGATTAGGTTGTTGGCTGGTTCCTCAGCCGTCCCTAGGTCGTGTTGCCACCCGATTGTTTAGTGCTACGCTTGGCTGTCTCACCTAAACTGTGGTTAGAGTTTTCTCCCCAGGCCGACACTTGGAACACTTCTCAGCACCACTGTTTGTTGTTTCTGATTGTTATTTTATTTGGGCGAAGGTTCTGTGCCAGGTCTTCAGCCGTTTATTAAATTTGTCTGTTTTGTGTTTCGTGTTTGGCCTTCAACCGAACTTCATAACAACTTTAAGATTAGGCCTTCAGCCGTGTTTCATTTCAAATTCTTGTTGCTCTGTATTTAGCCCTTCAGCCGCGTTTGTTTCAGAATCTGTGGCTTTAATATGTAGATACTTGCCAGTAAGGTTTCTCTTTAACTATCTTGAATTCTTGAAACGGCCTTCAGCCGAGTTCTATAAATGTTTATGTTAAGGTGGTCTTTAATTATTCTTCAGTAACTGTTTGGGCCTTCAGCCGACAAGATACTTCAAGGTTTCTTAAGCTTGTGTGTAAAAGCTTCTTTTCAAATCCCATCTTTTATCATGTAAAGAAAGTTTTTTTATTGGGCTTTCAGCCGAAGAATTAACTTGAATTGTCCTTAATATGGCCTTTAACCGGAAGTTGTAAATGCTTGGATTTAAAGTAATATTATTTCGGCCTTTGGCCGAGAAGACATTGTAATTTTGCTTAAGTAATGCCTTCAGCCGTTACTCTAAATCCTGGTGTTTTAAAAACAACCGTTTAAACTTATTCTGGAGAAGTTACTAGGTCGTGTTGCCACCCGATTGTTTAGTGCTACGCTTGGCTGTCTCACCTAAACTGTGGTTAGAGTTTTCTCCCCAGGCCGACACTTGGAACACTTCTCAGCACCACTGTTTGTTGTTTCTGATTGTTATTTTATTTGGGCGAAGGTTCTGTGCCAGGTCTTCAGCCGTTTATTAAATTTGTCTGTTTTGTGTTTCGTGTTTGGCCTTCAACCGAACTTCATAACAACTTTAAGATTAGGCCTTCAGCCGTGTTTCATTTCAAATTCTTGTTGCTCTGTATTTAGCCCTTCAGCCGCGTTTGTTTCAGAATCTGTGGCTTTAATATGTAGATACTTGCCAGTAAGGTTTCTCTTTAACTATCTTGAATTCTTGAAACGGCCTTCAGCCGAGTTCTATAAATGTTTATGTTAAGGTGGTCTTTAATTATTCTTCAGTAACTGTTTGGGCCTTCAGCCGACAAGATACTTCAAGGTTTCTTAAGCTTGTGTGTAAAAGCTTCTTTTCAAATTCCATCTTTTATCATGTAAAGAAAGTTTTTTTATTGGGCTTTCAGCCGAAGAATTAACTTGAATTGTCCTTAATATGGCCTTTAACCGGAAGTTGTAAATGCTTGGATTTAAAGTAATATTATTTCGGCCTTTGGCCGAGAAGACATTGTAATTTTGCTTAAGTAATGCCTTCAGCCGTTACTCTAAATCCTGGTGTTTTAAAAACAACCGTTTAAACTTATTCTGGAGAAGTTACTTGGGACCTCAGCCGTGAATTGATCTCTGCGTTTTAAAGAGAAAACTGTGCATTGGTTTGAGGAATAAAGTTGTGTCTTTGTTCTTGTATAACTAACAGTAATTGACCTTGGACCCTTTCCACAACCTAATCAGCTCTGTTCTGCTAAATCATATTTCAGTCATTTTAGCCATCTTGACCATTTGATATGATCCCGAAACGTCGGAACAGGGGTATTTGCAGAACTAGCACCGTTTCTGTGGTTTGCCTTAGAAACCCACTGCACTTCCCTAGAATCCTGCCAACAATTACATCTTTAACACAATACTGACTTTACATCGCCGTCGCATTCCATATTGCTTCTTGGTATTAATCCTTTTGAGAACGCAATTTAGCACACATATAAATTTTTGTGGGAAAACTACGGTATGCCTAAATCAGTAGAATAGGAACAGTTTCTTTAACTACAATATGTGTCGCCTCTTCTATAAGTCGCCAGTAAGAATCCTGCCGACAATATTTATTAATAGTTGGGATATCAGTTGGATGTTTTGTTCGTGAACCAGCTGTAAGAAAATCAAACCTAGGTGCACTACACCGAAAAGGCATCGTATCACCATAATACGTGATTTCTCACCACTTCAAGTAACGAACTGCTGGAAAGTGCGAAGGTGGGATATTTACATTTCTCTTTTATGCGTGACGATGGGCTTAGTTACTCTCAATGCTTACTGCATGACTCTCGTAATAATGTAGATGTTTTATAGGTCCACAGGTAACTTAAACAGAGTTGACACAACCAGAAACCTTTTAAGGTAACAACATAATTAATTCGTAAGAGAATTAATGGAAATACCATCTGTGATATGATTAGCTTTTTATTCACATGCTACCAGTTTCGGTAACCGTAATCAGACTTCTATGTACATCCGTTTTTACAATACATCAGTCATCCTTAAAGTAAAAAGCAGTGCCACAATATGTGCTACCAAGTACTCTTAAGTTAAACAGTGTGACAAGTCCAATCACTTAAGAAAATCTCGTTATCAGTTATATTAAGGAAACAGTCTATTAATCATAGTTTACTCCAGTAACAAACTTAAATGTAAATTCCAAACGGCAACAAAACAATCCTGCTGCTCATTGGCAGTATTTAATCTTAGATAACGAATATTTTAGTCAACTGTCATGGACAAGTACAAAGGATCTCATCCCCGATATGTACAAACATACAAACAAATTGCGATCCAGAGGTACAGTAGCTGTCTAAGAACCTCAGTTTTTTATGTCTACCAAAGGTGAAAAGTGAAAACATGCCTTTAAAGAAACACTAAACGTAAAAATACAACGCGAAGAACAACAACCCGGTCTACAGAAAAACTCCTACAAGCTGTGCAAGTACTCTTTCATAAAACTGAACTGAAGTCTCCACTCACTGGCAGTTAGGATTACAAGACAAAACCGTTGTGATATCATCGGTCAGAAATTACTAGTACAGCCCTCCCCATGATACAAAGACATGTAAGAAAGGTGAACTCGATTCACGACCTGAAGCCGTGTTTTAACTTGTTAAACAGGGTACAACTAGTAGCCAGGTAACACGCAACTAACGCCAAGCCTAATTCAGCTATCTATGTGACAAATGCTTAGTAGCACATAAAAATGTATCACTTCCGACAAAGTAGTTCCTGTTCCGATCTAACCAGTGGCATCTCCATTCGTTCGATGTCTGTCATTTAGCCCACTTGACCGTTTCATACGAGCTCGAAACGTTGGAACAGGAGAATTTGCAAAACTAGCGCCGTTTCTGTGATACTGTAAGAGACTATGCAAATCTAAGCGCATCTTGATATGCGTAGTTCGATGACCCAAAGACAATAATACGCTAGTTCTGGCAGGTAAAGGAAATCAAATACCCTCACAGTGCCATTAACTAATACGGCATTAGACGGGTAATACAGGATATACATAAAATAAATACTGCAACATCTGGTACAGTTGAAAGGTGATACCTATATTAGACAATATATGAAAAATACTCGTAAAACAGACTCGCATGCAATATTGTGAAATTAGCAGCGTTGACGAAAAAACAAAGTTACGGGAAGCAAGACACTACCGTATTAACACGCGACATTGGCGTTATTTCACATTCCTCAGGCGGTTAACACGCCGCATGCAGTACCACAAAGTCTGTAGCTGTTTATTACATAACTCTTACATTAACAGACATGAAGCAAGTATCCAGAAGAACTAAAGTAACCATCCCTGCAATAATGTGTCAATAAATCTATGATTTACAAAGCCTCTGTGCACAACGACAGGACTACTTTGCAAAAGTATGCCTATATGGAACTGAGATAACTGAACAACAACGTTCCACGTATATCGTGTAGTAACACGCGAAGTATGGTACGTCAGGAACTACATACTTTGTAGGAACATGACGACAAGCCTAACTCGACCGGGGACATACCCAGTAGTACCACTTTATGTTTGTCATTTACCTAACTGGAAATACGTAACTTGCAACACCCTCCTCCCCTCCCTCCCATTTTACCCATCAACTTATACCGTGTGTAGGGCCGTCGTGCCAACCACGGGGATGAAGCTCATATGGAGACTTCCAGTGACACGACCTAGGTTCGCTTTCGTTGCCACGCAACTTAGAGCGCTGCGAGTTTATCAGTCCATCGTGTCAATTTCTTATTGGGTGATTTAAAGTCTTCCATATTTGTTATGGTTTCGTTCAAAACTGAAGCTGGTTTAATAGCACAGAGTTCCTAATCGCCTTCGGGTAAGAATGTTACTCTCTTTGATTCGCATTGTGAAAATATTGCTTGTAATCTGCTTGACATTTGCTTGCATCGGTAATATACACTCCTGGAAATTGAAATAAGAACACCGTGAATTCATTGTCCCAGGAAGGGGAAACTTTATTGACACATTCCTGGGGTCAGATACATCACATGATCACACTGACAGAACCACAGGCACATAGACACAGGCAACAGAGCAAGCACAATGTCGGCACTAGTACAGTGTATATCCACCTTTCGCAGCAATGCAGGCTGCTATTCTCTCATGGAGACGATCGGAGAGATGCTGGATGTAGTACTGTGGAACGGCTTGCCATCCCATTTCCACCTGGCGCCTCAGTTGGACCAGCGTTCGTGCTGGACGTGCAGACCGCGTGAGACGACGCTTCATCCAGTCCCAAACATGCTCAATAGGGGACAGATCCGGAGATCTTGCGGGCCAGGGTAGTTGACTTACACCTTCTAGAGCACGTTGGGTGGCACGGGATACATGCGGACGTGCATTGTCGTGTTGGAACAGCAAGTTCCCTTGCCGGTCTAGGAATGGTAGAAATATGGGTTCTATGACGGTTTGGATGTACCGTGCACTATTCAGTGTCCCCTCGACGATCACCAGAGGTGTACGGCCAGTGTAGGAGATCGCTCCCCACACCATGATGCCGGGTGTTGGCCCTGTGTGCCTCGGTCGTATGCAGTCCTGCTTGTGGCGCTCACCTGCACGGCGCCAAACACGCATACGACCATCATTGGCACCAAGGCAGAAGCGACTCTCATCGCTGAAGACGACACGTCTCCATTCGTCCCTCCATTCACGCCTGTCGCGACACCACTGGAGGCGGGCTGCACGATGTTGGGGCGTGTGCGGAAGACGGCCAAACGGTGTGCGGGACCGTAGCCAAGCTTCATGGAGAAGGTTGCGAATGGTCCTTGCCGATACCACAGGAGCAGCAGTGTCCCTAATTCGCTGGGAAGTGGCGGTGCGGTCCCCTACGGCACTGTGTAGGATCCTACGGTCTTGGCGTGCATCTGTGCGTCGGTGCGGTCCGGTCCCAGGTCGACGGGCACGTGCACCTTCCGCCGACCACTGGCGACAACATCGATGTACTGTGGAGACTTCACGCCCCACGTGTTGAGCAATTCGGCGGTACGTCCACCCGGCCTCCCGCATGCCCACTATGCGCCCTCGCTCAAAGTCCGGCAACTGCACGTCCACGCTGTCGCGGCATGCTTCCAGTGATAAAGACTGCGATGGAGCTCCGTATGCCACGGCAAAGTGGCTGACACTGACGGCGGCGGTGCACAAATGCTGCGCAGCTAGCGCCATTCGACGGCCAACACCGCGGTTCCTGGTGTGTCCACTGTGCCGTGCGTGTGATCATTGCTTGTACAGCCCTCTCGCAGTGTCTGGAGCAAGTATGGTGGGTCTGACACACCGGTGTCAATGTGTTCTTTTTTCCATTGTGTAGTGTAGTATAAATGATTTCATATTTGTTTATATTTCATGTAAATCATTAGCTGGTTTTATAGCATAGCGTTCTTTGGACATTTGCTCCTGCTTACGAATCCGCTAGCGAACTGCTCGATTTAACTGTGTTATAAGTTTGCTGTTTGTATTCTACTCTATTTTAGTTGCATCCATTTTTATGCTTTCTCGCTTTTAATGGTGATTTCCATATTAGCAGCTTTTGATGCAACTGTTATTCAATTTTTTTACACCTTGTCACGGAATGAGTATGGTTCCCTGCTTTGAATATTGTTTCGTCTTGTCACTGAACATGTTTTTTTAATATTAGTGACCGAGTACATAGTTATTGTACCAGGTATTGCTATGCAGCAAAAATATTCTGTCAAAGTGTATATTTGTACTGGGGATTGTTTGGCATACGTACTTCCACCATAGTTACTGGTATTGCATTAAGTGATCTCTAGTAATACAGCATTCACTAGTAGACCCAACGACGAGAGCATCAGAGCATGTCTTATGTGCTTTTAAATTTTCATTGGAGGGGAAGAACAAACGTAGGACATTGATTTCTGCTAAAGTGCATTCCATGGAGTACCTGCTAACATCGTGCGAGCGCATTTGAGTAACTACCGTTGCATTTGTAGCATTTCCAAAAAAGAATGGCTTGGTCAGTAAGACGACCATGTATGCTAAGTAGTGAGAAGGAACACAATTCAAAGCTGAAATACCTTGCCTACTCTATCCGTGACAAGATGAAGTTGAATATCAGTTCTTTTAGAAGCTGTTAACATGGAATTCTCCATTAAATGTGAGGAAGAACAAAAACGGATGTACAAAGTAAGATAAAGTAAAGTACGGAGAATGTACTTACATCCCCCTGAAATCGAACAGTTCACACACGGATCCTCAGGCAGGAACAAATGTCTACAGAACGCTGTACGGCGATCCCAGCTCCTGTTACATATGGTACAAAAACGAATATGTAATCACTTATTTCATACAATTTTACAGATGCATGCAAAAATAAAGCAGAGCATGGACGACGTACTGACAATGCAATTCGAAGAGTGCAACATATGCAAAGGTTGTAGTGAGGAACACAATGTCATGTTAGATGATTTTCATGTTTTAGCTTCTGACAAAGAGCAATTATTTCTACTTGAAACGGTCACAAGGTCGAAATGCAGAATTGGGTTTTAAAAATACTTTTGCAGTCAAAGGGCAGCCACAACAGCACTTACAAAAAGTCACAGAACTGTGCACGCCACCTATGTGAGGTTAATCTTGGTTTTTGACTGAAATTTCTCAAATATGTTATTTGAAAGGTCACAAAAACTTTTCGGTTTCTAGGCACGTTATTTATTGTTAAACTACGAGGCACTCTGATAAAGTATTCATGAAAAATATTTCGAATTAAAAATACGGATTTTCGCTTCATGTTTTCCCGCATACAAAATCCACTGTCAGGCCACTAGTTGCGCTGCTGTCGTTCTCCGTTTCCGTATCGTAAGACGGATTATGTCTTGATGTTCCATTTTGCCAACCGATAGACGAAAAGTTCTGCTTTTGCCACTGCGTGCGGGATTAAATGCTGTTGTAATATACATGACAGAGTGTAAGGCGGATGAAACTTTAATTCATAGAGCTTCTGGAGAAATCTAAAGACTGCAGATGGTTGTGAGAATCAGTAGTGCAAGAAGTATAACAACAAAGATGCAATAAATGATGTACTTGTTTTATTGTTTAATAAATCACAACGGTTTCGTGTGTCGTATAGATACAGTAAAAGATTTATATTTTATGAGAAAATGGACTGTAGCCGTGGTGTATGCCGGGGTTTGGGTTTTGCTTCCGATATTTAACGGAAATTAAATCTCAAAAGAAACATGCAGACAGATTAAATATTAAAACTTCCCGGCAGATTAAAACTTTGGGGAGGTGCTGGCTGAAGTAAAGCTGTGAGGACGTGTCGCGAGTCGTGCTTAGGTAACTCAGCTGGCGCGGTAGTTCGGGGTGTCTGGTCAGAGCTGTAGCTGCTCTGTCATAAAAAAATAATAAAAATACAAATAAACTCGGAGTGAAGGGATTATCAAGTCAAATGGCTCTTAGACTATGGGGCATAACTACTGAGGTCATCAGTCCCCTAGAACATAGAACTACTTAAACCTAACTAAGGACATCGCACACATCCACGCCCGAGGCAGGATTCGAACCTGCGACCGTGGCGGTAGCGCGATTCCAGACTGTAGCGCCTAGAACAGTTCGGCCAACCCGGCCGGCAAGGGATTTTCGATTAACTTCAGTGGATGTCATGTGACGTCCGCCGCGACCCAATGCAACGAACAAAAATAAATAAATAAAAGTAAAACGATGGTAGAGCACTTGCCCGCAAAAGGCACACGTCGCGAGTTCGAGCGTCGGTCTCCTACATCGTTTTCATCTGCCAGGAAGTTTCATTCTATATTATGTTTTAGGCTATACTTTAATCACATTTCCGGAAATATAACCTAAATAGCGAAATATGGACAGCCAACAGACTTTCATGTATAAAATATACTTACTTCTTTGTTAAAAGTGTTTAAAAAATCTAGCATATAAGCAACACTTCTACAACGAAGTGCAAAGTGTATTTTTTCTTCTGTTGTAACAGATACTAAAAGTTTCATTTTGTGTGCATCTGTTGTATTTATTAGATGATGTGCGCCGCCACCACATGTAGCCTTTCTTCTTCTAATCTGGAATGAATTTCTTAAAGTTACAGTGGCATCTTTTATGCTACGCACATAAACAGAGTAATATAGTTTACATGAACAACTTTTGCTTTATTTATTTAATTTTACTATTATATATTTTCTAAGGCAACTATAAATAATGTTGCGCTTTTGAGAAAACATTTTAAATAATCGCTGTGGGGATACAACTACACTGAATCTGACGTCCTTGTAACTTGTGACAGGGGCTAGAATCCATAATGTGGCTAACAGCCTCACCTCGCAGCTTACAGAATTTATCATGACTGTATCCTTTATAATTCAGAATGATTTGATACTGTTTAGCAGTCCGAAACACATTTTTCAACTATTCTTAGATAATTACGAATATCATCGGCTCCAAGTTCGTTCAGTATCAGAGAGTGGGTGGATTTCTATGTTTGCATTAGTCACGTTTTTTCTCGTCTTGTTGTCTCTAAAACAGCTCTTGAAGAGCATAATCTCAATGAACGCAACATAAGCAACTCACAATAACAGGGAGTCCCCGTAATCGCTGAGAGCAGTCGGTTAGTCGGTCGAATCCTGTGCAAACTCCCACGAAACTGGCCAGTCGGTCGGTCGGTACGAGCGTAGGTCCCTTAAGCCAACCTACATCATCACACACGTCCAAGAACACCTCATCTCTATTGAAAAGAAAAGAAGAAGAAGACCTCCAGAGCATCGTGGCAATTAGAAATGGCCCGGAGAACAGAGTTCCAGGGTACAAAGAAACACAGCAGACGAAAAGAAGTTACTAACCTGACAATAGCAGATGCTGAAAGTGACCACCATTCATCTGCTGGCATTATTGCACTATTGTTGCTGAAGATGGATCGCAGTTGGACTGCTGGAGTTACTGTAGTCTCACCTGAAATTAGGTGACCTGAGTGGCCAGCTAGAGCCGCGAGCAAACAAATCTCTGCTAACGACTATCACGCGTGCAGGTTGTGTAAATGTGCTCCAGGATTCGCCCGGCTGTACGGCCAGTTGCTCCATCCTGCCGGAAGTAATCGTACGTCTTTTCGTCTTTTCCTCCTCCGTTAATGCTGACACAGATTCACGTCCAATCGTACCCACTCGTCCAGGTCCCTTTGCCTGCCTCACCCTGTATGAAGCTACGTATAGTCTACTGTACACTTTGTATAAAGCTATGGTCTACTGCAGTCCCATACCTGTTTAAGCATGAAGAGCCCATTACACACGTCAAACAACTAAAAGTAGGAAGAAAATTCCGAACAAACAGGTCAGAGATGTAGCTTCACATGTAGGCTACATCGTTGGTTGTAATCACAGGCTATGTACTGAGTTAGTGTAGCGTACTGCGCATGCTCTCAACAACAAACTAGGCCAGTCTTGTGATTTTGGCAAGGTGCTGCTTGTCCACAGTTTGCGGTAACATGTGAAGATAAAATTTATACATGATATTCTGATTAAGTTTCTCCACTTTATGCACGATCTGAAATCCTTGTATGTCGATTATCTTTCGTTGGTCAGGGTCCATAGACATACAGTATTTTTTTGGAAGGAACTTCCGCCATTTTACTGTTAATCGTTCATTTATTTTACACAATCATGATTCCGGCTTTAAAGTCATTCTCAAGTGCATATTAAAACGTTGATAGATGCCTGATCTGTCTGTGCCCTGTCACTGTTGAAAAAATGTAAATAAAGTAGAATTTGAATTATGATACTGAGTTGTTCACATTTTTAAACCAACATCAGTTCCTAGTATCGAATCATTAAGATGTCTGTAAAACGTGTATACAAAGTTTCACCGTTCTTCTGAGAGTGATCTATCTGTAACAGTAAAGTAATAACAAAATACGCTAAGCGCCACACGAGCTAAAACGAGCCGTCCAGAAATCATGTCACATGAGCTGCAGAAAATGTTGCAGACAGAATTCTCGTTCTGCTCATCTGAGTCCTCACTTCACAGCTATTTATACTCTACGGATGTAATATTCCCAGGTGAACCCACTGGGGCTATTATCAACGTCAGACAATATATCGAACTATTACAATGGACTGACAGGCATTACTAATAACCTGACTGAAGAAGGCTTATGTCAGGCACAGGAAGTGTTGTAGCAATACTTATGCACGATGCGCGCATGCCTAAAAATGAAATACGTAAGACACATCACGAACTAATGTAAAGCTAGGTTGGCAAGTCAGTGAACAAAAGGTCGTATCGTATGAAATGGAACGAACTATAACATCTCGTTGCCTACCGTCATAAACACTGGCAGTCCCCCTGACATAAATTAGAGCAATTTACACTGCATTAATAGGTCATGAAGCCCCTATAATAAATAAAGCACAACGGATTTAATGAACTTTGTATAACGACATCAGTTTTCAATAATCCCGCTTTCAGTTGAGAATTACAATGTGTCCATGGAAACCACCTTTACTCTTTCAGACCTAGAGGCCTGTTTACTAGACATCGGTCGCTTTTAGTTTTGTACTTCTGTTCTCTTCTGTCTCCAGAACGGTGTACTACATCGGAAAACAATGATGACGGCAGATTAATTGCAAACTGCTCCTAGTGAGTCGTATTTATGTATAAATTACTGCAATATGCACACTTTCTGGAGCTCAAATGGTGCAAATGGCTCTAAGCACTATAGGACTTAACATCTGAGGACATCAGTCCCCTCGACTTACAACTGCTTAAACCTAACTAACCTAAGGACATCACACACATTCATGCCCGAGGCAGGATTCGAACTTGCAACCGCAACAGCAGCGAGGTTCCGGACTGAAGCGCCTAGAACCGCTCGGCCACAGTGGCCGGCTTCTGGGACTCAGAAAATATATTTAGAAAGAGCCAACTGTGAAGTTAATGGTAAGAAAGGTGAGACTATTAATATACTTGAACAGTTGGAACAATAAATGTCGTTGTCCAAAATTCTGGGCTTCAGTACGGCGCAGTGAACGCTACGAGATAATGGCTGTTTTTAGTCCACTATTCTCTCTTTGCGCTCATTGAAGTAACGCCTCATTTCCCTTTTGCTTCGTAACATGCAGTTTGAGCTTGTAAATTATTTTAGGGAGATTGTCCTGTAATTAGTGATGTATCTTTCGGTGTTTTCATCAGTGATACGTGTCCCAGTTTTCTTGCATTATGTTTTGTTTACGGATCACAAGCAGTTGAATGATAGAGCAAATCCAGATCACATTACGGAGACCCTGTAGTTGTTATAACGAGATGTTTCTGATAGGGATATCAATATATCAGACGGAAAGTAGTCTTGAGAACATTCCACCTGCTGTTTGTCAAAAAAAAAAGGACAGGATGTGAAAAAATAACTGCAAAAAGGATGTGTTGATCACACAGAAGGTATTCACGGGACATGCAATGGAGGAAGTTTCATTTCAAGATGATCTTGAATTTGAAACCACATCCCAAATGTAGATCAATGCAAGGATAGAGGTAGATGTAAAAGCACACCCCTGTCAAAGGAAAAAAAGAGGTTCAAAATATATTGTTAACATCTGCCTAAAATAGCATGCAAATTGCTTTGTGTCATATGAAACACTAGTAAATTTTTTTATCTGTTTATGTTCAACTTACTTATTGTCTTACGTATGATAAATATCATTAGTTGAAAATTACTGATATTATGTACTGATGCCAGAATTTTATAAAAAATTTGACTTTGGTATAGATTTTCCAAAATTAGTAATGTTTAAAATATTTAACTGTTGACTTCTTATTTCGCATCCTCAACAATCTCCATAGTCTGATATCAAATGAAATGGACAACTTTTTATTTTTTAAATCAAGTATGAAAATTTCATTATTTTCTCAAATATACAATAAATAGGTCCATATAAACATCAACAGATACAAAAATCGTTTTTTCTATTTTTAAAGTAATTCAGTACTGAAGGGTATGATGAGTCACCCTCCTCTAACATTAGCTTTTGTTTTTTATAGAGATAACTGATACCATGTATTCTATAGATTCTTGCATATGTTAAAATTATCTCAGTTGTTTCACTAAAAGAGTTCATATGATTTTATATATGCTGAAGTATATTTTAGGCACAAATGTAAAAAAAGAAATTAATGTATTACAATCTATGTATACTAACAGTTATAATTTCTCTTCTTTAAAAATAATTGAAATTACATAATTTGTCACATACTTCAAATTCATATCATTAATTCTACAATCTAATGCTAATTATTAAATACATTTTAAGATTGATTTACAAAATAATGATATATTTTAGCAAAGATCCTTCTTTGGTAAAGAAATTTTGTAAACTCTTTTGCTTTGTAAGCTCTTTGGAATAATGAGAATATTGCAGAATGTAGGTAGTGGTTGACATGCCTCTGATGGAAGCAGAAGTTTGTCACCAACAATATAATTATTGGTTTTTTAATGTGGAAAATGTAAAAAAGGTTGTGATGTTGAAAGATGTAACAAAGAATAAAATTCAAGAATAATACAGGCAAAACTTCATCAGTTATTTAGTCATCATAACATACAAAACCGATATTTCAGCTGCAAGAATGTACCCCTAGATAAGACTTTAGTCCATCGACAACAACAACGAGATAAGTATAAAGTTATTCTTTTGTGTATCTTACGGCTCTCTAAGCTTTCAAAATTTGTGCAGAAACAGAGAAAATTAATAGTGATCTGTGGGAGGGTAGCATTACAAGGGGACAAAATGTAATGTAAGTTTGATACCAAGTATCTACACTCCTGGAAATGGAAAAAAGAACACATTGACACCGGTGTGTCAGACCCACCATACTTGCTCCGGACACTGCGAGAGGGCTGTACAAGCAATGATCACACGCACGGCACAGCGGACACACCAGGAACCGCGGTGTTGGCCGTCGAATGGCGCTAGCTGCGCAGCATTTGTGCACCGCCGCCGTCAGTGTCAGCCAGTTTGCCGTGGCATACGGAGCTCCATCGCAGTCTTTAACACTGGTAGCATGCCGCGACAGCGTGGACGTGAACCGTATGTGCAGTTGACGGACTTTGAGCGAGGGCGTATAGTGGGCATGCGGGAGGCCGGGTGGACGTACCGCCGAATTGCTCAACATGTGGGGCGTGAGGTCTCCACAGTACATCGATGTTGTTGCCAGTGGTCGGCGGAAGGTGCACGTGCCCGTCGACCTGGGACCGGACCGCACCGACGCACGGATGCACGCCAAGACCGTAGGATCCTACGCAGTGCCGTAGGGGACCGCACCGCCACTTCCCAGCAAATTAGGGACACTGTTGCTCCTGGGGTATCGGCGAGGACCATTCAAAACCGTCTCCATGAAGCTGGGCTACGGTCCCGCACACCGTTAGGCCGTCTTCCGCTCACGCCCCAACATCGTGCAGCCCGCCTCCAGTGGTGTCGCAACAGGCGTGAATGGAGGGGCGATGAGAGTCGCTTCTGCCTTGGTGCCAATGATGGTCGTATGCGTGTTTGGCGCCGTGCAGGTGAGCGCCACAATCAGGACTGCATACGACCGAGGCACACAGGGCCAACACCCGGCATCATGGTGTGGGGAGCGATCTCCTACACTGGCCGTACACCTCTGGTGATCGTCAAGGGGACACTGAATAGTGCACGGTACATCCAAACCGTCATCGAACCCATCGTTCTACCATTCCTAGACCGGCAAGGGAACTTGCTGTTCCAACAGGACAATGCACGTCCGCATGTATCCCGTGCCACCCAACGTGCTCTAGAAGGTGTAAGTCAACTACCCTGACCCGCAAGATCTCCGGATCTGTCCCCCATTGAGCATGTTTGGGACTGGATGAAGCGTCGTCTCACGCGGTCTGCACGTCCAGCATGAACGCTGGTCCAACTGAGGCGCCAGGTGGAAATGGCATGGCAAGCCGTTCCACAGGACTACATCCAGCATCTCTACGATCGTCTCCATGGGAGAATAGCAGCCTGCATTGCTGCGAAAGGTGGATATACACTGTACTAGTGCCGACTTGAGCATGCTCTGTTGCCTGTGTCTATGTGCCTGTGGTTCTATCAGTGTGATCATGTGATGTATCTGACCCCAGGAATGTGTCAATAAAGTTTCCCCTTCCTGGGACAATGAATTCACGGTGTTCTTATTTCAATTTCCAGGAGTGTATATCTCAGACACAAAACACAATGTAGTACATTGTGTTTGGTACACAATATAGTACATAATACAACGCAATAAAATGAACGATAAAAGCTGTACATACTTTCTTCACAATTGTAGGGATGTGGGTACGATTGTCCCTGGTAATGTACATCACGAAGTTAAGTCACCGTAGTGTCAGGAATACTGAAAACACCGCTATACCTCTATGTGTTAATTTCATTAGGAATTGTGAAAACAATCTAAGAATTGCCCATTATTCGATTCAGTTTGTTCGCAAAATAAATTCGTGGATTCGGTTTGTAAAGTAATGTAGAGCTCTAAATCTTCTAGATTATCCATGGGGACCCCTTTGTGTACAATACCTAATATCTTAAGACTATCGTATATGCTTGTAAATGCATGCTTTTCAGACCGCATGTGGTCTTTAAATTTAGAGTATCTAATGGTGTTAAGGGCCGCATATTTGTGGCACCTCTCTTTAACGTTCTCCCTGTGTGGAGTATGTACAGGCAATCACAATTACTGATACACTCCCGATTTCAAACAAGGATCGTAATCTTCTGTTGAATGTGATAGTAATTTGGGTAACGTAATATTAATCTTGAAACCAATTCTGACATTCACGCTATGGAATGCTTGAGTCACTTTTACTGAAATTGGGCTAATGTATGATATGCTGGAATAGATCTTCTGTTTGGTTGCATTCCGATCGAGTGAGAAATCTTTCTTACGATTTTCGTGTATAACTGTCAACAACATTAGGTTGGAACCCAGTGTTAAAAGTAATGTCGTTCAACGCATCTGTCTCATACCCTCTCTCTCTGTCTCTCTTCATGTTGTAACATAATTTTAATAAACCTATTAACCACGCTACAGAAAAACGTCATTCTGTACCTATAACAATGCGTTGAGTTGGGTTGGAAAACGTGGAATTTTTTTGTGAGACATCGTGGAATATTTGCGCTTCAACCTTTACAGGTTCATGAATTTCCGATAGGTGGTAAAGCTATACGTAGCTAACAAAATGGCGTCTGTACCGCAGGTGCATTCCAAGCCCAGAGCTGTCATTGAGGTTCTTTTGTCGGAAAACCATAGCATAACATGTATTCATATACGCTTCCGGTATGTTTACGTAGAGACGACTGTGAAGAAAAACGTGGTTAGTCAGTGGGCGAGGCGTCTGACATCAATGCAACAAGACCTGCTCCCATGTGCCAGCTGGCCACACACAGCTGTAACACCTGCAATGTTGGAATGCGTAGACACTTCAATTTCAGATGATGGACGGATCGCAATCAAACCATTTTTGCTCAGTTGGACGTCTCTATTGGTAATACTGCACAACCGAGAGGAGGTTACAAAACTTCTTCATCTCTACAACCCAGATGGCACATCTTCCTACTTCCATCTCTTTGTCGCAATGAAGGATCCACTCCACAGGTAGTAGTACATCGATGACGGGAAGGCTATTGATGTTCCAAGACGTTGGCTCTGACATCAACTAGAAGGTATTCAGACGCTCACGGTAAAATGGCATAAGGCTATCGCATTGAAAAAAGATTAGGTTGCAAAATATTGTACTGTATCCAAAAGATTGTGGAATAATGTAATGTACTGGAATCCTGAATAAACTCAAATTGCGTTGCATTGCTTATTGATCAGCCCTCACAGTTGTATGATAGTAACAGTTCAAGATCTCTTACAAATTCATCTATTTCTCCCAGTGACATACGAGTACATTTGTACTGTGAGAAATTCTTTTTTACCAGCATAATAGCTTCATCTAATGGCATATTAGTGTGTGAGTCTTTTATGTACAGCGAAGTCCGTTTATAGCTTATTGGGGAAATAATTTATTTAATTTTATTCACCAAATCATATGTATTGAGGATGGCAAATTTTTGTTAGAAAACATACTTTCTGATCTAAATTTCATTTAATTTGGCGATAAAATTATACGCTTAATTCCCTATATACAGTGGCTAACAGTTGGCCTCACTGGAAATTCTGTTTGTGGATCTTAGGTTGAACACAAAAGCGAGATACATGTGCCTTCAGCACGCATTTGATCTGCTTAGTGCATGCCCATGTTGCGTCATTGTCCAAATACACGATGTCGTTATTATAGCAGCTCCCTTATTTTCATAATCCACTGGTCAGCATATAAGATATCATGGCAGTTTCCTTTTGTCCACCTTAATAATTAATGGTTCGTGTTCTCTCAGTTTCACATTAATATTACATCCTACTTTCTCCTCCTCATCTGACTTTCCGCTACACATTTCTGAATTCTTAGCATACTTATTGACAGATAGCTCAGCAACTCTGCTATAAAGCTAACACATTTGTATTTTAGTTAACATTGCAACACTAAATGCTCTCTTTTCTACGGTTACTATGATTTAAATATCCTTTTTTGTAATGTTTTGTTTATAAAATAATTGTTCCTATTTTTAACAACACGAATTCCTCGATACTGTAATTAATACCTGTATGCATAACAACTGTGTCAGAAAATATGTGACTACTAAGTGTGTAATATACCCTGTGTAGTAAGCCATGTCAAAATGGTTCAAATGTCTCTGAGTGCTATGGGACATAACTTCTGAGGTCACCAGTCCCCTAGAACTTAGAACTACTTAAACCTCACTAACCTAAGGACGTCACACACATCCATGCCCGAGGCAGAATTCGAACCTGCGACCATAGCGGTCACGCGGTTCCAGACTGTAGCGCGTAGAACCGCTCGGCTACTCCGGCCGGCAAGCCTTATCTATGTCAGACTGTACATCCACAGATGAAAAAAATTCGCAACACCTGAAGCACCTGTACGACATAAAATTTGGTAGGCGAATATCTACGTCCGAAACATGATGTCTATTCAGATTTTGTGCCAGTTACTACTACTGCCACTATGAGGTTGCAAATCCAAATCAGGTTTTCTTTAAATACACACTGTAAAGGTCGTGAGCGGTAGTTACTTTTGAGATGGTACATGATAAGCTGATGTTACTCAAGAATGTCTTTAAGGTGACAAAGAGGTCGTTATCGATATCTTACTGAGTTTGAACGAGGTCGTGGTCACGAGAATGTACGGCCGCAAGAAGATACGTTCCGGACTGACACTTGGCACTACCGAGAGGTAAGACCACCGTGTTCGGCGTATGGAACAGCCGCATCGTACTGGATCTGCAACAACAACTAAGCAGCAGTTGGCACCACAGTGACACAACGAGCTGTTACAAATCAATTACTTCAAGGACAGCACCAAGCCATACGGCCTACAGCGTATATTCCACTAACACAAACCACCACCATTGGAGGACAAGGTAGAGGTATGCTCTGTTTTCTGATGAAAGCTGGTTCAGCCTTGTTGCTAGTGATGGCCGTGTGTTGGTTAGAAGGAGGTCAATTGAGGGCCTGCAACCTCCCTGTCTGCATCTTAGACATACTGGTGGCGATTTCGTATAGCAGCATGAGCACCTACCCCGACTGCAAAAATGAACTTCAGTCTGGTGATTCGACATGTTATGCTGCCGTTCTTGAACAGCATTCCAGGGGGTGCTTTCCAACAGGATAACACTAACCCACTTACCGGTATTGTAATCCAACATGCTCTATAGAGTTTCGACGTGTTACCTAAGCCTGCTCGATCACCGGGTCTGCCACTAAATGGTCACATATGGGACATCATCAGACGACAATGCCAGATCATTCACAAACAGCATTAACGGTTCAAGTATTGACCGACCAAGTGCATCAGGCATGGAGCTCCATCCCAAAAACTAACATCCAGCACCTGTGCAACACGATGCTTGGACGTTTTCGTGCTTGTATTCAACATCCTGGCGGTTGCACCGGTTATTAATGTTCCAGAGTTCAACATTCGCAATCGCGTATCTCACACATGCACTAACCTGTGATATTGCAATATTAATCACTTAAATGCGTTACCTAGACAAATGAATTCCCGTAAATTCATTTCAGTACATTGATTACTTTTTGGTGTTGCGATTTTTTTTCTGACTGTGCCTTTTCTTTTTGTGATTATTGATCACAGTTTGCATCTTCTGTTCAACAACAATAAAATAAAATTGTCTCTGTGTACGTGTTTACTTAACTGTAAATGATCTAAATAAATCTGTTTCAAACACAGTCACTCTTTTGATACAAATATTTAAGTTCCAATTTTAGCTATGGTTCTTCGTTATATCGTTTTATTTTCTGTCATATTGTGTTACATCCTCTTCTTCTCACTTGTGCATAATAAGGAGCAACATTTTCTCAGATGCAACTCTTGTTGAAGTGAATTGCTCTTGACACTTTCATGAGCTTCATCTTGTTTGCCGTAAAACCATGGATTTGTCCCAGTAGCTGGAAAGGTATCACCAACATTCATATGGCTATATCTTACCTGCAATGTCTGAAGGGATTTCATGGAGTGGCTCTGCCTTGTGATGCTAATTACAATGACTGCTATCTTCGCTTCAGTTTTACCAAAGAATAAATGCGTTTTTGCAGTACTGATCACAGCGAGAGTCAATGAGGTTCTGGAAGAGACCCACCACATTGCCGAGACTTGCTGTACGAGGTCTCTCGGTTGAGGATTGATGGCACGAACAGCTCCATAGTGGTGGTCACACAGATTCTCGATTTGGTTTAAATCCGAGAAGTTTGGTGGCCAGGGGAGTTCGATAAACCCATCCAGGCGCTCTTCAAGCCGCGCATGTAGAGAGAAATTTGTGTAAGCTGTTGCATTGTCCTGCTGGTAGATCCCATCGTGCCTAGGAAAAGGAAACTGCATATAAAGGTGGACACGGTCCCCAAGCATAGATGCGTACTTGTGTTGGCCCGTTGTGCGTTCCACAGTGACGAGATCACCCAGGGAACACATTTTCCAGACACGAACGCTCTCTCCTAGTGCCGACGATTATTGAAGGTTGTGCTTTCACACAATTCACTCTATCTGTCCGAGGGAGCGTGAAACGTGACACCTGAAATGGCTACCTTTCTTCAATCAGCAGACGTCCAGTTGTGGTCCAGGCGTGCAAATTCCAGCCTTCCTCGTCGATACACAGCTGCCAGCACGGTGTAAGAACTAGGCACCTGTTGAAGAGGCCCACATACAGCAACATTCACTGAACGGTCATTGAGGGGAAATTGTTGGTAGCCATTTGGTTCATCTGGACAATCATTTGCTCAACAGTTGAACGTCTTTTCGCTCGTGCATGTCACTGCAGCAGTAACTCATCCCAGTCATCTATGGCTTCGCACGAATAGCACAAGTATCTACAACCGGAAAACTTACATCCAGTAGCACCAATAAATGATATACCTTCATCGTGAATCTGTCTATTAGTGAAAACTATATCGAAATCCCTAGAGTAGTTCTGCAGATTACCCTTCTGATGCAGAGAGGAAAACATAGCGAGGGTCTGTAATTTAGTAATACTAGAATGATACCTTCACGGAATACTAAACATTCTTAGCCCACCCAGTTAGCCGTGCAGTCTAACGCACAGCTTTCCGGGTGGGAAGGCTTGCCGTTCCCCTGCACGAATCCGCCCAGCGGATTAGTGTCGAGTTCTGGTATGCCGGCCAGTGTGTGGATGGCTTTTAAGGAGGTTTTCCATCTGCCTCGGCGAATGCGAGCTGGTTCCCCTTATTCCGCCTCAGTTACACTATGTCGGCCATTGCTGCGTACTTTCTCCCCGTACGCGTACACCATAATTACTCTACCACGTAAACATTGGAGTTACACTTGTCTCGTGTGAGACGTTCCCGGGGGATCCATTGGGGGCCGAACAGCACAATAACCCTGGGTTCGGTTTGGGGTGGCGCTTGGATGAGTGGACTGCTGTAGCCTGTTTTGGGCTACGGCGGGGACGAAGCCTCTCCGTCGTTTCTAGGTCCCCAGTTCTGTACAATACAATACATTACAAACATCCTTAGCCGAAAATACTAGTAACAACATGTGTATCACCCATGGGTAATATTTCTTCACCATTCAAAACCAAAAAGAAGAAAAGCCCACCATGAGCCGCCCTACTGAACACTTGTTCCTGATCTGCATCCTCAGCACTCATTGCTATCAAAACATACCGCTATAGAAATACAGGAATTTATTTCTGATGGGAGCTATGTAATGAACAATATCTTCCTTATCTCCACATCGAAACTGTACGTGCACAGAATCACTTGTCTGCGCTGATTTCAGTTGTTTCCAATATACAAAGCGTAAATACTACACATTGCCCTGCTCCTTTGCATATAAATCGGTTTTCGTTAAATATTTCCGTGCTATCGACAGTAATAACTCAATTTCTACTTCTTGTATACTCCTCGAGTGGCAATAAATATTGTAAATATATAAAATACAACTATAAAATTATACAGTTGATGTGATGATCATCAGTCTGAGGCAAAAGTCTGATGCAGCTCACCACATTAATCTATCCTGAGCAAGCCTCTTCATCTCTGAATAACTAATGCAACCTACATCCATCTGAACCTGCTTACTATATTTCTGGCATTTTCTCCCTCTCCAGTGTGTAACCCCCCACTCTCCACTCCATTACTATTCTTTGATCCATCAGTATGTGATGTATCAGTCAATTCTTTACTTAGTCAAGTTGTGTCTTAAATTTCTGTTCTCCCTAATTTGATTCAGTGCGTCCGCATTAGTTATTTCATTAACCCAGCAGCGTTCTTCTGTAATACCACGTTTAAAAAGCTTGTATTTTCTTTCTGCCCGAACGTTTTTTGTTCACTTTTCACTCCCATACAAGGCTACATTTCAGATAAAATACCTTCAAAAGATTTCCTAAGATACAAATTCGTATTACATGTTAACAAAGTTCTTTTTCAGTTTTTTTTTCTGAAGATTAAATGACATTTATATAGCGATGCTAAACCTCTAATGATATGAATATGCCGTGATAATCAATATTTGCGTCCAACTGCGATTCTCAGTTTCTCATTCTTGTATTATATGTCATCTTCACTTCGGTCATCGACAGTTATTTGCCTATACTAACAAAAAAAATGATATACTACTCTAGCTTCTTATTCACTAACTTCCTCAGCACACCCTAATTTTACTCGCCACATTCCAGTAGATTTATACAAATACAACTTGTAATCTTTTTTTAAGGCACTAACCTGGGTGGATTCAGGTTATCTTATCAATAAGGTTGAGGTTACGGATGTGAAAGTAGCTAGGATGATTGCAGATCCACAATGAGGAAAAGAAAGAAAAACTGGGAATGAACTCTATAAATGTAGCAGTCAGGGCGAACAGGCTTAGATGGTGGGATCAATTTACACGCATGGGAGAAGCAAGGTTACCCAAAAGACACATGGTTTCAGCAGTAGAGAGTAGGAGGGGTCTGGGTAGACCGAGGGCAAGGTACCTGGATTCGGTTAAGAATGATCAGGAAGTAATAGGCTCAACATCAGAAGAGGCACCAATGTCAGCACTGAATAGGGTATCATGGAGGAATCTTATAAGGGGAACTCTGCTCCAGTCTGAACGCTGAAAGGCATAATCAGTCTTAAATGATGATGATAATGATGATGATGACTATTTCCACCGATCAACTCCTCTTCCAGTTCTTTGCCATCTCTGACCAAACTAAAATGTAAAAGTTGTGTGACTATGGCCTCCAGTCGGGTAGACCGTTCGCCGGGTGCAAGTCTTTCGATCTGACGCCACTTCGGTGACTTGCGCGTCGATGGGGATGAATTGATGATGATTAGGACAGCACAACAACCAGTCCCTGAGCGGAGAAAATCTCCGACCCAGCCGGGAATCGAACCCAGGCACTTAGGATAGACATTCTCTCACGCTGACCCCTCAGATACCGGGGGCGGAATGACCTAAATTATAACGTCATAAGAAAAACTCCAGTTCCTTCGATTCCCATTATTGTAGTCTGCTTTCTGTGCAAAGTGTTAATAACATTTTGCTTCCTGTATTGTAAAACCACTACCTTCAAGATTTTAAGCGAGTTGTCCAGTCAACAGATTATTACAACCCAATCCGAAAGAATACTATTACTTTCAAGGGCTTACAAAAGCTTCATTAATAATGAAGAAGGGGCAGAGATAGGTTTGCAGTACAAAGCTTACTTCTATCTCAGAGCAATATTGATTTCTGGGAAATTTAAGGGCTCCGTGGGAGAACCTTTCTGGCAGTAGTGTTCAAAAGCTGTAGATGAAAGTATCACTAGTAATGAAAATTTTAATAAGGCGGGAAGTTCCCCTGTTGTCATGTAGCCAAATAGTTAAGGAGACCGGTCGAGAGAACTGATAATCCTGATTTGATTCCCACCTGACACAAATTTTGATTATCACCACATATTTATCACATTACAGATACAGAATACCTAAACAGATTTCAGAGGTTACATCTTATGCCACGACACTGTCACTTTATTTCTTTCCTATTGATGCAGTCATTTGATCTCACTGATTCTAATTCATTTCGTTACATATTCTTTTCACAATGCGTCGACAGGATTTTACTCCCACATGTTTTGGTGGACAGATACATTTACACCACTGAGTTGTAGGTGCTGATTCATGGTGCATCTAAATGTACTTAACCCATGTTGCGGTAAACGATATTGGTAGGTAACATACAGAACAAAATTGCCACTTATATGCATTTCACTCAATAATACTGTATTAAGCATACATACTTCCGCGTCTGTTGTGAAGTAGACAATTTTGCTGCTATGTGCAACACAGGCAAAATGCATGGCAGAAACGCATAAAACCGATATCGGTATCGACCTTTCACCTGAATATGAAATTCTCTAAATATAAAATTTATTAAATAAATGATATTTTGTCCTGTATGCAGATATTTTAGGTTTAATTAAATTTTTAACAACCACAAACTTAACTTTGAGAGCACTACGAATGTTGTTAGAATTTCTTATGTCCGCTACATATTCTAAAGAGTAAGAACACGAAACCAGGAATTGGAAGACACAGATTTATTCAACAACAAAAAGCGGCCCCCAATGGATCCCCCGGGAACGTCTCACACGAGACAAGTGTAACTGGAACGTGAGCCTACCATACATTAATAACCTTCAGGACATTTGACGACGAACGCTCCTCGCACAAAACGCCATAGAATTCCACAGAAACGCAATTTTATATTTTCAGTGCTAGAATGTAAATAATGAAAAGATACCTCAGCACAACATGCTTTTAATGAAAACACAATAACTGCCTCTGACCACATTTATTGCCACACGTTTGACACAGGATGTTCCATTAAATTGGTCAAAAATTCAAGTAAGTTCATGCTTTCATCACTCGAAATGGCGAATGCACGTAGGAGCAATGTTCTAAATTTTGCGATGGACTTTATTTTCTTCTTTCCTCTAAAGACCGAGAATCAAATTTTATTTCACATAACATTATCATTAGTGAGGTTACTTCTACAGATGTCTGTAAGTAAAATGGCTCTCGCCTATAAACTGCGAATTGATTGATTATCTTTTAGAAATGCCGTGGGCATTTGGAAATACTTCCCACATGACTAGCGGTTGTGACAAGCAATGCAGGTTGTCTGTATGGCAGAGCAATAACGTCATCAATGACCTTGAGCGCGCATGACAGCATCAAGACGACAGATGGCCAGAAATTTGAAAATACAAGGTAGTGGTGGTGGGATATTTAAAAAATGCAGGTGGGGATATTTAAAAATGAGAGGAGGTGAACTCATCCTAGTTGTACTTTGTATCCTCTCCACCTCGCACTACACACCTCCCTCTGCAGCAACTAACACGTAGTATTGAAATGAGGTAGCCAACCGCTTGGAATGCGTAAAATCACGCTAAGTTCAAAGATATGCAGTATTTCCATACTGAAAATTATGTAAGCTTCACTTAAATTGCCTATACGAGGTGCATTGAAGTTCTAAGGCCTCCAATTTTTTTCTAATTAACTACTCACCCGAAATCGATGAAACTGGCGTTACTTCTCGACATAATCACCCTGTAGACGTACACATTTTTCACAACGCTGACGCCATGATTGCGTGGCAGCGGCGATGGCTTCTTTAGAAGTCTGTTTTGACCACTGGAAAATCGCTGAGGCAATAGCAGCACGGCTGGTGAATGTGCGGCCAAGGAGAGTGTCTTTCATTGTTGGAAAAAGCCAAAAGTCACTAGGAGCCAGGTCAGGTGAGTAGGGAGCATGAGAAATCACTTCACAGTTGTTATCACGAAGAAACTGTTGCGTAACGTTAGCTCGATGTGCGGGTGCGTTGTCTTGGTGAAACAGCACACGCGCAGCCCTTCCCGGACGTTTTTGTTGCGGTGCAGGAAGGAATTTGTTCCTCAGAACATTTTAGTAGGATGTACCTGTTATCGTAGTGCCCTTTGGAATGCAATGGATAAGGATTACGCACTCGTTTTCCCAGAACATGGACACCATCATTTTTTCAGCACTGGCGTTTACGCGAAATTTTTTGGTGGCGGTGAATTTGTGTGCTTCCATTGAGCTGACTGGCGCTTTGTTTCTGGGTTGAAAAATGACATCCACGTCTCATCCATTGTCACAAACGACGAAAAGAAAGTCCCATTCATGCTGTCGTTGCCCGACAACATTGCTTGGCAACATGCCACACGAGCAGCCATGTGGTCGTCCGTCAGCATTCGTGGCACCCACCTGGATGACACTTTTCGCATTTTCAGGTCGTCATGCAGGATTGTGTGCACAGAACCCACAGAAATGCCATCTCTGGAGGCGATCTGTTCAACAGTCATTCGGCGATCCCCCAAAACAATTCTCTCCACTTTCTCGATCATGTCGTCAGACCGGCTTGTGCGAGCCCGAGGTTGTTTCTGATTGTTGTCACACGATGTTCTGCCTTCATTAAAATGTCGCACCCACGAACGCACTTTCGACACATCCATGACTCCATCACCACATGTCTCCTTCACCTGTCTATGAATTTCAAATTGGTTTCACATCACGCAAATTCAGAAAACGAATGATTCCACGCTGTTCAAGTAAGGAAAACGTCGCCATTTTAAGTATTTAAAACAGTTCTTATTCTCGCCGCTGGCGGAAAAATTCCTTCTGCCGTACGGTGCTGCCATCTCTGGAACGTATTGACAATGAAGGCGGCCTCATTTTAAAACAATGCGCATGTTGAATGCGCCTCGTAAATGGCGTCTTATTCAAAAGTAGCTGTCTCTGTATTGTGTAAAATTTCTTGAAATCCAGGGACATAAAACACACACACACATAGCATACCTTGTAGTTTTTGGGTGTGTACTTTATTTACAATAAAATAGCTCGCTATCATCATTCTTCACGTGCAAGTGAACCAAGCTAAGGTTTAACCATTATGTAGAAGTATGAAATACATATTATCTAATGTCAATGTGATTATTTTCATTGATTTTTGTTCGAAATTTTGTGCAACTTAGAATAAATTATATTCCGCACAGTCGACGTTTCATTATCAGTTAACAGACATTTCTGATCATCACCAACGCTAAGCTCTATTGCTGATGAGCACTTTTCGCTATTCACTCTATGCATTACGCATTGTGTCCTCGTTTCAGGAGCATATGTTATTTCTGTCAGTCGGATGAATTTTGCAATAATTTAACCTGACATCTTTAATCAAACCAACTTTCTTTTTATTGACTTGTGGGATGTTGTAAATGTTATTATCAGGATAAATTGCAGTGTCAGGTCAACCATGCACATAATTTTTAGTGACATTTGATAATTAGGCTATCTGTGTCTGTGTAAAACATTTTAACATTTTTTGACTCAAACTTATTCAAAGTATAGCAATAAAAAAATCTACAATCACTGATAACATCTAAAATAGCCATTCCAGTAGCTATAGGCTTACAAAAGAATGTGAAGCCTACTTAATTTAACTGCAAACAAACTTCAGGAAGAACGACACTGCTCTTTAACTCTAGCCTTCTAATCAAAGCAGAAGTTTCATATTTCCTTTCCTGTGCATTACTTGTTTCACATCTTCCATTTTTCGCCCATATCGCAAAGTTAAGCCGAAAACAATACCATTCATGGGTTTAAAGAATATATTCTAAATCGTTCTTATCCAGTGAATTTCGTGTAGAATAATAATATTCTTCAATCGCTGCTTTAAATTGCTACAATGAACCTACAAGTGTTTCTTACTGTATAATGTGGAAATGAGCTTCTTTGGCACTCCTGACTTCTTGATACGATGCGGTGGTAGAATTTTCTCTGGACATAATGGTAAAAACGAATGAAATTCATGGTAATTTTTTGGATACGTGAGACCCACTTATACAATGTATCTTACCTCTGACACATGGTATGGACATTATATGAAATCCGTCCATGACATCCATGCAAAAACAGAGAGAGGTAGGACCAAACAGTGATCATCTGTGTAGACTTAACATCGAGGTATCACTACAGAACCAAAGAAATTGGTACACCTGTATAATATATTATAGGTACCCGCGAGCACGCAAAAGTGCCACAACACGACTTGGAATGTTCTCGAAAATGTCTGTAGTTGTGCTGAAGGGAACTGACACTGTGAATCCTGCAGGGCTGTCCATAAATCCCTAAGAGTACGAAAGGTGAAGATCTCTTCTGATCAGCACGTTTCAAGGCATCCCAGATATGCCCTATAATGTTCATGTCGGCGGAGTATGGTAGGCAAAAAATTTCACTTATTCCATTTTCATACTAAGTTGCACTTTTGCATTATTAGCTGTCTGCAACACTTCCCACGTCAAGACGCTTGAGGTCCCATTAAAGAGCCGGATCTAGTTCATATGTTTTCAGATTGAGTGTGAAGAATTTTTCACACACGAGACAAAATAAAAATTTCGGTTTTCAAGTATAAATTGGAGTAATCTCCTAATGTAGTGCATTCAAATAAACTCCATACTTTGGACAGTCTATGGTAATCCGATTCGCTGAGTGCTGTTTCACTGATCAGTAAGTTTTTCAATGGCTCAGTCGGCAGTAACTATTCCTCCAGCAAAACCGCTGTTTGGTCCCCTCCCCCAAATCAGCCAAACAAACAATCGAATAAAACGGATCTGTCAGTTATATTCTGCCTTTCTAGTTGATCAAAGTAAGCTGCCGTTATTTTCAACTCTTCGGATTTTAAATATTAGATACACTTTCGTAGACAGAATACCAAAAATTTGACGGGATCTTTAAAGTAAACTTTTATATCACTGCGATGACTCACTGCAACAGATTTAGTGAATCTTTTCTCACTAAGGAATTAAAGACACTGGCTGCAAAGGGGCAGTGATTGAAATCATTGGAGAAAGCTGAAACGTTGTGCTAGACTGGGATTCAGATGCCCTGTCCACAAACCCATCCAGATACAATGGTCACTCAAACTGCCTGCCGTCAGACCTAAATTCTCAACTTATAAAGTAGGGCGCCATTGCCATTATCATCATTACTCATTGCATTTTATGTCTTAATTCATCATGGCTGCTGAATCAAAACGCTGTCTGGTCTGTTCCTTCTGACGCACGGGAAAGAACTAACAGCACACACACACACACACTCACACACACACACACACACACACACATATATATATATATATATATATATATATATATATATATATATATATATATATATATATATATATATATATACTCCTGGAAATTGAAATAAGAACACCGTGAATTCATTGTCCCAGGAAGGGGAAACTTTATTGACACATTCCTGGTGTCAGATACATCACATGATCACACTGACAGAACCACAGGCACATAGACACAGGCAACAGAGCATGCACAATGTCGGCACTAGTACAGTGTATATCTACCTTTCGCAGCAATGCAGGCTGCTATTCTCCCATGGAAACGATCGTAGAGATGCTGGATGTAGTCCTGTGGAACGCCTTCCTATGCCATTTCCACCTGGCGCCTCAGTTGGACCAGCGTTCGTGCTGGACGTGCAGACCGCGTGAGACGACGCTTCATCCAGTCCCAAACATGATCAATGTGGGACAGATCCGGAGATCTTGCTGGCCAGGGTAGTTGACTTACACCTTCTAGAGCACGTTGGGTGGCACGGGATACATGCGGACGTGCATTGTCTTGTTGGAACAGCAAGTTCCCTTGCCGGTCTAGGAATGGTAGAACGATGGGTTCGATGACGGTTTGGATGTACCGTGCACTATTCAGTGTCCCCTCGACGATCACCAGAGGCGTACGGCCAGTGTAGGAGATCACTCTCCACACCATGATGCCGGGTGTTGGCCCTGTGTGCCTCGGTCGTATGCAGTCCTGATTGTGGCGCTCACCTGCACGGCGCCAAACACGCATACGACCATCATTGGCACCAAGGTAGAAACGACTCTCATCGCTGAAGAGGGCACGTCTCCATTCGTCCCTCCATTCACGCCTGTCGCGACACCACTGGAGGCGGGCTGCACGATGTTGGGGCGTGAGCGGAAGACGGCGTAACGGTGTGAGGGACCGTAGCCCAGCTTCATGGAGACGGTTGCGAATGGTCCTCGCCGATACCCCAGGAGCTACAGTGTCCCTAATTTGCTGGGAAGTGGCGGTGCGGTCCCCTACGGCACTGTGTAGGATCCTACGGTCTTGGCGTGCATCCATGCGTCGCTGCGGTCCGGTCCCAGGTCGACGGGCACGTGCACCTTCCGCCGACCACTGGCGACAACATCGATGTACTGTGGAGACCTCACGCCCCACGTGTTGAGCAATTCGGCGGTACGTCCACCCGGCCTCCCGCATGCCCACTATACGCCCTCGCTCAAAGTCCGTCAACTGCAGATACGGTTCGCGTCCACGCTGTCGCGGCATGCTACCAGTGTTAAAGACTGCGATGGAGCTCCGTATGCCACGGCAAACTGGCTGACACTGACGGCGGCGGTGCACAAATGCTGCGCAGCTAGCGCCATTCGACGGCCAACACCGCGATTCCTGGTGTGTCCGCTGTGCCGTTCGTGTGATCATTGCTTGTACAGCCCTCTCGCAGTGTCCGGAGCAAGTATGGTGGGTCTGACACACCGGTGTCAATGTGTTCTTTTTTCCATTTCCAGGAGTGTATATATAGCCCATATTTGTTTTAGTCACTTCTTCCGCTCGTTCACAGAGGCTCTCCATTATAAAGTGCACAACACACATCGTATTTCGATAGATTTTTTTTTAATGCAGCAGACACCATAAAATTATGTGTACAATTTAAATTACATCTTCTATCACCTACAGGTGAACCAAATTTGTATGCAAAATGAAAGCCATCTCTGCTTGAAGCCTTCGTTGCAGGTGTCTCAAATTTCTGTTGTTCAAAATTTCTCTTCCTCTTCTACAGCAGTAAACATCTGATTGTTTGGCCACAAGTATTTTTTATGCGCTTTGTAATAGATACAACTGTTTGTTAAACCATTCCATACAATCTGCGTTTCGTCCGATGAACAAGAAAAGACATGGTTCAGCAAATCCGAAACAGGCTGCAAACGCCGGGAGGTGATCCTCGCACCGTAGCACAACGGTCACCGGTACGCGCGCACCCACCGGTACGTGCATACCGACGCAGGCGTTTCCCATACCTGGTAGCGGAGGGCCGGTCACTATTCGAACGGTACCTGAAGTAAGTAATCGTATGACACGAAAATTAGTCTACTTTGTTTATTTTCGTTCGCTTATGTCGTATGGTATTATATTTTTGGGTAACTCTTCCCATTCTAATAGGATACTTTTGGCTCAGAAACGAGCGGTTCGGGCAATAAGTGGTGTAAGTTCGCGAACCTGTTCACTAGTCTGGGTATTTTGACATTGGGTTTTCAATATATATTCGTTATTGTCATTTCTTGTTAACAATATCAGCTTATTCCCAAGAGTAAACATCTTTTGCTCAGTTAATACTCGGTGGAAGTTAAACCTGCGTTTCGATCGAACTGTCTTAATTCTTGTGCAGAAAGGTGTACAGTATACTGCTGCACCCATTTTCAGTAAGCTACCACAAGAATTCAAAAATCTTAGCAGCTTTCAAATTGAAAATGAAGAGTTTTCTCATGTATCACTCCTTTTATTCTGCCGAGGAGTTCGTTGGAAAACAAAGTAAATGCTTATCATGTATTGTTGATTGCGTTTACTTAAACCTATGTCTTCACTTTTTTTGGGTTCATAAAAATTTTGTTTTTATCTGTTATTAGTTTTACGTTGTAATTTCATGTACTGACACGTTCCATGTCCTTGGAGATTTGCTCTTCAGTTTGGTCCTACGGTACTTAACGTGTAAATAAAGAAATAAATAAACGAAAGTGTGCGGGCGGATGGGGGCTGACGGCAGCAAGGTGGCGGCGGAGCACTGAGACGGCTGCTCTAATCGGACACTCCAGCAGCGGTCGCTGGTTCGCCGCCCGGCGGAGGCAGTGTCATAGGTGCGGCGACGACCGACACGAGCTGTGCGTTATCGGATGGCCCAGCTGTGAAGACTCGACGATGGGCTGATCCTGTTGGCTTAAATCCTGCTTCCACATGCTGACAGTTGCAGAAGGCCCCCTGTATTGTGGGCACGTCGAAACATCTGGAGCGGGGTCAGTGGCCTGGTGTTGTGTTACCGGTAGTTCGGTCGCTCAAGCGCCGGTGTCTGTCAACGCTGCTGAGCTGGCAAGGCCTCGACCGGTAACTGCGTCATTGTTTCGGATGCTCACCTGCGGTCCCGGCTGTCGGTGTCTGAGTCCTTACATTTCCTCCCTCCATCGATTAATCCGGTCCTGCGGATTCCTGTTTTGTTAGTCTGACTGGAACAGTGACTCACATTTATCAAGATTTCTCCATTGGTTGAATAATACTTTGGCGTATCCTTCTTTTTCTTTTACATTAGATACAGTATCTCAACCCACGATGCTTAGTACTGAATTTCTGCCCTCCCCCTTCCCCCTCTTTGCTTTTCCTCCTTTTCTTTCTTGCGCATTTTATTATTGTCCACTGTGGTTGAGCCACATCTTTACTGACCCGGTATGACTGCTGTATACCCACAGGCTGAAGGTAGGTAAGGGAGGGATTTGAACAAATCTACGACTGAGGTGGAACTACACAAAATTTACTCTGTTCAAACTTACGCAAACGGCTGATATGCTAGTCCCTAGGGTTACAAGTCAGTTGAGTCTTTCGTCCCGATTTTTTGTTATGTGATCAAGTAGATGCTGCATCGTTACACGAGCATTTTTTGCAGGTGTAATCTAGTATAGGGTAAGCAGAAGAGTTGGGTCCAACGCAGCGCTTAGAAAAGTTAGGATTTCTTTGGGAAGGGTTTCGAAACGCAGATCTGGTAGGTAACTTTACTAGTAGCTGGCGTTTATAATTGTGGTTCCGTTAATGGTGATTGGAAAGTGGGACCTGAAATGACCTTGTCCCGGTGACTATAACTTCGCCCCCCGCAAATATTCTTCGTTTACATGCAAGAGAATGGTCAATCACTACATCTTCAGCGAAGGGGAGAAAGTGGAGACTGATTATTTTGTGGTACTTGCAAAGTGCTCGTAACGCCATCCAACGCACACCGAGATGCTGTACACTCTTCACAAATTATTTATTCAGTGTTTTCCTTATACCCTCCCTCACCTGTAGCTGGGGAGTGCCAGGCTCAGTTAGATATTCCATATAGCGTCACACTGAACTGTAAGCAGCGAGGAAGGAAAGAGTTTGGTTTATTTATGGAAGTTGCTTTCCACCACGTTATGCACATTCCCTGCAGAAGGGTGGTGTAAAAATCTCTTACCTCCATTGGGCGCTTCGCGGGGAGATCACATAGCTGTATTCGACAATGAATATCGACACATGGCAGCGATGTGGACCAACCTTGGGATATGAGAAATAGGCGTCGAACCTCAAATAGACGACTCGTGAGGGAATTGTTTTGACTGATCATACTTTAAGTATGCGACTTGTGAATAGGAAATAACTGTAGGCCGCCTGAAGTCTACGACCTATCGCCCTAAGTGGGTGGGAAGGGAGAGTGGGGGGGGGGGGGGTGGGGGAGAGAAAGGGCAGGACGAGGACGTGTGCCACGTCACTGAGTTTTGACTGTAGATGTTCAGATATTCTATACGTTGCAGCTGGTTCAAGCCCTGGAGAAGATTTTGGCAAAATCGGTAGTAACCGTCGATGGTTTGCCACGACCATTTCGTACAGGTTCTTCATAGATGTAACTTCCAAATATCTCAGTTCAGCAGCTGGTAGAACGAGGGCTACTGCAGCCAGCCTACTGTAATGTCATGGAGTGCTTCCTCTGGGATTAACCCGTCTCATCCACCTCCCCTACCCACCGTCTCCTCCCCATCTATCTCCTCTCCATCACTGCATCCCCACCTGTATGTCCTACCCCTGCTAATGCACCTGCTGCTGCTCCTGCTCCTGCCTCTGCCCCTGCTCCCACCCTTCTCCAGCTCCTGTCGCCCGCCGAGACGACTTTCCCCCTCTCCCCCCTCCAACTACCACTGCTTCCCCTGCTCAAGTCACCGCCCGCCGCGCCACAGTTGCCGCCACAGAGCGACCTACCCTCTCCTCTGGTGCTACTGCCTCACAGGAGGGCCCTGCCTCCCACCACCTCCCCATCCATCCAGTGCCTCATCCCTCCTCCCAGGCAACATCCACCAAAAAATCTTCCAAACAGCCCAGTGGCGACCTCTTATCTACTCCCTCATCCAAAAAGCCACTGCCCGCCCCACCTCCCACTGACCCCACTATGGATACAGCCCCGCCTCCCTCCTTTCCAGCCCCCTCCCTGTACACCTTTGTCCTAGCCAACCCTGATCCGAAATTCCTGGCTGCTCGAACCCTCATCCTTGAAATCCGGGAGTACATCCCAGTGCACCCATCACCCAACTTATCTGCCGCAGAGACTCTGTTCTCATCAAGTCTCCCTCTCCGTCCTTCCATACTGATCTCCTCCGACGCCTTCCCCGCATAACCTTTGGGCCCCATGCATCCCTCACCCAATTCCTTACATCCTACTCTCCTCGTCAGCCCCGACCACCTTGTCGTCTGCCGACCCTCACCACCATCATCACAAAACTAGGCCCTGTGGTCACAGAGGCTGAGATGTTGGCGGAACTGAATGCCCACCCCACCCTGAAAGTCCGCTCCACCCGCCGTATTTACAACTCCTGTGGCCCTACTTTCCTCATGCGTATCTTTACAGAGTTTACCTCCTCCATCGACCACCTCCTCATGCAGGGAGCCCTGATTTTTCAACCGCCACCACCCTGTTGACCCATCCCGTTCCCCTCCTCAATCCTACCGATAACAGCGCTGTCTTCTGTACAACGACCACCTTACGCAAAACTGCAAGAACCCTCCCACCTGCCCCCATTGTAAAGCCTTCCACTTCCTTAAACAATGTCCCAACTTCGCCCCCCCCCCCCCATCCTGCAACACCCGCAATGAACCACACCCCACCTATTCCTCCAAATGCAAAGCCAAACCCTCTCCCACCAACCCTGAACTCACTGTCCCTGTTCGCCCCATTGACACACCCATCCACCCCAACAATTCCCTTCGCCCTTCCCCTAGAGCAGAAGACATCATCCGGTTCCTCACGATTGCCATGCCGAAGATCCACCCCTTCCAGCGCCCCAACACACTCCACCAGATATCCCTTGCCGCCCACTCTGTTTTCCACTTAAACACCTATGCCACATACCCCCACAACCAGGCCCACTTTACCTTCTTCTACCTACACACCCTCGTTTAAGCCTCTTTCTCCCCTTCCCGCACCCTTCCAACCTTCTGGCGCGTCAACAGTATTGTCTCCTCTACCTCAACATTCGCTCCCTCGCTGCAAACAAATACCTCTTCATGTATACCGTCTCCCAGCACCAGGTTGACTCCTTCATCTTTAATGAAACCTTCCTCCAACCCCATCATGTTGTCTACACCTCCCATTATCTCCTTCCCCTAGACCGAGGCGGGTTCGCTATAGGCCACCTCCGGCATCTCCCTGTCCGGCCACAATCCCTCCTCAATGACCCGACCGAACACCTTCTCCTCAGCCTATTTATTCCCTCCCTGACTGTCACCTGTGACACTATCTATATCTGCCCCGCAGGTCCTCTCCCTTGACTCCATTTCCCATGTTGACCGTACCTTCTCCACCCATCTGATTGCCGCTGACCTCAACATCCACAGCCATGACCCTGCCACCCTTCGGCGGTGCCATCAGTTCCTTGCCAACCTCCATGGTGACCTTGTTCCTCTCCCACAGCACACCTGTCCTGAAACTAACTCCACCCCCGATGTTATCCTCACTTCCCCCAACCTCCTTGGTCGCATCGCCATTGATGTCTTTGATCCTGTCGGTAGTAACCATCTTCCTGCCCTTCTCACCATCTCCTCTACGCATCCCGCCACTGTAACCACCCACCCAGCTGCCCCTCCAAAGTCTCTCTGTGACTACCACCGTGCCAATTGGGATGCCTACCGGGAATCCATTACCTTACTGGTCGAAAGCCACCCCCTCTCCTTTCACCACATTGATGATATCACCCCTGCCTCTTCCTTCCTTCAGAAGACCATTACTGATGCTGTGGAGGCTCATGTCCCTACCAAACTCATCCACCCTCACTGCCCTACTCTTCCTCCACAGGCCGTCCTTCTTCTGCGTGAATCCCGCAGGCTCCTTCCGCACTCATGACCGGGATACTCTCACCCACCACCGGCAATTACAGCGACATATCCGGAACCTCCTCAAAGCAAAGAAACGCTGGGACTGGCGCCAGACATGCAAGCGCCTCAACTCCACCTTCCCTGTCAACTCCTACAAGTACTGGTCGGCCTTCCACCACCTTACTGGTAGCCATCCCACCCCGCATTACCCCATCCTACAAGACGATCGACCCATTCCTGACAACCTCAATAAGGCTAACCATTTTGCTTCCCACCTATCTGAGGTCTTCTCCATTCCTGACGATCCCCATTTTGATTACTCCCTCTTCCCCACCGTCCTTGACCACACAGACACCTCTGTCCCCCCACTCGCCCCTAGCTTCCAGTACTTGGATCAGTTACTCCCCATAGACATCAACACTCCCATCAGCACACAAGACATCACACTCATCCTCACAACACCGCCCCTGGTCATGATGGCGTCACCTACTGTCACCTCAAGGAATCCCCTCCATCCTTCCTCTCTGTCCTTGCTACCCTGTACAATGTCCTCCTCTCCACTGGATTTTACCCCGACCTGTGGAAGACTTCCCGTGTCCTGCTGTTCCCTAACCTAACAAACCCCCCTTTGATACCAATCTGCCTCACCTCCATTTTCAGTAAGGTCTTCGAGGCCATTCTCTCTCATCTTATTCACCACCACCTTAACCAGCACCGCCTCTTCCTCTTACCCAATGTGGCTTCCGGCCTTCCTTCTTTGCCGACGACCAGCTCCATAACCTTACCAATCTTCTTTCCCTCCAACTTAACTCCCGTCACTCCGCTATCTTTGTTTCCCTTGATCTCCAGAACGCCTATGACCGTGTCTGGCATCCTGGGCTCCTCTTCAAACTTCAGACCTATGCTCTCCCCATCAACTTCGTCTGTCTTGTTGCTTCCTTCCTCTCCCATCGTCCCTCCTATGTGACTATCCATAATTCCAACTCCCATACTTTCTACCCCTCTGCCAGTGTGCCTCAAGGTTCTGTCTTTTCCCATTCTCCTCTGTATCCTGTACACTCCTGATATACCCAAACTTCCCCCTCCTGTTCATCTTCTCAAGTTTGCTTCTTCTCAAGTTTGCTCATGACACCGCCTTCCTAGCCCTTTATCCTATCCTTCAACGGTCCCAATGTACCCTCCAAACCTACCTTGACCAATTCACCGCTTGGTGCAACCAGTGGTTCCTCCATGTTAATCCCTCCAAGACCCAGGCGATCATCATAGGCCGCATCACTCGCTCCTTCCGCCTCCATGATTTCTATCTCACCATTTATGGCCGTCCTATCCACCTCACTCCTACCCTCAAATACCTTGGCCTCAAACTCGACCGCCACCTCACATGGACTCCCCATCTCCTTACCATCCAAAACAAAGCTCACAACCGCCTCTGCCTACTGAAACTCCTGTCCGGCCGGACATGGGGTCTGCGTCCATCCACCATCCTTTACACTTACAAATCCTTGATCCCTCCCATCCTCTGTTATGCCAGCGCCGCTTCAATTTCCGCTAATCCCCGGTTCTATAAGGCCCTCCAAAACCTCGAGCGCCATGCACTCCGCCTCGCCTTCCGCATCCGCCTTCCGCCCCCCACGTGTATCCTCTATAACCTCATCCACTTCCCCCACCTTCTCCTTTTCCTTGAACACATCTGCACACTATATATTGTCCTCCGCCTTGATCCCTCTCACCCCCTGGTTTTTCCCATACCCCCAACCAGTTGCCACGCCTTTACCATTGTGTCCCACCCTCTCTCCATCTCCATCCCCTCCATCTCCTTTCCCAACACAACTTCCACTGTCTGCCCCTCCTGGATGATGAGCTTCGCCCTGACATCCACCCTTCCTACCAACTCTAACCCCATCTTCCTGCCTCCTCCTCAGGGCTCCCTCTCCTCCCCCTCCATCCTCCTGAGTGTTTTCCCCCTCCTACTCCCCCTCCATCTCTTGTGGCTCCTTTCAGTGTCTCTGCGCTCCCTCCTGCCCTGTCTTCCCTTTTCCTCTCCCGCCCCAAGTGTCTCCTGCATCTTTGTGAACCCACTGATGCCCCTCCTCTCGTCATCCCCCCGCTTCCCCAGCGGCCCCATGCTCTCCCCTCCTTTTCCATCCTCTCTGATCTTTTCCCTCGGCAGGTCCCACCTGGCAGTTTTATTCTTCATCGTGTGTGCTCGAAGTGGGTTTTAAGTGTGTTGTTCTGGAGTGTTTTTACTACTGTGGCCGACTTTTAACCTGTGCCTGCACATTAAGTGTCTTCTCTGTGTTTTAAGAATCGCTAACTGTGTTTTTTTTTACTTTCTGGTGACTTTTTTAGCTGTCCCCATGAACGTCTCCCTGTCGGTGTATATTTTACATCCATTTTCTCCCCTTCCTCTGTTTTATGTTCCCCTTTTTTATCTCCTTATGTGTGTATCATTTCATTCTTGTTTTAGTTGTAGTGTCACTCGGCTGAAGAGCGGCGGATTGTGCCGCTGACAGCCCTCCCCTGCCCCATATGGGGCAGGGGAATGAAATCACAATAAAGGAAAAAAAACCTATTCCAGCCAGTCTGGTACTCCCTCTGGATTTCGTTTCTATCTCGGCGGTACTGCGTTCGGGTCGTCGCTCGTTGTTCACAGTTGCCTGACTCTGGTTCCGAGTGGATTTACGTTTGGTGTTTGGTGATGTGGTTTCCACAAGCCTCCATTGTTTATCTCTTCCTTGTTGTGTCGCTCATAGGTCGGTCATGGTCGGTTGTTGTCAGTTTTCATTGGTCTGTCTTCCGACTCCTCCTGTGTTTACCTGGCGGTGTGTGCTCCAGCGCCAGCGGCTTCCCCGGCTGGCGGCTAAGATCCGCAGCCCAAGGCGCTCCCGCTGTTGGTTGTGGTGAAGGCTATGAATGGCTTTATATGGTCTCCAGCTACCCGAATATAACTATTAACAGTAATTTTCCCAGTCCATTCCATGTAAACACAGCCCACACCGTAATTGAACCAACTTGGACAGTGCCTTGTTGACAACCTGGGTCCAACCAAAGTTTCGTGTACTCAGCGTCACACATGAACCCTACGATCAGCTCTTACCAACTGAAATCAGGGCTCATTTGACCAGACTACGGCTCTCCAGCCACCTAGGGTCCAACCAATATGGTCACAACCCCAGGAGAAGCACTGCAGACTATGTTGACTTCTGGCAAAGGCAGTCGTGTCGGTCATCTGCTGTCATAGACCATTAACGGACGATTTCGCCTTACTCTCGTAACTGATACGTACGTCGTACATCCCACACTGATTTCCGCAGTTGTATCACGCAGTGTTACTTGACCATTAGGACTGACATCTGTACGCAAACGACGTTGCTCTTGGTAGATAAGTGAAGGCCGTCGGCCACTGCGTGATGTGTAATGCATGAAATTTGGCATTCTCGGCATATTCTTCATACTGAGATTCTCGGGATATTGAATTCCCTGACGAGTTCCGAAATGGAATGGCCTATGCATCCAGCTCCAACTACCGTTCTGCGTTCAAAGTCTGTTAAATCCCGTCATGAGGTCATAAACACGTCGGAAACCTATTCACATGCATCACCTGAGTGCAAAAGACAGTCGGCCGGAGTGGCCTTGCGGTTCTAGGCGCTTCGGTCTGGAACCGCCCGACCGCTACGGTCGCAGGTTCGAATCCTGCCTCGGGCATGGAGGCGTGTGATGTCCTTAGGTTAGTTAGGTTTCAGTAGTTCCGAGTTCTAGGGGACTGATGACCACTGCAGTTAAGTCCCATAGTTCTCAGAGCCATTTCTTTGGAAATGACAGCCCCGCCAATGCACTGTCCTTTTACATGGTGTTGAGGATGCTGCCGCCATTTGTATATGTGCACACCGCTATCCCACGACTATTGTCTCCCGTTTTCCCTCTCTGGTAGCTAGAATACTATTTAAGACCCAGTAGCACATAATGCCTGATGACGAAAGTATTGGTATAAACTTAGGTGTTTGCTTGCTGTCGGTTAAGTTGTGACTGAGCACTGCAATTGTACGTAAGAGTAGACTTAAGAGGCAGGTGGTCAGGTGTTGAAATCTGGAGGAAACACCCAAAGGATTGCTTTAAGAAAGACAATCTGAAGTTCATGAGCCTGTTCTGGAAAACAGACATTTATTCCGAAACCTGCTAGACCACTGTGTACCCAATGAAAACAATGTGCTTATGAAAGCAGAAGAAAAAGATGATGAATGCAGTGGTGATGGAGGTGAAGAAAGGAAAGAGGGTTGATTATATATATATATATATATATATATATATATATATATATATATATATATATACTCCTGGAAATGGAAAAAAGAACACATTGACACCGGTGTGTCAGACCCACTATACTTGCTCCGGACACTGCGAGAGGGCTGTACAAGCAATGATCACACGCACGGCACAGCGGACACACCAGGAAACGTGGTGTTGGCCATCGAATGGCGCTAGCTGCGCAGCATTTGTGCACCGCCGCCGTCAGTGTCAGCCAGTATGCCGTGGCATACGGAGCTCCATCGCAGTCTTTAACACTGGTAGCATGCCGCGACAGCGTGGACGTGAACCGTATGTGCAGTTGACGGACTTTGAGCGAGGGCGTATAGTGGGCCTGCGGGAGGCCGGGTGGACGTACCGCCGAATTGCTCAACACGTGGGGCGTGAGGTCTCCACAGTACATCGATGTCGTCGCCAGTGGTCGGCGGAAGGTGCACGTGCCCATCGACCTAGGACCAGACCGCAGCGACGCACGGATGCACGCCAAGACCGTAGGATCCTACGCAGTGCCGTAGGGGACCGCACCGCCACTTCCCAGCAAATTAGGGACACTGTTGCTCCTGGGGTATCGGCGAGGACCATTCGCAACCGTCTCCATGAAGCTGGGCTACGGTCCCGCACACCGTTAGGCCATCTTCCGCTCACGCCCCAAACATCTTGCAGCCCGCCTCCAGTGGTGTCGCGACAGGCGTGAATGGAGGGACGAATGGAGACGTGTCGTCTTCAGCGATGAGAGTCGCTTCTGCCTTGGTGCCAATGATGGTCGTATGCGTGTTTGGCGCCGTGCAGGTGAGCGCCACAATCAGGACTGCATACGACCGAGGTACACAGGGCCAACACCCGGCATCATCGTGTGGGGAGCGATCTCCTACACTGGCCGTACACCTCTGGTGATCGTCGAGGGGACACTGAATAGTGCACGGTACATCCAAACCGTCATCGAACCCATCGTTCTACCATTCCTAGACCGGCAAGGGAACTTGCTGTTCCAACAAGACAATGCACGTCCGCATGTATCCCGTGCCACCCAACGTGCTCTAGAAGGTGTAAGTCAGCTACCCTGGCCAGCAAGATCTCCGGATCTGTCCCCCATTGAGCATGTTTGGGACTGGATGAAGCGTCGTCTCACGCGGTCTGCATGTCCAGCACGAACGCTGGTCCAACTGAGGCGCCAGGTGGAAATGGCATGGCAAGCCGTTGCACAGGACTACATCCAGCATCTCTACGATCGTCTCCATGGGAGAATAGCAGCATGCATTGCTGCGAAAGATGGATATACGCTGTACTAGTGCCGACATTGTGCATGCTCTGTTGCCTGTGTCTATGTGCCTGTGGTTCTGTCAGTGTGATCATGTGATGTATCAGACCCCAGGAATGCGTCAATAAAGTTTCCCCTTCCTAGGACAATATATATATATATATATATATATATATATATATATATATATATATATATATATATATATATATATATACCAACGGGCAAAACTTGTGATACTCTGTACAGCATTAGACTTCGATCAAAGCAAGGGTCTGTATGACTGGTGACTCAACAGTAAATGTCGGTGGAATTGATTTAATAATCCCCCAGTAACTTTAGGATTATATAATATATTGTTTAAAAATAAATCTCCTGAAACGAGTTAAGCAACACAATAATCTTCTTAATTATGGTAAAATTCCCAACGTTACAAAAACTCATATGTAAAGCTATCTCGCCTACAGACAAACAAATTCCCGAAGGTTCAAATGGCTCTGAGCGCTATGGGACTTAACGTCTGAGGTCATCAGTCCCCCTAGAACTTAGAACTACTTAAACCAATCTAACCTAAGGACATCACACACATCCATTCCCGAGGCAGGATTCGAACCTGCTACTGTAGCGGCCTCGTGGTGCCAGACTGTAACGCCTAGAACCGCTCGGCCACTCGGCCTGCAAACTATGGAAGAGGATATAAACATATGGATATCGTTAAGGCTACATTAGATAAAACAGATCAGTTTTGAGTGATGATGACACATGTATCAGCATGAGAGAGAACCGAAATCACTTTGGATTTTCCGCCAGATTTTGAGATAGTATTTCGTTGCGTCGCGCCTTGAAGTCCGCGCTAAGTTTCGAGCTTCAGTGAAACATCGTAAATTGTGAGGACTTTGCATTCTTTTAAATTTAGGGCGCCTTTCGTTGCTTCTACAACTTTCTGACATGTATGCCATGGAGGTCAATGCCGCCTTTTATTAATTTATTCGATATAAATCTCTCAACTGCCGATACTCTTTTAATTTAAGCCAGATTTGTACTACACGTACACAGTTAGTTTGCAAGTAGTGGGTCTCCTATAATGAGGATGAGCGAATTTTTATCTGATTTTTTAAAACAGATACATTTTTTGATGGATTTGAATATTGCGGTCGCCAGTCTCGCTACAAAGATCTTGTAAAAAATCCTTGTACCCGTCATGATGCTCCCTACGTGCTCAGTATTATTCGTTACTAAGAAGTGAAGTGAATAGTACGGTTTCTTCAGAGGTCGTGCTTTACTGATTCCGAGCATTATGTTATTTCTAAAGTGTACGATAGGTATGTGTGTATTTATTAAAGAGCAGTGTTGCTATTCTGTAGTAAGATTATTATGTGCGGCTTTAAAGATACATTATTCATAACGTACATAGTTTGCCCTCCGCTTTCATTAAGGCAGATTCAGTAGCGACATCTTGGTTGTCTAATAAAATTGTTTCAAACGTCTTATCGAATTGGATGGAAGTATTACTTGCAGTAGACAATGGTGTAAAAAACGTTTCAGGCGATGTAGAACGTGCATAAATTGGTATATTTCCCCTGCATGTGAGAGTATAAATGTGCCACGATGTGTGTGTGTGTGTGTGTGTGTGTGTGTGTGTATGTGTGTGTGTGTGTGCTAACGCGCGACTTTTTACGTATATAATTCGCATCTTTGACAGCATGATTTACCAACACATTTATACCTCTCGCGTAACACCAAAATGATTTCATTGGCCGGAAAGAGGTTTTAAATTGTCCAGTAACACAATTGGGCTACTTCCCCAGCTTTTGATTTTTAATACTCCACTATAATTTGCTGGAGATAAAGAGAAGGAGATAGGGGGGAATATGATGTGACTTGATGTGTTCATCAGAAATAACCTAATTTGACACCATTTTTTCAAATCATTTAAGACTACTTCTGACTAGGTGGCGTTTAAATTTTTGAATATCACAATTTTTATAGTTCCCCAGTCTCACATTTTTAATACTGCACTTTGGTTTGTGGTGATATGGAAAGGGGAGTTTTTACCATCTACACTCTGACTGGTTAGAAAGGATGAGTCGTAGAGTATACTGAAGCACGCAAACTGTGTGTTTCCGTCATCTTGGTCTGTTAATACTGCACTGTGGTAGGTTGGAGGTGAGGAGGGATGGGAAGAAGTAGAGGACTTTATTTTCCATTAACACAATTTTGCTGGTTCCACCATCTTGTGTTTCTTACTACTGCACTGTGATTGGTTGTAGGTTTTTTTAACTTTTTGTACAAGCACATTTCGGCTATTTACACCATCATGTGTTTATAGTTGCTACACTATGATTGGCTGGAGATAAGGAAGGGCACGGCTTCCCACTGATTTGGAAGATCTTACCATACATAATGATAATCTTGTCATGAGTCCAAGGTTATCGATGATGGCATGAATGGCCTTCTTGCGATGACCCTGAAATGGTCAGAGATCGCGTTCAAGGTTAAACTGGGCCGAAATGGCCAAGAGGTAGTTTGTCTGTAAAGATTCTGTCGCTTCCGGACTTGCCTTAGCAATTTAATGAAGTTACTTCGCTTAGAGAATTGGCATTTACGACTGACTCGAGATCGATTCTACTGCCACAAACATATATCGGGCATAAGTGCCTGAAAGACTAGATGAGAAGAATCAGAGTTCATACGAAAGGAAATAGTCATTTTTCCCTCATTCCATATGCGAGTGACCAGCAAAGGTAATGAGCTCAAACATGCACGACATGGTGGCTTGCCGATTAGATGTGTATGTAGATGAAATAAACATAATTACACATAAGAAAGACAATTAATATACATCGTTTCACGGGGGCTTTGCACCATCGCATCTCACGGTCTATGAATCTGGACTTGGAATCCGTAATAAAGGTGCAGTGGATAGCACGTCAAGCCCCGAAACCTCTGAAATTTGCTGCTAGATTCCAAGTCGCGGACCTCTGCTAAGCTCCTCAGCAATGTACAGCACTTGGCAATGCGCGAGAAACGCCGTTATTGCTCAGGTTTCAACCCTCAGGTACTAATTTCATTGCCGCAAGGGCTGCCCCCTTCCTCTACCTTCCACAACTACCCTATGGCAGTCTGTCGCTGCTGCGTAGGCGTGTGTATTATCTTCCCACGTGCACAAAGCTCGCAGCGCTCCAGCGTACAAAGCGTATGCCGTTTATCGCAATTACGCATGCACAGACGGTTCATTAGAGGAACTTTCTGGTTTAATGCGTAAATATCAGTTAGCGCGTAAGAAAATGCAGCACTGTTATTACCGTAAACAGTAAAACAGTAGTGGAATAAGTTAATAATGCGGTATTTCGTAATCCAATGACACTCCGCAGTTACAGAGGAAACCAACTTCACACAACACGCACGTCACTTTGGTCATCGTACCGGATGAGCGATGAGCGACAACAACCTCCGCTACGCGGCATACAATTTATTTCCTATTAAGCTTCATAATCAACAGTTTTCGGTTCCATATTCTTCAGGCAGTCTTGACATTGTTGGTATAACGATGTTTCTGTTCAGGTTCAGTCAGCTGCCTAGGCTCTACACTTAACCAAAGAAAGTAGAGATACCATATACGGTGTATGGTGGAGAAATCGAAAAAGAAATGGTCATTGAAGCGACCGATTCTGAATATAGAACAGCTTTCGGCGAAACTGAAAGCAAAAGTGTCAATATTATGAATGCAAGCGGAACTCCACTGTTAACAGCAGACGGAAGAGCAGGTAGATCAAAGAGGCCTCTAAAAGATGGAGGACTTGTCTTATGACGTGACTGAGAAAAAATGGGAGTCAACATGGAGGAGGTACGATATTCACTATTAGAGTTTAATATACCTTTGGAAGCCTTGTGCTCATGTAAGGCAGAAGAGGTAAATATAATTCTTTTTGGACTTCTGAAATCACTGCAGGGTGTGCCATCCAAGCGACTATTCAAGTTCGTGTGTAGGATGAGTGTGTCTGGAGCCATACAATTAGACTTTCGGGTAAATATCATCCACAAAATACAGAAAACAACAAGGGCAGGTAAGTGCCAGAACTATCGCACATTCATCATAACGCGTCATGCATCCAACTTGTTGAAAGGAATAGTATGTAGAAGAAAAGCAGCGAAATTAGATGACGATGAATTTTGCTGTATGTAGAATTTAACAACCTAAAAAAAGCGTTCAGCATTGTAAAATGGTGTAATTTGTTTGACTTTTCGGAATAAGAGATTTAAGCTACAGAGAAAGTTAAGTAATATGTGAATAGCCTGCCCGGTTGGCCGTGCGGTCTAACGCACGGCTTTCCGGGCGGGAAGGAGCGCCTGGTCCCCGGCACGAATCCGCCTGGTGAAGCGGCCAGCCTGGGGATGGTTTTTAGGCGGTTTTCCATCTGCCTCGGTGAATGCGGGCTGTTTCCCCTCATTCCGCCTCAGCTACGCTATGTCGGCTATTGCTGTGCAAAAGAGTTCTCCACGTACGCGTACACCACTATTACTCTACCACGCAAACATAGCGGTTACACTCGTCTGGTGTGAGACGTTCCGTGGGGGGTCCACGGGGGGCCGAACCGCACAATAACCCTGGGTTCGGTGTGGGGCGGCGAAGGGGTGAAGTGGACTGCGGTAGTCGTCGTGGGGTTGCGGACCACTGCAGCTGCGGCGGGGACAGAGCCTCTCCGTCGTTTCTAGGTCCCCACTTAACATACAGTACAATACAATATGTGAATACTAATGGAAGACCGGTAACAAAATGTTTGGATTAAAATGATTGTAAGGCAGGGGCTCCGTGTTTCTCTACTACTATCCATTCTGCGCATCGCAGAAGGAATGACGGAAATAAAAGAATGGTTCAGGAGTGGGACTCAAATTCAGATTCGCTGTCCTCAGTGAAAGTGAAAAAGATTTACAGGAGATGTCGAGTGAAATTAACTGTGTAATGGGTCCTGAATATGAACTAAGAGTAAATCGGAGAAAGTCGAAACTAATGAGGAATAGGAGAAGAGAGATTAGCGACAAACCTAAAGTGAAATTCGGTTACTAAGAAGTAGATGAAGTGAAGTAATTGTGCTACCTTGCAAGCAAAATAATACATGAACGAAGCAAAGGGAACAAAGAGAGCAGATTACCAAAGATGAAAGGGATACTCCTGGAAAAAAAATAAAAAAATAAAAATCTACTGGTATCAATCATCGGCCTTAATTACAGGAAGAAATGTAGGTTGCCGTTGTGTGGAAGTGAACCATCGACTGTGTGAGTCCTGAGAAAATCAGAGCGTTTGAGATTGGGTCCTATAGGAAGAGGTTATAAATTAGTTGTACTAATAAGAAAAGGGATAAGGAGATTCCCTGCGGAATCGGTGAAGAAAGGATGATATGGAAAACACTGGCAAGAAGAAGAGACAGCGTGATAAGACATGTGACGAGACATCTGAAAATAACTTCCATGGCATAAGGGTGAGGTGTAGACAGTAAAAAGTGCTGGGGAATTTAAATATTGGGATATAGCCACCAAAGACTAATAACTGATGACGTAGCGTGCAGGTGCAACTCTGACGTGAAGACACTGGCGCAGTTGACGTATAGTCGTGACGGTGCCGCATCAAGCTCGTCACAAGTCAGACGACACGAAAGAAAATGGTTTAATGCTCATCTGACTAGCCTTAATTGTTCGATTATTCCATTAAATCCCTTCATTCAAACAGCACTTCGATTCTATTAAATAAAGTATAATTAATTTTATCCGCCGTTGTTATCCTAAAGAGCTCATGCATTGACTGCAATAACGTTCTTCCTTTCAGTAGGTAGTTGACCAGAAATACAACATTTTCAGTATAATAATGAAATGAAAGCAAATAATTAGTCCTACTTTGGACCACTCCTTTGCTACGTGAACTGTGTCTTACAGGTTAAGTCTCAATCTCACAAAGACGTAAATCACACTGCTTCAAACATGCAAAACTGATCTGCTAGCACCAGAAGTAGGCAGTAATCGTCTTACACAGCACGTACCACCAAGCGTAAAATTCCTAGAGATCGAATTGCATAACAAGTTAAAATGGAGTCAACATATAAACAAGTCAAGAAGGTCAGCAGAGAATGTCTTTGCAGTGAATAGCGTCTCTTATTGTGTTGATCTAAGGACAAGAGTGTTTATTTCGAATAGCTACAATCCCAATTTGTCCTGTGGACATGTCTTGCTGGTCAGTGTATATAAATGAAATAAAGTGTTTGGAAGTGAGCACTGATAATAATGTGCACTATACATCAAATAGAACTCTTTTTAAGTGTCATGGAATTATTAGACTCTGTATTCAATAGATTTACTTCTTAATAGCTATCTCGCAGACAGTAAAAAAACTTTTTCTGTCGTGCAGTGATTATATTACAAAACACAAAGTAATTTCCATGTGGGTTTTACCTCCTTGCTAGAGTTAGACTGGAGTTACTTTGCTGCAGATGTATTGAGCAAGCTCCCAGGTAACACTAAGCAAGAGGTGGTTCCCCCAACTAGTTTAAAAAAATTAAAGAACTAACTTTTTACCAACTCTTTCGATAAACTGTACAAATATAATGGCTTCTGGGATTTACAAGTTCTTTTTGCTACATTCAAGCACTAGTTTTCGATCTAAAGCTGTATGAGAAGTAGTAATGTACTGTAGACACCACTCGATATTTGCAGATGCACGTAACTACACTGACGGGAAAAAAATCGCAGCACCAAGGGAAAGATGTGTGACATAAACGGAAGTTAGTAGGAATGTTTCTACATATGAAAGATTATGTATATTAAAATTTCATGCTAGTTGCAAAAAAGGGGCACTAGTAGCACCACTATGAAAATGCAAGAAACGTTTGATTTAAATACACGCTGTAACGGTCATGAGTGTTCAGTCAAGAAATTTAAGGCGACAAAGACGCCATAGCCAACACCTCGCTGAGTTTTAGCGAGGTCGTGTAATAGGGCTACGAGAAGCTGGATATTCCTTCTGCGATACTGATGAAAGAATCGGTAGGAATGTGGTCACTGTACGAGGTTGCTGGCACCGGTGTCAGGGGAATGTACGGTTGCAAGAAAACCGAACTCCTGATGGCCACATGGCACTACCAAAAGGGAAGACCACTGTGTTCGTCGTTTGTTTCTGTCGCACTGTAATGCATCTGCAGCAGCAATCTGTGCAACAGTTGGCACCAAATTGACACAACGGACTGTTACAAATCGGGTATTTCAAGTAGAGCTCCGAACCGGACGTCCTGTAGTCTGCATTCCACTAACCCCAAAACACTGCCATTTCCGACATCACTGATGTCAAGGAAGAGCTCACTGGAAGAGAGGATGGAGGTATGTTGTGTTTTCTGTTTGAAAGTAGTTCTGCATCGGTGCCAGTGACAGTCGTGTGTTGGTTGGAAGGAGACCAGTTAAGGGCGTGCAGCCAGCCTGTCGGAGTTGTTAGACACAATGGATCTACATCTTGGATTATGATCAGGAGTGTGAATTCGTATGACAGCAGATGCACTCTCCTAGTTATGCCATACACCGTGACTGCAAATTTGTGCATCAATCTGGTGCTGCCATTCATGAACACCATACCACGGGGTGTTTCCCAACACCCTACCGCACATACTGCTGTTGTAATCCAACATGCTCTACTGAGTGTCGCCATTTTGCCGTAGCCTGCACGATCACCACATCTGTATGTAATCGAGAAAATATAGGGCATCATCAGACGATGTCATCCACAACCACCATTAACCGTCTCTGTATTGACTGACCAATAGCAATCGGCATGGAGCTGTATCCCACTAACTGACATCCGGCAACCGTACAACACATTGCATGCACGTTTCTACGCTTGTATTCAACATTCTGACGTTACGATGGTTTCCAATGTACCAGGATTTCACATTTGCAATGGCTTATCTCTCTCTTACATTAACCTGTGATCTTGCAATGTAAATCACTCGGCATTAATAATTTTTGGGCGTTGCGATTTATTCAATTAAGAATCACTTTTCACCTGGCCTGTGATTTACACAACTACATAATTTCCTTGTAAACTGTACCCCTTTGTCTAGGGTTCAGCTACCAATTGGGGTAGGGCCTTTCAATATCGATTAAAAGGTCCTGAGTTCCGGGTTGTACCTCAGGCATACGAGCATGAAGTACCATCTGTGGCTGCTGAAAACCTTCTTTGTAAGGAGCCCCTCTCGTTTTGTCAATACCATTTTCAAAGAGGGGGAAGGAGCGGCAGAGGTTCGGGGAACGCTCTGACTCTTGCGAAGGAACACTGCCCCTAAAAGGCCGAAGAATCAGCAATGATCAACGGCACGAGTATGCAAAAGGCAATGGAAACCACTAAAATAAAGACACATAATGTCCATGAACAGGACGTGTGACCTGTAATATAAGAAAGCCATGATAATGAATCAGCAGTTCATAACTGGAAGACATGAAGTGTGCAGCAGTACATACTAAAACACACTCCTCGCTCCGAAGCATTGGGCCAACATGTGTGGGAGGAGTGTACATTAATTTGCTGTCGACTGTTGCTCTGAATTTTCATTTACAAACCGGAAGAGATGTACTACGGGATTGGGGGGGGGGGGGGGGGGGGAATTCTATATAGGGTGGTACGCTGAGTGTGGTTTCGCTGGTCATATATCGCCTCGGGCTCGGATATGTAAGCCTTTCACCGCATGTGCTAGTGTCATACAGAATTCTGCTTTTCTGCAGCATTATGTCTAGCTCCTACATGTACTGACTGATATAACCCAAAGCAACAACACCACAGGACAAACGCCGGGGGGTGCGTTAAGATCCGGAACGACCATGCAGCGACGAACTATTTACTTGCATTCTCTATTCAGTACCTTTGATAGCTTCTGGGTAGATTACTAAAACATTGTGAGGGAAAGGAAAAGACGCTGATTGTTTTCACAAAAATGTTCGTTTGTTATAAGGCTTGGTAACGGCAACCTTATTGTATTAGACTTTCCCAGCGATTCGTTATTATATCTATGCACTCGGGTGTCATGCTGGTTGGTTCTGAAGCACTATGGGACGTAACATCTATGGTCATCAGTCCCCTAGAAGTTAGAACTACCTAAACCTAACTAACCTAAGGACATCACACAACACCCATGTCATGCTGCTAATTCACATCTCCAACAAGGCAGGCAGTCTGAGGGAACACTTGAATATGAGTTACGGCATCGAAATATCCTGTTGGGAAGACGCCGACCACTGGCAGAAAACCCGATATGAACGAGATGGCAACTTTATTCTACTTTAGGCCCCTATGTACACACGAAGTAGGGATGAATCATGTTAGTATAGTAAGGGAATTCATCACAAATAGTCTCTTCCTAAATATGGAAGGACGATCTAGTGGCCGGCCGGAGTGGCCGAGCGGTTCTAGGCGCTACAGTCTGGAACCGCGCGACGCAGCGGTCGCAGGTTCGAGTCCTGCCTGGGGCATGGATGTGTGTGATGTCCTTAGTTTAGTTAGGTTTAAGTAGTTCTAAGTCCTAGGGGACTGATGACCTCAGAAGTTCAGTCCCATAGTGCTCAGAGCCATTTGAACCATTTTTTTTTTTACCATCTAGTTTAGAATGAACTTCCTAAACTGTAGTAAATTCCAAGGAGCCACGAACCATTCATTTGATTCCTTGGCTATTTGAAGTAGATAGACTCATGGGCCTGATTTCCTTCTAGTTACAAAGTGGAAAGGGCTTCTGACACCGTGGCAACAGAAAAACCCCAAAATTCGCTAAGCATTGAATTTGGAGCAAACTGAATCGATACTACAGTCACCTAGCTGGCACGAAAGAGAGGAAGTGCAAAACTGACTAGCTTCATAACCACATGACTTTTAAAAAGGTCATGCTACAACTCGAATTTACAATTCTGTGTTCCATCCCAAAGGATTAAACTTGCACACGCAAAAGTAAAAATAAAACTTTTAAAATCTCAACCTGAATTAGTGTCTAACGCCAGGTTCCATCAGAAACGTGAGTACTTTCCGGATAGCCGTACACGAGTGTCTCTCCCGACAGTTTCAAAACCTCCCCTCAACCCAGTGTCCAGTGTCAGTTCTTGATGGAGGGGCGGCAACTGACCAACCCTCTGAGCCTGTTAAAAGGTGAACTTCACCCTTCCTCCTACGCCCCCGCCCCCCCCCCCCCCCTTCAGCGACTCATAAAGTAAAGAAAGTAACGTCCTCTAAACTCAAAAAATCCTGCCACAGTGTCATCTCATGCACGCGACAGTACTGCGACTTCGTATTTGACTGCTGATTCCCGCAACAAAGCAGAAACAAGTTAAAATAAAATGTCCAAATCCTCCTCCAAAGATCGGCATGACAGGTAAAAATGTACCAGGCGGAAAGACTGAAAAGCAGAAATAAGTCAGGGTAAGATGTATGTATGAAAGGGGTGCGAAAATAACGGGCCACTTTTACGTGTACGTTTTCTGTTTTAACTTCTCTCCCCCTCTGATTTCTGAAGCTGAATTATTATTACTAAATAATATCTAGTTACTTGAATGGAAACTTTTGGGCGAGAGAAGTCGCTTCCCCAATATTTTTACACAATTATCTCCTACACTTGCAGATAGAAATTTTGTTACTATTTTGAATTCTCAAGTCTATCAAACAAAATTTTTAGAAGTTACAGTTCATATATCATAATCGTACTCTGTCTGACGCTCATTGTCGAGTTCAGCACCTGGAATAAAATCTCTGTGGCTCTACAGAATTCCGGCCATTGTCGACTCAGAAAATTCTTGAAATAATCACAGGCACAGTTGTACACCTTGGGAATGCCGTTTTGGGAGCTATGACGTACTCTGCAACATGGGTATCAGCGTCCAAGTTGTGTATCAATTTCGATAAAGTCCCGAATTTAACCTTTCATAATAGAGTATAAACGACCGTGGTGCAAGCTCTACTGATTTCCCAGGATACAAAGTTCCCTACGAGTTACGACACACCGAATATTGTTCCGAGCCACATACAAGGGAGAAGTTGAAATAACCAAAGAACTGAACGTACATTTTCTGTTCACTAGAGTATGTTTTTCCGTAAATGATCATCCCCTTTCATGAGATGAAATTTTATCACAATTAAACAAATTACATTCGGTACTCAAAATGGCAACTAACAACAATGTCGCTAATTATAAATTCACTGTCATCCTAGTCTCCGCAGTTCTAAATCAGAAGTAAGTCAATTCATTGTACACGTAATATTCCACAATATATCCACAGTGTTTTCATATCACGAGTCAGATATAATCTATCTCTCGCAGTCGTAAGCAGTCGATGAGCTATATAAATAACCTGTTCGGTTGTGCATGATTTGTGGTACGTCTGTTTATATCACTGTCAGCGGAGGGAAACCATACTTGACGCTAGATTCGCACTTCTTGTTGGTGTTGGTAGGTGTGGAGCCGTTGTGAAGGTGGATTCCCGGTAGCCTAAAGCCGCAGCTCGTGATCCTGAATGATAATTGTTTGCATAGAAGGAAACTACCACGGTGGTTTGTCTGGTACGGTCCCTCATTGGCGAGTGATGCAGTTTACTGCACTATAACTCGTTAGCGTAACGACGTGTTAACTTCAAAAACTTTGTTGCTGCAGGTTACTGTGCTATAACTGGCTAGTTTAACGATCTGTATCTTTAAAAAAAATTGTTGTTACTAACTGTATAGCAGTGGAGCAGGTGATCCAGGTTTTCTCTGAGTACAGACGGCTGCCTCTAAAGGATTTTGAGTAAAACGGAGGCATTTTTTTGCACTCATTTGCAAAGCAGAATAATCGGAACTGTAAATTAACAGACCTACTGAAGGACAACAAACTTACTTTTAAATACGCCTGGAGAATTACCTGGAACGTAAAATAAAATGCAATCTAAGCATAAGTCCTCTGTTTAAAAATTAACTGCACCAAAGAGTGAATTTTAAGATGGTTTTTACAGAGCAGGCTCCAGATTTCTTAATGTGTTTATTTTACGTCTTCACTCTTCCTGTGTTTGCGATTTACAATTAAAAATCTTGTTGGCTCTTCCGAGAAACTTTTAGCAGACGCTGTTAGGTAACAGAGTGTTGCGCAGTTTCGCTAACATTTGCATGTCGCACTGTTCAAACAAAGGCAGACTTCATAAACTTGATGTCGACCTGGCATAGTGAAACACTAACTCCTGCGAAAAAACAGTCTTATGCTTACCGTTGAGAAATGAAACTTGCAACGTCGTTGTAAAAATATTATTTGCGGCCGCCGCCGTCTCCTTCATGTGTAGCGGATCCATGCCTTTAGGCATGAAACGGTTCGCTCTGCTACCCTCCATGGAAGGTGTAGGTTAATGGGTCAGATACATGCGTTCATGTCTAATACCACGACATTATATTGTGTACATATACACTGCAGTTTAAAATTGCTAGCATTTCAAGTTATTAAAAAATGTTTGTAACCATGGACTCCTAAATCCTTTTTTCGACGTTTTTCCTCTGAATTTCTATTTCATCTTGCATTAAAATATATTAACTGACTGAAATATTTTCCTTTTATTCGCTTATTTGATACAAATACTTTAATTTTATTCATTTATTACCAAAGTACTCTCTAATTGTTTCTCAAAATAGTGCAAAAATACTTTTTCTGTGTATAACGTTCCTTCCGTTGTGTTGGTTGCTCGCTTTCACATCTTATCCCAACAATAAACTGAACGAGATTCTCCACTGTGACTTTAAATCGACATAAACAGAACGAATCAGGCTATGCAGCCAACTTTACAAAGATTCCAACCCCCTTACCACCTCTAGTTTTCAGATGCATTCAGTTATGAATTCCATTATTGTGCCAAATTATTAATCTCAGAGTAACACTTGCACCCTCTCGTCAACATCCATTTATTGGATGTATTCCAAAATATGTCTTTCCTCACAGTTTTAACCACTTCAGCTCCCTCTAGGAGCATCACAGTTATTCCTTAGTGATTCAACATACACTCCTGGAATTTGAAATAAGAACACCGTGAATTCATTGTCCCAGGAAGGGGAAACTTTATTGACACATTCCTGGGGTCAGATACATCACATGATCACACTGACAGAACCACAGGCACATAGACACAGGCAACAGAGCATGCACAATGTCGGCACTAGTACAATATATATCCACCTTTCGCAGCAATGCAGGCTGCTGTTCTCCCATGGAGACAATCGTAGAGATGCTGGATGTAGCCCTGTGGAACGGCTTGCCATGCCATTTCCATCTGGCGCCTCAGTTGGACCAGCGTTCGTGCTGGACGTGCAGACCGCGTGAGACGACGCTTCATCCAGTCCCAAACATGCTCAATGGGGGACAGATCCGGAGATCTTGCTGGCCAGGGTAGTTGACTTACACCTTATACAGCACGTTGGGTGGCACGGGATACTTGCGGACGTGCATTGTCCTGTTGGAACAGCAAGTTCCCTTGCCGGTCTAGGAATGGTAGAACGATGGGTTCGATGACGGTTTGGATGTACCGTACACTATTCAGTGTCCTCTCGACCTTCACCAGAGGTGTACGGCCAGTGTAGGAGATCGCTTCCCACACCATGATGCCGAGTGTTGGCCCTGTGTGCCTCGGTCGTATGCAGTCCTGATTGTGGCGCTCACCTGAACGGCGCCAAACACGCATACGACCATCATTGGCACCAAGGCAGAAGCGACTCTCATCGCTGAAGACGATACGTCTCCATTCGTCCCTGCATTCACGCCTGTCGCGACACCACTGGAGGCGGGCTGCACGATGTTGGGGCGTGAGCGGAAGACGGCCTAACGGTGTGCGGGACCGTAGCCCAGCTTCATGGAGACGGTTGCGAATGGTCCTCGCCGATACCCCAGGAGCAACAGTGTCCCTAATTTGCTGGGAGGTGGCGGTGCGGTCCCCTACGGCACTGCGTAGGATCCTACGGTCTTGGCGTACATCCGTGCGTCGCTGCGGTCCGGTCCCAGGTCCACGGGCACGTGCACCTTCCGCTGACCACTGGCGACAACATCGATGTACTGCGGAGACCTCACGCCCCACGTGTTGAGCAATTCGGCGGTACGTCCACCCGGCCTCCCGCATGCCCACTATACGCCCTCGCTCAAAGTCCGTCAACTGCACATACCGTTCATGTCCACGCTGTCGCAGCATGCTACCAGTGTTAAAGACTGCGATGGAGCTCCGTATGCCACGGCAAACTGGCTGACACTGACGGCGGCGGTGCACAAATGCTGCGCAGCTAGCGCCATTCGACGGCCAACACCGAGGTTCCTGGTGTGTCCGCTGTGCCGTGAGTGTGATCATTGCTTGTACAGCCCTCTCGCAGTGTCCGGAGCAAGTATGGTGGGTCTGACACACCGGTGTCAATGTGTTCTTTTTTCCATTTCCAGGAGTGTATGTTCCATCTACTGGTTAAACTTCGTCGATTTCGCGGTCAAGAATTTTGATGTTAATTTCATATCTAATCTCACTTGTGCTACTCCGTGATAGTTTCCTCTGCCTTAGATTTCCTATTAGTCGATAGGGTGCGTGCATAAGACTTTTCATTTCATTCAACAGGTGAAATTCTAGCTGTGGTGTACGTGAAAACTGCTACTTACCACCTGCCTCAAGTTTGATGTCTTCCCCGACGGCGATGGCATAGTCCAGCTGGATAAATGCCAATGTCACAACGCCGGAATCGTGTTAAAGTGGTTTGAGGCCCATGGCACTGAACTCAGTTGATGTCTTAATCACAAGAACCGTCCGATCTTATATTAACATGCGTGAAGTTAACACGCGTTCCCACGAACCCCCGGCCCGTTGTTTTCGGGAACTGCGTGACCTGTACGTAGGCATCTGGCCCTTCCACAGCCCCACAAGGACCTTTCGAATCCATTCTAAGCAGAATCCTAAAGCTGAACCAACACGGTAGAAAGCAGCCCGTTAGTGTTTTGGCAAATCAGTATAAGTTACTGTACTAATCTGTCTATGGAACAATGCCGATTTGTTACAATCAACTGCTCTCATATAATGCTAACACAAAGGCAGACAGGGATCATGATGACGTATTTATGCAGACTGAAGGGACAAACAAAAATTTGTAGCAAGGCTGGGATTCAGGTTTTCTGCTCACAAAATAGATATGCTAAGAAGTGCGCCACCTTCGCACAGTGGCTTTGAACAACAGCACCGATTACTCTAACATAGCTCCCACCACTATTCTAACTCCTATTCACACTGCAACGCAGTGGACTGAGGAAGGAGGCGTGCTACTGTAGTAGGTGCAGCTGTGGAAAGTCACTGTGTCAGAGTGGCACAGAGGTTCGTACATTCCTAGTGAATTTCGAATCGGAACAAATTTTCACTCTAAAATTTTATTTTTGTATGGATCCACAGTCTCAACATGTATTGGGTTAGGAACCTTTCTGAAGATGACTTCCATGTCAAATACAGTAAGTTATGTGGGCTCATAATGTTATTTTACTAGTTCAACTTATCTATATCATTTTATTTGGAATTTTAACACTGCCTTTCCTCAATAATTTACCCATTTTATGGATGTTATGAATTGTGGATTAGTTGTATAATACACTACTGGCCATTAAAATTGCTACACAAAGAAGAAATGCAGATGATAAACAGGTATTCACTGGACAAATATATTATACTAGAACTGACTTGTGATTACAATTTGACTCAATTTGCGTGCATACATCCTGGGAAATCAATACCCAGAACAACCATCTCTGGCTGTAATAACGGCCTTGATACGCCTGCGCATTGAGTCAAACAGAGCTTCGATGGCGAGTACAGGTACAGCTGCCCATGCAGCTTCAACACGATACCACAGTTCATCAAGAGTAGTGACCGGCGTATTGTGACGACCCAGTTGTGAAAGATTTGGAGAATGTCCCTGCCAGGGCAGCAGTCAAACATTTTCTGTATGCAGAAAGGCCCGTACAGGACCTGCAACATGCGGTCGTGCATTATCATGCTGAAATGTAGGGTTTCGCAGGGATCGAATGAAGGGTAGAGCCACGGGTCGTAACACATCTGAAATGTAACGTCCACTGTTCAAAGTGCCGTCAGTGCGAACAAGAGGAGACCGAGACGTGTAACCAATGGCACCCCATACCATCACGCCGGGTGATACGCCAGTATGGCGATGACGAATACAAGCTTCCGATGTGCGTTCACCGCGATGTCGCCAAACACGGATGCGACCATCATGATGCTGTAAACAGTACCTGGATTCATCCGAAAAAATGACGTTTTGCTTGAGTTCACCATCGCAGGCGCTCCTGTCTGTGACGGAGCGTCAAGGGTAACCGCAGTTATGGTCTCCGAGCTGATAGTCCATGCTGCTGCAACGTCGTCGAACTCTTCGTGCAGATGGGTGTTGCCTTGCAAACGTATCCATCTGTTGACTCAGATATCGAGACGTGGCTGCACGATCCGTTACAGCCATGCGGATAAGATGCCTCTCATCTCGACTGCTAGTGATACGAGGCCGTTGGGATCCAACACGACGTTCCGTATTACCCTCCTGAACCCACTAATTCCACATTCTGCTAACAGTCACTGGATTGTGACACGAGCAGCATTGTCACGATACGATAAACCGCAATCGCGATAAGCTTCAATCCGACCTTTATCAAAGTCGGAAACGTGTACGCATTTCTCCTCCTTAAACTAGGCATCACAGCAACGTTTCACCAGGCAACGACGGTCAGCTGCTGTTTGTCTATGAGAAATCGGTTGGAAACTTTCCTGATGTCAGCACGTTCTAGGTGTCGCCACCGGCGCCAACCTTATGTGAATGCTATGAAAAGCTAATCATTTGCATATCACACCATCTTCTTCCTGTCGCTTACATTTCGCGTCTGTAGCACGTCATCTTCGTGGTGTAGCAATTTAATGGCCAGTAGTGTACTTGCACGGTTCACTGTTTCTATTTTGCTTTTATTTCACTGTTCAGTACAGTTCCTGTTTTCGTGCTTTATGTGTACTCAGTTTTTGACTGGCTGTCCACCGGGCCGTCTTACCTCTATGCGATGGGGACTCAACCTTGTAAGGTGCGCTACTAAATGATTTAAACGATAAGGAATGACAGTATACGCTACTACTCATGACAAAATGTAAGAAGCACGTCATCTTGGTGGTGTAGCAATTTTAATGCGCAGTAGTGTACTTTAATATCTGGTGGCCTTCACTTTTATGTTTATTAATATTGTAATCTTGATCAGCTTAGTTAATCCTAACTATATTCTGCATGGTTATGTCTTTTAGCTGACACAAACAGAAAGATCTCATTTTATAGTGTAGTCGCAGCTGTTATGATATAAACAAAGATGTTTAGGAACCTATCTGTGGATTTTTTAAATTAAAAATGAAACTCCTCCAGCTGTACTTAATATTTTATATTTATATGGCTACTACTTTCGACGTTGCGTCAATGCATCTTTAGGCCATGAAGATGGCGTTGACGCAGCGTCGAAACTAGTAGTCAAATAAGTATAAAATCTTAAGTACAGTTGGAGGAGTTTCATTTTTAATGAAAATTATACTAGTTGTGTTCCATCATAATCCAGTTTATATATTGATGTACGAAGACTACCTGTGGATGGTTGGTAACGTAAAGCAAACTACTGTGGCCATATTCACTACCATATTATGTTTGTTACCTCACATGTGTTATCTTATTAGAAGTTGTGGATCGAAATTCATTCATCATACGTCATGCTACACATAATATTAGAAATTATAGTACTTACCGAGTGAGGTGCAAACTGGTTAGCACACTGTACTCACATTCGATGAAACGACGGTTCGAACCCGAGTCCGGCCATTGTGATTTAGGGTTCCCGTGATTTCCCTAAATCGCTTCAGGCAAATGACGGGATGGATCCTTTGAAGTGGCACGGCCGACTTTCTTCCTCATGCTTCCGTAATCCGATAGGACCGATAACCTAACTTTTTGGTCGGCTCCCGCCGCAGATCAGCCAACCAATCAAATCATAGTACAAAGTCCAGACTATAAAAGATTATGTCAGGCCTTTTAATAAAGAGTGCCTGTCTGTCTACAAAATGAAACAGTACTGATATAGGGATAAATAAATAAATCATATGACACATTAGAAACGGTATCAAGATTATATATGCAGTAGATAATTCTGTTTTTCACTTCATCTTTTGTACGGTGTTATAATATAACTAGAAAAACACAGTTAGCTTACATCTACATCTACATGACTACTCTGCAATTCACATTTAAGTGCTTGGCAGAGGGTTCATCGAACCACAATCATACTATCTCTCTACCATCCCACTCCCGAACAGCGCGCGGTAAAAACGAACACCTTAACCTTTCTGTTCGAGCTCTGATTTCTCTTATTTTATTTTTATGATCATTCCTACCTATGTAGGTTGGGCTCAACAAAATATTTTTGCATTCGGAATAGAAAGTGGGTGACTAAAATTTCGTAAATAGATCTCGCCTCGACGAAAAACTTCTTTGCTTTAATGACTTCCATCCCAACTCGCGTATCATATCTGCCACACTCTCCCCTATTACGTGATAATACAAAACTAGTTGCCCTTTTTTGCACCCTTTCGATGTCCTCCGTCAATCCCACCTGGTAAGGATCCCACACCGCGCAGCAATATTCTAACAGAGGATAAACGAGTGTAGTGTCATTTCTGAATAAACTATATAGTAGCTATTGGAACCTACTGGTTTTAGGTGAAGGAGAAGTGGTCAACTGTACAACGTAACGTGAAGTTAAAGTAGTAGATACAGCTTTGAGGAGAATATTCTAATTTAAGGCTTATACTTGTTGGCCTTACAATACTAGCCGATTCAGAAGTCTTGCATCAAGTCCCATGTTCCGTTGCACTAACGCCTGAAAATCACTTGAAAATGGCGGCCAGGTGGGCCGCCGAAATATTGTGTTCAGATGACGATATGTTCCAGCTGGAGACTCGACACGAATATCCCAAATTACTAAGCTGGAAAAGTTTACGTAGCCACATCTCAAACATCCCCATGTCGCATTTTAGTCATACAAAAAACTAAGATCTCCATTACTAAATTATTAACAAGAGAAGCAGAATGATTTAAATTAACGTAGGTATTTATACATAATACACTAAGTTGAAGTTCCACGAATTGTACATACATAAAATATCCATATAGACAAACCAATTGGAGGAAAGGGGTGCTCCAGAAAGGATTAATTTCTGCAGGTACTGCACAATTATGTCAAATCTATAGCACTGATGAGCAGTGGCATGTAAGTTCGAAAACATAACACATTTGAAGAAAGTTAATAAGGAATTCTTCGAAGAATTCATCAATTAAAATTCCTGCATCTCCTTTAACAGTAAAAATAAGTGTTCAAACAATTAATGACATGATAAAATAATTGTGTACTGTTATTATTAAAATAAGCTAACAGTAAGTTGTGACTCCTTTCATTTAACTGGTCAATGTACCACGCTTACCATGTTATACAGTTTTATACAGTTTTCCATGTAAAAATAATAAATTTTGTAAAAAGGAGGATGGTAATTTAAGCAAATTTGACAGTATCAAGATAAAACTTTCCCTAGATGATAAATTATTAAATCACCAGAGGCAGAGCAGCTGAGGTCAATAGCGAGGTAGGGTGCCAATGAGAAAGGACCACTGGTGGAGCAGCAGGGAACTGAGAGGCTATTGCAACATTAACATCCTGAACGGGCTGAGCACCCTGATCCAGGAACGTAACAAAATGACATCATGGCAACAAAGGGATATTGTCATTATCGTAACAGTGCAAAATGTTGCAAGAAACCATGAATCAGATACAAGAGTAACTATTCAGTTCACTGACATGGCAGAAAGGTGAAATCTTGAAGCAATCAAGAGAGCTTACAGAAAAAGGAAAATAGGATGCACGACGTCATTGCCAACCACCACAGCATACTGCACAAATTCGTCCTGCAAGAATAGTACTTCTATTTTGGTGGAGTGCTGTTCAGCTTGCAGTTCTCCTGATGAAACGGCAGGTCAATGTCGATCAACTCTCTAGTCGACTTCGATAATCTTCCTTTTGTGTGTTATCAGTCATCTGACTAGTTTGATGTGGCCCACCGTGAAATCCTCTCCTGTGGCAAACTCTTCATGTCACAGCAGCACTTGAAACCTACTACCTCAATTATTTGCTGGATGTTTTCCAATCTGTGTCTTCTTCTACAGTGTTTGCCCTCTACAGCTCCATGTAGTACCAAGGACATTATTCTTTCACGTCTTAACGTCCTACCACGCTGCCCCTTCTTCTTGTTAGTGTTTTCCCCACATTCCATTCATCGCCGGTTCTTCAGAGAACTTCCTCATTCCCTACTATATCTGTCCACCTAATTTTCAACATTCTCCTGTAGCACCACTTTTCGAATGCTTCGATTCTTTTCTCTTCCGATTTACCCACAGTCCATGTTTCACTACCATACAGTGCTGTGCTCCAAGCATACATCCTCAGAAATTTCTTCCTCGCATTAAGGCCTATATTGCCAACTCTACTCTGCTTTTAATGTTCTTCCTGCTCCAACTATGTAACTAACAGAATTCCTTAACTTCATCTACCTTGTGATCGCTAATCGTGATGCTAAGTTTCTCGCTGTTCTCATCTGTGCTACTTCTCATTCCTTCCGTCTTTCGTTGATTTACTTTCATTCCACATTCCGTAATCATTAGGCTGTTCATTCCATCCAGCAGGTTCTGTTATTCCTCTTCGCTTTTACTGAGGATAGCAATCATCAGTGAATCTAATCATTAATATCTTTTCACTTTGAATTTGAATTCAAGTCTTAAACCTTTATTTTATGTCGGTCATTGCTTCTTCGATGTACAAATTGAACAGTCAGGGTGGAAGACTACATCCCTGTCCCACACCCTTTTTTAATACGAGCACTTCGTTCTTGGTCTTCCACTCTTATTGTTCCCTCTTGGTCCTTGTACAGTCATGGACAAAACGAGAGAGACCCCTCGCCTATTCGTTATGCTGATCCGCACAACTTTAAAGTCTGCTACACAGGCTAACAGGCAAGGCGACGGAGTGCTACCAACACACTATGCACAGGCGTGCAATTGAAAACCATCCGAACTTTGCCAGACTGTTTTCAATCGTGTGTAAGACTATATTAATGCTGATTAGTGTGTTAAACACCACATGTATATATAAGATATACATGAAAGAAGAAACACTAATTAGTACGAACTGTTCTAATAAAAATGAATTTTAGCTTATCGAAGTAACATAACTGTTTTAGTAAGACGAAGTACCCAGATCGTTAGCAAAATATGCGCATTCGGCTGCGAAACGGTCTCTGTCAACGTTCAGACCAGTCATGCTGGATGACCGTTGCTGACCTACCATGAAAGTGTGCAAATTTAGCAATGCTTGAAGATTCATAACGAAAATAAAATAAAAATCATTCACAGCCACACGTAAGTCAATTCAGTTATTGAGAGAAGCGGAAAAAGTAGGCAGTAACAAGTATGAAATTCTAAAAGATTTTCATATTTAAATCCGCAGGGCGCCGGTACAGAATAAAGGTAGCAATAAAATGCGAGAATTTCTTACAATTGCTTTACTAATCTGCCTCCATCGAGATTAGAACCGAAAACAAACCAGACCTTCCTTGCTGTAGCAAACAACTTTGACTATGCTAGCAGACAACCCAGGTAAACAGCCCTCTCTTATTACCATACATGAATAAGCCGGCAATTTCGCAACGAAAATGGCAAAATGATCTGCACTTTCGGTTGCTTAGATTTTTCTGGATTCAAAAACATGAATTTTCTAGCTTTATGTCACAGCTTATGTGGCAATCATTCGGAATGTTTATCGAAATAACAATATACTATTATTAGTTAGTAAATTTAGTAGGATGATTCTGCACCACGCCAGGAAATAGACGGGTACATAGCTGCCAAACGTATTCTACAATCTTTCGAATTCTCCATTAGACTCGCCAAAGCCAGAAAAGTTCATTAACGGAAGTGTTTCTTAAGCTAGCGAGTAGTGGGAATGCTCGCACTTCAAAAACGTGGTGGCATTAATACTGGGATCTGAATTATCACGTGTACAGGCAACTGGATTTTATTTGCAATCCTTTAAACGTGACTTGGATCGAAAGCGTAGCTATGATTAATATGCTGATGTATCGACTGCTACTAGAACATTCTTTTTGTCAACGCAATCTAAAGGTTTGGCCCTTTATGTAAAGAAAATTTAGGCGAAAGGTCAAAAATGGCTGTAACAATTACGCGAGCAAGCTGCTTAGGTCTTCAGTCCCCTAGACCTATAACTACTTAAACATATCTAACCTAAGGATATCACACACATCCATGCCCGAGGTAGGATTCCAACCTGCGACTGAAGCAGCCCCAAACCCTTTCACTTCATGTATAATGATGATGTATACTGTCTAGTGAGGATAAACTATATTCCCAAGCAACACAGATCGTTTGATCACGGAACTTTAACGAAGGTACATTCAAATTTTGTTCGAAGTCGTGTGCAATATCCACTTATAAACACCCTAGGAACGTCGTATGCGATATCCACCTCTGAAGACGCTAGCAGATACTGCAGTACCATAACAAGTAGTTAAGAATTTATTGTCACTGAAGTGATATCAGGTGTTCCCCTGGGACCTCTACTGTTCCTGATCTATATAAATGACCTGGGTGACAATCTGAGCAGTTCTCTTAGACCGTTCGCAGATGATGCTGTAATTTACCGTCTAGTAAGGTCATCCGAAGACCAGTATCAGCTCCAAAGCGATTTAGAAAAGATTGCTGTATGGTGTGTCAGGTGGCAGTTGACGCTAAATAACGAAAAGTGTGAGATGATCCACATGAGTTCCAAAAGAAATCCGTTGGAATTAGATTACTCGATAAATAGTACAATTCTCAAGGCTGTCAATTCAACTAAGTACCTGGGTGTTAAAATTACTAACAACTTCAGTTGGAAGGACCACATAGATAATATTGTCGGGAAGGCGAGCCAAAGGTTGCGTTTCATTGGCAGGACACTCAGAAGATGCAACAAGTCCACTAAAGAGACAGCTTACACTACACTCGTTCGTCCTCTGTTAGAATATTGCTGCGCGGTGTGGGATCCTTACCAGGTGGGATTGACGGAGGACATCGAGAGGGTGCAAAGAAGGGCAGCTCGTTTTGTATTATCACGTTATAGGGGAGAGAGTGTGGCAGATATGATACACGAGTTGGGATGGAAGTCATTACAGCATAGACGTTTTTCGTCGCGGCGAGACCTTTTTACGAAATTTCAGTCACCAACTTTCTCTTCCGAATGCGAAAATATTTTGTTGAGCCCAACCTACATAGGTAGGAATGATCATCAAAATAAAATAAGAGAAATCAGAGCTCGAACAGAAAGGTTTAGGTGTTCGTTTTTCCCGCTCGCTGTTCGGGAGTGGAATAGTAGAGAGATAGTATGATTGTGGTTCGATGAACCCTCTGCCAAGCACTTAAATGTGAATTGCAGAGTAGTCATGTAGATGTAGATGTAGATGTAGAATGCATGACACTTTATTTCATTATCAATTTAACGCACCTACGTGTTTGTCTACGGCTGAAAATAATAAACAAACAATAAATAAACAATAAACAAAAAAGTTCGATGTTCAAATCAAATGTAGCTCACATTTCACAATTACAACATAATTTAGTTGTTACATCTACATAACTACGTCTACAGGATTTCATTCCCATCTAGACTTACGTGCCTGTCAGAGGATTCAACGAACCACCTTCGGACTATTTCTCTACCGTCCCACTCTTTACCAGCGTGCGGAAAAGAGGACCAGTTGTATCTTTTCTCACCAGTCCTGAAATATATTATTACTATGGTTATTTCTTCCTGTGTAAGTTCCCGAGGAAATAATGTTTTGACAATCAGAACACATGTAGTGATTGAAATTTCGTGAAAACTTCTCGCGGCAACGTTAAACGCTTTTGTTTTCATGAATGTCACCCCAAATCGCTTATTAAATCTGGGACTCTCTCTCCCCTATTTCGTGACATTGCAACTCGTGCTACCATTCCTTGGACATTTTGGCGTGCACCGTCAATCACGTCTGTCAAGGATCCCATATCGTGCAGGAATACTATAGCAGTGGACGGACAATCGTACTGTTGGCAGAGTTTTCAATAGACGTGTTGCGTATTCTGAGTGTGCGGCCAATAAAATGAAGTCTTCCGTTTGCCTTCCCCACAAAAGTATGTTTGCGATCGTTCCAGAGGCAGATGGACTATCACTAAAGCAATTTTAAGAAATTCTCGCTCCTCCAATATGTTTTATTGCTACTTTTATCCTGTACCGGCGCCCTGTGGATGTAAATATGAAAATCTTGTAGAATTTCATGCTTGTTACTGCCTATTTTTTCAACTTCTGTCAACACTTGAATTGACTTACGTGTGGCTGTGAATGATTTTTAATTTATTTTCGTTATGAATCTTCAAGCATTGCTAAAGTTGCACACTTTCATGGTAGGTCAGCAACGGTCATCCAGTATGACTGCTCTGAACGTTGACAGAGACCGTTTCGCAGCAGAATGCTCATTTTATTTTGCTAACGATCTGGGTACTTCGTCTTACTAAAACAGTTATGTTACTTTGATAAGCTAAAATTCATTTTTATTAGAACAGTTCGTACTAATTAGTGTTTCTTCTTTCATGTATATCTTATACTTACATGTGGTGTTTAACACACTAATCAGCATTAATATAGTCTTACACACGATTGAAAACAGTCTGGCAAAGTTCGGATACTTTTCAATTGCACGCCTGTTTATAGTAAGTATGTTGGCAGCACTCCGTCGCCTTGCGTCTTATGCTGTGTAGCAGACATTAAAGTTGTGCGGATCAGCATAACGAAAAGGCGAGGGGTCTCGCTCGTTTCGTCCACGACTGTGCATGTTCCATTATAACTCGTCTTTCTCTATAACTTACCCTATTTTCATCAGAATTTCGATCACCTTGCACCATTTGACGCTGTCTAACGCTTTTTCCAAATTGACAAATCCTATGAAGGTGTCTCGATTTTTCTTTACCCTTGCTTCCATTATCAACTGCACTGTCGGAACTCTCGCTCTGGCGCCATTCTTCACTATGTTATTCTTGTCAACGTCTTGGATGCGTGTGCTGTGAAGCGCATTGTGCGATAATGCACGCATCTGTCGGCTCTTGCAGTGTCCAAAATTGTGTATACGACGTTCTTCCAGAAGTATGATGGTGTATCTCTAGCCTCATTTCTACACATCAACGTGAATAACCGTTTTGTTGTCAGTTCCTCTCAATGATTTTAGAAATTCTGATGAAATGTGGTTTATCCCTTCTGTTATGCAACATTTAAGTCTTGTAAGATCTTTTAAATTTTTATTGTAATACTGGATCCTCTTTCTCTTCTTTATCGACTCTTGTTTGTTTTTCTATCTCGTCATCAGCCAAGAGGTCCCTCTTGCAGAATCTTTCAGTGTACTCGTTAAGTCTAGCCGCTCTCTCCTCTGCATTAAACAGCGCAATTCCCGCTGCACACTGAATGTTACCAACGATGTTCGCGAATGTTATTTTTACTTTTCTGTATGCCGAGTCAGTCCTTCCACCTATCATTTTATTTCCGATTTCTTCACATTTCTTGTTCTGTGGTAGCAACAAGTCCTGTCTGTAGAAACTTGATATCTGTGAGCTACGACACCAGCTGCCGAGTAAAGCCTGGTAGGAAGCTTTGGCAGTCACCATCTAACAGCGCTTCTGGAGGCCTAACCAGTAGGGACTGGGAGCAGATAACCCCCTGCCATATACACAATCACTGCTGGGGCTAGCCTCTGTTCGTGTGGCAAATTTCGATGGTGCCTGTCTCTCTCCTCAACGAAGGCCTTGGCACTTCTCTGCACGACTTGATGTACTCTGATGGCAGCTGCTGGATGCCTTACCTGTGTGCTGTCTACAGCGGGATCATGGGTGCCCTAACCATCATCTCCTGGAAGTTGGAGGCCTGAGTGCTAACTCAGTTGAGGTGACTGCCCTCGTGACGTCCATGCTGCCGAATCAACACACAGCTGACTGTGTGCCGAGTGCTGACAGATGCGTTCCCCAGCGGTACGCTGCTGCCATACGTTAAAGCCCTTAACAGTTGTATCTTGTGGATAATGTATGTTCAATATTGTAATACAATTTTAATAATACATTCAGGCATCAGACGGATATCTACCATCTGAGTTGACTTACCTGCATGTTCTGGATGGTCAACCATTGGCTTCGTTCTGATTTCGACCTGACTTCGATACACCACCAACCATAACAACCTACCCAAAGGACGCTACAAAATGAAGTAAAAGTCAGCAATTTTATCAAAAGTTCTTTGCTAAAACAAAGCTAAATGAAGACCTCAGAATCAAGTTTTTTGAGCCTCTTATTGACGCCCGGCTACCACACATATTTCACTTACAACCATATGATCTGCATTCCACTCATTTCACTTACAAGCTTCTAGCCCTGTGTTCATATACATATTAAATATTGAACACAACGTCCACATTTTTGCAATGTTAGAATATATTCTCAGCTGTTAGCACAAAGAATGACTTGCCACTGATTCGCTATATATTGCATATTATTAAGGGGTGTGCCCATCGTACATTCCTATGACAGTTTGAACTCTGCTAGGGCACATTTACTGAGATGTGTGTGCGTCTGTGGAGAAATGGTCGCCCATTTTTCGTCAGCCAAAACCGGAAGAAGTACTGATGTTGGACGATGGAGTGTGGAGTGAAGTAGACATTCTAACTCATCCGGAAGGAGTTCCATTGGGTTCAGGCAGGGATTCTATCTAGGTCAGACCATTTCATGAATGTTATTTCCCACAAACTACTACTTCCCACAAGCTGCCTTACAGCAGGCTAAACTTATTTGTTCTGACTCGATCTTTCCTTCGCTCATGAGCATAAAAATGTTTTCTTGCTGTTTACTCGAAACTGAATGTACTGTCCTCTGTTATAAAAGTCTGAATTGAAATTACTGTTGTGAACAGTGTGTCTCAATGCACACATTTACATAAAGACAAAACTAAACGACATTCACTGTGCAGGAAATTAAATCAAAACTGTTACTCAAAAACCACTACCATTATCAAACTCTGCTCTGCAAAAAAAATTCCGTAGCAACACTATGAAACACTGGCCCATTAAAAACATGAATTAGAAAGAAAATTCTTAGAATCTGCGCAATGGAGACGTGAGATTAGGAAAGAAATAACTAACAAGATGTGAAAAGAATCTCACCTGAAAAATCACACGTTAATCAGCGGCAGCATCACAGCAGAATGAAATCACGCCAGCTGAAATGCGGAAATGTAAATCTAAACTACTAGGGGAAAGATCGAGGTGATTTTTTCAGACTAAAAAAAGTATTATTTCTGAAGAACATAAAAGTCATAGAAAACCAAAATCTTTACTTTCTCTACAGAAGTCTTACAACGCAATGCTTTTAGGATTATGCAAACTGAACTGAATTTAAATAATGACATAAACTGGGGTAGAGATATGCACTGTTTTGTTGCAAGAATAGCTAACATTATCAATTATGCACCAGCAAAAATTATTGCCTTAAAATCTTATCCATAATGCAAATCCATTCTTTCTGCTCCATAAATTTTGCGTCTATAAGTCCTTCCGTCAGATTAACAATTCCTAACAATTTTCTTCAGCAAAATCCTCCTCCATCATGCACGACGCTAAAAGGTATGCCACCTTACTCCACGTCGAGCACTCGACTACTCTCCGCTCTACAGCTCAGCCAAAGATTGACAAGTTCAGAGATACTACTGTCACTGCCGTAATTCGACTATTTCACAATGTCACCCGCGACTGCTTCGCTCTCGCAATATGAAATTTCCACTCATTCTGAAACTATCCAGAAATAATAGCCCAGTTGACCTATATACGTCCACTTTTCACAGACTCCTCTGTTAACTTGACACAATCATCGTCTCCGAACTACTCCTCTACTGTATCCAGTAAACAATGCTGTAAAATGTATTAAACCCTCCCGAATCCAGCGTTTCCTTCATTGCAATAATGGGTCAAAACCCTCCTCTGTACTTCACTGTTGTCATTAAATGTGATGGCAGGCAACCCTAAATTTTTCCATCGTTTACCAAAAGCTACTGCATGATTCATCACTTAAAATCAATAGTCTGCAATCGTCTATTATCTAGCAGCGTCGCTTTTCACTTTACTTCGTGCGTCACTTACCGCTGGCTAAGGAAATGTGCGGCTGATGAAGAGTTGGTCGAGCAGTGTTCCCAATTTTTAACCCCGTACGCAGAGTCATTATACTGGCTGGTCTACTGGTAACGGTTTGGAACTCACAAGTGATTCCTCTAGCTGATTTGGTGCCAGTTTTATATAATCGCTCCCGGTAATGCTAGTCTCTCTCTGTCCGTCAGTTCTAGAGGTCATGATTTAGCTGTCGTTGTTCCTTCGCCTTTTGCTTCACATCACCAAAAGCCGTCTTGGCGAGCTTTAAATAAAGCTTGAAATATCCCTGATGAGTAATCCACGTTCGAAAGCACTGAGCTCTCCTCATCGACTCGCTCTGCTGTAACTGTTTTTCTATTGCCAACACAATACCCTGCACGTCCTTTTATACTGCAGTGTCCGCGTTTTTGACACCTAGTTGTCAGTTCCGCGTTACGTAGAGACAGCCGGATACTTCTGATCAGGTAGTGTATGCAGTCTTCGGATGAGCCAAGTAACGCGTTATTTCCGACTTTCAGCTGATTTTCTACCACCCGTCACATCACTACAAACACACAGTAACAGCGTACAAGCGTACCACAGCAATCTTTTTCTTACACGAAGTCTTCGAAATGATCTCCTTTAGCATTTATATATCGTCCCGCTGTGGGATTGAATCGAGCATGAGCTGCTGGATCCTTGAAGTATTGCATACGTTTTCGCAGTTTTTAAAAAATACGGGCTCGGAAACATCTGCATCTTGCGCTAGAATTCGTAAACCAGAGCCTTCCAATATGTCAGCAAGTAAAACTCTTATGTGGTTCTATCCACAACCAGACAATTAGGCTATCTTTTCAGTCTACATGTCATGGAATTTGCTTTTTAGAAGCCAACGATCAGGAAATGGAACACTAATCATTCGAGTTAATTTTACGAGTGGTGTTCAATAGTGATGCAACACATATATTCCCAAACAGTTTCGGTTGAAAAATTGCGGAAGTTGTTGTGGGACATCGCGGAATATTCCCGCTTCAGCCCCTACAGTTTCATGAAGTCCCAGTTGGTGGCGGGCCTGCAGGTAGCTTTTAAAATGTCTATAACGGAGGTGAGTTCCAAGCAGAGAACTGAGTTTCTTTTGGCGGAGAACCAAATCATCGCAACTATTCATAGGCGGAGACCTGGCAGACAACAAAAGCACGGTGTGCTGCTGGGCGAGGCGTTTGCCATCATCGCAACAAGATCGCGGAAATCTGTCCGGCCGCACACGCCTGACCCCTACAATTTTGGAACGTGAGGACATTCTCATTCTAGGTCATTGACAAATCACAATCAAACAACTCGCTGCACATCTGGATGTCTCTGCTGGTAAGGCTGACCGCTTGTCCATAGGTAGGAGCCCTCAAAAGTTGTGAGTCGGATCACCACAGACAATGAAACACAGGATCGTCATTTGGAATGGAAACAAAACGGTAGTCCACGCAGTGGCGCCACACCCTCTCTGATCCGCAGAATGAAGGTGGGCCTCCGCGAAAAGCAGTATGTGCATGATGGGGAGGTTATTGATGAAGCAAGGCGGCCGTTTCGACACCGCCCATTACAGCGCTACAACACCGGCTTAAGTGAGTTCCGAGTAAGGCGGCGCAAGGCAGTCGCATTGGAAAAACAGGCTTTTGTAGCCAAGAGAGTGGTGAATAATATGGTACATTTGAATCCTATATAAAACTCCCCTCGTAAGAACTGCAGCCTAATGACCCGTAACGAATAGGGCATGTTTAGAAAGCATGTATCCGCAGTGTGTAATGTTTATTTTCTTCCCAAGATTAACGTACTAGAAACTGTCGTAGAAATGTGTCATACAAGAAATATGGCCCAGTTTTCGTTACGCACTGTATAGAGCACTGTTCTCCTAGGTATTGAGCTCAATTCCTGTGACAGCAACTTGTCTCCTATAAAACAATAAAACTGTCATCGAGTAGAAAATGAAATGCAAATTAGGTGAGCGAAAACGACATTAATTATTATATTATTTTAGTATTGTTCCTTTATTACCAAGGGGACCACTACGCCTACTCGCCATTACCTATTTCGTCCAGATTTATGGTGTAGGCAAGGCTTAGACAGAAATTACACTACTGGCCATTAAAATTGCTACACCAAGAAGAAATGCACATGATAAACGGGTGTTCATTGGGCAAATATATTGTACTAGAACTGACATGTGATTACATTTTCACGCAATTTGGGTGAATAGATCGTGTGAAATCAGTACTCAGAACAACCACCTCTGGCCGTAATAACGGCCTTGATACGCCGGCGCATTAAGTCAAACAGAGTTTGAATGGCGTGTACAGGTACAGCTGCCCATGCAGATTCAACACGATACCACAGAGCAGTGACTGACGTATTGTGACGAGCTAGTTGCTGAGCCACCATTGACCAGACGTTTCCAATTGGTGAGCGATCTGGAGAATGTGCTGGCCAGGGCAGTAGTCGAACAATTCTGCATCCAGAAAGGCCCGTACAGGACCTGTAACATGCGGTCGTGCATTATCCTGCTGAATGTAGGGTTTAGCAGGGATAGAATGAAGGGTAGAGCCACGGGTCGTAACAAATCTGAAGTGTAACGCCCACTGTTCCAAGTGCCGTCAATGCAAACAAGAGGTGACCGAGACGTGTAACCAATGGCACCCCATACCATCACGCCGGGTGATACGCCAGTATGGCGATGACGAATACACGTTTCCAATGTGCGTTCACCGCGATGTCGCCCAACACGGATGCGACCATCCTGATACTGTAAACAGAACCTGGATTCATCCGAAAAAATAATGTTTTGCCATTCGTGCACACAGGTTCGTCGTTGAGTACACCATCGCAGGCGCTCCTGTTCGTGATGCAGCGTCAGGGGTAATCGCAGCATGGTTTCCGAGCTGATAGTCCATGTTGCTACAAACGTCTTCTAACTGTTCGTGTACATGGTTGATGTCTTGCAAACGTCCCCATCTGATGACTCAGGGATAGAGACGGAGCTGCACGAACCGTTACAGCCATATGGATAAGATGCCTGTCATCTCGACTGCTACTGATACGAGGCCGTTGGGATCCAGCACGGCGTTCCGCATTACCCTCCTGAACCCACCGATTCCATATTCTGCTAACTGTCATTGGATCTCGACCAACTCGAGCAGCAATGTCGCGATACGATAAACCGCAATCGCGATAGGCTATAATCTGACCTTTATAAAAGTCGGAAACGTGATGGTACGCATTTCTCCTCCTTACACGAGGCATCGCAACAACTTTTCACAAGGCAACGCCTGGTCTGTGTATGAGAAATCGGTTGGAAACTTTCCTCGTGTCAGCACGTTTTAGGTGTCGCCACCGGCGCCAACCTTGTGTGAATGCTCTGAAAAGCTAATCATTTGCATTTGGTGAAGTAATTTTAATGGCCAGCTCCATATGATATAGAGTTTGAATAACGATAGCAGTCGGGAAACACATGAGCCATTTAAGGGCGCTTAAGGAGGGGGTTCAGAACGGCAGTCTGATTGTCATGCGATCGAGTCCATAAGTGGAAAGGGCATTTTTGGTTTTTTAACTTTTTACGATACTCACACTGCAAATATACTGCCCAGTATAGTGTTATTACTAGTATTTTGATAAGAGGCGAAGGAAAATTTCGAATGGCTTGGGCTACCTGCGCCAAAACTACTTTTTTTTGTCCATACGGTAGGCTCCACTTCTGTCACTTCTGTCTCTGGCCGAGCCTTCCATTTACCATACATTTGGACTAATTCGGTAATGACGCGCAGGCGCGGTGGTCCCATTCTGAGGTATTCAATAAATGCTTGCTCAAATTACTTTCCTTTTGTCTGTATCTGACTGGAAAGATGTACAACTTTTAGCAAGTGACCCGTAAGGCAGCCCTTGTCTTCGCGGTAGAAATAGCGCAAAAGTGTAGCGTAGCAGACCGATCGTGTTAGCAAGTAAAAAACAAGATTACTGACTTGGCCAGTCCTCGACGCCTTCGATGGCCTTCCCTTGTAGTCTTTTAATTCGATAAAGCCTCTTGGTCTTCTGGAGACATCGTTGAAACTTTTCCCCAACTTTTTCCCAAGTTAATACTCGTGGCTAGCTGGATATCTTGCCAGCATCGATGTTGACTGATATTCTACGAAGCAAACTTTTCTTACGCTGTGAAACATTATCGACATCGATTTCACATATGTTTTTTCGCAATTAACTACTTGCGTGGGTCGACAACCCACTCTCAATTTTAATCTGTGAAATATAAGAAGCATACAGTACGCGATAAAAAGAATTTACAATTCGAAGACTAAATGGACATCTTCCCGATTTCTCAGTCATATTTCTATGACAAGAACTAACTCACCAAGTGGAATATGCTGTGGTCTTAGGTCTTAAGGTGAAGTAAAAATTTAATTTTGTCGTCAACACAGAATTTGGTGACATTTTGCGCTACATACAGCCTGTCACAAAATACCGAATGTTGGAGTCATTGTGTTGAATATCAGGTAGAGTATAATTAAATGTACAAATTAAAAGATTAAAACATAATAAAACATTTCGTTAAGACAGTATTTCTGCAAATCTCCTAAAATCAACTGGCCCAAAAACCTTAAACAAAATTGTATTAATCATTCAATACATTTACCAAACTGTGAAAATTCGAAGTGAATGGAAAACTGAGTTGATAAATTGACTACAGAGAAAGGGAACAGGGATTATGTTGATCATTATAAAGGAAGTTTCCTTCTTCAGTGACTCCTGGACCGACTGCAACAACTACTTGAAGTGAAACTAGGCAAGCGGTTATTAGACCAAATAAGTCTTGCCCATGACAAGTTTTGCTTCTTAAATATTTGGAATACAAAATAGCTTTTGACTTCGTATAGTTTAAAAAAACCTTACTGCTCAGAGGATCATAAGTCTCTTTTCCAAAGACAGAAAAGTATATGGACCCAAAAAGAAGCAATCTTATTGAAACATAAACAAAATGTAAGGCAATCTCAAGAGGAAAATTTCGATATGTTTTGAAATTAAAACAGAAGTGAGAAGTGAGAAAAAGCGATGGACTGTCTACATTACCTTTCAATTGTCTTAACAAAAAGTAATACAAGAGTGGTGGAAACTAAAATCAAAGCTTAAAATTGACGAACCAGTAAAATTAGCAAGGATCAATATTAGGATAAATAGCATAGCTTTTGCAGACAACCTGACGATACCACCTCAGGATATTCAAAAAACACAGAAACATATTCTCAAAGCAACAGCAGGAAGACTGGGGCTCCAAATGTCATATAACCTTGTGATGCACATGTCCACTGCAATGGACAGCTGTTAATGGCAGGTTCTTCGCCGTTTTCAGTCAGTCCTGAGGCTGCAACTGCATGCAGTTCATTCCGGTGGACACTTACTATTGGTTATGAGCCCCGGATTTGCAGCCTGAGGCCCGTCTGGAAACTCCAAAGAAGCGACCGTTGACAGCCGTCTACTGAAGTGGAAAATCGAAAGAGTTTCTCAGTTCAGATATTTAGGCGAAGCTTTTTAAAAAAAATGGTCTGGAAAAATTTGGTTACGAAATTCGTTGCAACAAAATGGAAACAGCTAGCGGGCTTACAAAAAGACATCCAGAACAAACAATCCATCTCAAAATACGCCAAACTGAGACTCTAACTTATAGTTACTAGAATCAGGGTTTCTTTATGGGGCAGAAATACTTATTTTTAACAGAAAGAGACTTTGTAGAAATTCGAGAGAGAGCATGAAAGGTAATCAAGGAAATTTTAAGACCGCTTCATACTGAAGTAGAAACTCACAGACTAAGAGCAGATAAAGAAACTTTACCAACATGAATCCGGATACGAAAAAAGGTAGGGTAAAATTCAATGGGTATATCAAAAAACCGAAGCAATATGATTAATTAGACAGGTTACGAAATTCCACAAAACTAGGAAACAGTAAAAATTGAAACAACAAAATGGATCGTTGGGGTAACAGAAGACACAGGCTCAGCAGGAATAACACACGTTGATAGCTCAGACAGCAAAACGTTTAGCAAAAATTGAGTAGTGGACAGTTGGTATGGCGGGAACATCCTAGAAACCCAGATGTACTTGGACTGTTGAGCGGAAAAGAGCTCATTCTGGAAGAATGAAAAAAAAACATGGGCATGGAGAAACGCCAAAAAACTGCTAGAACGTCCAATCTCGAGGTCCAATAGGACCCAAAGGCGAATATTAATATAATAATAAAATGTAAGTTACGTACCAACTATTTCAAACTATGTTCATGCGAATTTCTTTATAAGGACATCTAAGAGTAGACGTCGCATACGAAACGACTTGTTCTAAGTTAGAGAATAAATCACAAGTAAAATAAAATAGAAAAAAGCAAATGTGCAGGAAAACAGGTTTTCACAGAGTACTACCAAATATATAAACATCGTTATGGAACAGTCTTGTAGGTCACTAAATATGGGAAGACTGAGGGGATCATAATATTGAATTTGTGAGTGAGGGAGATCAGTATTAAGTATCTTACATCGGATTCTGTACTTAAAATCTGGCGTAATAGAAGACAGACAACAATGACATGTTGTCCATGTACAAAGTCAAGGCTGTGCACTTCTGAAATGTTGTGTAGAGAGCATTTAGTGACAAGACAATTGCATGAATCTGAAGTGACACCTGAAACTAATGCAGAGTCTAATGTCCTCTGCCTAGGCAGTAACAATGACCGTTCAAATTCTCTTAGCGACAGAAGTCACAAAGGTGTATAAACACCAATAGGATTTTATAGCAAAAGGACAAATAGGAACAGGAAAACCGAATATTTTCTTTTATTTTTAGGGTTCCGTACATTAACCGGTAAAAACGGACCCCTTCTAGTATTACATTTCTGTCCGTCTGCCTGTCCTTCTTAGAGTCTGTCTGCCTGTACCACTGTCTCTGAGGCAATGGCCGTACGTTCTATCACTCTCCGTGGTCTGGGTAAAAAAAAGTGGTTAAAATGCGTTTATTCAACTGAGAAAGCAAATAATCGGACTTCGTAATTAATTAAAAAGGAAGATTGCAGGTTCTGAATGTCGCGGTAAATATGACCTAGATATTGGTATTGACATTGGCGGCCACGAATGAAAAGAGATGAACGCGTTCACGTACCTCTATTGTTGAGCAGCGCCGTCGTGAAGATCGTTGCCTCCATCTAAACTCTCCCAGCGTCACAGCACCTGATCCATGGTATCGTAAACGAGAAAATCGTATTGCTTTCATTATTTAGCACAATTTCACTTGAAATTACAGAGCACTTAGTTTATACGTTTTATCGCCAGAACATGAGAACAACGAAAGATAACTACTGCTAAAACTAATAAACGAAGAGCGTAAAACTTCTTTTGTCCGTCAGTTCAAAATACTTTTCAAATATAATTATCTATACATTTATCAGTAAGAAAAAATTATGAAGTTTCTTTACAGGTCTCCTCCTAGTGTAAGAAATTTGGGCTTCTGTGTCAATACAGTCACAAGGTACGGTCATCAATATGTCACATACTTTGATAGTCTCAGACTCACTCATCAAAACTTATAGATGAACTGCCGTGGACCTGATGCTGCAGTGGCAAAGAGCGTGATCGGAACCGAAAATTGGTAGACCACGGATATTTCAATCTTCGTTTCAGCCTAGCTGCAAACCTATCACCGTTGTGAAGAAACGCCAGGAACAATATGTACTTCGAATTTCACTTTGAACTTGGGTCCCCTTACCCTCGATGGATAATCGGGGTAGGTTAGAGATGCGCAAACGGCTCCAAATTAGAAACGTTTACACCGGATGATTGGGCCTTACGAAATTATTATCTGCATATATATAATTACTTCTGCACTGAACCCTCCGATCGCGAGTTGTGCGCGTGTTTGTACAGTATTATTTTCACATTATAATACAGTAAATCAAAAGAACGATTCGTTTTACCAAATGTTCTTTCGCATTAAAAAATGTAATTTTCTTAAAAAAAAAGAAAATATTCTGGGACTGACCGTGTAGGTGATGTCCGAAACTATTGATAAGTTCGAAAAAAAATTGCTGCTATCAGTACTCCACGTTCGATTTCTTGTTTTTCCCGAACAAAAAAATGGCTCTGAGCACTATGGGACTCAACTGCTGTGGTCATCATTCTCCTAGAACTTAGAACTAATTAAACCTAACTAAACTAAGGACATCACACACATCCATGCCCGAGGCAGGATTCGAACCTGCGACCGTACCAATCGCACGGTTCCGGACTGCGCGCCTAGAATCGTGAGACCACCGCGGCCGGCTTTTCCCGAACACGTTCAAAAATGTTCAAATGTTTGTGAAATCTTATGGGACGTAACAACTAACGTCATCAGTTCCTAAGCTTACACACTACTTAACCTAAATTATCCTAAGGACAAACGCGCCCACCCATGCCCGAGGAGGACTCGAAACTCCGGGAGCAGCTGTACAGTCCATGACTGCAGCGCCTGAGACCGCTCGACTAATCCCGTGCGGCGCCGAACAGGTGCTTTACCGGTAGATTAACATAGCACACCCCTTGGCCTCACGTAAGTTACGATATCACATGCTATTTAAATCTGAATAACAACAGTCAGCTATGGCGGCCAAAGATTTCGGGTACAAGCAGTCACGCTCGTCATGCCAACGACCTTGATATACGCATACACCGAGTGATGTGGCGCAGTGGTTAGCACACTGGACTCGCATTCGGGAGGACGACAGTACAAATCCTCGTCCGGCCACCAAGTTTCAGATTTTCCGTGATTTCCATAAATACCTCGAGGTAAACGCCTGGATGGTTCCTTTGAAAGGGCACGGTAGATTTCCTTCCCCATTGCTTCGTCATCCGAGGTTGAGCACCGTCACTATCGACCGCGCTACCGAAGGAACGCTAAACCGTTGCGGAAATAAGAGAAAAATGCAAGACCGGAATTAAAATTCAAGGCGAAAGGATAACATTGATGATTCGATGACGACATTGCTATCCCCAGCGAAAGTGAAGAAGAATTAGAGGATCTGCTGAATGGAATGATAAGTATAATGATTAGAGAATATGGAATGAGAGTAAATCGCAGAAAAAGGAAAGTAATGAGATGCAGTGGAAATGAGAACTGCGAGAAAGTTAATATCAGGATGGATGTCAGGAAGTAGATGAAGTTAAGAAATTCTGCTACCTTGGCAGCTAAACAACCCATGACGGACGGAACAAGGAGGATACAAAAAGCAGACTAGCACTGGCAAGAGAAGTCTACTAGTATAGAGCACAGAGCTTAATTTGAGGAAGAAATGTACGTTTGGAGCACAGCATTGTGTAGTGCCGGTGGGAACAGACACCATGGATCCTCCAGGGTTGTCCATAAACCCGTAAGAGTACAAGGGGGGGGGGGGGGGGGGGAGATCTCTTCTGAACTGCATGTTGCAAGGCGTCCCAGATATGCTCAATAATGTTCATGCCTCGGCAGTTTGGTGGCCACCGGAAGTGTTTAAACCCAGAATAGTGTTCCAGGAGCCACTTTATAGCAATTCTGGACGTGTGGGGTATCGAATTGTCCGTCGGAATGCCCAATGGACATGAATGGATGCAGCTGATCAGACAGGATGCTTACGTATGTGTCACTTGTCAGAGTCGTATCTAGACGAATCAGGGGTCCCACATCACTCCAACTTCACACGCCCCACTCCGTTACAGAGCCTCCACCAAGTTTAACAGTCCCCTGCTGATATGAAAGGTCCATGGATTCATGAGGTTGTCTTCATATCCGTACACGTCCATCAGCTTGGTACAATTTGAAACGAGACTCGTCCGATCAGGCAACATGTTTACAGTCATCAACAGTCGAAAGTCGATGTTGACGGGCCCAAGCGAGGCGTAAAGCTTTGTGTCGGGCCGTCATCAAGGATACAAATAGTTGCAGATTTCAATGCTGGGCCATCAATTTCAGCGTGCGAACCATCCAACGGTATTACACATACCCGCTCTTTTCTCTTGGTTTAACACTGGAAATTCTTTTGGACTCTTAATGTTGTTTACGTTTCCCGAAAGCTATTGGTAGTGAAGTCATAGTACTGTACCAGCTAACAACTCATTCTCTCCTCTTTAAAGCTGACATTGCAATTCAGTTCATACTTTGACGCAAATTCACACTAAATGAGTGTTTATTACACACTAATATTACACTTCTTGTTCAATCATTCACTGATGACGTACAGTACACTCATATATTTCTTCTTTTAAAACATAGATTAATTACTCATCCTCATTCCAAACAATTTTCAACACTGAACTCGCTCACACTGCTTCCAAATATGTGGATTAAGACATAGCAATGTATGAAAAACTCATAAGAAGACGTAATCACATATTAATGTACAATGTACAGGATAGAGAAAAAAGTTCAAGATATGTACAGCAACAAACTTGTCACGAAACAACACAGAATACAACATATATGTGGAACAAGATGTACGTAAAACAAGATATACAGAACAACATCCTCAGCACAGGGCATTCTTAACTTAAGCACACAAAATAAGAAATTAAATTCTTCATATTAATATCACATTTGTGTCACTGTGCGTTAAATGATGTACTTCTTGTACATAACATTTCGGATTTTAAGTGGATGAGATTTTGCACTCGTCGAGTCAAATATTACCACATACACGTTCTCGGCATGAGATCATAAATACACCAGTTACAACAATAAAAGTTTACAGTTATCATGCTTAAAGTTCATCTCAAGAACTATTGGCCAGTCGCTGTTATGTAAAATGTAAGACACACAAAACATAAAAGAACGCAAAGACGGCCCCAGAGCTACACGTGGTGTTATCAAGAAAAGTCAAATGTGCACTGAAGTTGGTGAGGGAATTTTTGAAAATCAACTTTGAACGTCCTCATTTGCCTTTCCTTTTAGCTTATTAGGTTTACGTACTAATAGCTGTATCTCTGTACTCAGTAAAAAGTGGACACATTTATTTGGAATTTTTTTAATGCATGTACTACCACCTGCTAAAATAACTGCTATTCCTCCTTAAACTCCCTGAATATGGATATATGTGTGGTGTCTGTACTTTCGGACATGTCCGAAAGGAAAGGCACTACGGATCCGGGTTTGAAGCTGGCAGGCACAGATTTTCATCTGACGACGTTGTTCTATTTTAACGTCCGTGAGAGCCTGGTCATATTTTTATCTTAAGTACTATTCGGAAAATGTTTGGCAACAAAGTGATAGTGCCGGACTGGATTGCATCAACCTAATCATCTCACTAGATATAGTTGTAATTTTCTGAACAATTCCTGCTTAATAAGTGACAGTAACAGTGTCTCTCATCATTTTCTTTGTTGGCAACCGACTTCTTTCTGCCCTAGCCTATGAGTGGTTGCTCACATTCTTGATACCTCACTGGACGTGCTACTGCAACTGTAGCCAAAGGTTCAAAACCACTGGAAAAGTATGATTCAAGTCGGATGGTTTTGCTCCTTTCCTACCGTAATTAAAAACGATCACAACGAAATTAAGTATAGGAATCCTATGAAACCCATGAGCCCATATTGCGGACCTGTGGTTTTTCACAATTATCATATGACAAATGGAATTTGTCAGATTCCACTAATTATGATGCATTATTAATTGTTGGTTCAGAGGCGCCTTTCTACTGCTTATTGTAACTGTTTTTTGAATGTTAGAGCTGGAAGAATAGAAACATCAAATTTTCGCCATATGGAATATTCGTATTCACCTTAAATCTTCACGTTTCGAGCAAAGGCAGAATATCCGTCAGAAAAGGTGACAACAAAAAGTTTGGCCATGCCTGTCTTCTGGCGGATGTGCCAATGACAGAGATCTCAAAAACAACATCGTACAGCAAGGTTACGTTGCCAACTCAACCACTGGAGACGCTCCAAAACTATGAATCGCGTCTGGTGAATACGCTTTCAAGGTTTCGGTCCTATTGAGACAGTAAAACACAAATATTATTAATTTATGACATTTAGTTTGAACTCAGTGCATCGATGTATTACAAGTAATTATACTCTAGCCCCTAAACCTAGTTACAGAAATGCGAATAAGACTCATTGACATATAATGAGAATATTGCGCCCCTTGCCACCCGCAACTTTGAGAAGAAGCTATACAGTATAACTGAAACTTAGCAACAGTGCAGAATATGTTTGGCAACTCTGTGACCGAAGACTTACTTCCTTGATGGCACAGAGCTATCCTGCTAAATTCACTTGATATTATCGTCATTTCAATTGAATAATGTGATATTCTCTTGAAATGTGACATAAGGATATCAGTTAATGCTTTTGAGTCAACGAAAGTCGTTCCACACGGGAAACACAACTACTCTCGTCTCCTATGTTGCGACTTTCTGCCATAACAGCTAATAGGACAATAAGTATGTCAAAGAAACCACACATGGTCGCTAGCTCCTAGGTATCTTGTCTGTCAGGTCTACGCTGCCTTTGTTCGCCTTTCGAGACTCGCTGAGCACCAGATTTTTAATTCTTTTGTAGCAGAGCTACAAGCAAACAGATACAAACTCAGTAAGAGAATCGTAAGACAACGATAGAGCAAAATTCGTCTTGCTACTTTGAAAACCATTAGTGTCAGAGCGAAAACCTTACGGTACTGCCAAACTCATAATGCCGACATATTTTTTGTTGTTGTGAATCCATAATTTTATCCATTAACTGCCATATTTTCACAATACTTGCGAATGGTACAGGACATGAAGTTAATACAGACCTTTTCGAAGTCAAGAGAAGATAATATCCTACTAATTAGTGTTAAAAAAGGCTCAATCGTCGTACAAATATTTAATGCTTTATTAAGATAGACTCCGTCGTGATGTTTCTGTAATAAGCTGAATTTCATTTGTATTAGTACAGTGAATATTTTAATTGCATCTTCTATTAGTTTAATGAACGCAACAGCAATCATCAAAGAGAAATTAATCAGCAGCAGAATTTCCGTTCACGATATCTAAAACAATCTGACAATGCTAAAGTAGTTTACAAATTCTACGCCTGCAGAAACCTACTGGTTCTAACGATGTCATTAAACCAGTGTAGTTAAAGAGTATTTGCGTCTAGCCTTTGGGAGCATCGCAAAATATGTAGTAAAAGGCCATGCCTTTTAGCCAGTTAACGGCGTTCGTCCTGGTTGATGGAAAGTATACTCCGTCGGGGCGCAATATATCATCAGGGGAGATAGGCTCCGGCAATCGCCGCAAGAGTAATGCCAGCATGAGCTGCGTCAGTAGCCAGCACTCGCTGGTCACGGCATACGTCAGACGGTGTGCATCCGAGTCAGCGACTGAGCATGTCGGACACAAGGGGTCGTCCGTCAGATGTATGGAATGTAGCCTCTGACGAGTAGCGAACTTCCCATTCACAACCACGTACCACAATGAACGCACTGTCGTAAGTAGAAAAGGCGTGTGTACCGCTCGCCACACCGTGTTCCAGGCAACTTCAGGATGTCTGTGGGCGACCATATTTACAGGTTGCTTCTGTTGATAGAGGTGATAATAGTCTTTCGTGCTGCGCTTCCGTGTCGTCGGAAGTTCTGACCGTAAGTAGCACAAGTCAATCAAGAACTCTCTGATGTGGGTAAGTGCCTGTGAAATGTGTCCTACAGAAACCGGGGGATGCAGAGAGTGTGGTGCCACTTCCGCTATCAGGGTGCCAGTCAGAGTGGCGTGGGCAGAGGTCCACGTGCGACGCATGGTGTTGAGGTAATACGATCGCGCACGGTTATATATATATATATATATATATATATATATATATATATATATATATATATATATATATATATATATATAAATTAAACCGATCCGATACCGCCCTCCCGCTGCGGCAGTGTCAGGGTAGCGTATCGGACTTTGAAAACCAGACCGGTGCTTACGAAATGTCCAAATGCTGCTTTAAATCTGTCGGCCACCACTAGACCACGGGCTCACACAACCCGACAACGTCCCGGAAGTAGACAACACATCCTCCTGACACTTCCCCATCTTACAGTGTTGCCAAATTGTGCAGATTGCCGGACTTAGAGTTGTCAGGGGCGGTCAGTTTTATAGGCCACCTAAGTGAACGACTCGGACTTAGTGTCTGTGGCGGCCGGCCGGCGGTCATTTTTTATCTCTAAGACTGTACATGTACCACACATCGAACGAGTACCATCCCATTCGGATCATTTGTTCGTGGTTTTTCCTGTTTTTTAATATACATCAAAAATGACTATGTACTGTATCATAAACATATAGTCAATCTCTCCAAAAATGACATAACTCTTTATTAGACACATTGTACGTGCCAGGTACAGCTAAATATGCTAGTGGTGGGCTTACTTTGTAGTAAGCGCATCATAAATGTTATTCCAATACTCTAGTCACTAAATATCATGTTTTAAAAACAAAAAGCATTAAGCACTTGTGCCATAAAATATTTCTGAGACTGTTGCAAAAGGGCTTTATCTCTCAGAATTCGGAAGCTTACACATTTCGTCCTAGTGTTGTAGAACATGTTATGGAATGTTCACTACTGACGTAAAAATAACTATTCCCCGACTATCAGTTCTATTCGAAAATGCATTTCTTTTTTACATTTTCCTCTAAACTAGTCGTTGTACATAAGTGAGCTCTATCTGATTTTCTTAGTGTCTCCTTACAACTACTAAAGATACAGGGTTTGCAGAAGTCTCTCAAACACTATGTCTAACCGTGGTCACCGCCAGACACCACACTTGCTAGGTGGTACCCTTTAAATCGGCCGCGGTCCGGTAGTATACGTCGGACCCACGTGTCGCCACTATCAGTGATTGCAGACCGAGCGCCGCCACACGGCAGGTCTAGAGAGACTTCCTAGTATTCGCCCCAGCTGTACAGCCGACATTGCTAGCGATAGTTCATTGCCTACTTACGTTCTCAATTGCCGAGAAGATAGTTTAGCATAGCCTTCAGCTACGTCATTTGCTACGACCTAGCAAGGCGCTATTATCAGTTACTATTGATACTGTGAACTATGTACCGTCCAGAGCGCCGTTCATCATTAATCGATTAAAGTTAAGTATTCCACCAGCTACGTCCGTTTTTCTAAAGTCTAATTTCCTTGTCCTGTTCCAGACCTCACGCCAGCATGCGTGAGCTAAAACGCGTGCCTTTCGGTCTCCTCTAGTAACACGGTGTTGGCTCTCCTGCCAACCACAACACATTATATCATAACGCCTGAATGCCTTGTTACATAATGGACCAATTGACATTTAAGGCAGTTACGGAAGAACTGGACCATTGGGTAAGACGGAACAGAGGTGCAATTCACAAATGCACCACTAGAGAATAGCCGCCATCAATTACGAGGAAGCTTTTTTGTAACAAACGAGGTGCATAAAAACATTCCCCGTGCTGTACCTCATATAATTTTATTGTGTGGTTAATTAAACTTAGTAATGCTTTGTATTCACAAGAATGATGCAGTTATCTTACTGCGATATTTACAAATGTGTAGGTATCAAACTAACCTAAAATGGTTACCGAGTTCGCTATCTGCAGTTGAAAGTCGGGGTGGTCCATCTCCCTCAGACAATCGGAAGGGATGGACAAGCGCTATTTTGGAGAGATGGACCACTTTTGTTAATGTGGGAGACAGAGAGGGCAACTAAATTTAGCTTCAAAGCATGTGGAATAATACCACCGAAGATGACCACAGTCTCAGACTATGCTTGGAGCAGATGTCTGAGTACAGAAGTGCAACGAAACAACAGACAGACAGCAAGCCCTGGTCACTGAATTGGGTGATCAGCCTGTGTGACGTCATAACAAGCGTGCCGAAACTAGCCAATGCCAGTCCTCCCGACATTGCCACTGCTGATACTGCAGTTCAACAAACGCCGATACTTTCGTAACCCCCCCTCCCGCATGCAACGACCTGGCAATGGAACAGTGCTCAGGAAGCTGCAGCAGTTTGACTCCCTGCAACATTAACAACATCAAAACCCCTGTCATCGACGTCTGCTCCAGAAGTAGCCCAGCTACCCACAGACATTGGCTCTTCCGCAAACTCAGATGTAGGCCGCGGTTTTATAGCTTCAACGTCCAGCCCGTCGCGATCGTCAAAGCGTGGATATCCGATTAACTGCAATGCGTATGGGAAGTCCGGGAGCTCCATCCGTGGGAACCCTGGCAGCCTGGTGAAAATCTTTTTAGTTGACGCCACTTTGGCGAGTTGCATGTCGATGAGGATGAAACGATGCTGAAGACAACAGCACACCCAGTCCTCGAGAGGAGGAAATCTCCGACCTCGTCGGGAATCGAACCTGGGCCATTCGCATGGCATTTTGCCGCTTTGGCCTATCAGTTATGGAGGCGCACAGCTATCCTGTGGCACAGCATGTGCCAGTCACCAAGGTCTGCTTCCACCAGGCCACTAATAAGCTATCTCGCCTGACGGCACGGTCCTGTCAACCAGACCCCGTCTAGCTGCCACGCAGCCTTCCAGCCTCCTTCCGCCGGCGTCCGCCAATACGTAGTGGCAGCAGAGGCGCCCGCTTTTCTCCACGAGGAACCCCTCTATCGACGTGTCCAAACTGGCGTGCACAGATTGGTGGATCATCTCTCGTTGTCAGCAGTCTGTTTCACATGATATATCACGGGGTCTCATAAAATGTTCATTCAATTGTTCGAGTGCATTCGTCATTCGTCATCCACTCATCTAAAACAGAGTGCTATTCACACCCCTTAAAATAACATTCACTAGCTGCCTCGGACATGGCTGTGTGTGATGTTTTAGGTTAGTTATGGTTAAGTAGTTGTATGTCCAGGGGACTGATGACCTCAGATGTTAAGTCCCATAGTGCTTAGAGCCATTTGAACCATTTTCTTGAACATTCACTGAAGCGCCAAAGAAACTGATATAGGCATGAGTGTTCAGGGATAAGTAAACTAGCAAAATACGGCGCTGCGGTCGGCAACAAGTGTCTGGCGCAGTCGTTGCATCGGTTATTGCTGTTACAATGACGGATTATCAAAATTTAAGTGAGTTCGATCGTGGTGTTACAGTCGACGCAGGAGCGATGGGACACAGCATCTCCCAGGTAGCGATAAAGTGGGGATTTTCCCGTACGACTATTTCACGAGTGTACTGTGAATATCAGGAATCCACTAAAACATCAAATATCCAACATAGCTGCTGTCGCAAGAAGACCCTGCAAGAAAGGGACCAACGACGACTGAAGAGAATCGTTCAACGTGACAGAAGTGCATCCCTTCCGCAGATTGCAGCAGATTTCAGTCTTGGGTCTTCAACAAATGTCAGCGTATGAACCATTCAACGAAACATCATCGATATGAGCTTGCCGAACCGAAGGCCCTCTCGACATAAGGCTTTACGCTTATCCTGGACCCGTCAACACCAACATTACACTGTTGATGACTGGAATCATACTGCCTGCTCGGACGAGTCTCGTTTGAAATTATGTCGATCAGATGGATGTGTACGGCTATTGAGACAACCTCATAAATCCATGGACCTGCATGTCAGCAGGGGACTGTTCAAGCTGGTGGAGGCTATGTAATGGTGTGGACCTGTACAGTTGGAGTGATATGGGACCCCTGGTACGTCTAGATACGATTCTGACAGGTGACACGTACGTAAGCATCTTGTTTGATCACCTGCATCCATTCATGTTCATTGTGCATTACAGCAGAGCATTAGGACACCCCACACGTCCAGGATTACTACAGAGCAGCCCCAGGAGCACTCTTCTGAGTTTAAACATTTCCGCTGGCGACTAAACGCCCAAGACATGAGTATTTTTGAGTGTATCTGGGATGACTTGCAACGTACTGTTCAGAAGAGATCAACACTATTGCAGACATTAGTCCAGTTGCTGAACTTCTGCGTGCTCATGGGGCTCTACACGATATTAGGCAGCTATACTAGTTTCTTTGGCATCAGCATTGCTGAGATGGGCTCCGCTGTCGTTTGGACTCTCTACCGTACACAGCGCCGGCTACTCTCAAGTGATCCAACGTGTTAAGCTGCTCTCTTTGGTGTTGTGAACCATGATGCACCTAGTTCCAAGCGAAGGTAGTGCTCGGTGGCTTATTATTAAAAAGGCTCCGGCCATGTTCCAGGAAACCATTGGTGTGCCTGACCTAAGACAAGTTGATTCTCTTAAATGTTTGTAAGTATGGTGGCCCCAGTCTTGCTGTTTGCTTTATTTAATGGGAGCTTAGTCACGGAAGAGGCCACGAGAAAAACTGTGAAACTTCTATTAACTATGTTCATAAATGTGGCTATTTGTTCATGTAAAAAATAATGTTTGCTTTAAGTATTATTGCAGTGCACGTCACTGCAGTATTTTTGATTCATGGTTAATTTGTTTTCAATAAATTATTGGTTTTGCGCATATTGTTTAATTATTGTACGTTTTCATAAATTATTGTACTTGTATTTTGTAATTGTTGAGGAAGTTGTGGATGTGTGGATATATCTCCACAACAGCCAAAGATTTTATGTTGTCTTAAACTGTTTGAATGATAATTATAAATACTGCAGATTTATTTTAATGAGAGTTTCTATTTATGAAATAAAAATGTAATGCAATTTCAAGAAAAGTGTCACACCCACCTCAGCCTAGGCCGCCCACTCACTTAAATCGTATTAGACTCTTAGTTGTCTAGGGGGCGGTTGTATTCTTCGCTGACAGTTAAGTTAATTAAGAATTTCACCAAAGTACTTCTAAGTGCACAGTAACTAAATAAGAAGATGATCTGTCAAGTCACTGTAAATTCCTGCACGCGAGACGTACTGACTATGATAAAAACCGAAGTTTATTTTACGCCGTATAAAATAATGAATTGTGCAGAACTGTGACTCTGTATTGCATAATGTCTCAGCGCAAACTGAACTGTTCACTGTAAAGCAAAAAGTGCGCTTTAAAAGACGTTTGCACCGATATTCAGAGCAAATTCGACAATCCGCAAATAAACACATGTACCGATTATTCGACAAGGCACAAATACAATGTTCTGACTGCTGCTAACAAGCGAAAAATTCCAACTCGCTTAGCATACACTATTGAAAACATTGCAAGTTATTGGTGACAGCACTCGAAAAATCAACAAGTCCGAGAACCCGTGAAGTAAAAACAGAGTCCTAGTCGGGAGTCAAGTATAAAATATCACAAATGCGGAGAGCACACAAATGAAGGACTCGAATTTCAAATCTAATGGTGTGGCTAACACGCCGCGCAGAGAAAAGCGGGTTCGGCATCCAGTGTCATGAAACTGAATATTCCCCATAAGTCTTCGGGCTTTACTTTTATACCGCTGGGCTGTGCTTACCATAATTAACTGTCGTTAGACCCAGAATTTTCACCGCAAAAAATTTACCATTTCCATTTATATCCCACGTTATAGACAAGCCTAGTACACAATTAATAAAAAATGTAATACGGGTGATTGCTGAATTTAACTATATTATGAATCACAACTGAGGTTTGCTAATATCCAAGCATTTGGCACATCATTTTATGAGCATTCTCAAGTGCAAGCAGTCTCCCCATATAACAGAATTCAATTTACGAGCGTTTTTAATAATGAAAACATTAATTATCGCATATATTAAATATATCATGTAAAACGAATACTGCTAAAAATAACGAGTGATGTCTGTGAAGATTTATTAGCAGGTGGCGCTTTGCTAACATGTGCTGTTGCCTTGTGTGATTAGTTATACTAGTCTCGGATCAGTTTGCATACAAAAGTCTCTTACTGGTGAAATATGATATGGAAGACTTGGTTCTTACATTTACATACGTGCTCTTCCAAGCACTGTGAAGTGCTTGCCAGAGGTTACTTAAACTTTTACCACAAGTCAAGGTTAATTCCTGCTCCAGTAGCTCATGGAGCGCAGGAGAAATAACAGCTTAGATGCTTCCGAGCACACTGTAATTAGTCTTCTCTGATATTTATAATCCCTGTGGGAGTGCTACGTACGGGGCTAAAGTGTATTCCTTGATTCCTCACTTATTACCGCTTCTTTAACTTTTCTAAGAAGGCTGTCAAATTCAGTTCCCTTGTGTAGCCTTTCATAGTCTATCTAGGTACTCCTTTCACTTTCAGCTTTCCCTTCTTTGTTTAATACCAATCTGCTTAAATTACTGGAAAATTTCCTTTTGGAGAATATTTATGCAGAATATGATGCCTAACACCATGTGGAAATCTAAAGAAAAATAGTCTGTAAATTTAGATGCTGTAGGAAGACCTGGAACTCACTAGATTTCACATGTTTAAAAAACCGAATAACGGCTACTACTTTGATGCATTCGTAGAATTTATGCCCTTCTGAATGGTTGGCCCATTACTTTACCAACAACTGTGTTTTCTATAATTTTCGACACTAATAAACATCTATACTTCTATGTCTGAACATTTATGCCTCGTGTTTCTTTCTACTACCAGTTGCATGAAAACAAGCACTATACACATGCTGCATCAGTTGAGGTGCTGTACGATCTGACTTGATGTGAAGGGCAATGAGTTCTATATGCAAATTACTTTTCAACAATTGATTTGAGCAAGGGGAAATGAAGGACTGTATTGATTGGGCTGGAAACGACAGCATTCTTAGTACAAATGAGACGAACAACAAATTACATCTACCAAATAGTAAAGCTGTGGAAATACATCGTCCCTGTAGCTCATTCAATATTTTTCAGTTATACGCATTCAAAAAAGTCTGTGGAAGGGTTTGAGCCACATGTGAATAATGAAACATTTAAAACAGAGAAAGTACAACACAACAGAGAATAAACTTCTGATATAAAGATTCAGTATGATCAGTGTAAGGTTTCTACAAGGGTCATGTTTTAATGAAAAATTCTGATACATTTTACGAACCCGCTCAACCAGTGGATTTGCTACCAGTTATCCCGAATCATGTCGTGTGTAGTATTCCAACAAATGCATATCTTAACAGTAGATTGATTCACAAAGACTATGGATGGCGGAGGTGCCTGCCAATGACCAACAGCAACATGCTTTAAGAGTTCCAAGCAATAATTTCCGATACTGGGAAAGGAAAAAGGAAGGGGACGCTACAGTGACCTCAGATCTTGCATGTAATGTTTACACCTTTCTGTTTCAAAAAACGAGGTACAGACTCAGTGGTGCAAAACACGAAGTGTTGGAACCTTATCAGCAATTAACGTCTGACTTGCATGCTTTACAAAATGCAGGATAACTCATAGGTAGACCGATATGTCAGTAAAAGGACTGTAATACTATAAAAAGCCTGTCATTAGCTGCGCAAAAAAGACCTTTATTTGGTGCATTTCACCGGTTTCAACAGTTTAAACTGCCACCTTCAGAAATGAAATTGTCTCAGGTCAGTTAATCAGTTGGTTAACTGTCATTACACATACTATGAACGATGTAAGATTTGGTAGTTCACTGTTTGCAACTCATCGCACATATTACATTTTACATGTCACTGTATTTTATTGATTCCTTATCAGAGGATACTACCGTCCGATTCTTATTCTGACTTTGGCTTAGCAATGATTTGAGTCAATCTCACTTCTTTGACAGTTTAAACTGTCAAAACCAGTAAAGTGAACCATATAAAGGTTTTCTTGTGCAGCTGACCACAGACTTTTTATTCAAATAGTCTGCAGAAGCTGAACTACAGCTATGAACAAAATCATACTTTAACGTGTATATACTGCTCAGGATGCTGGTGGAACACTTTGAGGCCACAAAACACATAATGCAAAGCATGAACTGACGTTGCTCAAAGTGCAATAGATAATAATTCACACATTTAGGGAGTTGCAAGACGAGCTCGAACTGGGCAAAATTGTGCTACAGAAATTAATATGGAAAATCCTCATATTTCTGCAACTGTCAAGGAGTGTTTAAAGTTTTTGAGGGTATTAAAGCTGTCCTTACGATTCATGGAAACTGTTTGAACATCCCATACTACTAACTACGTTCAGGCAGAGAAGGGTTACTGATACTGCTGTTCAGTTAAAAACACCTCCGTTTATTACACTGGCACTGCAAACAGACAGAAATGGAGCTGTGACTGAAATGAATTCAACAGTAGTAAACCAACCTACACCAAAGTTTAGCTTAATTCAGTTTAGTTCACAGCTGTATCGGGGTAATAATGTGTACACACTACTGTTTGATATGTTTCAAGGATTAATCTTTCTCACTATAAGGGTGTCAAAGAAGATTAATGCAGGTAGATGCTAAGAAATTTGAGGAATTACCACCCGTTACTGTGATAGATTGCTCAAAGCAGAACTAAACTGTAAAATCAGGGCTGATTGACAAGCATACAGAATTTGAGATATCAGAAATTTTACTAATAGGTATTTCAACTTTCCCATTTCATCATGATCAATTGTCTGGACAGACCAGCTTCAATTTGCTCTGACAACTGATTTGATCAAGTTAAAAATTTTCCACCACTTCCCTCCTAGACGAGATGGTTGCAATTTGCTCACACATCTATTCTCCTCCGTCACTAACAATCATTTTGAACAGGCTGCAAGTTATCCGTGACCCTTGACTGACAGATTTCAACAAGCACTACTATGTTTGAAAGTAAGACCTAAATAAGGACTTATATCCAAGAAGAAATTGGTATACGTTTACATCCAAATATGTGGTACATGGAATTAATCGGCTGCAGCAGATGGAATTAGATCTAGCTCTTCAATATGCATATAAAACCAGCCATAATCATGTGCCACAAGTTTCCATTGGCGAACAAGTGCTGCATCATGGACAACCCCCATAATTATTTTGTGAATAGAGTGACAATCCTTATCTGAAAATTACACTTTATTTGTATAATAACAACAACACTAAGTTGAAACATACTATTTTTTATGTACTCACAAAATATACATTTTCAATATTGGAGGTACAGACATTTTTCCATAGAAAACAAAAAAATATATGTAACTCTAAAAAGAACCACTGGATAAATATTGGAGGTACAGACTTTTTAAACAATATAAATACGACTGCCATTCACTGTGAGCTCTCATTCAACACTGTGCTGGGCGCGGGAGAAGAAGAAAATAAAGAAGAAGGTGATGAATGTGAGGAAAAAATTGTCACTGACGACTCCAATTCGCTTCGAATATCGTAAGTATAAACCATTTGGTCACTCACTTTTCGCTTACAATGATTGTATATCGATTCTGGAACAAAACGAAAACACTTACGTGGTGCCATTCAAGAGCCATCTGTATACTGAAGGAAGACTTGGCGATGAGTCAGGACGGTAACATGGGAAATGCAACGCTAACGAAAGGATACGTATCTTTCACGCCAAATGACGCACGTTGTAGAGTTTTGATTGAGAAACGATCAGCTAAAGAAATTTGTTACTGATGATAGGCGTTTCGACTTCTGTATCTCGCTGGCAGGTTATTTTAAACACTCGCCGTGATATTGTACTGACACTCAGCGGATAAGACACTAAATGTATTATCACAGGTAATACAAATCCGAAAATTGTTATCGAAGAAATTTACTGGGAAGTGCCAGAAATAAAAGAATCGGAGAAGGAGCAAATATAATTGTGGAACGTCTTAAAAAAAGATCTAACCCTGACTCTAGTATCCAGTAATTGGTATTTAACTGAATCTGTTGCACCAGAGATTAGACATGGCAAGTTAAATTCAATAAAGCGCTCGATTCACCAAGATATCAAATTATAGCTTTTCAGACATAAGGTTTGATTTCCAGTGATTGCAGCATATTCGATGCCACAGACATAGTGGAGATAAAGATACATCTGAATTCAATTAAATTTCCCAAAAAAGACTATTAAGTATATAAAGTGTACTTCTATTTTCAATTCCTGTATTTTGTGGAGTGAAGGACTAATAAAAAATCAACTCATGATTAGAACTCGGGAAGTATCGTTTGGAGGTTAATATTATAATAAATCAAACGCAGAAATAATCCTTAGAATGTAATTTTTAATTATCAATATTCACTTTTCCACATAATCACCAGCCAATTGGATACATTTCTGCCAACGGTGAACAAATTTTCTGAAGCCGTCACGGAAGAAGTAGACACACTGTTTCCGCAACCACAGTCTCACAGTTCTCTCAACGTCTTCATCAGAAGCTGAATGATGTACCCGCAGATCGTCCCCCTATGTCACTATCGGTAACAGATGAAAGTCAGACGGTGCTAAATCTGGACTGTATGGAGTATGCCGTACAATGGTGAGATTCAGTCTCTGAAGTTCTGGTGTGGTGACACGTGAAGTGTGTGGTTTGCCAAGCAAAGCAATAATGTCGCCCACATCTTCTGAAATGCCGATTGTGCTTGCAGTTTCTCTCTGAGTGATACGACGATCGTCCTGAATCAATTTGGTTGTGAAACTCGGTGGTTGCTGTCACAGGGCGTCCAACACTTTGTCACGCAGGTCAGATGTTCCCACCTCAACATCTTTAAACTTACTCGCACAACGAGACACAGTACTCACATAAACACAATCACCATAAACTGCTTTCGTCCTCTGATGAATCTCCTTTGGGGTGACACCTTCTGCTGTCAAGAATTCAATGGATGCCCATTGCTTAAATTGCATTGATCCACCGTCTCCGCAGGGTTCCTTACTTTACACTGTAACAACACAACTGTTCAATGCTAAGGCTTCCCGCCAACTGGAGATGTAGAGAAGAGGCTTCGGAACAAGCCAGTACCTGCCGCATACCAATGCTGCTATCTGTTGAAGAGATACGAATGTGGAGGCCTTACTTTTCAGTCAAACCTCGTATATATATATGTGTATGTGTGTGTGTGTGTGTGTGTGTGTGTGTGTGTGTGTGTGTGACGTCGTGACCACGTGGGTCTGAAGAGTATAGCACAGCTTAGAACAGCTGATCAGTAATCTCTTAGACACCTTATTACGCAGACATCTTACTCAAGATAATGGGAAAAACACTTTCTCATGCATAGGAAAACAGTTTGAGACTACTCACTGCTTTTCCTTTTTTCAGGACCGTATACGATGTCTTCATTCGCTGTGAAAAATTCAGCTTCATAGACATTCGAGGTGTTCTAAAGTCGTCTGGATTTTGGATGCTTAGTGGTGGTCAAAGTAGTGTGGTTGCTTCAGGGGGATTTCCTTGTAGAGAGGTCAACGTTGGATGTAGCTCCTGCGAAGTGGTCGATGGAATCCATGACATTATAGTACGGGCTGAGCTGGACGGCCATTGGAAGCTGTGCTGGAAAGCATACATGAAGTTATTCCCTCTAAGTCAAGCATGTAAGTGAAGGGCCTACAGGAAGTGAAATGGATTGAATAAATATTTCCGGCATATGATGTTATAATACTGAGGCAAAAGCAGCCCCTAACTTCCTGTGCTCCAACAAATAATGCGTGTTGACAAACATGAAGCAGTGATTGGAAAGTTAACAAGAATTTATTTGAACAGTTGTGGCGTGATTACCACCTGCAAGATTTTCCATACGTTACCAAAGGCCGGAATTGACGTTATTGTTGAACTATAACGAACTTTATTGATTTTTATAGTTTTGTTTACATTTTGTTGTCGAATAATGAAAAGAAGTTAAATTATTGGAACAATGAAAGAAATGTAAAGTCTTTTAAGCAATAAAATTTACATGTAGACTATTTAATGTGCTTTTTCCCCTCTCTCTGTAAGATATTATGTGACGAGATACCAAAAAGTTTCCGTTTGCGGGCAAGATAACGCGGCTCCGATGTTGGTGTATCAGCACCGACATGTGGCATTCGTGTCTTTCAGATGTACATGCAGTAAATGCGGAAACGTGAACTATGGCGACGTTATTACCATACGAGTTATAAAAGAACCAACGTGCTGATATTCTTTTCTTGGTTACTGGTACACATCCGTCAGAGAATGATAAATATATACGGGGCAGCACGTCCGTCGAAAACCACCATTCTGAAATGGTGTGTCCAGGTTCTGTGCTAGTCGCCGTTCGACACAAGACGCGGTCGATCTCTTAAAAACGGCCTTGAAGGGTCGAAGGGTCCTGTCGGACGAGGGTATGTAGCGGCACCGACAGAGCGCGTCACGCAGCAGGACACAGTGTTTTACAAAACGAATATCTTCTACCTGGTGCATGATGGGATCGCAGCTGCAATGCTCACAGTGATTTTGTATGACTGGAATATCTATTCTGGACTGTATAGACTTCGAACGGAAACTTTTTGATCGCCCCTTATACAAAGAAGAACTACATTGTTGATACCTCACTCTTACGAAATCTCACTTTAGTTTGTATTGTAATCAGCATGAAAGCTAGAATAGCTGAAGAAATGTATCAATCGGCACGAAGGTATCTCCGAGGAGAGCGAGTAATACGAAAGAAATTGATGACCTTCATCAAGCAGATTTGGTTGGCCGGGTGGGTTTTCCAGATACAGTTCAGATAATAAAGATTTATTAACAGTAATAGATGTGCACTCCAAATATGCCTGTGTTGTCACAGTAAAGAATAAAACTGGTGCATTGGTTGTCGAAGCATTTCGAAAAATTTTCAGGAGAAGTAATGGGATCCCAAATAATTTACAAGCTTACATAAAGAATTATACAATACTCATTTCAAGAAGTTGTTGGAAAAACAAAAGATTAATGATTTCTCACCATTTTTGCTGTTTGAAAGCGTCAGCTGTGGAACAATTCAGTAACTATTGAAGTGAAGATGTTTGTACATTAAACAACTCAGGGGTCTTTCAATCGTGTGATGGATTGGTTTGGTACAAGATCTGGTAAGTCATCGCAATCACACAAGACGTGGAATAGTTTGTAAAATCTGCTGATTTCTCATGATTACGATAGAATTAGTGAACAAATGGCAATTTTTGAGAAAGGCTACAAGCTCAACTTATCAACGATGATACTTAAAATTCGAGTACAGGAGACCAAAACAAGAACATACTTGCTGCAAGACTTATGTCAGGACCTGTTACAAGAGGTTTCTGAAGCACAGAACTAAAAAGAAAAAGGAAAAAATCAATTCACAAAAATAGCTGGAAAAGAAAGATACAAACTAAAAGAAACAAGAATTTCGTAAAACGGCTTATTTTTGACAAAACACCCAGTTCTTAGATTAATTTGTAAGAGAGAGATCGTATGTGCAATACGTGTAGCACTTAACCTATGCCGTACAGAAAGAGAGAGATCACGTGCTCGTAAAGAGTATTTGACTTAAAAAATACAGAAAACAGATGTGTGCGTGTGTGTGTGTGTGTGTGTGTGTGTGTGTGTGTGTGTGTGTGTGTGTGTGAGTAGCAGTTTTAGTATTATAACAGAGGTATGTAGACAATTTTTACATAAATAAAAAGTCTTTGAGCTTCAGATCGCTTTAATATTATGCCATAGGTGTGTATGTGTACATGAATAATATAGCTTGACACTATTGTTACACATCACTTTCATAGAACAAAAGAGTTGCACAGTCATTCCTCTCATTTTTACATATTTTAATAATGTACCAGAGGTAATTATTCGTATTTAAACAATGTAGCTTGACACTATCTTTACGCACGAAGCAAATATCTTTCAGAAATAATGTAACATAACATGGTTTTTTAACATCTGCCTAATAATTCACTGTGACTCTGTAGGAGAAAGAAGGGGAGGGTCTATTTTCGCCATCGTGCATTTTTTGATCGGCTGTTTCATGTTTGCTGCTGTGCGGTAAGTGGCTGCCGATAGGGGCATGGAGAGGAGGAAAGGTGGGTAGTGGTAGGGGTGAGGATGGTTATGAGGAGATAGTAGAGGGGGGACATGATTATGTCATGAGGTCAAGGTCAAGATCGAAGTTCATTGATCCCTACCCCTAAATATGCGTCAACCCACTGCAAAGGGTTCAAATGGTGGAAATGGCTCTAAATACAATGGACTTAACATCTGAGGTCGTCAGTCCCCTAGACTTAGAACTACCTGAACGTAACTAACCTAACGACATCAGACACACACCTAAGCCCGAGGCAGGATTCGAACCTGCGAGCGTAGCAGCAGCGCGGTTCCAGACAGATGCGCCTAGAACCGCTCGGCCACAGCGACCGGCACTGAAAAGGGCAAAGGTGGCTTGAATGCGTTACACAATGCGTGCCTCCAGTTCAGCGGCATTTGTGACCGGTGCACCGAACACAGCTTCTTTTAAATAACCCCACAGGCACATAACACGCGGATTACGATCAGGTTATCTGGACGGCCGGGCGATAAAGAGATGACGGCCGAGCTGCCTCTGCAATAGCTATTCTATTGGTTGCACAATGTGTAGAAGGGCGCCATCTTGCACAAAAATGATAGTATCCACAAATCCACGCTATTGAAGGGTTGGAATGACGCAGGTGCGTGAAAGACTTTTCATAGCGTTTCCCAGAAGCTGTATGAGGAACGGGACTCTCAGAACCCATCTCGTTGAAAAAAATATATGGCCCTACAGTACGCAACGCCGTAAAATCGCACCACACGGTTATCTTTGCAGAATGAAGTGGTACCTATTGAGATGCTAGCGGATCTTTCGTTGCCAACACCCTGTAATTTAGTGTATTGACATATCGTTGGACTTGGAAATGGGCTTCGTCAGTCCACAGTATTTCCAGTTCTATGCGAATAAGCAACTGTAAAGCAAAGGTTTGTCTTACTCGTAGGTCAGCATGAAGCAACTCCTGAACATAAGTAATTTTGTATGGATATCAATGAAAAATGTTTCACGGAATTTTGTGTACCAAGCTCACAGGCATCTCCAATGTTCTGGCAATTCCTTAAGTACTGTATTTTTGCGCACCTCTGCTCTACCCCTTCTGCAATGCTGTGGCCACATCTACTGACGTCGGACAAGTTTCTTTCCACTCTCTGCCCCATAGAATTTCAAAATATCCTGTCCTTTCAAATTTCTTTACCTTTATTTCATGGCCTTGAAGGACAACGTACTAACGCCTTTTTTCACACTGTTCAGTGTCCGGAACTTCGGCAGAGCTTCTTGTAAAAGAGCTTCGCCCTCAGCGCGATCCTTCATTGACACAAACTTAAGAACAGTCGTGCACCCCATATCTTTTATTTTGCATGTTCGGCCGTATACAGCGCCATCTACTAGTAAAATATTTGTTACACTTCTCTAATATTCCGTTGAAATTTGTCGTCATTCTGACCAGCAGCGTTTTGAAACTCGAGCATTAATCAAAATCATCCTGTGCATTGTCAGCGTTCGAATATTGTGTGTTTTGGTGTGGTATGCTGTAAATTTCTTTTCCGTGTCACGGTCATCAAGGAGTAGGACTTTCACCTATCGTCCCCACTCCCCTGTGCGATGTATACTGCGTGCCAAAGTAAGTAAAGCACATGTAAGACACGACTGGAAATCAATAACATGTACACTATCGACGAATATCTACAGGAATAGAGTAGCAATTCTCTGTGACGGAATGCCGACCAGAACGTACGTGTATTGCTTGCGTTCTTAAGGGGACTGGTACGGTATATAAGGGACGAAAACAGCTTCACATGTTGGATGGTCACGGAGGTGTCACATACTTCTTTGAGACAACTTTATCAGCACCTTAAAAGGTTATAAATGGGTCCCAATTTGGGTCTCCATTTGGCCAGATAGGCGTGACAGTGTCCCTGTGTTGGACTGCATGGGAACGTGAGGGCAGCCATATTCGTCGTGAAGCCTCTGGTGGACCGCCTCCGACCGGCACAGGAAAGGATCGTCGTATATGTCGTGCTGTGCACAAAGCACACCGCTAGCCTTTCACATCTATGCCTGCCATCCGAAGATAAATAGTGGACTCTCTGCAACAATCTGTGTCGTCAGAGACTTTCAGCAGCCAGCCTAGGGAATCACCGCCCCAGACTTAAGCAACAGTTAACACTTCAACGCAGAGAGCTACGTTGGTACTGGTGTTGCGACCAAGAAGCATGGACTGCTCATGATGGGCACTACGTTGTATTAGGCGCTGTATTGCCCTTCTGCTCTACTCTGGATAAGCGAGATACGGCAACTTGGGAAGAGTTATAATTGTTCTAATATTTTGAAGAGGCGCAGGTGAAGTTGCATTTCTTTTTTCTCTTCTCATGCTGTGTGCTTAACTTTTCTTGTCAGATAGTGCCTGTGTGTTTCACTATAGCTGGTATCCTCTCTTCAACAACATAAGACTTTACTCCGTCCTGTCTAAACACATACCTCTTCTTCTTATCAGCAAGAGATATTCATTTTCCCGTGCGTTCTTCAGTAAAATTTCTCGTATCTTTTAAGCGAACCTAATTTTAAATCTCCTTCTACAGAATATAAATTTTATTGGTCTTGATCGCTAATAATGCTAACAGCTAGATGACAACCGGTTTCAGTTGATTCATTTACACCTCGATCTACATGACTATTCTGCGATTCCTGTATTTGGGTTCTTCGAACCATCTTCAGACTATTTCTCTACCTTTCCGCTATATAAAAGCGTGTGGGAAAAATTAACACAAATTTTTCTGTACGATTCTTGAGGGTATTTTGTTCTGTTGTTGCAGCTACAAAATGCATGATTTTTCTCACAAGGTGCGTTTCGTTTTATTGAAGTAAAGCATCATCAGTTGTTTGAAATTAAGTTATTTACATTTTGATTAGCTTTTAGATCCAAAACTACTTCGTTAATAGTAAGTTGATTTGCACTCACGTTGATTTTCGGTTGATTTCTAGCTTACATCGGGAAATGCCGTCTGCTAGCGGAGTGTTCAAATGTGTGTGAAATCTTATGGGACTTAACTGCTAAGTTCATCTGTCCCTAAACTTACACACTACTTAACGTAAATTATCCTAAGGACAAACACACACACTCAAGCCCGAGGGAGGACTCGAACCTCCGACGGAACCAGCCGCACAGTCCATGACTGGACCGCTCGGCTAATCCCGCGAGGCGTCTGCTAGCACATCGTCGTTTTTCTGCGTTGGACACTGATAATTTTGGTCTAATTTTTAGTTGTTCTATACCACTATGCATTTCTTATGTTTTGTACAGCACACTTATGTGCAAACCATTGTATTCTGTTTGTGAACACTTAAGTGTGTTGCGAAAAACATAAGAAACACTTAGTGCTGCAGAACAACTCAAAATTAGACCAAAATTAATTAATTTATTCCGGTTCTCAAGTATAACCTCAACCCATACTATCTCACAGGAACCATCTAATGCAATTACTCTACAAGGCGTCAGCAACAAAGACTCCTCCACCAGCTGTATTTAATCTATCCTTTCTAAAAGGTCCTTCGTAAGAATTTCGGGCGAACTCAGCTTCCGGTACCTACAATGATTCGCGTTTGAGCGCGTTCAGTTAGCCCCTGGAGCTCTGGTTCTTTCCCAAGACAGGTACCACAATTTAAAACTACTATAGTAGTTGTCGCTATGTCCATCCTCTGCCTGTGTTCGCGCCCTTTCTGCACTTTCCCGAGACCCTCTCACGTAAAAGTTGCCCCAAGTCCATTCCACACAGCCCTAGCTCCTAGTGTAGCCGCCTCGTGGGTGTAGTGGACACCTGATCTATTAAAGCAGAACACCAAACACCACCACCTATGGCGCGAGTCGAGAATTTTGTTGCCTACATGGTCACGGAACCGTCTGAGCCTTTGGTTCAGACTGTCCACTCGGCTCTGCTCCAAAGATCCAAAGATCCTCCTGTCCTATCGACTGTGCTACAAATAGTGACCGCAACCTTCATCTCACAATCAAGACTGACAATCTTTACCACTTCAACTAGTCGCCCGAAAACAGAGAGAATTTCTTCTGATCCAAAGCGACATACATCGTTGGTACCGACATGAGCTACGACTTGCAGCTGGCTGCACCCTGTGCTCTTCACGGCACCCGGAAGCACTCGTTCCACATCTGGAAAGACTCCCCTTCTTGGCAGACATTCTCTAATCATTAGTACACTATAATTGCTGCCGAAATGCATTGTTGACCACCACAACGTCGTTGCTATTAATCACTTGTCAACATCCAATTGTTGGTCAAAGCATGAGAGCAAAGCAGTAGAAGACGCTGTGAAGCTTTGGCCACCCACTAATATAGAAAACTTAGGCATAGTAAAGAAGCTGTGCTGGTTAATACTTTATTTAGATACTATTTACGGTGTACGCATGGTCTGAGGATCGTTGCTAATCAACCGAAACTGGTTATCATCTAGTTGTTATTGTATTACATTGCGACCAAGAATATTGAAGTTTGTAGTAAACTAGCTGTTACCTGCTGCCTCGCTCGCATATCAGTAGTTTTGTTATGATGAGTGATGGTGATTAAGTAAGCTAGTAATTTACGAGATGTGTGTGTATATAGTGATGTAGAGACGCGTGAATGAAAAATGGATCAGTGCCGGTATGTAAGAACATAAGGAATGTGTTTCTGTTATTTTGTTGTATGTTCAATCTGAAATCATGCATTACATTTTCTAATTATATTTTAAAAAATGCGTCGATGCTACATTTGTCCAGAAGTAGAGGTTTTAGGGGCTTCTCAGGCTCACCTAGCACTGGACGTGAGATTTTGTCCCCAGGCCAGCACATACCAACCGTTTCTTTCTTCCATTTGAATGAGATATAGTGCCTATATTTTGGTCCATGTCTTATGATGACTAATTTATGATTAACATGATTAGTTAATAGATCAGAATCAAATTCAGCTTCACAAAAAGCTTCTCACGTTTCATATGAAAAGGAATGACTCTCTGTTTGTCGTAGAGACTTTAAACGAGGCCGTACTTGTGAGTCTTCAAGCACCTTGGAAGCTATAAGAGACGCGTGAAGCTCAGCGTCCAAAATGCGAGAGGGTTGCGACTGTTCTAATCTCTCTGTAGCTCTAAAGGCCGCCTAACGTTCTGCACGCAAGTTCCGCGGGACATGATATTAGTCTAAGATTTGATGGATTCGAGTAACTTCCGCAGCTTGAGCTCGCTGTTAGAACTATGCGTTTAATTATACTTCTGTTTACGAGGCTTATTGTAATAGTTTTAACTATTGTTCTCAGACTTATAGACCGACTTTATTGTTGTATCTCCATCAAAACTCTCCAGCAGTGCCAGATGGTGTAGTAACTGAATGTCATAAACTACGAGGACAGTAATATTGGATTTTCAGTGTGATGGAATAATCTATAAATACTAACAAGAGTCTCGACCATTGCGTCAGCGTTGTCTGCATCGCACTCACGCATAACTTATTTAAAATTGCTAATAATCCTCAAAAACATACAACTTTCTAAAGTAGCCCGTGCTCCTCCTCAAGGATTAAGCTATCTCTATACCAATTTCATCGGAATCGTTTCAGCGGTAAAGTCGTGAAAACGTAACAGAATTACTTTCGCTAGTAAGAACACCGGTGTACGTAGAACATATCAACTTAAAAAACCAGTTTCACAAACATGATTAAGTTTAAAAGTGAAAGAGTAAACAGTTTTTCCAAATAGTAAGATCTTTCCTTAATCTGTATAATTTTCCTGAAAATGATAAGTATTTTGTACTACACTCTTCTGAGGTAACCAATGATCTTCCTCAGGGTTCAAGATATGTCTCGCCAAATTTCATGGATATCGGTTCAGCGGTTTAAGCATGAGAACGTAACAGAGGTGGTTACTTTCGCATTTACTTTCGCATTAGAGTGAAAATACGAATTGGCATAGATGAAACACGTTGAGGATTGTGTAAGCATAGTATTCTATCTATGCTACCCACGGCTGTGCTCGTATATAATTAAAATGAAATGACATATGCGTATCACTTTAATGGTCGGCCGAACCCTGTTGGTGCGGTAGCTTTCTCGCTTCCCACGCCCGGGATCCCGGGTTCGATTCCCGGCGGGATCAGTGATTTCCTCTGCCTCGTGATGACTGGGTGTTGTGTGATGTCCTTAGGTTAGTTAGGTTTAAGTAGTTCTACGTTCTAGGGGACTGATGACCATAGACGTTAAGTCCCATAGTGCTCAGAGCCATTTGAACCGTTTTTGAACCCTGTTGGGATGTTCCGGTGCTTGGTGCAAGTCTTTTTATTTGACGCCGCTTTGGTGATTTGCACATGATGATGAGGGAGACACATACACCCAGACTAGAGAGAAGAAAGAAACCAACGGTGCCGGGTATCGAGCCCGGGAACCTATGATGGAAAAACAGCAACGCTAACCATGAGCTATGCACGGAAATTATAACGCAACATAGAAGTCGTAAGAGACGAATTACAATCAGCGGTAAAAATGCGACGATCGTATGCTGATATTAATATGGAAGTATGGATTAAACACGTATAGGACTATATAAGCGTTGTATTCACAACAATGAATCGTATTATATAGAACATATCGACCAATAACAGCATTCTCACAATTAATATGATAAAGTTCAAAAGTCAAAGAGTAGGTTTTCCAAAGATTAAGTATTGTTCCATATTTCGCGTTATATTCTTCATATCCATAAATATGTTTTGCTTCACGCTTTCTTAAGCAACCTATATTCTTCATCAGCGTTTAAATTATATAAATACCAAATTTTATCAAAATCAGCTCTGCGGTTTAGTCGTGAAAGCGTAACAGACAGAGTACCTTTTGGATTTATAGCGTTAGTATAGATGAAAATAGGTAATACAGATGTCCCTCATCTGACGACGTTAGGTTTCAAAGATCCATATACCTCAAAGACCTAGATTTTCTCTTTGCACACAGTCAAAGATAAACTTCCATGCAAGGCTGTGATGCGAATGTTTATTCTCTGAAATTTCTTACTCAAAATAGTGCCCGTCTTTGATACTAGTAGATTTTATGTAGCCTGAAATGACCTCTTTGTCTGTGCTAGCCCTGCTCCTTATATTCTATTCCTTCGTTCGTCATCCGTTATCTTGTTTCTACAGTAGCAGAATGTCTTTACATCTACCTCGTTGTTCCTAGTTTTCAAGTTAGATTTACCGCTACAATCCTTCCTCCTACTCCTCACAACTTTCGTCTTTCTTCATTAGAAATTCCATTCAACAGATGCTCCTATTGCATATTTTTACTGAGGATAACAATATCATCAATAATTTAGTCATTCGTATAATTTCGTCCAGAATTTTTGTTCCACTCGTAAACCTTTCTTTAGTTTACTTCATTACTTCTTCGATGTTCAGATTCAACAATAAGATGGGAGGAGGGGAGATTATATGTCTGTCTATCATGCTTTATATTCCGAGCACTTCGTTCGTAGTGTTCCACTCTTATTGTTCTCTCTTAGTTGTTGTAAATATTATGTATTTTCCTTCCTTCCATTATAGCTTAGAACTATTTTTCTGACATTTCAAACTTCACACATCATTTTACGTTGTCGAACCCTTTCTAGATCGGAAAATCCTATGAATGTTTGTTTATGTTTCTTACTTTTTGTTTCCAGCATGAGAATTGACGTCAGAACTGCATGAATGGTGCTTTAGCTTTCCTAAGGCCAAAATGATCGTCTTCAGCACATTAGAAAAGGTTGTGATGAGTGACACTGACAAAGAGACCAAATGACAGTGCCATAAATTAGGCTGTTCCTCAGAAACCGTATATCAGTTTCAACATGGAAATGCACAGCCAACCGGTTGTAAATAACTCTGTGGCATGCAGATCTAGGTTTCGGCACCTCTAAGGATGTCTTCAGCAGAACGAAATTTTGACAAATCCTATAAAATAATACATATGAAATTAAGTATGACAAAAGCCGTCAACCAAGATGACCATTGTCATGGCCTACAAAGGTTACTTACACAAAATTGCACTACGAGAAATAAATGATCAGAATTAAGAGAAAATATGCTCAAGTCAAAAAATAAAATAAAACATGTTCCAGCCTTTGGCACGTGTGCCCAGCTAGGAACAACTGCAGACTGATTGGCCCAGAGACTTACATAGCTGCCACGAAACGATGCAAGTTGCGCCCTGTATCGGACGCGGACTGACATGTACCCATTTGAAACGTTATAGCAGAATTAAATTATAAAAAACCACCGTTAATTTAAAAATGAAATACAAACGACGGCAACTTAATGTATTTTTCAAAATACACCGTAGTCAGGCATATCAAGTATAATTACGAGCCATCTATTATGCTTTAAAGAAATTGCTGTGACGTAAAGGACAGAATAATATAGAAAAATTGTACAAACAGCTGTACAATCCAAAAAATTTGTACATGAAACTAACTTCAATAGCACACGTATGTGAGATTCGAAGAAAATGATGTTTCGGAACCAGAGGCAGGAGAATGAAGTAATAAAATAGAGGAATCAAAATTCCTCGAGTAGTAGATTAAGACCACTGAAAAAAATTTTGTTACGTAATTGTGTTTATTGAGGATGAGGCCATCGTTCTTAGAAATATGCTTAAAAATCTACAGTTCTTCGAGTACGTCCAACCTATGACCTTCCTTTTCTCTATGTAAACTGGAATTTCTTCAACGTTTTTCGATACGTCATCTGAAATTAACAGATGATAAGATGGAATTGTATTCATTAGTGTATATTTTTCCCAGTAAATGTTCCTTGTACCTGACACTAAGAGATATTCCACTTTGTCCTATATAACAAACGGGGCACGTAACACAAATAATGCAAAGTTACGCAATCTCAAGTCCACATTTGCTCCATTACACAATTCACCTCCCATTTCATCTTCATCTATGTCCTTTCCATTTCCATAATATTGCTCTCAAGTACTTTTCTGCTTTGCTTAGGACTGGTTTTCCATCTGAGCTCTTGATATTCATACAAGTGGTTCTCTTTTCTCCAAAACACCCTTTTATTTTCTTTGTACGCAGTATCCATCTTACCCCTAGTGATATGAGCCACTATATCCTTACATTTGACGTCTAGACATCCCCGCTTAGCCATATTGCACTTCTTGTCGATTTCATTTTTGAGACGTTTGTATTCCTTTTTACCTGCTTCATTTACTGCATATTTATATTTTCTCCTTTCATAAATTAAATTCAACATTTCTTCTGTCACCCAAGGATTACTACTAGTCCTCGTCTTTTTACCTACTTGATCCTCTGCTGCCTTTACTATTTCATCTCTCAAAGCTACCCATTCTTCTTCTATTTTATTTCTTTCCTCAGTTCTTGGCAGTCGTTCCCTATCTGCTGCCTTCACTATTTCATCTCTCAAAGATACCCATTTTTCTTCTACTTTATTTCTTTCCCCAGTTCTTGTCAATCGTTCCCTAATGCTGTCTCTGAAACTCTCTACAACCGCTTGTTCTTTCCCCATCGCCTTAAATTCCGACTTTTTTTGCATTTTCTTCAGTTTAATCTACAGTTAATAACAAATAGATTGTGGTCAGAAGCCACAACGTCTTACAATTTAAAACCTGGTTCCTAAATCTCTGCCATACCATTACGTAATCTGTCGGAAACCTTCCAGTGCCTCCAGGCCTCTTCCACGTTAGCAACCTTCTTTCATTCGACATAAGAGTTTTTTGGGTATGGTACCGCGTCATAATGTACTACTGTACTAATGTACTAAACTACTAGTTTTATACATTATTTCACGGTATCATACCCAGAAAACTTTTATATCGACTGATTATGGCCGCGGAAGCCTACGCAATTATACACTCCTGGAAATGGAAAAAAGAACACATTGACACCGGTGTGTCAGACCCACCATACTTGCTCCGGACACTGCGAGAGGGCTGTACAAGCAATGATCACACGCACGGCACAGCGGACACACCACGAACCGCGGTGTTGGCCGTCGAATGGCGCTAGCTGCGCAGCATTTGTGCACCGCCGCCGTCAGTGTCAGCCAGTTTCTCGTGGCATACGGTGCTCCATCGCAGTCTTTAACATTGGTAGCATGCCGCGACAGCGTGGACGTGAACCGTATGTGCAGTTGACGGACTTTTGAGCGAGGGCGTATAGTGGGCATGCAGGAGGCCAGGTGGACGTACCGCCGAATTGCTCAACACGTGGGGCGTGAGGTCTCCACAGTACATCGATGTTGTCGCCAATGGTCGGCGGAAGGTGCACGTGCCCGTCGACCTGGGACCGGACCGCAGCGACGCACGGATGCACGCCAAGACCGTAGGATCCTACGCAGTGCCGTAGGGGACCGCACCGCCACTTCCCAGCAAATTAGGGACACTGTTGCTCCTGGGGTATCGGCGAGGACCACTCGCAACCGTCTCCATGAAGCTGGGCTACGGTCCCGCACACCGTTAGGCCGTCTTCCGCTCACGCCCCAACATCGTGCAGCCCGCCTCCAATGGTGTCGCGACAGGCGTGAATGGAGGGACGAATGGAGACGTGTCGTCTTCAGCGATGAGAGTCGCTTCTGCCTTGGTGCCAATGATGGTCGTATGCGTGTTTGGCGCCGTGCAGATGAGCGCCACAATCAGGACTGCATACGACCGAGGCACACAGGGCCAACACCCGGCATCATGGTGTGGGGAGCGATCTCCTACACTGGCCGTACACCTCTGGTGATCGTCGAGGGGACACTGAATAGTGCACGGTACATCCAAACCGTCATCGAACCCATCGTTCTATCATTCCTAGACCGGCAAGGGAACTTGCTGTTCCAACAGGACAATGCACGTCCGCATGTATCCCGTGCCACCCAACATGCTCTAGAAGGTGTAAGTCAACTACCCTGGCCAGCAAGATCTCCGGATCTGTCCCCCATTGAGCATGTTTGGGACTGGATGAAGCATCGTCTCACGCGGTCTGCACGTCCAGCACGAACGCTGGTCCAACTAAGGCGCCAGGTGGAAATGGCATGGCAAGCTGTTCCACAGGACTACATCCAGCATCTCTATGATCGTCTCCATGGGAGAATAGCAGCTTGCATTGCTGCGAAAGGTGGATATACACTGTTCTAGTGCCGACATTGTGCATGTTCTGTTGCCTGTGTCTATGTGCCTGTGGTTCTGTCAGTGTGATCATGTGATGTATCTGACCCAAGGAATGTGTCAATAAAGTTTCCCCTTCCTGGGACAATGAATTCACGGTGTTCTTATTTCAATTTCCAGGAGTGTATTAACCTTCTTTCATGTTTCTTAAATCAAGTGTTATCTATGATTAAGTTATTCACTGTGCAAAATTCTGCCAGTCGTCTTCCTCACCTACTACTTTTCCTTCTCTTCCTTTTCCTACTATCAAATTTCACTCCCCCATGACTATTAAATTTTCGTCTCCCTTCACTATCGGAATAATTTCATTTATCTCATCATACATTTCTTAAATCTCTTCGTCATCTGTGGAGCTAGTTGATATATAAACTTGTACCACTGTGGTAGGCCTGTGCTTCGTGTCTATCTTGGCTACAATAATGCGTTCACTATGCTGTTCATAGTAGCCTACCTGTGCTCCTGTCTTTTTATTCACTATTAAACCTACTCCTGCATTACCTCCATTTGATTTTTTATATTTAACTCTGTATTCACCTTACGAGAAGTCTTGTTCCTCCTTTCGCCGAAGTTCACTAATTCCCACTATATCTAGCTTTATCCTATCCATTTCCCTTTTAAAATTTTCTAACCTGCCTACCTGATTAAGGGACCTGACATTCCACGCTCCGATCCGTAGGACGCCAGTTTTGTTTCTCCTGATGACGACGTCCTCCTGCGTAGTCCCCGCCCGGAGATCCGAATGGGGGACTATTTTACCTCCGGAATATTTTACCCAAGAGCACGCCATCATCATTTAACCATACAGTAAAGCTATATGCCCTCGGGATAAATTACGGCTCTAGTTTCTGTGGTATAAACGTTCGATACCACACTTGTTTGGGGTTGCAGCTATCGAACGCAGTCCGTATTAGTATCGTTGGACCGCGAGTCGCGACCAGCGCCGCTAGCGCCGCTCCGCGGCTTGTATCGAGTTTCTAGCGAGCTCTCGTCCACTCTTGCTAGGGACGTCAAGTAGTAAAGTAGCATAGGTTTCAGCTGATAGGAAACTGCCCCTAACTAGGCGTTTAGTGACATATGGCCTAAGCGAGACCTCAATACCTATCTGTTAACTATATGGATGCAACCTATAAGAATCCTTTACAACCAATTAAGTACAATATATTACTTTTCCCCATCGACTTATAATTATTTAAGCCGTTGCAGATCCAGATAATGCAGCCCGCACCTCATCGAAGTCATTGAAAAACCTGCTGTGATTTATATGTTTCTATTTAGCATTGGGCACCAGTCAACATTGGCGACGACTTGTTCGTCGACATCATAAGTTTCCCCTTGCTTTCAGCAGTTCGCAGTACCAGTACAGCAAGGCCGTTTTGGTTAATGTTACAAGGCCAAATCAGTCAATCATCCAGACTGTTGCCCCTACAACTACTGAAAAGGCTGCTGCCCCTCTTGAGAAACCACAAGTTCGTCTTGCCCCTCAAACGATATCTCTCTGTCGTGGTTGCACCTACGGTAGGGCTATCTGTACCGCTGAGGCACACAAGCCTCCCAACCAGCGGCAAGGCCCATCGTGGTTTAATACACTCTTGACCTCAGGTTGTGAATGAGATTTTTTTTTTGTAATTTATTATTAGTGTAAAAGGTAACTATATATATAGTTTTCCGATTATTCTACAGTAAGCATTGTTGTTCGATAGACACTGTGGCTCTTTGTGGTAGGATGCTCGGAGGTCATGGGGCTGATCCCCTGCTGGTGCAAATTATCAGGCAAAGGTGTATTTCCCACGAGCATTTCTGTGAAACATAAAATACATAAAGATGGAAAAAATGAGTTGCGCTTGAGATTGGTAAACGTGGAATCACTTGTTCGACTCTCGTTTTGGTCATCTTCTTTTCGTGTTTTGTCTCTCAGCTCGATACCTGTGTCACTTACATAGAAAATTCAAAGGATATATTCTGCTTAACTAATACTCTCTAATAGTAGGAAGTTGATAGAATAGGAAAATAACAGCCAATCATCTCTCCAATTCTATCAAGTTATTGCATGCACCATTTATGAAGCGGAGCCATGTTTATAATTTTAAAATTTACTATCTAATTGCAATTTTGTTATTTCTAGTTCAAAATCGCACACAAAAGTACAGTTTTCATTGCAAATATAAATTCTTAATTAGTGAACTTTCATAACAGATAGTTAATAAAAATAGTTTAATTAAAAATTTACAAATAAGTTTTTTCACCTTAATGTATTTTGCGCTTCACGGTAATGCTCGTGGAATACGTATATTTGTTTAAAAGATTTGCAGTAATCGACGCCGTACCTTCAACGTAACAAGCAAGCTTTCTATCACAAAGCCACATTGCCTGACGAGCACTCACCCTGATATTAGGGTGTTTCATCTACATCTACATCTACATGACTACTCTGCAATTCACATTTAAGTGCTTGGCAGAGGGTTCATCGAACCACAATCATACTATCTCTCTACTATTCCACTCCCGAACAGCGAGCGGGAAAAACGAACACCTAAACCTTTCTGTTCGAGCTCTGATTTCTCTTATTTTATTTTGATGATCATTCCTACCTATGTAGGTTGGGCTCAACAAAATATTTTCGCATTCGGAAGAGAAAGTTAGTGACTGAAATTTCGTAAAAAGCTCTCGCCGCGACGAAGAACGTCTATGCTGTAATGACTTCCATCCCAACTCGTGTATCATATCTGCCACACTTGCGAGACATGCCAGCGTGACTATCAACGTAGAGATGTCACATGTCACAAAGGCCACACGCGTAGCATAAATGTAAATATTTACAAAAATCCGACTGCCGTGTAGCGTCCTTGCGAGACATGCCAGCGTGACTATCAACGTAGAGATGTCACACGTCACAAAGGCCACACGCGTAGCATAAATGTAAATATTTACAAAAATCCGACTGCCGTGTAGTTTCCTTGCGAGACATGCCAGCGTGACTATCAACGTAGAGATGTCACACGTCACAAAGGCCACACGCGTAGCATAAATGTAAATATTTACAAAAATCCGACTGCCGTGTAGCGTCCTTGCGAGACATGCCAGCGTGACTATCAACTTAGAGATGTCACACGTCACAAAGGCCACACGCGTAGCATAAATGTAAATATTTACAAAAATCCGACTGCCTTGTAGATTCCTTGCGAGACATGCCAGCGTGACTATCAACGTAGAGATGTCACACGTCACAAAGGCCACACGCGTAGCATAAATGTAAATATTTACAAAAATCCGACTGCCGTGTAGCGTCCTTGCGAGACATACCAGCGTGACTATCAACGTAGAGATGTCACACGTCACAAAGGCCACACGCGTAGCATAAATGTAAATATTTAAAAAAATACGACTGCCGTGTAGTTTCCTTGCGAGACATGCCAGCGTGACTATCAACGTAGAGATGTCACACATCACAAAGGCCACACGCGTAGCATAAATGTAAATATTTACAAAAATCCGACTGCCGTGTAGCGTCCTTGCGAGACATGCCAGCGTGACTATCAACTTAGAGATGTCACACGTCACAAAGGCCACACGCATAGCATAAATGTAAATATTTACAAAAATCCGACTGCCGTGTAGCGTCCTTGCGAGACATGCCAGCGTGACTATCAACGTAGAGATGTCACACGTCACAAAGGCCACACGCGTAGCATAAATGTAAATATTTACAAAAATCCGACTGCCGTGTAGCGTCCTTGCGAGACATACCAGCGTGACTATCAACGTAGAGATGTCACACGTCACAAAGGCCACACGCGTAGCATAAATGTAAATATTTAAAAAAATACGACTGCCGTGTAGTTTCCTTGCGAGACATGCCAGCGTGACTATCAACGTAGAGATGTCACACGTCACAAAGGCCACACGCGTAGCATAAATGTAAATATTTACAAAAATCCGACTGCCGTGTAGCGTTCTTGCGAGACATGCCAGCGTGACTATCAACGTAGAGATGTCACACGTCACAAAGGCCACACGCGTAGCATAAATGTAAATATTTACAAAAATCCGACTGCCGTGTAGTGTCCTTGCGAGACATGCCAGCGTGACTATCAACGTAGAGATGTCACACGTCACAAAGGCCACACGCGTAGCATAAATGTAAATATTTACAAAAATCCAACTGCCGTGTAGCGTCATTGCGAGACATGCCAGCGTGACTATCAACGTAGAGATGTCACACGTCACAAAGGCCACACGCGTAGCATAAATGTAAATATTTACAAAAATCCGACTGCCGTGTAGCGTCCTTGCGAGCCATGCCAGCGTGACTATCAACGTAGAGATGTCACACGTCACAAAGGCCACACGCGTAGCATAAATGTAAATATTTACAAAAATCCAACTGCCGTGTAGCGTCATTGCGAGACATGCCAGCGTGACTATCAACGTAGAGATGTCACACGTCACAAAGGCCACACGCGTAGCATAAATGTAAATATTTACAAAAATCCGACTGCCGTGTAGCGTCCTTGCGAGACATGCCAGCGTGACTATCAACGTAGAGATGTCACACGTCACAAAGGCCACACGCGTAGCATAAATGTAAATATTTACAAAAATCCGACGGCCGTGTAGCGTCCTTGCGAGACATGCCAGCGTGACTATCAACGTAGAGATGTCACACGTCACAAAGGCCACACGCGTAGCATAAATGTAAATATTTACAAAAATCCGACTGCCGAGTAGCGTCCTTGCGAGACATGCCAGCGTGACTATCAACGTAGAGATGTCACACGTCACAAAGGACACACGCGTAGCATAAATGTAAATATTTACAAAAATCCGACTGCTGTGTAGTTTCCTTGCGAGACATGCCAGCGTGACTATCAACGTAGAGATGTCACACGTCACAAAGGCCACACGCGTAGCATAAATGTAAATATTTACAAAAATCCGACTGCCGTGTAGCGTCCTTGCGAGACATGCCAGCGTGACTATCAACGTAGAGATGTCACACGTCACAAAGGCCACACGCGTAGCATAAATGTAAATATTTACAAAAATCCGACTGCCGTGTAGCGTCCTTGCGAGACATACCAGCGTGACTATCAACGTAGAGATGTCACACGTCACAAAGGCCACACGCGTAGCATAAATGTAAATATTTAAAAAAATACGACTGCCGTGTAGTTTCCTTGCGAGACATGCCAGCGTGACTATCAACTTAGAGATGTCACACGTCACAAAGGCCACACGCATAGCATAAATGTAAATATTTACAAAAATCCGACTGCCGTGTAGCGTCCTTGCGAGACATGCCAGCGTGACTATCAACGTAGAGATGTCACACGTCACAAAGGCCACACGCGTAGCATAAATGTAAATATTTACAAAAATCCGACTGCCGTGTAGCGTCCTTGCGAGACATACCAGCGTGACTATCAACGTAGAGATGTCACACGTCACAAAGGCCACACGCGTAGCATAAATGTAAATATTTAAAAAAATACGACTGCCGTGTAGTTTCCTTGCGAGACATGCCAGCGTGACTATCAACGTAGAGATGTCACACGTCACAAAGGCCACACGCGTAGCATAAATGTAAATATTTACAAAAATCCGACTGCCGTGTAGCGTCCTTGCGAGACATGCCAGCGTGACTATCAACGTAGAGATGTCACACGTCACAAAGGCCACACGCGTAGCATAAATGTAAATATTTACAAAAATCCGACTGCCGTGTAGCGTCCTTGCGAGACATACCAGCGTGACTATCAACGTAGAGATGTCACACATCACAAAGGCCACACGCGTAGCATAAATGTAAATATTTACAAAAATCCGACTGCCGTGTAGCGTCCTTGCGAGACATGCCAGCGTGACTATCAACTTAGAGATGTCACACGTCACAAAGGCCACACGCATAGCATAAATGTAAATATTTACAAAAATCCGACTGCCGTGTAGCGTCCTTGCGAGACATGCCAGCGTGACTATCAACGTAGAGATGTCACACGTCACAAAGGCCACACGCGTAGCATAAATGTAAATATTTACAAAAATCCGACTGCCGTGTAGCGTCCTTGCGAGACATACCAGCGTGACTATCAACGTAGAGATGTCACACGTCACAAAGGCCACACGCGTAGCATAAATGTAAATATTTAAAAAAATACGACTGCCGTGTAGTTTCCTTGCGAGACATGCCAGCGTGACTATCAACGTAGAGATGTCACACGTCACAAAGGCCACACGCGTAGCATAAATGTAAATATTTACAAAAATCCGACTGCCGTGTAGCGTCCTTGCGAGACATGCCAGCGTGACTATCAACGTAGAGATGTCACACGTCACAAAGGCCACACGCGTAGCATAAATGTAAATATTTACAAAAATCCGACTGCCGTGTAGTGTCCTTGCGAGACATGCCAGCGTGACTATCAACGTAGAGATGTCACACGTCACAAAGGCCACACGCGTAGCATAAATGTAAATATTTACAAAAATCCAACTGCCGTGTAGCGTCATTGCGAGACATGCCAGCGTGACTATCAACGTAGAGATGTCACACGTCACAAAGGCCACACGCGTAGCATAAATGTAAATATTTACAAAAATCCGACTGCCGTGTAGCGTCCTTGCGAGCCATGCCAGCGTGACTATCAACGTAGAGATGTCACACGTCACAAAGGCCACACGCGTAGCATAAATGTAAATATTTACAAAAATCCAACTGCCGTGTAGCGTCATTGCGAGACATGCCAGCGTGACTATCAACGTAGAGATGTCACACGTCACAAAGGCCACACGCGTAGCATAAATGTAAATATTTACAAAAATCCGACTGCCGTGTAGCGTCCTTGCGAGACATGCCAGCGTGACTATCAACGTAGAGATGTCACACGTCACAAAGGCCACACGCGTAGCATAAATGTAAATATTTACAAAAATCCGACGGCCGTGTAGCGTCCTTGCGAGACATGCCAGCGTGACTATCAACGTAGAGATGTCACACGTCACAAAGGCCACACGCGTAGCATAAATGTAAATATTTACAAAAATCCGACTGCCGAGTAGCGTCCTTGCGAGACATGCCAGCGTGACTATCAACGTAGAGATGTCACACGTCACAAAGGACACACGCGTAGCATAAATGTAAATATTTACAAAAATCCGACTGCTGTGTAGTTTCCTTGCGAGACATGCCAGCGTGACTATCAACGTAGAGATGTCACACGTCACAAAGGCCACACGCGTAGCATAAATGTAAATATTTACAAAAATCCGACTGCCGTGTAGCGTCCTTGCGAGACATGCCAGCGTGACTATCAACGTAGAGATGTCACACGTCACAAAGGCCACACGCGTAGCATAAATGTAAATATTTACAAAAATCCGACTGCCGTGTAGTGTCCTTGCGAGACATGCCAGCGTGACTATCAACGTAGAGATGTCACACGTCACAAAGGCCACACGCGTAGCATAAATGTAAATATTTACAAAAATCCAACTGCCGTGTAGCGTCATTGCGAGACATGCCAGCGTGACTATCAACGTAGAGATGTCACACGTCACAAAGGCCACACGCGTAGCATAAATGTAAATATTTACAAAAATCCGACTGCCGTGTAGCGTCCTTGCGAGCCATGCCAGCGTGACTATCAACGTAGAGATGTCACACGTCACAAAGGCCACACGCGTAGCATAAATGTAAATATTTACAAAAATCCAACTGCCGTGTAGCGTCATTGCGAGACATGCCAGCGTGACTATCAACGTAGAGATGTCACACGTCACAAAGGCCACACGCGTAGCATAAATGTAAATATTTACAAAAATCCGACTGCCGTGTAGCGTCCTTGCGAGACATGCCAGCGTGACTATCAACGTAGAGATGTCACACGTCACAAAGGCCACACGCGTAGCATAAATGTAAATATTTACAAAAATCCGACGGCCGTGTAGCGTCCTTGCGAGACATGCCAGCGTGACTATCAACGTAGAGATGTCACACGTCACAAAGGCCACACGCGTAGCATAAATGTAAATATTTACAAAAATCCGACTGCCGAGTAGCGTCCTTGCGAGACATGCCAGCGTGACTATCAACGTAGAGATGTCACACGTCACAAAGGACACACGCGTAGCATAAATGTAAATATTTACAAAAATCCGACTGCTGTGTAGTTTCCTTGCGAGACATGCCAGCGTGACTATCAACGTAGAGATGTCACACGTCACAAAGGCCACACGCGTAGCATAAATGTAAATATTTACAAAAATCCGACTGCCGTGTAGCGTCCTTGCGAGACATGCCAGCGTGACTATCAACGTAGAGATGTCACACGTCACAAAGGCCACACGCGTAGCATAAATGTAAATATTTACAAAAATCCGACTGCCGTGTAGCGTCCTTGCGAGACATGCCAGCGTGACTATCAACGTAGAGATGTCACACGTCACAAAGGCCACACGCGTAGCATAAATGTAAATATTTACAAAAATCCGACTGCCGTGTAGCGTCCTTGCGAGACATGCCAGCGTGACTATCAACGTAGAGATGTCACACGTCACAAAGGCCACACGCGTAGCATAAATGTAAATATTTACAAAAATCCGACTGCCGTGTAGCGTCCTTGCGAGACATACCAGCGTGACTATCAACGTAGAGATGTCACACGTCACAAAGGCCACACGCGTAGCATAAATGTAAATATTTAAAAAAATACGACTGCCGTGTAGTTTCCTTGCGAGACATGCCAGCGTGACTATCAACGTAGAGATGTCACACGTCACAAAGGCCACACGCGTAGCATAAATGTAAATATTTACAAAAATCCGACTGCCGTGTAGCGTCCTTGCGAGACATGCCAGCGTGACTATCAACGTAGAGATGTCACACGTCACAAAGGCCACACGCGTAGCATAAATGTAAATATTTACAAAAATCCGACTGCCGTGTAGTGTCCTTGCGAGACATGCCAGCGTGACTATCAACGTAGAGATGTCACACGTCACAAAGGCCACACGCGTAGCATAAATGTAAATATTTACAAAAATCCAACTGCCGTGTAGCGTCATTGCGAGACATGCCAGCGTGACTATCAACGTAGAGATGTCACACGTCACAAAGGCCACACGCGTAGCATAAATGTAAATATTTACAAAAATCCGACTGCCGTGTAGCGTCCTTGCGAGCCATGCCAGCGTGACTATCAACGTAGAGATGTCACACGTCACAAAGGCCACACGCGTAGCATAAATGTAAATATTTACAAAAATCCAACTGCCGTGTAGCGTCATTGCGAGACATGCCAGCGTGACTATCAACGTAGAGATGTCACACGTCACAAAGGCCACACGCGTAGCATAAATGTAAATATTTACAAAAATCCGACTGCCGTGTAGCGTCCTTGCGAGACATGCCAGCGTGACTATCAACGTAGAGATGTCACACGTCACAAAGGCCACACGCGTAGCATAAATGTAAATATTTACAAAAATCCGACGGCCGTGTAGCGTCCTTGCGAGACATGCCAGCGTGACTATCAACGTAGAGATGTCACACGTCACAAAGGCCACACGCGTAGCATAAATGTAAATATTTACAAAAATCCGACTGCCGAGTAGCGTCCTTGCGAGACATGCCAGCGTGACTATCAACGTAGAGATGTCACACGTCACAAAGGACACACGCGTAGCATAAATGTAAATATTTACAAAAATCCGACTGCTGTGTAGTTTCCTTGCGAGACATGCCAGCGTGACTATCAACGTAGAGATGTCACACGTCACAAAGGCCACACGCGTAGCATAAATGTAAATATTTACAAAAATCCGACTGCCGTGTAGCGTCCTTGCGAGACATGCCAGCGTGACTATCAACGTAGAGATGTCACACGTCACAAAGGCCACACGCGTAGCATAAATGTAAATATTTACAAAAATCCGACTGCCGTGTAGTGTCCTTGCGAGACATGCCAGCGTGACTATCAACGTAGAGATGTCACACGTCACAAAGGCCACACGCGTAGCATAAATGTAAATATTTACAAAAATCCAACTGCCGTGTAGCGTCATTGCGAGACATGCCAGCGTGACTATCAACGTAGAGATGTCACACGTCACAAAGGCCACACGCGTAGCATAAATGTAAATATTTACAAAAATCCGACTGCCGTGTAGCGTCCTTGCGAGCCATGCCAGCGTGACTATCAACGTAGAGATGTCACACGTCACAAAGGCCACACGCGTAGCATAAATGTAAATATTTACAAAAATCCAACTGCCGTGAAGCGTCATTGCGAGACATGCCAGCGTGACTATCAACGTAGAGATGTCACACGTCACAAAGGCCACACGCGTAGCATAAATGTAAATATTTACAAAAATCCGACTGCCGTGTAGCGTCCTTGCGAGACATGCCAGCGTGACTATCAACGTAGAGATGTCACACGTCACAAAGGCCACACGCGTAGCATAAATGTAAATATTTACAAAAATCCGACGGCCGTGTAGCGTCCTTGCGAGACATGCCAGCGTGACTATCAACGTAGAGATGTCACACGTCACAAAGGCCACACGCGTAGCATAAATGTAAATATTTACAAAAATCCGACTGCCGAGTAGCGTCCTTGCGAGACATGCCAGCGTGACTATCAACGTAGAGATGTCACACGTCACAAAGGACACACGCGTAGCATAAATGTAAATATTTACAAAAATCCGACTGCTGTGTAGTTTCCTTGCGAGACATGCCAGCGTGACTATCAACGTAGAGATGTCACACGTCACAAAGGCCACACGCGTAGCATAAATGTAAATATTTACAAAAATCCGACTGCCGTGTAGCGTCCTTGCGAGACATGCCAGCGTGACTATCAACGTAAAGATGTCACACGTCACAAAGGCCACACGCGTAGCATAAATGTAAATATTTACAAAAATCCGACTGCCGTGTAGTTTCCTTGCGAGACATGCCAGCGTGACTATCAACGTAGAGATGTCACACGTCACAAAGGCCACACGCGTAGCATAAATGTAAATATTTACAAAAATCCGACTGCCGTGTAGCGTCCTTGCGAGACATGCCAGCGTGACTATCAACGTAGAGATGTCACACGTCACAAAGGCCACATGCATAGCATAAATGTAAATATTTACAAAAATTCGACTGCCGTGTAGCGTCCTTGCGAGACATGCCAGCGTGACTATCAACGTAGAGATGTCACACGTCACAAAGGCCACACGCGTAGCATAAATGTAAATATTTACAAAAATCCGACTGCCGTGTAGTGTCCTTGCGAGACATGCCAGCGTGACTATCAACGTAGAGATGTCACACGTCACAAAGGCCACACGCGTAGCATAAATGTAAATATTTACAAAAATCCAACTGCCGTGTAGCGTCATTGCGAGACATGCCAGCGTGACTATCAACGTAGAGATGTCACACGTCACAAAGGCCACACGCGTAGCATAAATGTAAATATTTACAAAAATCCGACTGCCGTGTAGCGTCCTTGCGAGCCATGCCAGCGTGACTATCAACGTAGAGATGTCACACGTCACAAAGGCCACACGCGTAGCATAAATGTAAATATTTACAAAAATCCAACTGCCGTGTAGCGTCATTGCGAGACATGCCAGCGTGACTATCAACGTAGAGATGTCACACGTCACAAAGGCCACACGCGTAGCATAAATGTAAATATTTACAAAAATCCGACTGCCGTGTAGCGTCCTTGCGAGACATGCCAGCGTGACTATCAACGTAGAGATGTCACACGTCACAAAGGCCACACGCGTAGCATAAATGTAAATATTTACAAAAATCCGACGGCCGTGTAGCGTCCTTGCGAGACATGCCAGCGTGACTATCAACGTAGAGATGTCACACGTCACAAAGGCCACACGCGTAGCATAAATGTAAATATTTACAAAAATCCGACTGCCGAGTAGCGTCCTTGCGAGACATGCCAGCGTGACTATCAACGTAGAGATGTCACACGTCACAAAGGACACACGCGTAGCATAAATGTAAATATTTACAAAAATCCGACTGCTGTGTAGTTTCCTTGCGAGACATGCCAGCGTGACTATCAACGTAGAGATGTCACACGTCACAAAGGCCACACGCGTAGCATAAATGTAAATATTTACAAAAATCCGACTGCCGTGTAGCGTCCTTGCGAGACATGCCAGCGTGACTATCAACGTAAAGATGTCACACGTCACAAAGGCCACACGCGTAGCATAAATGTAAATATTTACAAAAATCCGACTGCCGTGTAGTTTCCTTGCGAGACATGCCAGCGTGACTATCAACGTAGAGATGTCACACGTCACAAAGGCCACACGCGTAGCATAAATGTAAATATTTACAAAAATCCGACTGCCGTGTAGCGTCCTTGCGAGACATGCCAGCGTGACTATCAACGTAGAGATGTCACACGTCACAAAGGCCACATGCATAGCATAAATGTAAATATTTACAAAAATTCGACTGCCGTGTAGCGTCCTTGCGAGACATGCCAGCGTGACTATCAACGTAGAGATGTCACACGTCACAAAGGCCACACACGTAGCATAAATGTAAATATTTACAAAAATCCGACTGCCGTGTAGCGTCCTTGCGAGACATGCCAGCGTGACTATCAACGTAGAGATGTCACACGACACAAAGGCCACACGCGTAGCATAAATGTAAATATTTACAAAAATCCGACTGCCGTGTAGCGTCCTTGCGAGACATGCCAGCGTGACTATCAACGTAGAGATGTCACACGTCACAAAGGCCACACGCGTAGCATAAATGTAAATATTTACAAAAATCCGACTGCCGTGTAGCGTCCTTGCGAGACATGCCAGCGTGACTATCAACGTAGAGATGTCACACGTCACAAAGGCCACACGCGTAGCATAAATGTAAATATTTACAAAAATCCGACTGCCGTGTAGCGTCCTTGCGAGACATGCCAGCGTGACTATCAACGTAGAGATGTCACACGTCACAAAGGCCACACGCGTAGCATAAATGTAAATATTTACAAAAATCCGACTGCCGTGTAGCGTCCTTGCGAGACATGCCAGCGTGACTATCAACGTAGAGATGTCACACGTCACAAAGGCCACACGCGTAGCATAAATGTAAATATTTACAAAAATCCGACTGCCGTGTAGCGTCCTTGCGAGACATGCCAGCGTGACTATCAACGTAGAGATGTCACACGTCACAAAGGCCACACGCGTAGCATAAATGTAAATATTTACAAAAATCCGACTGCCGTGTAGCGTCCTTGCGAGACATGCCAGCGTGACTATCAACGTAGAGATGTCACACGTCACAAAGGCCACACGCGTAGCATAAATGTAAATATTTACAAAAATCCGACTGCCGTGTAGCGTCCTTGCGAGACATGCCAGCGTGACTATCAACGTAGAGATGTCACACGTCACAAAGGCCACACGCGTAGCATAAATGTAAATATTTACAAAAATCCGACTGCCGTGTAGCGTCCTTGCGAGACATGCCAGCGTGACTATCAACGTAGAGATGTCACACGTCACAAAGGCCACACGCGTAGCATAAATGTAAATATTTACAAAAATCCGACTGCTGTGTAGTTTCCTTGCGAGACATGCCAGCATGACTATCAACGTAGAGATGTCACACGTCACAAAGACCACACGCGTAGCATAAATGTAAATATTTACAAAAATCCGACTGCCGTGTAGCGTCCTTGCGAGACATGCCAGCGTGACTATCAACGTAGAGATGTCACACGTCACAAAGGCCACACGCGTAGCATAAATGTAAATATTTACAAAAATCCGACTGCCGTGTAGCGTCCTTGCGAGACATGCCAGCGTGACTATCAACGTAGAGATGTCACACGTCACAAAGGCCACACGCGTAGCATAAATGTAAATATTTACAAAAATCCGACTGCTGTGTAGTTTCCTTGCGAGACATGCCAGCGTGACTATCAACGTAGAGATGTCACACGTCACAAAGGCCACACGCGTAGCATAAATGTAAATATTTACAAAAATCCGACTGCCGTGTAGCGTCCTTGCGAGACATGCCAGCGTGACTATCAACGTAGAGATGTCACACGTCACAAAGGCCACACGCGTAGCATAAATGTAAATATTTACAAAAATCCGACTGCCGTTTAGCGTCCTTGCGAGACATGCCAGCGTGACTATTAACGTAGAGATGTCACACGTCACAAAGGCCACACGCGTAGCATAAATGTAAATATTTACAAAAATCCGACTGCCGTGTAGTTTCCTTGCGAGACATGCCAGCGTGACTATCAACGTAGAGATGTCACACGTCACAAAGGCCACACGCGTAGCATAAATGTAAATATTTACAAAAATCCGACTGCCGTGTAGCGTCCTTGCGAGACATGCCAGCGTGACTATCAACGTAGAGATGTCACACGTCACAAAGGCCACACGCGTAGCATAAATGTAAATATTTACAAAAATCCGACTGCCGTGTAGCGTCCTTGCGAGACATGCCAGCGTGACTATCAACGTAGAGATGTCACACGTCACAAAGGCCACACGCGTAGCATAAATGTAAATATTTACAAAAATCCGACTGCCGTGTAGCGTCCTTGCGAGACATGCCAGCGTGACTATCAACGTAGAGATGTCACACGTCACAAAGGCCACACGCGTAGCATAAATGTAAATATTTACAAAAATCCGACTGCCGTGTAGCGTCCTTGCGAGACATGCCAGCGTGACTATCAACGTAGAGATGTCACACGTCACAAAGGCCACACGCGTAGCATAAATGTAAATATTTACAAAAATCCGACTGCCGTGTAGCGTCCTTGCGAGACATGCCAGAGTGACTATCAACGTAGAGATGTCACACGTCACAAACGCCACACGCGTAGCATAAATGTAAATATTTACAAAAATCCGACTGCCGTGTAGCGTCCTTGCGAGACATGCCAGCGTGACTATCAACGTAGAGATGTCACACGTCACAAAGGCCACACGCGTAGCATAAATGTAAATATTTACAAAAATCCGACTGCCGTGTAGCGTCCTTGCGAGACATGCCAGCGTGACTATCAACGTAGAGATGTCACACGTCACAAAGGCCACACGCGTAGCATAAATGTAAATATTTACAAAAATCCGACTGCCGTGTAGCGTCCTTGCGAGACATGCCAGCGTGACTATCAACGTAGACATGTCACACGTCACAAAGGCCACACGCGTAGCATAAAAGTAAATATTTACAAAAATCCGACTGCCGTGTAGCGTCCTTGCGAGACATGCCAGCGTGACTATCAACGTAGAGATGTCACACGTCACAAAGGCCACACGCGTAGCATAAATGTAAATATTTACAAAAATCCAACTGCCGTGTAGCGTACTTGCGAGACATGCCAGCGTGACTATCAACGTAGAGATGTCACACGTCACAAAGGCCACACGCGTAGCATAAAAGTAAATATTTACAAAAATCCGACTGCCGTGTAGCGTCCTTGCGAGACATGCCAGCGTGACTATCAACGTAGAGATGTCACACGTCACAAAGGCCACACGCATAGCATAAATGTAAATATTTACAAAAATCCAACTGCCGTGTAGCGTCCTTGCGAGACATGCCAGCGTGACTATCAACGTAGAGATGTCACACGTCACAAAGGCCACACGCGTAGCATAAATGTAAATATTTACAAAAATCCGACTGCCGTGTAGCGTCCTTGCGAGGCATGCCAGAGTGACTATCAACGTAGAGATGTCACACGTCACAAACGCCACACGCGTAGCATAAATGTAAATATTTACAAAAATCCGACTGCCGTGTAGCGTCCTTGCGAGACATGCCAGCGTGACTATCAACGTAGAGATGTCACACGTCACAAAGGCCACACGCGTAGCATAAATGTAAATATTTACAAAAATCCGACTGCCGTGTAGCGTCCTTGCGAGACATGCCAGCGTGACTATCAACGTAGAGATGTCACACGTCACAAAGGCCACACGCGTAGCATAAATGTAAATATTTACAAAAATCCGACTGCCGTGTAGCGTCCTTGCGAGACATGCCAGCGTGACTATCAACGTAGAGATGTCACACGTCACAAAGGCCACACGCGTAGCATAAAAGTAAATATTTACAAAAATCCGACTGCCGTGTAGCGTCCTTGCGAGACATGCCAGCGTGACTATCAACGTAGAGATGTCACACGTCACAAAGGCCACACGCGTAGCATAAATGTAAATATTTACAAAAATCCAACTGCCGTGTAGCGTACTTGCGAGACATGCCAGCGTGACTATCAACGTAGAGATGTCACACGTCACAAAGGCCACACGCGTAGCATAAAAGTAAATATTTACAAAAATCCGACTGCCGTGTAGCGTCCTTGCGAGACATGCCAGCGTGACTATCAACGTAGAGATGTCACACGTCACAAAGGCCACACGCATAGCATAAATGTAAATATTTACAAAAATCCAACTGCCGTGTAGCGTCCTTGCGAGACATGCCAGCGTGACTATCAACGTAGAGATGTCACACGTCACAAAGGCCACACGCGTAGCATAAATGTAAATATTTACAAAAATCCGACTGCCGTGTAGCGTCCTTGTGAGACATGCCAGCGCGACTATCAACGTAGAGATGTCACACGTCACAAAGGCCACACGCATAGAATAAATGTAAATATTTACAAAAATCCGACTGCCGTGTAGTTTCCTTGCGAGACATGCCAGCGTGACTATCAACGTAGAGATGTCACACGTCACAAAGGCCACACGCGTAGCATAAATGTAAATATTTACAAAAATCCGACTGCCGTGTAGCGTCCTTGCGAGACATGCCAGCGTGACTATCAACGTAGAGATGTCACACGTCACAAAGTCCACACGCGTAGCACAAATGTAAATATTTACAAAAATCCGACTGCCGTGTAGCGTCCTTGCGAGACATGCCAGCGTGACTATCAACGTAGAGATGTCACACGTCACAAAGGCCACACGCGTAGCATAAATGTAAATATTTACAAAAATCCGACTGCCGTGTAGCGTCCTTGCGAGACATGCCAGCGTGACTATCAACGTAGAGATGTCACACGTCACAAAGGCCACACGCGTAGCATAAATGTAAATATTTACAAAAATCCGACTGCCGTGTAGCGTCCTTGCGAGACATGCCAGCGTGACTATCAACGTAGAGATGTCACACGTCACAAAGGCCACACGCGTAGCATAAATGTAAATATTTACAAAAATCCGACTGCCGTGTAGCGTCCTTGCGAGACATGCCAGCGTGACTATCAACGTAGAGATGTCACACGTCACAAAGGCCACACGCGTAGCATAAAAGTAAATATTTACAAAAATCCGACTGCCGTGTAGCGTCCTTGCGAGACATGCCAGCGTGACTATCAACGTAGAGATGTCACACGTCACAAAGGCCACACGCATAGCATAAATGTAAATATTTACAAAAATCCAACTGCCGTGTAGCGTCCTTGCGAGACATGCCAGCGTGACTATCAACGTAGAGATGTCACACGTCACAAAGGCCACACGCGTAGCATAAATGTAAATATTTACAAAAATCCGACTGCCGTGTAGCGTCCTTGTGAGACATGCCAGCGTGACTATCAACGTAGAGATGTCACACGTCACAAAGGCCACACGCATAGAATAAATGTAAATATTTACAAAAATCCGACTGCCGTGTAGTTTCCTTGCGAGACATGCCAGCGTGACTATCAACGTAGAGATGTCACACGTCACAAAGGCCACACGCGTAGCATAAATGTAAATATTTACAAAAATCCGACTGCCGTGTAGCGTCCTTGCGAGACATGCCAGCGTGACTATCAACGTAGAGATGTCACACGTCACAAAGTCCACACGCGTAGCACAAATGTAAATATTTACAAAAATCCGACTGCCGTGTAGCGTCCTTGCGAGACATGCCAGCGTGACTATCAACGTAGAGATGTCACACGTCACAAAGGCCACACGCGTAGCATAAATGTAAATATTTACAAAAATACGACTGCCGTGTAGCGTCCTTGCGAGACATGCCAGCGTGACTATCAACGTAGAGATGTCACACGTCACAAAGGCCACACGCGTAGCATAAATGTAAATATTTACAAAAATCCGACTGCCGTGTAGCGTCCTTGCGAGACATGACAGCGTGACTATCAACGTAGAGATGTCACACGTCACAAAGGCCACACGCGTAGCATAAATGTAAATATTTACAAAAATCCGACTGCCGTGTAGCGTCCTTGCGAGACATGCCAGCGTTACTATCAACGTAGAGATGTCACACGTCACAAAGGCCACACGCGTAGCATACTTGTAAATATTTACAAAAATCCGACTGCCGTGTAGCGTCCTTGCGAGACATGCCAGCGTGACTATCAACGTAGAGATGTCACACGTAACAAAGGCCACACGCGTAGCATAAATGTAAATATTTACAAAAATCCGACTGCCGTGTAGCGTCCTTGCGAGACATGCCAGCGTGACTATCAACGTAGAGATGTCACACGTCACAAAGGCCACACGCGTAGCATAAATGTAAATATTTACAAAAATCCGACTGCCGTGTAGCGTCCTTGCGAGACATGCCAGCGTGACTATCAACTTAGAGATGTCACACGTCACAAAGGCCACAAGCGTAGCATAAATGTAAATATTTACAAAAATCCGACTGCCTTGTAGATTCCTTGCGAGACATGCCAGCGTGACTATCAACGTAGAGATGTCACACGTCACAAAGGCCACACGCGTAGCATAAATGTAAATATTTACAAAAATCCGACTGCCGTGTAGTTTCCTTGCGAGACATGCCAGCGTGACTATCAACGTAGAGATGTCACACGTCACAAAGGCCACACGCGTAGCATAAATGTAAATATTTACAAAAATCCGACTGCCGTGTAGCGTCCTTGCGAGACATGCCAGCGTGACTATCAACGTAGAGATGTCACACGTCACAAAGGCCACACGCGTAGCATAAATGTAAATATTTACAAAAATCCGACTGCCGTGTAGCGTCCTTGCGAGACATACCAGCGTGACTATCAAAGTAGAGATGTCACACGTCACAAAGGCCACACGCGTAGCATAAATGTAAATATTTAAAAAAATCCGACTGCCGTGTAGTTTCCTTGTGGGACATGCCAGCGTGACTATCAACGTAGAGATGTCACACGTCACAAAGGCCACACGCGTAGCATAAATGTAAATATTTACAAAAATCCGACTGCCGTGTAGCGACCTTGCGAGACATGCCAGCGTGACTATCAACGTAGAGATGTCACACGTCACAAAGGCCACACGCGTAGCATAAATGTAAATATTTACAAAAATCCGACTGCCGTGTAGCGTCCTTGCGAGGCATGCCAGCGTGACTATCAACGTAGAGATGTCACACGTCACAAAGGCCACACGCGTAGCATAAATGTAAATATTTACAAAAATCCGACTGCCGTGTAGCGTCCTTGCGAGACATGCCAGCGTGACTATCAACGTAGAGATATCACACGTCACAAAGGCCACACGCGTAGCATAAATGTAAATATTTACAAAAATCCGACTGCCGAGTAGCGTCCTTGCGAGACATGCCAGCGTGACTATCAACGTAGAGATGTAACATGTCACAAAGGCCACACGCGTAGCATAAATGTAAATATTTACAAAAATCCGACTGCCGGGTAGCGTCCTTGCGAGACATGCCAGCGTGACTATCAACGTAGGGATGTCACACGTCACAAAGGCCACACGCGTAGCATAAATGTAAATATTTACAAAAATCCGACTGCCGTGTAGCGTCCTTGCGAGACATGCCAGTGTGACTATCAACGTAGAGATGTCACACGTCACAAAGGCCACACACGTAGCATAAATGTAAATATTTACAAAAATCCGACTGCCGTGTAGCATCCTTGCGAGACATGCCAGCGTGACTATCAACGTAGAGATGTCGCACGTCACAAAGGCCACACGCGCAGCATAAATGTAAATATTTACAAAAATACGACTGCCGTGTAGCGTCCTTGCGAGACATGCCAGCGTGACTATCAACGTAGAGATGTCACACGTCACAAAGACCACACGAGTAGCATAAATGTAAATATTTACAAAAATCCGACTGCCGTGTAGCGTCCTTGCGAGACATGCCAGCGTGACTATCAACGTAGAGATGTCACACGTCACAAAGGCCACACGCGTAGCATAAATGTAAAAATTTACAAAAATCCGACTGCCGTGTAGCGTCCTTGCGAGACATGCCAGCGTGACTATCAACGTAGAGATGTCACACGTCACAAAGGCCACACGCGCAGCATAAATGTAAATATTTACAAAAATCAGACTGCCATGTAGTTTCCTTGCGAGACATGCCAGCGTGACTATCAACGTAGAGATGTCACACGTCACAAAGTCCACACGCGTAGCATAAATGGAAATATTTACAAAAATCCGACTGCCGTGTAGCGTCCTTGCGAGACATGCCAGCGTGACTATCAACGTAGAGATGTCACACGTCACAAAGGCCACACGCGTAGCATAAATGTAAATATTTACAAAAATCCGAGTGCCGTGTAGCGTCCTTGCGAGACATGCCAGCGTGACTATCAACGTAGAGATGTCACACGTCACAAAGGCCACACGCGTAGCATAAATGTAAATATTTACAAAAATCCGACTGCCGTGTAGCGTCCTTGCGAGACATGCCAGCGTGACTATCAACGTAGAGATGTAACACGTCACAAAGGCCACACGCGTAGCATAAATGTAAATATTTACAAAAATCCGAATGCCGTGTAGCGTCCTTGCGAGACATGCCAGCGTGACTATCAACGTAGAGATGTCACACATCACAAAGGCCACACGCGCAGCATAAATGTAAATATTTACAAAAATCCGACTGCCGTGTAGCGTCCTTGCGAGACATGCCAGCGTGACTATCAACGTAGAGATGTCACACGTCACAAAGGCCACACGCGTAGCATAAATGTAAATATTTACAAAAATCCGACTGCCGTGTAGCGTCCTTGCGAGACATGCCAGCGTGACTATCAACGTAGAGATATCACACGTCACAAAGGCCACACGCGTAGCATAAATGTAAATATTTACAAAAATCCGACTGCCGAGTAGCGTCCTTGCGAGACATGCCAGCGTGACTATCAACGTAGAGATGTAACATGTCACAAAGGCCACACGCGTAGCATAAATGTAAATATTTACAAAAATCCGACTGCCGGGTAGCGTCCTTGCGAGACATGCCAGCGTGACTATCAACGTAGGGATGTCACACGTCACAAAGGCCACACGCGTAGCATAAATGTAAATATTTACAAAAATCCGACTGCCGTGTAGCGTCCTTGCGAGACATGCCAGTGTGACTATCAACGTAGAGATGTCACACGTCACAAAGGCCACACACGTAGCATAAATGTAAATATTTACAAAAATCCGACTGCCGTGTAGCATCCTTGCGAGACATGCCAGCGTGACTATCAACGTAGAGATGTCGCACGTCACAAAGGCCACACGCGCAGCATAAATGTAAATATTTACAAAAATACGACTGCCGTGTAGCGTCCTTGCGAGACATGCCAGCGTGACTATCAACGTAGAGATGTCACACGTCACAAAGACCACACGAGTAGCATAAATGTAAATATTTACAAAAATCCGACTGCCGTGTAGCGTCCTTGCGAGACATGCCAGCGTGACTATCAACGTAGAGATGTCACACGTCACAAAGGCCACACGCGTAGCATAAATGTAAAAATTTACAAAAATCCGACTGCCGTGTAGCGTCCTTGCGAGACATGCCAGCGTGACTATCAACGTAGAGATGTCACACGTCACAAAGGCCACACGCGCAGCATAAATGTAAATATTTACAAAAATCAGACTGCCATGTAGTTTCCTTGCGAGACATGCCAGCGTGACTATCAACGTAGAGATGTCACACGTCACAAAGTCCACACGCGTAGCATAAATGGAAATATTTACAAAAATCCGACTGCCGTGTAGCGTCCTTGCGAGACATGCCAGCGTGACTATCAACGTAGAGATGTCACACGTCACAAAGGCCACACGCGTAGCATAAATGTAAATATTTACAAAAATCCGAGTGCCGTGTAGCGTCCTTGCGAGACATGCCAGCGTGACTATCAACGTAGAGATGTCACACGTCACAAAGGCCACACGCGTAGCATAAATGTAAATATTTACAAAAATCCGACTGCCGTGTAGCGTCCTTGCGAGACATGCCAGCGTGACTATCAACGTAGAGATGTAACACGTCACAAAGGCCACACGCGTAGCATAAATGTAAATATTTACAAAAATCCGAATGCCGTGTAGCGTCCTTGCGAGACATGCCAGCGTGACTATCAACGTAGAGATGTCACACATCACAAAGGCCACACGCGCAGCATAAATGTAAATATTTACAAAAATCCGACTGCCGTGTAGCGTCCTTGCGAGACATGCCAGCGTGACTATCAACGTAGAGATGTCACACGTCACAAAGGCCACACGCGTAGCATAAATGTAAATATTTACAAAAATCCGACTGCCGTGTAGCGTCCTTGCGAGACATGCCAGCGTGACTATCAATGTAGAGATGTCACACGTCACAAAGGCCACACGCGTAGCATAAATGTAAATATTTACAAAAATCCGACTGCCGTGTAGCGTCCTTGCGAGACATGCCAGCGTGACTATCAACGTAGAGATGTCACACGTCACAAAGGCCACACGCGTTGCGTAAATGTAAATATTTACAAAAATCCGACTGCCGTGTAGCGTCCTTGCGAGACATGCCAGCGTGACTATCAACGTAGAGATGTCACACGTCACAAAGGCCACACGCGTAGCACAAAAGTAAATATTTACAAAAATCCGACTGCCGTGTAGCGTCCTTGCGAGACATGCCAGCGTGACTATCAACGTAGAGATGTCAACACGTCACAAAGGCCACACGCGTAGCATAAATGTAAATATTTACAAAAATCCGACTGCCGTGTAGCGTCCTTGCGAGACATGCCAGCGTGACTATCAACGTAGAGATGTCACACGTCACAAAGGCCACACGCGTAGCATAAATGTAAATATTTACAAAAATCCGACTGCCGTGTAGCGTCCTTGCGAGACATGCCAGCGTGACTATCAACGTAGAGATGTCACACGTCACAAAGGCCACACGCGTAGCATAAATGTAAAAATTTACAAAAATCCGACTGCCGTGTAGTTTCCTTGCGAGACATGCCAGCGTGACTATTAACGTAGAGATGTCACACGTCACAAAGGCCACACGCGTAGCATAAATGTAAATATTTACAAAAATCCGACTGCCGTGTAGCGTCCTTGCGAGACATGCCAGCGTGACTATCAACGTAGAGATGTCACACGTCACAAAGGCCACACGCGTAGCATAAATGTAAATATTTACAAAAATCCGACTGCCGTGTAGCGTCCTTGCGAGACATGCGAGCGTGACTATCAACGTAGAGATGTCACACGTCACAAAGGCCACACGCGTATCATAAATGTAAATATTTACAAAAATCCGACTGCCGTGTAGCGTCCTTGCGAGACATGCCAGCGTGACTATCAACGTAGAGATGTCACACGTCACAAAGGCCACACGCGTAGCACAAAAGTAAATATTTACAAAAATCCGACTGCCGTGTAGCGTCCTTGCGAGACATGCCAGCGTGACTATCAACGTAGAGATGTCAACACGTCACAAAGGCCACACGCGTAGCATAAATGTAAATATTTACAAAAATCCGACTGCCGTGTAGCGTCCTTGCGAGACATGCCAGCGTGACTATCAACGTAGAGATGTCACACGTCACAAAGGCCACACGCGTAGCATAAATGTAAATATTTACAAAAATCCGACTGCCGTGTAGCGTCCTTGCGAGACATGCCAGCGTGACTATCAACGTAGAGATGTCACACGTCACAAAGGCCACACGCGTAGCATAAATGTAAAAATTTACAAAAATCCGACTGCCGTGTAGTTTCCTTGCGAGACATGCCAGCGTGACTATTAACGTAGAGATGTCACACGTCACAAAGGCCACACGCGTAGCATAAATGTAAATATTTACAAAAATCCGACTGCCGTGTAGCGTCCTTGCGAGACATGCCAGCGTGACTATCAACGTAGAGATGTCACACGTCACAAAGGCCACACGCGTAGCATAAATGTAAATATTTACAAAAATCCGACTGCCGTGTAGCGTCCTTGCGAGACATGCGAGCGTGACTATCAACGTAGAGATGTCACACGTCACAAAGGCCACACGCGTATCATAAATGTAAATATTTACAAAAATCCGACTGCCGTGTAGCATCCTTGCGAGACATGCCAGCGTGACTATCAACGTAGAGATGTCACACGTCACAAAGGCCACACGCGTAGCATAAATGTAAATATTTACAAAAATCCGACTGCCGTGTAGCGTCCTTGCGAGACATGCCAGCGTGACTATCAACGTAGAGATGTAACACGTCACAAAGGCCACACGCGTAGCATAAATGTAAATATTTACAAAAATCCGACTGCCGTGTAGCGTCCCTGCGAGACATGCCAGCGTGACTATCAACGTAGAGATGTCACACGTCAAAAAGGCCACACGCGTAGCATAAATGTAAATATTTACAAAAATCCGACTGCCGTGTAGCGTCCTTGCGAGACATGCCAGCGTGACTATCAACGTAGAGATGTCACACGTCACAAAGACCACACGCGTAGCATAAATGTAAATATTTACAAAAATCCGACTGCCGTGTAGCGTCCTTGCGAGACATGCCAGCGTGACTATCAACGTAGAGATGTCACACATCACAAAGGCCACACGCGTAGCATAAATGTAAATATTTACAAAAATCCGACTGCCGTGTAGTTTCCTTGCGAGACATGCCAGCGTGACTATCAACGTAGAGATGTCACACGTCACAAAGGCCACACGCGTAGCATAAATGTAAATATTTACAAAAATCCGACTGCCGTGTAGCGTCCTTGCGAGACATGCCAGCGTGACTATCAACGTAGAGATGTCACACGTCACAAAGGCCACACGCGTAGCATAAATGTAAATATTTACAAAAATCCGACTGCCGTGTAGCGTCCTTGCGAGACATGCCAGCGTGACTATCAACGTAGAGATGTCACACGTCACAAAGGCCACACGCGTTGCGTAAATGTAAATATTTACAAAAATCCGACTGCCGTGTAGCGTCCTTGCGAGACATGCCAGCGTGACTATCAACGTAGAGATGTCACACGTCACAAAGGCCACACGCGTAGCACAAAAGTAAATATTTACAAAAATCCGACTGCCGTGTAGCGTCCTTGCGAGACATGCCAGCGTGACTATCAACGTAGAGATGTCAACACGTCACAAAGGCCACACGCGTAGCATAAATTTAATATTTACAAAAATCCAACTGCCGTGTAGCGTCCTTGCGAGACATGCCAGCGTGACTATCAACGTAGAGATGTCACACGTCACAAAGGCCACACGCGTAGCATAAATGTAAATATTTACAAAAATCCGACTGCCGTGTAGCGTCCTTGCGAGACATGCCAGCGTGACTATCAACGTAGAGATGTCACACGTCACAAAGGCCACACGCGTAGCATAAATGTAAATATTTACAAAAATCCGACTGCCGTGTAGTTTCCTTGCGAGACATGCCAGCGTGACTATTAATGTAGAGATGTCACACGTCACAAAGGCCACACGCGTAGCATAAATGTAAATATTTACAAAAATCCGACTGCCGTGTAGCGTCCTTGCGAGACATGCCAGCGTGACTATCAACGTAGAGATGTCACACGTCACAAAGGCCACACGCGTAGCATAAATGTAAATATTTACAAAAATCCGACTGCCGTGTAGCGTCCTTGCGAGACATGCGAGCGTGACTATCAACGTAGAGATGTCACACGTCACAAAGGCCACACGCGTAGCATAAATGTAAATATTTACAAAAATCCGACTGCCGTGTAGCGTCCTTGGGAGACATGCCAGCGTGACTATCAATGTAGAGATGTCACACGTCACAAAGGCCACACGCGTAGCATAAATGTAAATATTTACAAAAATCCGACTGCCGTGTAGCGTCCTTGCGAGACATGCCAGCGTGACTATCAACGTAGAGATGTAACACGTCACAAAGGCCACACGCGTAGCATAAATGTAAATATTTACAAAAATCCGACTGCCGTGTAGCGTCCCTGCGAGACATGCCAGCGTGACTATCAACGTAGAGATGTCACACGTCAAAAAGGCCACACGCGTAGCATAAATGTAAATATTTACAAAAATCCGACTGCCGTGTAGCGTCCTTGCGAGACATGCCAGCGTGACTATCAACGTAGAGATGTCACACGTCACAAAGGCCACACGCGTAGCATAAATGTAAATATTTACAAAAATCCGACTGCCGTGTAGCGTCCTTGCGAGACATGCCAGCGTGACTATCAACGTAGAGATGTCACACGTCACAAAGGCCACACGCGTAGCATAAATGTAAATATTTACAAAAATCCAACTGCCGTGTAGTTTCCTTGCGAGACATGCCAGCGTGACTATCAACGTAGAGATGTCACACGTCACAAAGGCCACACGCGTAGCATAAATGAAAATATTTACAAAAATCCGACTGCCGTGTAGTTTCCTTGCGAGACATGCCAGCGTGACTATCAACGTAGAGATGTCACACGTCACAAAGGCCACACGCATAGCATAAATGTAAATATTTACAAAAATCCGACTGCCGTGTAGCGTCCTTGCGAGACATGCCAGCGTGACTATCAACGTAGAGATGTCACACGTCACAAAGGCCACACGCGTAGCATAAATGTAAATATTTAAAAAATCCGACTGCCGTGTAGTTTCCTTGTGAGACATGCCAGCGTGACTATCAACGTAGAGATGTCACACGTCACAAAGGCCACACGCGTAGCATAAATGTAAATATTTACAAAAATCCGACTGCTGTGTAGCGTCCTTGCGAGACATGCCAGCGTGACTATCTACGTAGAGATGTCACACGACACAAAGGCCACACGCGTAGCATAAATGTAAATATTTACAAAAATCCGACTGCCGTGTAGCGTCCTTGCGAGACATGCCAGCGTGACTATCAACGTAGAGATGTCACACGTCACAAAGGCCACACGCGTAGCATAAATGTAAATATTTACAAAAATCCGACTGCCGTGTAGCGTCCTTGCGAGACATGCCAGCGTGACTATCAACGTAGAGATATCACACGTCACAAAGGCCACACGCGTAGCATAAATGTAAATATTTACAAAAATCCGACTGCCGTGTAGCGTCCTTGCGAGACATGCCAGCGTGACTATCAATGTAGAGATGTAACACGTCACAAAGGCCACACGCGTAGCATAAATGTAAATATTTACAAAAATCCGACTGCCGTGTAGCGTCCTTGCGAGGCATGCCAGCGTGACTATCAACGTAGAGATGTCACACGTCACAAAGGCCACACGCGTAGCATAAATGTAAATATTTACAAAAATCCGACTGCCGTGTAGCGTCCTTGCGAGACATGCCAGCGTGACTATCAACGTAGAGATGTCACACGTCACAAAGGCCACACGCATAGCATAAATGTAAATATTTACAAAAATCCGACTGCCGTGTAGCGTCCTTGCGAGACATGCCAGCGTGACTATCAACGTAGAGATGTCACACGTCACAAAGGCCACACGCGCAGCATAAATGTAAATATTTACAAAAATCCGACTGCCGTGTAGCGTCCTTGCGAGACATGCCAGCGTGACTATCAACGTAGAGATGTCACACGTCACAAAGGCCACACGCGTAGCATAAATGTAAATATTTACAAAAATCCGACTGCCGTGTAGCGTCCTTGCAAGACATGCCAGCGTGACTATCAACGTAGAGATATCACACGTCACAAAGGCCACACGCGTAGCATAAATGTAAATATTTACAAAAATCCGACTGCCGTGTAGCGTCCTTGCGAGACATGCCAGCGTGACAATCAATGTAGAGATGTCGCACGTCACAAAGGCCACACGCGTAGCATAAATGTAAATATTTACAAAAATCCGACTGCCGTGTAGTTTCCTTGCGAGACATGCCAGCGTGACTATCAACGTAGAGACGTCACACGTCACAAAGGCCACACGCGTAGCATAAATGTAAATATTTACAAAAATCCGAATGCCGTGTAGTTTCCTTGCGAGACATGCCAGCGTGACTATCAACGTAGAGATGTCACACGTCACAAAGGCCACACGCGTAGCATAAATGTAAATATTTACAAAAATCCGACTGCCGTGTAGTTTCCTTGCGAGACATGCCAGCGTGACTATCAACGTAGAGATGTCACACGTCACAAAGGCCACACGCGTAGCATAAATGTAAATATTTACAAAAATCTGACTGCCGTGTAGTTTCCTTGCGAGACATGCCAGCGTGACTATCAACGTAGAGATTTCACACATCACAAAGGACACACGCGTAGCATAAATGTAAATATTTACAAAAATCCGACTGCCGTGTAGCGTCCTTGCGAGACATGCCAGCGTGACTACCAACGTAGAGATGTCACACGTCACAAAGGCCACACGCGTAGCATAAATGTAAATATTTACTAAAATCCGACTGCCGTGTAGCGTCCTTGCGAGACATGCCAGCGTGACTATCAACGTAGGGATGTCACACGTCACAAAGGCCACACGCATAGCATAAATGTAAATATTTACAAAAATCCGACTGCCGTGTAGTGTCCTTGCGAGACATGCCAGCATGACTATCAACGTAGAGATGTCACACGTCACAAAGGCCACACGCATAGCATAAATGTAAATATTTACAAAAATCCGACTGCCGTGTAGCGTCCTTGCGAGACATGACAGCGTGACTATCAATGTAGAGATGTCACACGTCACAAAGGCCACACGCGTAGCATAAATGTAAATATTTACACAAATCCGACTGCCGTGTAGCGTCCTTGCGAGACATGCCAGCGTGACTATCAACGTAGAGATGTCACATGTCACAAAGGCCACACGCATAGCATAAATGTAAATATTTAGAAAAATCCGTCTGCCGTGTAGCGTCCTTGCGAGACATGCCAGCGTGACTATCAACGTAGAGATGTCACACGTCACAAAGGCCACACGCGCAACATAAATGTAAATATTTACAAAAATCCGACTGCCGTGTAGCGTCCTTGCGAGACATGCCAGCGTGACTATCAACGTAGAGATGTCACACGTCACAAAGGCCACACGCGTAGCATAAATGTAAATATTTACAAAAATCCGACTGCCGTGTAGCGTCCTTGCGAGACATGCCAGCGTGACTATCAACGTAGAGATGTCACACGTCACAAAGGCCACACGCGTAGCATAAATGTAAATATTTACAAAAATCCGACTGCCGTGTAGCGTCCTTGTGAGACATGCCAGCGTGACTATCAACGTAGAGATGTCACACGTCACAAAGGCCACACGCGTAGCATAAATGTAAATATTTACAAAAATCCGACTGCCGTGTAGTTTCCTTACGAGACATGCCAGCGTGACTATCAACGTAGAGATGTCACACGTCACAAAGGCCACACGCGTAGCATAAATGTAAATATTTACAAAAATCCGAATGCCGTGTAGTTTCCTTGCGAGACATGCCAGCGTGACTATCAACGTAGAGATGTCACACGTCACAAAGGCCACACGCGTAGCATAAATGTAAATATTTACAAAAATCCGACTGCCGTGTAGTTTCCTTGCGAGAAATGCCAGCGTGACTATCAACGTAGAGATGTCACACGTCACAAAGGCCACACGCGTAGCATAAATGTAAAAATTTACAAAAATCTGACTGCCGTGTAGTTTCCTTGCGAGACATGCCAGCGTGACTATCAACGTAGAGATTTCACACATCACAAAGGACACACGCGTAGCATAAATGTAAATATTTACAAAAATCCGACTGCCGTGTAGTTTCCTTGCGAGACATGCCAGCGTGACTATCAACGTAGAGATGTCACACGTCACAAAGGCCACACGCGTAGCATAAATGTAAATATTTACAAAAATCTGACTGCCGTGTAGTTTCCTTGCGAGACATGCCAGCGTGACTATCAACGTAGAGATTTCACACTTCACAAAGGACACACGCGTAGTATAAATGTAAATATTTACAAAAATCCGACTGCCGTGTAGCGTCCTTGCGAGACATGCCAGCGTGACTACCAACGTAGAGATGTCACACGTCACAAAGGCCACACGCGTAGCATAAATGTAAATATTTACTAAAATCCGACTGCCGTGTAGCGCCCTTGCGAGACATGCCAGCGTGACTATCAACGTAGGGATGTCACACGTCACAAAGGCCACACGCATAGCATAAATGTAAATATTTACAAAAATCCGACTGCCGTGTAGTGTCCTTGCGAGACATGCCAGCATGACTATCAACGTAGAGATGTCACACGTCACAAAGGCCACACGCATAGCATAAATGTAAATATTTACAAAAATCCGACTGCCGTGTAGCGTCCTTGCGAGACATGACAGCGTGACTATCAACGTAGAGATGTCACACGTCACAAAGGCCACACGCGTAGCATAAATGTAAATATTTACAAAAATCCGACTGCCGTGTAGTTTCCTTACGAGACATGCCAGCGTGACTATCAACGTAGAGATGTCACACGTCACAAAGGCCACACGCGTAGCATAAATGTAAATATTTACAAAAATCCGAATGCCGTGTAGTTTCCTTGCGAGACATGCCAGCGTGACTATCAACGTAGAGATGTCACACGTAACAAAGGCCACACGCGTAGCATAAATGTAAATATTTACAATAATCCGACTGCCGTGTAGCGTCCTTGCGAGACATGCCAGCGTGACTATCAACGTAGAGATGTCACACGTCACAAAGGCCACACGCGTAGCATAAATGTAAATATTTACAAAAATCCGACTGCCGTGTAGCGTCCTTGCGAGACATGCCAGCGTGACTATCAAAGTAGAGATGTCACACGTCACAAAGGCCACACGCGTAGCATAAATGTAAATATTTACAAAAATCCGACTGCCGTGTAGCGTCCTTGCGAGACATGACAGCGTGACTATCAACGTAGAGATGTCACACGTCACAAAGGCCACACGCGTAGCATAAATGTAAAAATTTACAAAAATCCGACTGCCGTGTAGCGTCCTTGCGAGACATGCCAGCGTGACTATCAACGTAGAGATGTCACACGTCACAAAGGCCACACGCGTAGCATAAATGTAAATATTTACAAAAATCCGACTGCCGTGTAGCGTCCTTGCGAGACATGCCAGCGTGACTATCAACGTAGAGATGTCACACGTCACAAAGGCCACACGCGTAGCATAAATGTAAATATTTACAAAAATCCGACTGCCGTGTAGCGTCCTTGCGAGACATGCCAGCGTGACTATCAAAGTAGAGATGTCACACGTCACAAAAGCCACACGCGTAGCATAAATGTAAATATTTACAAAAATCCGACTGCCGTGTAGCGTCCTTGCGAGACATGCCAGCGTGACTATCAACGTAGAGATGTCACACGTCACAAAGGCCACACGCATAGCATAAATGTAAATATTTACAAAAATCCGACTGCCGTGTAGCGTCCTTGCGAGACATGCCAGCGTGACTATCAACGTAGAGATGTCACACGTCACAAAGGCCACACGCGTAGCATAAATGTAAATATTTACAAAAATCCGACTGCCGTGTAGCGTCCTTGTGAGACATGCCAGCGTGATTATCAACGTAGAGATGTCACACGTCACAAAGGCCACACGCGTAGCATAAATGTAAATATTTACAAAAATCCGACTGCCGTGTAGTTTCCTTGCGAGACATGCCAGCGTGACTATCAACGTAGAGATGTCACCCGTCACAAAGGCCACACGCGTAGCATAAATGTAAATATTTACAAAAATCCGACTGCCGAGTAGCGTCCTTGCGAGACATGCCAGCGTGACTATCAACGTAGAGATGTCACACGTCACAAAGGCCACACGCGTAGCATAAATGTAAATATTTACAAAAATCCGACTGCCGTGTAGCGTCCTTGCGAGACATGACAGCGTGACTAGCAACGTAGAGATGTCACACGTCACAAAGGCCACACGCGTAGCATAAATGTAAATATTTACAAAAATCCGACTGCCGTGTAGTTTCCTTGCGAGACATGCCAGCGTGACTATCAACGTAGAGATGTCACACGTCACAAAGGCCACACGCGTAGCATAAATGTAAATATTTACAAAAATCCGACTGCCGTGTAGCGTCCTTGCGAGACATGCCAGCATGACTATCAACGTAGAGATGTCACACGTCACAAAGGCCACACGCATAGCATAAATGTAAATATTTACAAAAATCCGACTGCCGTGTAGCGTCCTTGCGAGACATGTCAGCGTGACTATCAACGTAGAGATGTCACACGTCACAAAGGCCACACGCGTAGCATAAATGTAAATATTTACAAAAATCTGACTGCCGTGTAGCGTCCTTGCGAGACATGCCAGCGTGACTATCAACGTAGAGATGTCACACGTCACAAAGGCCACACGCGTAGCATAAATGTAAATATTTACAAAAATCCGACTGCCGTGTAGTTTCCTTGCGAGACAAGCCAGCGTGACTATCAACGTAGAGATTTCACACATCACAAAGGACACACGCGTAGCATAAATGTAAATATTTACAAAAATCCGACTGCCGTGTAGCGTCCTTGCGAGACATGCCAGCATGACTATCAACGTAGAGATGTCACACGTCACAAAGGCCACACGCATAGCATAAATGTAAATATTTACACAAATCCGACTGCCGTGTAGCGTCCTTGCGAGACATGCCTGCGTGACTATCAATGTAGAGATGTCACACGTCACAAAGGCCACACGCGTAGCATAAATGTAAATATTTACAAAAATCCGACTGCCGTGTAGCGTCCTTGCGAGACATGCCAGCGTGACTATCAACGTAGAGATGTCACACGTCACAAAGGCCACACGCGTAGCATAAATGTAAATATTTACAAAAATCCGACTGCCGTGTAGCGTCCTTGCGAGACATGCCAGCGTGACTATCAATGTAGAGATGTCACACGTCACAAAGGCCACACGCGTAGCATAAATGTAAATATTTACAAAAATCCGACTGCCGTGTAGCGTCCTTGCGAGACATGCCAGCGTGACTATCAACGTAGAGAAGTCACACGTCACAAAGGCCACACGCGTAGCATAAATGTAAATATTTACAAAAATCCGACTGCCGTGTAGCGTCCTTGCGAGACATGCCAGCGTGATTATCAACGTAGAGATGTCACACGTCACAAAGGCCACACGCGTAGCATAAATGTAAATATTTACAAAAATCCGACTGCCGTGTAGCGTTCTTGCGAGACATGCCAGCGTGACTATCAACGTAGAGATGTCACACGTCACAAAGGCCACACGTGTAGCATAAATGTAAATATTTACAAAAATCCGACTGCCGTGTAGCGTCCTTGCGAGACATGCCAGCGTGACTATCAACGTAGAGATGTCACACGTCACAAAGGCCACACGCGTAGCATAAATGTAAATATTTACAATAATCCGACTGCCGTGTAGCGTCCTTGCGAGACATGCCAGCGTGACTATCAACGTAGAGATGTCACACGTAACAAAGGCCACACGCGTAGCATAAATGTAAATATTTACAAAAATCCGACTGCCGTGTAGCGTCCTTGCGAGACATGCCAGCGTGACTATCAACGTAGAGATGTCACACGTCACAAAGGCCACACGCGTAGCATAAATGTAAATATTTACAAAAATCCGACTGCCGTGTAGCGTCCTTGCGAGACATGCCAGCGTGACTATCAAAGTAGAGATGTCACACGTCACAAAGGCCACACGCGTAGCATAAATGTAAATATTTACAAAAATCCGACTGCCGTGTAGCGTCCTTGCGAGACATGACAGCGTGACTATCAACGTAGAGATGTCACACGTCACAAAGGCCACACGCGTAGCATAAATGTAAATATTTACAAAAATCCGACTGCCGTGTAGCGTCCTTGCGAGACATGCCAGCGTGACTATCAACGTAGAGATGTCACACGTCACAAAGGCCACACGCGTAGCATAAATGTAAATATTTACAAAAATCCGACTGCCGTGTAGCGTCCTTGCGAGACATGCCAGCGTGACTATCAACGTAGAGATGTCACACGTCACAAAGGCCACACGCGTAGCATAAATGTAAATATTTACAAAAATCCGACTGCCGTGTAGCGTCCTTGCGAGACATGCCAGCGTGACTATCAAAGTAGAGATGTCACACGTCACAAAAGCCACACGCGTAGCATAAATGTAAATATTTACAAAAATCCGACTGCCGTGTAGCGTCCTTGCGAGACATGACAGCGTGACTATCAACGTAGAGATGTCACACGTCACAAAGGCCACACGCGTAGCATAAATGTAAATATTTACAAAAATCCGACTGCCGTGTAGCGTCCTTGCGAGACATGCCAGCGTGACTATCAACGTAGAGATGTCACACGTCACAAAGGCCACACGCGTAGCATAAATGTAAATATTTACAAAAATCCGACTGCCGTGTAGCGTCCTTGCGAGACATGCCAGCGTGACTATCAACGTAGAGATGTCACACGTCACAAAGGCCACACGCGTAGCATAAATGTAAATATTTACAAAAATCCGACTGCCGTGTAGCGTCCTTGTGAGACATGCCAGCGTGATTATCAACGTAGAGATGTCACACGTCACAAAGGCCACACGCGTAGCATAAATGTAAATATTTACAAAAATCCGACTGCCGTGTAGTTTCCTTGCGAGACATGCCAGCGTGACTATCAACGTAGAGATGTCACCCGTCACAAAGGCCACACGCGTAGCATAAATGTAAATATTTACAAAAATCCGACTGCCGAGTAGCGTCCTTGCGAGACATGCCAGCGTGACTATCAACGTAGAGATGTCACACGTCACAAAGGCCACACGTGTAGCATAAATGTAAATATTTACAAAAATCCGACTGCCGTGTAGCGCCCTTGCGAGACATGCCAGCGTGACTATCAACGTAGAGATGTTACACGTCACAAAGGCCACACGCGTAGCATAAATGTAAATATTTACAAAAATCTGACTGCCGTGTAGCGTCCTTGCGAGACATGCCAGCGTGACAATCAATGTAGAGCTGTCACACGTCACAAAGGCCACACGCGTAGCATAAATGTAAATATTTACAAAAATCCGACTGCCGTGTAGCGTCCTTGCGAGACATGCCAGCGTGACTATCAACGTAGAGATGTCACACGTCACAAAGGCCACACGCGTAGTATAAATGTAAATATTTACAAAAATCCGACTGCCGTGTAGCGTCCTTGCGAGACATGACAGCGTGACTAGCAACGTAGAGATGTCACACGTCACAAAGGCCACACGCGTAGCATAAATGTAAATATTTACAAAAATCCGACTGCCGTGTAGTTTCCTTGCGAGACATGCCAGCGTGACTATCAACGTAGAGATGTCACACGTCACAAAGGCCACACGCGTAGCATAAATGTAAATATTTACAAAAATCCGACTGCCGTGTAGCGTCCTTGCGAGACATGCCAGCATGACTATCAACGTAGAGATGTCACACGTCACAAAGGCCACAGGCATAGCATAAATGTAAATATTTACAAAAATCCGACTGCCGTGTAGCGTCCTTGCGAGACATGCCAGCGTGACTATCAACGTAGAGATGTCACACGTCACAAAGGCCACACGCGTAGCATAAATGTAAATATTTACAAAAATCCGACTGCCGTGTAGCGTCCTTGCGAGACATGCCAGCGTGACTATCAACGTAGAGATGTCACACGTCACAAAGGCCACACGCGTAGCATAAATGTAAATATTTACAAAAATCCTACTGCCGTGTAGTTTCCTTGCGAGACATGCCAGCGTGACTATCAACGTAGAGATGTCACACGTCACAAAGGCCACACGCGTAGCATAAATGTAAATATTTACAAAAATCCGACTGCCGTGTAGCGTCCTTGCGAGACATGCCAGCATGACTATCAACGTAGAGATGTCACACGTCACAAAGGCCACACGCGTAGCATAAATGTAAATATTTACAAAAATCCGACTGCCGTGTAGCGTCCTTGCGAGACATGCCAGCGTGACTATCAACGTAGAAATGTCACACGTCACAAAGGCCACACGCGTAGCATAAATGTAAATATTTACAAAAATCCGACTGCCGTGTAGCGTCCTTGCGAGACATGCCAGCGTGACTATCAACGTAGAGATGTCACACGTCACAAAGGCCACAGGCTAGTGCACTGGCCGCTACTGACCCGTGCATCCGCAAGCGCCAAGCAGCTCCTCCTGGGGACACATTATGTGCCGCCTCACGCCTCGATAATATATACATCGCGTGGTATCCGCCTTAGGCTTGCAGTTACATATGCACGCCATTATCATGTGCATGTAAGGCAGCACTGTCAGTGGTGTCAGCTGGTCATCAGCGTCCCCTTCCTGGTGAGGCTATGCGATACCATGGCAATGTAATATTTTACACTTGTATATCTACATCTACACTACTGTCCAAACTCAAAGGGACAAGCTCCTATTTCCCAGTCCTGTTTTCTATTCACGGTATAATTATACAAACTATCAACGTATATCGTTACGATCGTGTTCTGCACGGAAGATGGCATTCTGACCAAAGGACCACCACGACAGCAATGACGACAGGGCACTTATCAGGCGGGAAAGTGTTTTCACGGTAGTCCCACATGCACAGTCGCTATGTACAGTCACAGATGGTGCACTATGGCACAGAGAAGACATCCAAAGACCCTGTGCTGTAGAGGGCCGTAGGAAGAATGGAAATATGAGAGTTGAAAACTGATGTGGTCTGATAGTTTGATGTGAATCGTCCTGTTGTTTCTCGAATGAGGTACAGTTTATAGAGACCTAAACTGTATTCCAGAGACCAGGGCAGGGTCAACAACATGTGATATCAGAAAGAGTGGATTCTTATTTGGCTGTAAGGGCACGAAGGTACCCCCCTGTTACTGCCCTGCAACTGGCAACTGACCTCACAGCCGCCCCTGGACATGTTGCATCAAAGCAAACGGTGTAGAGAAGGCTTCAGCAGAGTGGCCTTTGTTGGAGATCAGCTGTCAGTTTACTCCTGGCGTCTCTCCACAGAAGAGAACGTCTAGAGTGGGGCTGTCAACATACCACCGAGACGGTCAAATGGTGGTCCAATGTTCTTTTCACAGCTGAGTCCCGATTCGTTCTGAGTAGTGATTCTCGACGGATTCACATCTGGAGGGCACGTGGAACATGATTTCTGGACCCAAAGATTGAGGGAAGAGACCGATGTCGAGGAGGATCCCTAATGGTGTGGGAAGGTATTACGTTGACCATTAGAACACCTCTTCATGAAATTGTACGGGTAAATCAGGAAGATTTATCTGCTGCCAAGTAGCGTGGGGAGAACTAGGGACCTAATGTTTGGTTTTAGCAAAGTGCGCTTCTTGTTGATGCACGATAATGCTCGACTTCATAGAGTACCGGTGGTTGATGTTTTATTTTGGAAACGGAAGATACTGAACGCATGCCGTGGAATGCTCGCTATCACGATCTGAATCCCACAGAGGATGTCTGGGATGGACTAGGGAGATGGGTTGCATCACGTCACCATCCATCTATCACTCTCCAAGACTTGTGAGCAGCTCTGCAGGAAGAATGGACATTATTGCCTCACCATGAGATTGATGGCATCATTCACAGCATGTCCCGTCGTTATCAGGCCAGTATTGGTGCCAGACGTGCTCACATCCCATGCTGAGCACATTTACCAGTAGTCTGTATGTGCAAATCCGTTAAGTTGAAAAAAAAAAAAAAAACGAAGAACATATTTGTCTATCGTTATGCATATTGCAGTTGATCACGTTCTGTATTCTCTACATTGTTTCTACTTTACTTTCACTTGTTCTGAGGCAAAATAACCGCAATCTTGCAAAATTTCCATGTTGCCTTAATTTTGGACACCAGTGCACATACGACTGCGAGCTGAAAAGTAATACCTCCGAATTCTTATGCGGAAACTCCTAAAACTGTCTAAATAAAACAAACGTTACCAACATTCTGCATTTTCATTCTTCAATGTCAACGGATTTATCTCTGCATGAAGTCACCCAAGCGAAGAAAGAATTTCCGTCAATGATTGATGAATTTTGGTGATATCGTCACTGTACAATGTTAGAATTTGTTGACGAAGCCACAACCTCACATCTTCTTGTACCACTTCGTCACTATCCCAGTGAAGTCATCGGAGGTATTCTTTAACATGTGCATCTACATCGATACTTCGCAATCCACTTCACGATGCATGGCGGTGGATTCTCTATACCACTACTAGTGATTTCCTTTCCTATTCCACTCGCAAATAGAACGAAGGAAAAACGATTGTCTATAAGATTCTGTATGACCCCTAATTTCACGTATCTTATCTTCGTGGTCCTTGGCGCAGTGTGTGTTAGAGGCAACAGAATCGTTCTGCAGTCAACTTTAAATGGCGGTTTTCTAAATTTTCTCAATAATGTATTCTCCAGGGATTCCCGTTTGAATTCCCGAAGCATCTCCGTAATAGTAGCTCCCCTCTGAATTGTTTCTGTCAATCCATCCTGGTACGGATTCCAAACACTCGAGCTGTACTCAAGAACGCGTCACAGTAGGGCCCTATGTGCGGTCTCCTTTTTTAGAAATCTCCCAATAAACCGATGTCGGCCATTCGCCTTTCCCACCACAATCTTCACACACTCGTTCCATTTTATATCGCTTTGCAACGCTGCGTCAAGATATTTAAACGACGTGACTGTGTAAAGCGGGACACTACATATGTGGTATCCGAATATTACGGGTTTGGTTTTCCTACTCATCCAAAATAGCTTACATTTTTTCTACATTTAGAGCTAGCTGCCATTCATCATACTAGAAATTATGTCTAAGTCATCTTGTATCCACCTACAGTCACTTAGCTATGACACCTTACCGTGCACAATAGCATCATCGCAAACAACTACAGACTGCTGTGCGCCACGTCCACCAAATCAATAAAATAGTAGCGATTATATCACACTTCCATGAGGAGCTTCTGATGATACCCTTGTCGCTGATCAACACTCGCCGTCGAGGACAACATACTGGGTTTTATAAAGTCAGAAGTCTTCCAGCCACTCATAGATATTTGAAGTTTTGGAAACAGATGAAAATCGGATGGGTCTATGTTGGGAGCGTGTGGAGGATGATGATGACAAGGAACACAAATGTCGGAATACTGCAGATGTTACTGCATTCATGTGTGGTCTAGCATTGTTATGCTGATGCGGAAGGTTCTCCATGTGTGGACGAACGCTTCGATTTTGAAACTCGATTACAGCACGCTGTTTCTCAAGTGCCGACGTAGTTACGTTACACACCACCATGTTACACGCTACAACGAAGTACTCTAGCGGCAGAGAGCTGAAAACATTTAGATATAAAGTATTGAAGTAAATCGTTAATCACGTTTCTTTTATTTAAAGAAGTTTCAAGAGTTTTCACATAAAAAATTCGGAGTCATCACTTTTCAGCACGACGTCATATGTTGCCCACCAACCACTGTACATTACGTGGCGGAGAATGCACCTAATTTTGAAATTTGCTTTCCTATTCCATTCGCGAATGTAGAGAGGGAAAATTACTGTCTACATGCCTCTGCATGTCTGATAGTCTGTGTTATCTTTTCCTCATAATCAGCAGCATAAAGCTCGCACAGATTTCTCCCATTACGGGTCCCTCTAAATTCACTCAAATGGGCTTCAGGGAAAATACTTTTTTTTTTTTCGAGGATTCAGTTTGTTGTTCCCCGATAATTTCTGTTACACTTTCGTCTGTGCTTTACTACTTGTTGCAGTCTTTGCAACGCGACTCTGAATTTGTCCCACGTCTCTAGTCACGCTTACTTGGTACGGACTCCAATGGTTCAAAAGGCTCTGAGCTCTATGGGACTTAAATTCTGAGGTCATCAGTCCCCTAAAACTTAGAACTACTTAAACCTAACTAACATAAGGACATCACACACATCCATGCCCGAGGCAGGATTCGAACCTGCGACCGTAGCGGTCGCGCGGTTCCAGACTGTAGCGCCTAGAACCGCTCAGCCACTCCGGCAGGCCCGGGAAGGTTAAGATTGGTTATGTAGTGGTAAGACAGGGATTTCGGAATCAGAGATTAAAGTGTAAGACATTTTTAGTGGCAGATGTGGACACTGACCACAATTTATTGGTTATGAACTGCAGATTAAAACTAAAAAAACTGCAAAAGAGGTAGGAAATTAAGAAGATGAGACCTAGATCATTTGAAAGAATCAGAGGTTATGAGAGTTTCAGATGGGGCATTAGGCAACGGTTGACATGAACAGAGGAAATTCTTCTTCTTCCGTATCCGGATGCACCAATTATATCTTCCCTTCCCAGTAATTAGCAACGTAGTTTGCTTTGTCATTGACTTTCAAAATATCATCTTTAGTGCATGTTATAGATATATCTGGGCAAATCAGTAGGTGGTCCAAGTCCTGTATTGCTCCGCATTCACACCTATCGCTATCACTGTAACCCCATTTAAATAGGTTTGATTTGCACCCAGTTACTCCAGTACGCAGCCGGTTTAATGACCTCCAAGTTGTAAAAGGTTGAAATCCTGCAGATCCCTCCTCAAGTAGTTCCACTGTGGAGTGTGGCACCATTTCTTCCCAAAGAGATAGCCGCCTTGCGGCGGGCTTGGTGGCGAGCTCTTCAGTAGTTTCAATGAAACTCCTGCGGGATTTCAGCCGGACACGTTGTTTTCGGTGCATATGCAACGGGTGTCGGGGATCATTCATTTGTTTTGATCTTTCTATCTCGGCGGCTACTTGTCTGCGGATAGTGGGTGGTGCTATGCCTATGATGGGATAAATGATGTCTGTGGGAGTTGGTTTGAGGCATCCTGTGGCAATACGTACAGTTTCGTTTACGGCGACGTCAACTTGCTTAGTGTGAGCAGAGTTCCTCCAAACTGGCGCCGCAAATTCCGCTGCTGAGATACTCAGCACCAGACCCATGGTGCGCAAAACAAGTGGTTGAGCTCCCCACGATGAACCTGTTAGCTTCCGCAGTATGTTGTTTGTGGCACAGACCTTTTTTTAGTGTTGTGGCAGTGCTGCTTAAAAGTAAGTGCTCTGTCCAATGTTACTCCCAGCTATTTTGGGCTGTTTGTATGTTTCAGCTCTTCCCCTTGCCACATGACTCGGAGTTTCCGTTTGGCTTGTTTGTTCCTAAGATGGAAGGCGGATACTTGAGATTTACTAGGGTTTGGTTTGAGATTATTGCAGTCGTAATAGGTAGAAAGTTCTGTTAAGGCTCCTGTGACATTCTCCTCCACTTGTTCAAAGGTTTTATCCTGTGTGGCCACTGCTGCATTATCAGCATATATGAACATTCGTGTCTGGTGGCTGATGGGAAGGTCATTGGTATAGATGTTAAATAATATTGGAGCCAAGACACTACCCTGTGAAAGTCCATTTTTCTGTGTCCTCCATTGGCTGTTTTTAGATTGTAAGTTTACATAGTAGTGTCTGTTCTGTAGCATGCATTTCACGAACATAGAAAGGGTGTAGTCCTTAGTGACATTATACACTTTCTGGGTAAGCAACGTATGGTTAACTGTGTCATATGCAGCACTGAGATCCTGGAATGCGACCCCAGTTACTTCTCCTCTCTGATAGCCGTCTTCGATGTACTGTGTGAGATTAAGGATTTGGCCACAGCATGATTTTCCTGGTCGAAATCCAGCTTGTTCGTTAATGAGGGCTTTGTCCACACAATCGGCTATGCGTTTGAGGATCATTCGCTCCAGCACTTTAAATAAATGACAAAGCAGTGAGACAGGACGAAAATTTTTAACTTCAGCTGGGTCTTTCCCTGGTTTTAGTAACGCAATAACCCGAGCTTTCCTCCACAGTTTAGGAATTTGCATTGTTGTAATACAGTGATTCATTAGCTCTAGGATCCATGTTTGTACTCCCGGTCCAAATGGTTAAGTTGCTCAGGTCTCAGATCATCGAGGCCAGCGGCCTTATTGTTTTTCAAATCGTTGATGGCATCTTGTGGCTCCTGAATGAAGAACGGGCGAGCTAGGAAGCTAATCTCCTCGTTCAGTTTTCTTTTAATTTTGCCATTCCTGATCTTCCTTTTAGTTTTTCCGTTCATGAGTAGTTGGTGAGCTATCTGATCAGGTGTAACTTCACTGTAATTTGGTTGTGGTTCTCTTGTGTCGTTGCTGAGACTTTTGACCAGTTTCCATGCCTTCCTACTGCTGTGCTTCATGTCCGTCTCTTGTAGGAGGTTACATCACTTTTCCTTTCTCGCTTCGGATATACCAGACATCAGTTCCTCACCTGCCTGGTAAGAAGGGGGTCCTTGTTGTACAGTTCTTCAGAGCTTCCTTGCTGCTACCACTGAGTCCAGCGATATACTGGGTGCGGCACCCTCTAGGTATGCGCCGTCGAGAGATTTTCTTGACAAGGTCTATAAAAGTTTCATATGATTGTATCTCTGGTTTAATTTCCAAGATCTCCTTATCAAGGTCCTCTGTGAAAAGTTCCCAATGAGCTTTTTTGAAATTGAAGAGTCTCTTGAAGGGCATTACATCTTATTTGATTACTGCAGTAATGCAGCAAGTTATTGGTCTGTGTTGCGATCTTGGAATTGGGTCCTCGATTTGCTTTACAGTTTGCATGGATACCTTTTCGGAGACAAAGATGTTATCTGGATTATATCCTCGTTTCCATCTTCCGCTGTTAAATGATGCAGGCAACTTTGGGTCATGTACCAATTTCAGTTTAGCCTGGTCTGCCCAGATCTCCAGCATTTCACCATCGTCATTTGTCTCTTTATAACCCCATGCGAGACCGTGACAGTTAAAATCTCCTACTATAACTTTAATGTTTTTTGAATGGAAATTTCCAGGCTCCGTAAATTTGAACCTCGCACTGGTTGGTTTGTACACGGATGTTACAGTACATGAATGTAGCTCAATTGTTAAAATTTCTATATTTTATTCGCAGGTTAGAGCACAGGAGCATATGTCTAAGTTCGGTTTCACAAATATAGCACTTCCGTACCTTTCGTGTGGTCTCTCAAGAACTAATTTCATGCCCTGTATTTTTGGTCTATGGCTAGTTGGTGCCCTGTGTGTTTCTTGTAACACTAAAACATCACAGTTGTTTCGTTTGCACATGTCAGCTAATAAAATTTCTTTATTTACAGATAAGCCTTCAATATTGCAGGAAGTTGTCACTAGTGATGGTCTTGATAAAGGCCTTTTTTGAGTCTCTTCGGAGAGTTGTTTTGTCATCTTTGGTTTTGTTGCTCCGGTATTTGCAGGATTGGCCGACTAGGTCGTTTCCAGGGGACGCCCGATTGCTTGTTGTTCGAGTGGTGAACGCAATCTTCGTGGAGGCTCCTGCAGTGTCCCCCAACAGAGGAAATGAATACAAAAGAATACGAATAGTAGCTTTGAGAAACGAAATAGTGTAGGCACCAAAGGATCAAATGGGTAAAAGAATGAGGCCTAGTAGAAGTCACTGGATAACACAGGAGATATTGAATTTAATTCATGAATGGATAAAATAGAAAAATGTGGTAAATTAAGCAGGCAATAGAAAATCCAAACGTTTAAGAAATGAGATTGACAGGAGGTGCAAAATGACTAAAGAGGAATGGCTACAGGACAAACGTAAGGATTTAGAAGCCTATTTCACTCGAGGAAAGATAGATACCGCATAGAGGAAAACTGAAGAGACCTTTGAAGTAAATAAAAGCATTTATATGAATATCAAGAGCTCAGATGGAAAGAAAGTCCTGAGCTAAGAAGGGAAAGCTGGAAGGTGGAAGGGTCTATACAAGGAAGATATACTTGATGGCAATATTATAGATATGGAATAGGGCGTACATGAAGGTGAGAAGAGAATACGATACTGCTAGAAGCATTTGACAGAACTTTGAAAGACCTAAGTCCACACAAGGCCTCGGGTGTAGACGACATTCTATGAGAAATACTGATAGTCTTGGGAGAGCCAGCCATGACTGAATTCCCCCACCTGGTGTGCAAGATGCATGAGACAGGCGAAATACCTTTCAGTCTTCAAGAAGAACATAATACACTACTCTCCATTAAAATTGCTATACCAAGAAGAAATACAGATGATAAACGGGAATTCTTTGGACAAATATATTATACTAGAACTGACATGTGGTTACATTTTCACGCAGTTAGGGTGTAATGTGCCGGCTCAGTAAGGACTCCAAACACTGCAGCAAGCCACAAGAAAGTCATCTTCTTCGGGTTTGAAGCTGCTGTTGACGTTTTTCCCGTGTTTGTGAATTATATTTGGGTTTTCTTTAACCTCCGCTTTATGAAAAACAGAGTTATATCTTTATCGTTTACTCAGAAACGATTCGACAGCTACTTGTGAACTTACATTGGTCTCGAAATATTTTTGTAAAGTATCGCACTAGGTTGCTTTTCTATTTTAGTTCAGAGAAGTCATTGTCCTGCATAGACTGTTTTTATTTTAAAATAAATAGTCTATTTCATGCTTTGCGCCATTAGCTAATTTCGTCTGTTACCCATTTTCAAGCTTCCTGGCAGTGAAACAAATGACGAAAGGTAAAGCAGCTTCAAGAATATAAAAATAACGTCATAAATATACGTAAAAACGTTTTTCACACTTCAGCAAAAGCGAATAACTACAACCACATATCTTATTTTCCACATGATAGCAAAGAAGAAGTTCCATTTAAATAAAATTTCCTGGTTTTGATGCTGTTCCATTTCGAATAAAATGCTCCTACTTTCGATAGCTACCTCCGCCAACATCGTTATGACTAAAAAACCACTTACAGATTGGTTTTTTACCCTTACTACGATGAGGAAGATAGCCATTAAAAGCCGAAGTCCTTTATTCGAAATTGAGCGGCTTGAATAACGAGATTTTAATCACGCATGCCGATGCAAAATAAAAGCTTGTAAGTAGCCTGTTGATGTATTTGTATGTCGGCAGCGCTACAGACTGTAATTAATATCGCTGAGAGCGCTCTGCGCCCTCGGTAAGAGACTCTCTGGTTGGACGGACTAACAGTTAGCAGTTACGAGCGGACGGCTTGGACACGTGTTCTTCGTGGAGACTCAGTGTTGGTAGGACATGCATTGTAAAATGAAGGTGGAAGTTGTTGGTACTGTTTGGGTAGTGGGATTATTGACGAGTATACAATTTTTGGAACTGGATGTCACATGAATAAGGTAAAAATCTGCTAAATACTTTGTTTGCTCTTCAAAAAATGGTTCAAATAGCTCTGAGCACTATGCGACTTAACTTCTGAGGTCAGCAGTCGCCTATAACTTAGAACTAATTAAACCTAACTAACTTAAGGACGTCACACACATCCATGCCCGAGGCAGTATTCGAACCTGTGACCGTAATGGATGCTCCGTTCCAGACTGCGGAGACTAGAACCGCACGGCCACTCCGACCGGCTTTTCTCTTCAACAAAATCTTTCTTTTCTAACCATATGCCTCCTAGTAGTTACAGCCTATAGTAGCTAGAATCCTTTTATTTAGCTCGCTGTAGTTGCTGCTTACTGTAGCTCGTGTTATGAAGATTTTCTGTGAGGTAGGTGACTTATGAAAAGTATGATTTATTGTTAGGAGTTCTTCCAGTTCAGGGCCATTCTTATGATTTAATTATTTGGAGTTATGTTGTCGTTGCAGAGCAATCAGATTGCAATGAGCTTGAATATTGTGGGTAATAAATAAATAGGTTAAGTCTGAGTTGACATTGTCAGGGCAAATTCCGTAGGTCAGTGTTGAAATAAAAGTAGAGAGACCGTAGATTCAGTTGCACTTAGCAGTTTAAATAAACACAAAGAAGTTTCAAGCTCCATTTTTTCCTTTATTGTTATTTCATCCTCCTCGCCCCATATGGATGGAGTTGGACTATCAGCAGATACAATGTGTGCTCTTCGGGCAAATAATACTAAAAATTTTAAGACATGGATATGATGGTAGAAAAAAAGAAATATTTAAAATAATAAAAAGATAGATGGTCAATAGCATAAGTTAAAAGATAAAGGCTGATTTCTTGATTAATTAACTTACACAAATGCTTAAAAAACGACTGTCTCACATAATATAAAAGACTGTTGGCGAGTTACTTAAATTAAAGAAAAAACGCTGATGCGTTGCTCGATTAAAATAGATGAGTGAAGTCATAAGTGGATGTAGACCGGCACGGATAGTGGTGTCATGGGAATGTAACAGTGGGTGTAACGAGCAGGAGTGTGTTTGGGGGCCAGATGTTTGGAGGAGAGATTTGTGAGACTGAAGAGGAACGCGGTTTTGAACCAAACCTTAGGATGTGGCTGGAGAGGAGTGGAGAAGGAAACAGCAGTGACTAGGGGTGGAGGGCTAGGTTCTAGATCTGATAGGACGGGTACATATCATGGCGGATTTCATGGTCGGGCAATGGAAAAGGATTAAAGTTTCGTTGGCAGAGGTGGTGAAGTGCGTGAAAGTGCAATTTTTTTTTTTTTTTTTTTTTTTTTGGGGGTGGGGGGATGTGGAGGTAGAGCCACAACGGAGTACCAGCATCAGTGAACAGGGGGGAAAGCAGCAGGTACTTAGTGTCGTGTTTACGGGTAACATTGGATTATCTGAGGAGTTCGACATGGAACAGTCGAGCGGAGTAAGTTGGTAGAAGATTCAGGTTGGGGAGGATAAGCGAATCCGAAAGGCTAGGGCAGAGTGCAAGGTGAGATGATAAAAGATGAGAAGAATGAAATTCCATGTCACATCTACACAGCAGAGGATCGGTGTGATCAGGTGTATATATGTGTGTGAAGGATCATGGAAGGGTGAAATCCTCTTGTTTGACCAGTTAGTACATTTAGTCTCTTGTAGGCTTTCTTTTAATGATATTTTGAACATTTTGTGGCTGTGAGCTCAGAAATCGTAATTATATAAATTGTAACACTCAGCCAACCGGTTACACATAATTTTTTAAAACACATTAACTGGGTTTCGATAGTTCTAAGATTACCTTTATCAGAATCATAAAAATAACATAAAATCACATAACAACTTTAAAATTTCAGGAACATTGCTCTCGTCAGTTTATATGTTTGTGTTCCATGAGTAAAGTGTAAAAACCATAACAAAAAAATAGTTATCACAGAATGATAACGCCAAGGTTGCAAGTGGCGGCTTGCATGCCGTTTAGTCTGGATATTGCCTGCGTTTTTGTAGGGTAAAATTTGAAGAGTCACTAGTTGCACCAGGAAGTGCTTGAGACGGAGCTGTAAGAATTTTGGTGTTTTCCGGACTATAGGATGGAAAGGAAGGTGGTGTCATTGCCATATGGGAGGAAGCCGCTTTGACACATCGGTGGTATAGAAGACATGCAGGAGAGGGCAGATGAGACTTTCAGCAGAAAATGGCAGGCGTAGAGTGAGCAGTCTATAGGTGTGGGACAGCAATTTTCTCGCACCAAAAATACGTCTCTCTCTCTCTCTCTCTCTCTCTCTCTCTATATATATATATATATATATATATATATATATATATATATATATATATATATATATATATAAGGCAGATAGGAATCTTAGAAAGGTTGAAGGAAGCAACATGCTATCGGCACTGCTTTGAGGCACCGTCAGAACAGAGACAAAAAACATTCCTTTCTTTAATGGTAGGCATCTGGGTGCGAAAGTACGGGAATTTAATTGGTTAGCCCGTTCTGATGTAGTAGTTTTGGAAACTTATCGGTAAGTGGGAGGACGCTCGAGGAGAAAAGACACTTGTCATTGGATGTCTGACATGAGAGGCTAGGACTGGCTTTCGAAGTGGCAAATGTTGCAAGGAAAGATGGGAGGATCTAAGGTTGGCATTTCGTCCACTGCTAGTGAGAGAATCACTTGGAATTATGGTCGCAGAATTTTGCAAAAACAGACATAATGTCTTATGGAATAACAGCAATCAGTGATTTTATAATGTTACTTAAAATCCGTCTTGATTGCATTTTTTTTATTCGTATTACCGGTTTCTGTTCATTCAGAACCATCTTCAGATCTGATATTTCAGTTACAGGAGTAGCATGTGAAAGTTGCTAGATTTGGACGGGTTACTCCTGTAACTGAAATATCAGATCTGAAGATGGTTCTGAATAAACCGAAACCGGTCATTTGAATAAAAAAAATTGCGTTCAAGACGGATTTTAAGTAACATTATAAATAGTCATTTCACTTTACATGATGTAAAGTTTGCATTAGGCAGCTTTTCAGGAGTCACAGGCATCGTCCGACACTGTGGCCTCTGACAGCAGCACTGGCAGACAATAAAACAACGCTTTTAAGCAATGGTAAGATCTGCAATCGGCTTCGACATGTATATGTCGCAATGTACTCAGTAAGCGTTAGGATCTTAACGAGTAGGAGAAAGACGCCCTTCCGGAATGCAAAATTTTATAAATTCGTATTTTGTCAATTACTGTCATCAGATCGCAGAAAAGGATCAGTGTGCTAATACTACAGTAATCTAACTATTGGTTCCTTCTCTTGAATCTCCTCTAACCTTAGTTACTTGTAATTGTCTCTCGCTCTGGTGATAATTTGTCAATGAATAGGATGTTGCTAAACATTTTCGCGTTGTACTTCAGTGCAAATTATGTACGCGTTTAGAGTGAGGATTTGTAAAAAATCGATGGACCTTACGGTAAGTTTGGCTTTCATTTCATACGTATATCACCTGGTCACAAAATGAAACTACAGTATCACTATTCTACCGTTCTTATTGAAATCCGTAGGGCCATAATTTAGTATTAATAAAGAATCCTTATGTAACAAATGGTAGTTTATAGTCTTCATTGGGTGTCTACATACCGATACATATTAATTACCTAAAGGCGTAGTGATAGGGTAGTGTTAGGTTAAAATCAGTAAATCATCTCTTCTTCTGATGGGAAGGTGTTGAAGGCGATACAGCCTCCCTATTTCATGAAGTCGTTTGCCTCAGAACTGAAGCAGGCTTTGAAAAAGGACAAGTGTTGGAAACCAGACGTTGACATCTGCGCAAGGCACATAACCTGGGACTGTAAATGCATCTGCAAGCCTACATTCCTAGACCTGAAGTTGAGCCTTCCGACCAAAGAAACAATTGGTGGCCGCAAAATTTTATGTCAGAGAAGATACAACTCCCTCATGGTAGTCAGCGAGAGACCACCAGCAAGACCTGTCTTTTAAAACGGTCATACCACCACTCCTGAAATCCTGGCTGGAAAAGAAAAGTGTTGTTGTTGTTGTTGTTGTGGTCTTCAGTCCTGAGACTGGTTTGATTCAGCTCTCCATGCTACTCTATCCTATGCAAGCTTCTTCATATCGCAGCACCTACTGCAACCTACATCCTTCTGAATCTGCTTGGTGTATTCATCTCTTGGTCTCCCTCAACGATTTTTACCCTCCACGCTGTCCTCCAATACTAAACTGGTGATCCCTTGATGCTTCAGAACATGTCCTACCAAGCGATCCTTTCTTCTAGTCAAGTTGTGCCACAGACTTCGCTTCTCCCCAATCCTCTTCAACACCTCCTCATTAGTTATGTGATCTACCCATCTAATCTTCAGCATTCTTCTATAGCACCACATTTCGAAAGCCTCTATTCTCTTCTTGTCTAAACTATTTATCGTCCATGTTTCACTTCCATACATGGCTACATTCCATACAAATACTTTCAGAAACGACTTCCTAACACTTAAATCTATACTCTATGTTAACAAATTTCTCTTCTTCAGAAACGCTTTCTTCCCATTGCCAGTCTACATTTTATATCCTCTCTACTTCGACCATCATCAGCTATTTTGCTCCCCAAATAGCAAAACTCCTTTACTACTTTAAGCGTCTCATTTTTTAATTTAATACCCTCAACATCACCCGACTTAATTCGACTACATTCCATTATCCTCGTTTTGCTTTTGTTGATGTTAATCTTATATCCTCCTTTCAAGACAATAACCATTCCAATGAACTGCTCTTCCAAGACCTTTGCTGTCTCTGACAGAATTACAATGTCATCGGCGAACCTCAAAGTTTTTATTTTTTTCTCCATGGATTTTAATACCTACTCCGATTTTTTCTTTTGTTTCCTTCACTGCCTGCTCATTATACAGATTGAATAACATCGGGGAGATGTTACAACCCTGTCTCACTCACTTCCCAACCACTGCTTCCCTTTGATGCCCCTCAACTCTTATAACTGCCATTTGATTTCTATACAAATTGTAAATACCCTTTCGCTCTCTATATTTTACCCCTACCCCTTCAGGATTTGAAAGAGAGTATTCCAGTCAACATTGTCAAAAGCTTTCTCTAAGTCTACAAATGCTAGAAACGTTGGTTTGGCTTTCCTTAATCTAGCTTCTAAGATAAGTCGTAGGGTCAGTATTGCCTCACGTGTTCCAATATTTCTACGGAATCCAAACTGATCTTCCCCTAGGTCGGCTTCTACTAGTTTTTCTATTCGCCTATAAAGAATTCGCTTTAGAATTTTGCAGCTGTGACTTATTAAACTGATGGCTCGGTAATTTTCACATTTGTCAACACCTGCATTCTTTGGGATTTAAATTATTATATTCTTCTTGAGGTCTGAGGGTATTTGGCCTGTCTCATACATCTTGCTCACCAGATGGTAGAGTTTTATCAGGACTGGCTCTCCCAAGACCGGCAGTAGTTCTAATGGAATTTTGTCTACTCCTGGGGCCTTGTTTCGACTCAGGTAACAGGCCAAAAGGTCCAGGTCCAAAGCGACCTTCACAATGTCTGATAGATCAGACGATAATACCTCTCTGTTTCTGCCACCCCACCTCGGATCAACGACAGGGGGAAGGATGGATGAAAATCTCATCCATACGATTGCTTCCATCCTTCAGTGGAACTTGAATGTGTTTAGGACACTTCTGGAGGAAACATTGACTATTAACTCTGGGTAAATCAATGTGTAGCTATCTTCAAGAGTCACATTTTAAATCTTGAATTGTGTGGCTATGTTCTCCATAGATATGTCGACCTTAATGATGAGAGGGCTGAACATGAGTGGCGTTATTTGTGAACAACGTCTACCATTCCTCGCTTTTCTCCTTCACAACCAGTATGCAGGCTATCGCTGTATCAGTCAGTGCATTTGCATCGTACTTTGACAATATGTTGCCTATACTTGCCCATACATAAGATGCTACACGAGGAGTGCCCTCCCATCGCTTCATCCTCTGTGATGATTTTAACGCACACTATGAACTTTGAGGATTCTGCCACCGCCTGCGCTGGGATAGACCGTTGATAGTCTTTCTCGCGTTCCAATGAACGTGTTTTTTGAAAATGGGTCAGAGCATAGGCTTCAGCTCTGTGACAAGTTGTTCATTGCTATCCATCTCTCGGTATGTTCTCCGGGTTTCCCACATACCACTCAGTTGAAAGTGTCGATGATTTGCAATGATCGTTCCGAATTCAGCTGCAATATGAGTGGTGCCCAAAAGTAATCCCCATCATGAGTTCAGTAGGGATGACCGGACGCTTTACAGTCAACTTTTGTTTGAAAACAGTGACACCGTCCAGGAAAGGTTGAATCACATTCCTCAGATCAGCTAAAACGGCAGCCTAATCCATCGTGAAGCGACGAATACCATTCTGCAGCCACGGCCAGGCAGGAGACTCTGGGCAGGTTCAAGCGTCGGCCAAATGCAACTAATGTCATTTTCTTTCGGATAGTGAGGATGAAGTGTTTGTGAACCATTACACCCAGCAGAAAGAGATGGTAGCAACAGTTTCTGATCACTATAAGGCAATCCTCTCAAAGTACTTGATGTGGGAGACCACCAGGAGGATATACGGGAGAGGAGGGAGGCGCCTATTGACAGCTTTAATGGGGAATGGAAGTCTCCAGATCAGTCTGCCAGGTATTGCCCAGACTATGGCGGCCAAGGTCACTGTCAAACACGATTCAGCTGTCCAGTGCTACAAAGTAGAGGGGCAGTTGGGACTGCCATCAGTGAAGTAGAAAACAACTGCCCCATCTCCACATAGAAGCTGGATCCTGCGTTATGTATTGCTCGTAGTATGTTACAGCACCCCACAGGACATATCAAAAAATATTCCTAGTCCATTTTAACCTCATTTGGGTGTTAGGTCGCTTACCTGACTCTTGGAAAGAGGCAGTTTTAATACCACTTTTAAAACCTGTTTAGGATTGACAAATATCAGAGTAGGTACCGTAGTATTGCTCTCACTATCTGCGTGAGAAATATCTCGGAGGGGATGGTCACCCACCCTCTTGCTGGACTCTTGGAATCCGGGCAGCTAGTAAGTCGCTTTCAGTGTGTTTACCAGATAGCACTCCAGATTTGATAGCCTAGCTCTCCAGGAAGCAGACATTCAACAGGCCTTCCTGCAACATCACTTAATGTGTGTATGACATCGACAAGGCCAACCATGGAGGCACATTTTCCTCGGGAAACTCCTTAGGTGAGGTATTAAAGGATTACGTCAGGATTTATTGGGTCCTCCCTCTCACCATGCTAATTTAGATATCGAGTTGGTGACGTCCTCTCTGATCGCTTAGAGCAGGAGAACAAGGTCCATTGAGAAAAGTGTTTAAATGTCACTGCTTTGCCACATCTAAACCACAGTTGTTAAACATCCTGTTCAGTGTTGTTTTTTGTTGACGACTTCTCTGTCTTTTGTTCCTTTTCGAGCCTTATAACAGTAGTTCTTCAGTTCTTCAATTGCAAGTGGCTGTTTGGTTGGAGGAATGTCCATGTAGTGGAGGCTTTAATTTCTCCAGCGAGAAGTCTGTGTGGTTTCTTTTTAACTGTTCTCATTTTGTTTTAAACTCCCATGAGCTGTGGATTGCGAGCAGTACTCTTAATTTTTATGGCATGGTGACGTTTCTAGGTCTCGTGTTCGACTCTAAATTTACATGGTTGGCACGTCTTAGTGATTTGAAAAGACGGTCACTGGAAACCTCAGTGTTTTAAAATATCAATTCATGGGGAACAGTTAGAAATTCTCTGTTCTAGTTCATTCTTGCAATCTCGGCTTGAAAAGGTTGCAGCATAGGGGTCCTCTGATTTAGAAATGTTAGAAGTGGTGCACCATGTAGGAAGTGGAGCCTTCGGAACAAGCACCAAGTAGGAAGTGGAGCCTTTAGAACCAGCCTTACAGTGATCTCAGAGCTGAGCCTCGTGGACCACCGCTTCACATCAGTGACGACTCCTCATGGAGCGACAACCTTAGAAATTATTGTCCATGCCATAGGCAGTTGCGTAACGTTTTTTATAATGGACAACAAGTGACGAGGCCCTACGTGTTTCGAGCGAAGGACTGCGTTTTAGGGATGGGCATGAGTGGTGTTAAGGCTTTACACCAAGGTTATACTATATCCCCATCTTGGTGCCTGCAGTGGCTCAGAATTATACTTGACCCGTAATATTAATGACTGCACTCCACGTTATGCGTTTCAGTCTCTGTTTCTTAAAATTATAGTTGGGTGCTATGGCTCCAAAGAAGGAAACTTCCTGGCTGTTCAGTAGCATTCCTCTACATTGTCTTCAGGATTCTCTAAGTGCTCTACAACCATTGCAGCAGAAATACCCAGCAGAGAAAATGGTCCATCTCATACAACACCAACTTCATTTTCTCCAACAGCAGAGGAAGCATTTATTCGGCCGGATTCCGGGGCGTCTGGTATTTTATGTGTGCGTGTGTGTGTGTGTGTGTGTGTGTGTGTGTCTGTGTCTGTGTGTGTGTGTGTGTGTGTGCGTGTGTTGTATGTTATATGTGTGCGTGTGTGCGCACGCACTGCGGTGCAAAGAATTACCTGCCAAAGGCAGCTTCAGAAACGTTCCGTCCAAACGTTGAGCTTTTCCTCTTCCGATCCGTCTTAGTGCTGCTGGAAGGTAGAAAATTGGCCTACATCTCACCAGTAAAAGTAAATTATCACAGTTGATGGCACAAACTTTAAGAGGAATTGTCACTCATGAAAGTAAATGTTCAAGGATAAAAAAATAAAATCGTTGACCTTCTGATGAGTTAACATAAACTGCAGCCTAAAATCACGAAGATGTATTACGGATTTCTGCACATCTATTGGCCACTCAGTTACGGATACTGAATGTGAATTAATATAACTCCAGATATTGCAGTTCACGTACAGAAAAAGGATGATTTCATATTCGGAAAGGATGCAGTTATTAAAAAAAATATCGATAAACCTTACAGTTTTCAGAAACTAATAACCTCGCTGTCTTGAGCCCACTTCAACATTTCATCATCGTCATCATATTTTCCCGTAGGCAACAGCATCAGAAACGACCATTCATTTATGTACTTTGAGAATTTGTTTGTTTCAAATCCTTGAGCACAACATTTGACTGTCGATTTAGGTCAACGGTGACCATCTTCAGATGCAGAGAACAAAGGCAAAACGCGTATAGTATGAAAATTGTGTTTCATTCAGTTGTAGTTAGACCGTCCAAAAGAAAAATTACCAATATACCGTAATCTATAGATCTGTTTAGAACAGATCCCAATATAATATCGTCTGAGTGGCATCGTCAAGAGCTATAAAAGAGAATTGCCACTCTATGTCACATTCGGTTTCGTACTGGGTTCTGTTCATCGAGCTGATTACATATTTGTGGAAATCCTCCTATGTACGACTGGTTACTAGTCGATAGTGCGTTACATTGGTATAGTGTCGACAGCCTTTAAAAAATCTAGGAAAACAGGATACAGCATATCACCTTCATCTATCGTTCGCGAGGTATCGTTTACGAATAAAGTTTCACACGACTGGTTTTTTCCTGAATCCGAGCTAATTATTTGTGAGAGGTTTCTTTTCCCCCAGCGACGTCATGAATTCAGTTTAGAATGTGCTCCAGGATCTTAAGACAGGCTGCGTCAACGATATCATCTCACCTGCCTATAACCCTCAATATGTATTACAACGTTTTCAATAACAATGCTCCTTCCATAACTCTTGCTGCAAGTCGTACGAAGAAAGTTATGTCGTATGAAATGGTAAGTGTATTAGTTATAGGTCTGGAAAAGGTGTGTTTGAAAACATTTACATTAAACTCGACACATAAGATGAAATTCTATTTGAAACTTATGGCGTTTACTAATACAAGTTGTTTCATGAATACGTCAAAATTTCCAAATGGAGCTCTATACAATTATCTGACGAGTCATCAGATATGGCGGTAGTCTGGCCTACACACGATATACTAGTAAAAGTACAACGCATCCGCAGAGCTGTCATTTGTACACCGGTGATTCAAGTGAATAGGTTTCCGACGCGCATGTGGCCACACGACGGGGATTAACAGATTTAGAATTCGGAATGGTATTTGGAGCTTTATTCCATTTCGTAAATCGTTAGGGAATTCAATATTTCGAGATCCGTAGTATCAAGAGTTTGTCGAGGACACCAAATGTCAGGGGTTACCTCTCACCACGGGCAATTCAGTGTCCAATAGCCTTCACCTAACGACCAAGAGCAACGGTATTTATGTAGAGATGTCAGTGCTGACAGATAAGCAACACTTTGTGAAATAACCACTAAAATAAAAGTGGGCCGTATGAAGAACGTATCCTTTAGGGCAGTTCGATGAAATTTGGCGTTCAAGGGCTACGGCAGCAGATGACCCACACGAGTGCGTTTGTTAACAGCACGACCTCGCCTGCAGCGCCCTCTCGGCATCGTGACCATGTCAGTTGGACACTAAACGACTGGAAAACTTTGGCCCGGCAAGATTAGTCATAATTTCACGCGGTAAGAGCTGGTGATAGGCTTCGACTGTGGCGCATACCCAAGTTGTCAACAAGGCATTTTGCAGCTGGGTGGTGGCTGCATAATAGTGGGGGCCGTGATTACATGGATTGGACTGGGTCCTCTGGTTCCACTGAACAGATCTCTGACTGGAAAAGTTTATGTTCGGCTACATGGAGACCATTTGTAGCCATTCATAGACTTCATGTTCCCAAACAAAAACGTCATGTCACTGAGGCATCTTTGAGATTGGTTCGAAGAAACTTCTGGACACTTCGAATCAATCATTTGGTCAGCCAGATCGCACGTCGTGAATCCCACATATCATTTATAGGACATGATCGAGAGGTCAGATCATTTACAAATTGTTGCACCTACAAAATTTTCGCAATTATGGTCGGTATAGAAGCAGCATGGCTCAATATTTCTGTGGCGATTTTCAAAGACTTGTTGAGCTCATGCCACGTGGAGTTAGAGCAGAAGGAAATCCGACACAATATTAGGTGCTCTCCCCTTACTTTTGTCACCTCACTGCATATTATAGCTACTGATATTATACTGATATTAAATATCCATGGTTTTCGACTTTTCCAGCCAAAGCTCCCAGTTTCTGAAGACTACTGTACATATACTATTCACTACTGTACGAATACTATTGTTTATCAGTAATTGCTCCCCTACATAACGTAAATGTAAACTCATCCATTTTTATACATGAATTGCAATAGCTGGATAATATATTTTTTTATCCTTCCCCCCCCCCCCCCACCCCCCATCCCACCATGAATCACGGACCTCGCCGTTGCTGGCGAGGCTTTCGTGCGTCAGTAATACACATAGCCATACCGTAGATGCAACCACAACGGAGGGGTTCTGTTGAGAGGCAAGACAAACGTGTGGTTCCTGAAGAGAGGCAGCAGTATTTTCAGTAGTTGCAGAAGCAACTGTCTGGATGACTGACTGATCTGGCCTTGTAACATTAACCAAAACGGCCTAGCTGTGCTGGTACTGCGAACGGCTTCGGAAGGGGAAACTACAGCCGTAATTTTTCCCGAGGGCATGCAGCTTTACTGTATGGTTAAATGATGATGTCGTAATATTGGGTAAAATATTCCGGAGGTAAAATAGTCCCCCATTCGGATCTTCGGGCTTGGACCATTCGGGAGGACGTCGTTATTAGGAGAAACAAAACTGACGTTCTGCGGATCGGAGAGTGGAATGTCAGGTACATTAATCGTGCAGGTAGGTTACAAAATTTTAAAAAGGATAGTTTAAATTTAGATATAGTGAGAATTAGCGAAATTTGGTAGCAGGAGGAAGGAGACTTCGGATCAGGTGAATACAGGGTTATAAATACAGGTAATGCTGGAGTAGGTTTCATAATGAGCAAAAATATAGGAGTGCGGGTAAGCTGCTACGAACAGTATAGTGAGCGCATTTTTTCAGCCAAGATAGACACGAACCGCACCCCTACCACGGTAGTACAAGTTTATATGGCAACTAGCTCCTCAGATGATGAAGAGATTGGAGAAATTTATGATGCGATAAAAGAAATTATTCAGATAATGGGGGCAGACGAAAATTTAATAGTCATGTGGGACTGGAATTCGATAGTAGGAAAGGAAGAGAAGGAAAACTAGTAGGTGAATATGGAATGTGGGTAAGGAATGAAAGACGAAGCGGCCAGGTAGAACTTTGCACAGAGCATAACTTAAGCATAGCTATCACATGGTTTAACAATCAAGGCTGTATACGTGGAAGAGGCCTGGAAACACTGGAAGATTTCAGATAGGTTATACAATGGTAAGACAGAAATTTAGGAACCAGGGTTTAAATTGTAAGACATTTCCAGGGGCAAATGTGGACGCTGACCACAATCTGTTGGTTGTGAACTGTAGATTAAAACTGAATAAACTGCAAAAATGTGGAAATTTAAGGAGATGGGACCTGGATAAACTGAAAGAACCAGAGTTTGTAGAGAGTTTCAGTGAGAGCATTATGGAACGATTGACACGAATGGGGGAAAGGAATACAGTAGAAGAAAAATGGGTAGCTTTGAGAGATGAAATAGTGAAGGCAGCAGAGGATCAAGTAGGTAAAAATACGAGGACTCGTAGAAATCCTTGGGTAACAGAAGAGAAACTGAATTTAACTGGTAAAAGGAAGAAACATAAAAGCGCAGTAAATGACGCGGGTAAAAAGGAATACAAATATCTCAAAAATGAGATGGACAGGAAGTGTAAAATGGCTAAGCAGGGATGGCTAGAAGACAAATGTAAGGATATAGAGGCATATGTCTCTAGGGATATGATAGATGCTGCCTACAAGAAAATTTAAGGGGACTTTGGACAAGAGAGAACCATCCGTATGAATATCAAGAGCTCAGATGGAAAACCAGTTTTAAGCAAAGAAGGAAAAGCAGAAAGGTGGGACGAGTATGCAGAGGGTCTATATAAGGATGATGTGTTTGAGAGCAATATTATGGAAATGGTAAAGATCGTAGATGAAGATGGAATGGGAGATATTATACTGTGTGAAGAATTTGACAGAGCACTGAAAGACCGAAGTCGAAAGAAGAAACCGGGAGTTGACAACATTCCATTAGAACTACTGATAGCATTGGGAGAGCCAGCCCTGACAAAACTCTACTATCTTGTGTGCAAGATGGATGAGACAGGCGAAGTACTCTCACACTTCAAGAAGAATATAATAATTCCAATCCCAAAGAAAGCAGGTGTTGATAGGCGTGAAACTATCAGTTTAATAAGTCATGGCTGCAAAGTACTAACGTGAATTCTTTACAGACGAAAGGAAAAACTAATGGAAGCAGACCTCGGGGAATATCAGTTAGGATTCTAGAAATGTTGGAACACGAGAGGCTATACTGACCCTACGACTTATCTTAGAAGATAAAATAAGGAAAGGCAAATCTACGTTTGTAGCATTTGTAGACTTAGAGAAGGTTTTTGACTATGTTGGCCGGAATACTCTCTTTCTAATTCTGAAGCTGGCAGGGATCTAGTACAGAGAAAGAAAGGCTATTTATAATTTATACAGAAACCAGATGGCAGTTATAAGCCTCGAGGGCGTGGAAGGGAGGCATTTGTTGGGAAGGGAGTGAAGCAGGATTATACCTATTCCCGATGTTATTCAGTCTGTGTATTGAGCAATCAGGAAAGGAAACAAAATATAAATTTGCAGTAGGAATTAAAAACCATGGAGAAGAAATAAAAACTTTGAGGTTTCCGATGACATTGTAATTCTGTCAGAGACAGCAAAGGACATGGAAGAGCAGTCGAACGGAATGGGCAGTGTCTTGAAAGGAGGAATAAAGATGAACATCAACGAAAGCAAAACTGCGATAATGGAATTTATTCGAATGAATGAATAAATCAGGTGATGCTGAGGGAATTATATAGGAAATGAGACACGTAAAGTAGTAATTGAGTTTTGCTATTTGGGTAGCAAAATAACTGATGATGCGCGAAGTAGAGATGATATAAAATATAGACTGGGTAAGGCAAGGAAAGCGATTCTGAAGAAGTGAAATTTGTTAACGTCGACTGTAGACTTAGGTGTCAGGAAGACTTTTCTGAAAGTACTTTTATGGAGTGCAGCCCCGTGTGGAAGTGAAACATGGACGATAAATAGTTTAGACAAGAAAAGAAAAGAAGCGTTCGAAATGTGGTGCTGAAGATTAGATGAGTAGATCACGTAACTAATGACGACTTGACTAGGAGGAGGGATCGGTTGGTAGGACACGTTTTGAGGAATCAAGGGATCTCCAATTTAGTATTGGAGGGCAGCGTGGAGGGTAAAAATCGTAGAGGGTGAGATGCAGGCCAAGATTGATAGTACTCTTTCTTCCCATTGCATTAAGAAAACTCAATCCCATATTCTACACTGTAACTGACAGAACAAATCGATTTACCTCTTTGTTTTCTCTGCTCACAGAGCTGCTCAAATGAGAACGATCATAACGTACCAAAACACGAGAAGCACAACATTTGTACTGTTCGTTTACGAAGCTACCTACCTTGAATCCCTGATCCCAGATAGTACCGTTTTCTTTTCCTCCCATTATCACATGACCTATTCTTTCCAGGTTAGAGGATCTATATCCTGTAAATGAGCTTGCCTTGGTAATATTTGTTATATTGCATGTCTGTTAATCGTTCCCGCAACAGCCAGCCCACATCTTTTCCATTACTAGCCGCATGGCCTAACAGTCAGGCTCCTCCATGTTCCAAATTTCTCTTTGTGTTGAAATCCTGGTGCACGTGTAGCACGGCGAGGCATGTTTGCTGTCAATTATAAAACTATTCGGTACTGCTGTTGTTCCCGGAACTATATTTCCCGTTATCACTTCCCATTTCTCTTTATACACTCCGTCATTAAGTTCCTTCCTAGAACCCTTTAATTCCATTTTGAAGCCGTTAATTTCCAGTTCTGTTCAGCTATCATCCTCTGACCTGCACAGATTCTACAATGCTATGGAAGAATGCCACTTACTTCAGCCTTTCCCACACGACTACAATTCCCAAAGAAGCCGTGTACCACAATAAAAACACTGCCTCCAGAACTAGCTTTCCTATGGTAGCTCGAACACATCACGCTTATGTCCATCTAGGGTTTCTAATTTCAGTAGTATACTTCGAAAAAACGCTAAGAGAGAGAAAGCAGTAGCTTCGGCGTTCGACCGAAGTTATCATCAAAAGAAGCTACCTGAACATAAATTTTGGCCGCACTTTTCATGTCCTGCTGTGAGGGCAGCGGCTGTAATAACGTTTTATAAACTGTTTCTCACACACTATAATGATACAATGCCAACAAGGCTTCTCGGTAAGGTAGGCATTCATATTTTTTAGCAAACGTATGTAATGTTGAGCTGACGGACAGAAAAGTTTCCTTAAATAAATGTAAACTGTTCATGTACGATTTACGGTCGTACAATTCCTTTTTCCTAGCAATGAAAACCTGTTCCTCAATTCCTAATTTACTAGTGCGTACTTTAACGTATCAGGTTGGAACGTGGCCGACGTTGTGAGAAAAAATTAAACTGCATCCCAAGTTGTAAAAGCAATACGTCAGCATTAAAAAAATTGCAGCTGACCCGCAGAGTCGGCAGCCTACCGCTACGTCAGTGAATTACGACCAGGCCAGGTTTTACCACCTGCTGAGTTTACACAAGCGCCGTAGCTGACGGGTAGATAAAATGTTGCTATTCTGTAACAGGAAGGAAGGCTAAGGTCGTATTGTTGCATGTCTGATTTACAGAGATTTACTTTTTTTGTAATGAAAATACGAGATTAAAATAATAGTCATGGTAAAAGGTCGCTGCCAAAGGTGTCTCCTACAACGCAGTGATGAATACGTGCGTTATTCAGCTCTGAGGAAGCCTCTCCTAAGACATTAACGCTATAAGGTATCGAGATGAGATGTCTCTTTGTCTTACGTCTGGAACGTTCTTTTTTCCACATGACTTTAAGGATTTTGATGTTCGATGTTCGGGGAACAATGTGAAGCGCCCGTCAAGGGTTTTCTGTGATACATCGAATAATTAGAAGTTTTCAATGAACAGTAAATTGGAAGGTTCAAATATTCATTGGATTACAATATATTTATATTTAGGGACTTGCATTTACATCTGTTTTTTTTTTTTAAATTTAAAATTAGATCTCAAGCGTTAATAGTCTTTTGTACATATGGGTCCCTCAGTCGTTGCAAATTTCTTGAGGGATGTCATTTTCCTGTGGAGGCATGTCGCACGGAGAGTACATATCTGTGATATTTGCTCCCATTATCACCATGATAATTGTCCTTTAGTTGGACATTAGTGTATAATACACCAAACAGGCTGACTTATGAATGTAGAACAGCAATCGGACTTCGAAAGACAATAAACAATGTAGTCATTAAGTCAAATGACAACTCTCCTATTTGACTTTACAGTAATACGATGTTGATTACGAAACTATATTACACGTACAAGAGGACATTCCAAGAAACGCGTGTATTAGTTACTTGGTTTGTTTAAATAGCACATACGAGAAAAGAGGGTAGCCAGAGTAACCAATGTCTTTCCCTTATCACTCGCTCCTAAAGCAAAAATAATTACGTAAAACAAGTTGAAACACATATTATTATTTACAATGGCAAAAGTACTCACACCACTGACGAGTAGGGTGAGACACAACAAATGCGCCAAAAATCGCTTACCAACTGTAACTATGAAAACAATCGTTCAGAAACATTAAAAACACTTCATATCCGGGACTCAGTGTTTTGTTTGTCCTGTTCATACAGAATAACAGTTTTGCTTAACAATTTATAGCAATCAAATTAATTCCACTGGAAGCACCCAGTTTACTGAATAAACATAAAGTAGTTATCGATTTCTGTGATACTCGTAGTGTAATACACTCCTGGAAATGGTAAAAAGAACACATTGACACCGGTGTGTCAGACCCACCATACTTGCTCCGGACACTGCGAGAGGGCTGTACAAGCAATGATCACACGCACGGCACAGCGGACACACCAGGAACCGCGGTGTTGGCCGTCGAATGGCGCTAGCTGCGCAGCATTTGTGCACCGCCGCCGTCAGTGTCAGCCAGTTTGCCGTGGCATACGGAGCTCCATCGCAGTCTTTAACACTGGTAGCATGCCGCGACAGCGTGGACGTGAACCGTATGTGCAGTTGACGGACTTTGAGCGAGGGCGTATAGTGGGCATGCGGGAGGCCGGGTGAACGTACCACCGAATTGCTCAACACGTGGGGCGTGAGGTCTACACAGTACATCGATGTTGTCGCCAGTGGTCGGCGGAAGGTGCACGTGCCCGCCGACCTGGAACCGGACCACAGCGACGCACGGATGCACGCCAAGACCGTGGGATCCTACGCAGTGCCGTAGGGGACCGCACCGCCACTTCCCAGCAAATTAGGGACACTGTTGCTCCTGGGGTATCGGCGAGGACCATTCGCAACCGTCTCCATGAAGCTGGGCTACGGTCCCGCACACCGTTAGGCCGTCTTCCGCTCACGCCCCAACATCGTGCAGTCCGCCTCCAGTGGTGTCGCGACAGGCGTGAATGGAGAGACGAATTGAGACCTGTCGTCTTCAGCGATGAGAGTCGCTTCTGCCTTGGTGCCAATGATGGTCGTATGCGTGTTTGGCGCCGTGCAGGTGAGCGCCACAATCAGGACTGCATACGACCGAGGCACACAGGGCCAACACCCGGCATCATGGTGTGGGGAGCGATCTCCTACACTGGCCGTACACCTCTGGTGATCGTCGAGGGGACACTGAATAGTGCACGGTACATCCAAACCGTCATCGAACCCATCGTTCTACCATTCCTAGACCGGCAAGGGAACTTGCTGTTCCAACAGGACAATGCACGTCCGCATGTATCCCGTGCCACCTAACTTGCTCTAGAAGGTGTAAGTCAACTACCCTGGCCAGCAAGATCTCCGGATCTGTCCCCCGTTGAACATGTTTGGGACTGGATGAAGCGTCGCCTCACGCGGTCTGCACGTCCAGCACGAACGCTGGTCCAACTGAGGCGCCAGGTGGAAATGGCATGGCAAGCCGTTCCACAGGACTACATCCAGCATCTCTATGATCGTCTCCATGGGAGAACAGCAGCCTGCATTGCTGCGAAAGGTGGATATACACTGTACTAGTGCCGACATTGTGCATGCTCTGTTGCCTGTGTCTATGTGCCTGTGGTTCTGTCAGTGTGATCATGTGATGTATCTGACCCCAGGAATGTGTCAATAAAGTTTCCCCTTCCTGGGACAATGAATTCACGGTGTTCTTATTTCAATTTCCAGGAGTGTATTTTAACATTGATTTAAGTGTTCTGTTTGGCTTTACATCCGATGATGTGTCCTAATAATGAGTAAAGGGAGTTAACATACATTAGCTATATTATCGTGAGTATTAAAATAACGACCATTTGTTTCCAATTAAGAGCCCGACCGAGATGACTCAGTGATCGACAAACTGCACTTCCGTTCAGGAGAAATTGAGTTCGAACCATTGTCCTTCCTTCCCGTTAGCTTTTCCATGGTTTGCGTTACTGACTTCAGACGGCTGGCGGGATGATCCTTGGAATAGCCAGGGGATGACTGGCAGGGTGATCCGTCGAACAACCAATGGATGTCTTCAGTTCCCGTCCTCACCCAATATTTTGAGCCGTCGTTTGTGACTGATGCGTCAGTGTAATGATTAAGTCGAAACAAGACCTGTTCAAGGACTTTTCCCTCACAAATGGCACAACATTGGGCGCCCGCTTTCCCTTGAAATATTAGTTGCCTTCCCTTGGGCTCTTGGTAAGACTTTTAAAAGAAAATCCAAATGTTGTTTCCTTAGAAATGGGTTGTTTCATTCAAGAATGAAAACTACATACATAATCCTCTATTTCAGAATTAAATTTCTGAATCCTATCCCTGTGTTACATATGGGAAAAACTATTTCCACTTGTGGTAATTCTTAAGATCTGTAAATGCTTTTAGTCAGGGCAGAAAGAACTAGACCTACTGCATTGTTCTAGCTTCAGTAAAAATTAGCTATCTATTACACTCAATGGAAAAAATGAAAAAATAATAGAAAAACTGTCATAAAAGTAGTTGCAATGTGCCAAACATAGTCACATCTTTTATGAATGCAACTGGAAAGAAAAACAAATTTATGAGAAATTTCCCCATTTGAGTGTTAACTGTTGACTTATTTTACACAGTCATGATTTCGGCTTTGTAGCAATAATCAAGTGCATGTAGAAAAGTTAAAATATTCTGACCTGTCTGTGACATGTCATGGTCGAAAAAACAGTTGTCGTATTATAGGATACGAGTACATAGCCAAGATACACAATATTGCTGGCGTTGTGCACAACAGTATGGAGTGTTTAACAGCAAACATATTCCTGTGACCTGCACCCATCACTTTTGTTAAATACGGCATACTGTATGTTAATGGTTTTTCATTGTTCATAACGTCAGCAATGTTATGTATCTTGGATATGTATTCCTATAGTGTAATACGGCAACTGGTCTATAAGACCAGAAATATGTTTTTTCGACTATTACATGTCACAGGCAAGTCAGATATATTTTTAACATTTCAACTTAACACTTGAGTGTGGCTACAATGCCGACTTCACGGTTTCGTAAAATAACTGAACAATTAACAGTCAAATGATAGAAATGTTTTGTAAAAAATACTTTATGACTGTGATTCGCACGTAGATATGATCACTAGTGTGTCTCCTGTTAAAATTGACCTTGAGTGAAATTTGATGGCAATTATGTGAGGATTTAATCAAAGGGATTACAATTGTGCTAACCAAGACAACACGTGACACTGTAGACAATGGCGGCTCACAAATATACAGTCGCAGTTGCTTCGGAAACGACTCTCTTATCGGACTCGTATCTGCTGGAACGTTTTTGCTTCTGTTTTCGTATAGTTTCAACTGTGTCAGTTTTCACTACGAGTTAAGATGCACCCCGAACATAAATGTCGTACTAATGATCACCTGGCACGTTGGGCCGCCAATAGTCCCTGATCTAAAGTCCTTCCCTTCATTTACTTCTTGCCACTTAACTAATAACTGTGGATCAGTCCTTTGACAGCGTGCCACATGCGCATAGAGGATGCCCTAGCATAACGCACGCGCCCTTTGTCCCGGTGTCGGACAGATACGGACGCCGGCTGCCAGCGCGTTTCGGCGACAATGCGGACTGAGTGGCGCGGCGCGTGGCTGCGCTGATTTATCGGGAATGGCCTCCAGCATGCCGATCCCCGCTCCCAGGCTGTAGCGTAATTTACTGCCCACATCTGTACCTGTAACGGACGGCAGCACCCACAGCCGAGTTCACTAACGGTCAGGAGTTCAGTGTCAGTCGACCCGGAGTTAGCTAACACGAATCCTGGCGGGAGAAGGAATGTCCGTTTCTAGTCGACAGATGTTCTCAGTTGTAAGATACGCTTCCCATATAAATCTGCTTAAGAATTTGACATAACTTTAAAATACCTATAGCGAGGCAAGTCCACTGAAGTGACGACATTTCCTTAAAATTATTGATATCCTTGGGAGAGTAAGGAGAATGTAGTAAATCTAGTTCAGACAGGTGTTAATTTTACCAAACCATATGCTTAACAAGTCATTGTTGCAAAATACTAACATGAATTACTTACAGAAGAAATAAAAAATTACTATATGTTGATATCGATATAGATCAATTTGGTCTCTGGATAAAAGTAGGAACACGAGAGGCAATACCGACCCTACGCCATGACAGAAAGGCAAACATACATTTGTAACAGTTGTAGATTTAGGGATAGCCTCTGACTATGATGATTGTACTATACCCTTTTAAATTCTCAAGGTAGCAAGGACAAAAAGGAATCACAAATTACACAGAAATCAGACGGCAGTTACAAGAATCGAAGTGAATGAAGGGTAGCAGTAAATGAGGAGGAAGTGAGGCAGATTTGTAGCCTATTTCCGATTTTTACATTGAACAAGGGGGCCGGATGATGTGGCCGAGCGGTTCTAGGCGCTACAGTCATGAGCCGAGCGACCGCTACGGTCGCAGGTTCGAATCCTGCCTCGGGCTTGGATGTGTGTGATGTTCTTAGGTTAGCTAGGCTTAACTAGTTCTAAGTTCTAGGGGACTGATGACCTGAAAAATTAAATCCCTTAGTGCTCAGAGCCATTTGAATCATTTTTGAACAAGGGGTAAAGGTAGCAGAGGAGGAATTTCGAAAGGGAACTTAATTCAGGGATAAGAACTTAAACTTTTGTCGTTTAGTGACGTTGTAAATCTGTTAGAGCCGCCAAAGGACTTGCAAGATCAGTTCAACGGAAACGATCGTTTCTTGCAACAATGTTACAAGTTGAATATCAACAAAACTAATGATAATGTAATTAATTGATGTAGTGATTATAGATTTACATTACTAAATGAGACAAAAAAGTAGAGACTTTATATGGTGGGAGACTATCTGTATTTTATTTAGTTATATCAGTTTCATGCGTGAAGTACAAGACAGTTGTATATATGATCTCTGGATATTTTAACACTCGAATATGCATTGCACACCAAATGTGCTTTCAAGTTCTCGTTGGCTCTTTGAATTCCATTATTTTTAGCCATGGTGATCTATCAAGCAGCGATAGATCTCCCGAGTTGTGGGTGTTCTCGTCGAAGGTACTTTCAGACTAACATAACTGTAATCAATAAGAAATGAGGCTATATGTGGAAGAGAAGGCAAAATGTTGCCCACTGCTATCGGGGATTCCTACGAAGGCGGAACAAGTACTTCTATCACAGCTCTTATGCAATGCTTTCTTTGTTGCCAATTTCGTATCATCAGTCGCTTGTAAAGCGCCAGAGCTTTGTTTCGAATGTTGGTGAGGTTGAGCCCACCGTTCCGGAACTGTAGGGTTAATGTGTCATATTTAATCTTAAATAAGATCCCAGTACTAACATAATAACCAAAGGCAGCCGTGAGGCGGTCCGCAGCACCCTTCGGTATTGGTAGGATCTGCGCTAAATGGGGCAATCTTGACGCTATGTGAGCTTTAGTGTATGCCACATGTTGGATCATGTCAAAGGCTCTCTAAAGAGTTGTTGCGCATCGTCAGACGAACATTCTGGAGCAGCCGCCGAGAACTCGCCGCCGCTGACCGCCGTAGTGAACGGGTAAATGTCTTCCAGACCTCGTCCAGTGTGCATAATTTTGTCATGTTAACGACACTGCCTGCCGCTGTCCCACAGGAGTCTAGATGTTTGACAGTCTGACGCACTCCATGTACTGCTCTGACAAGCAGGATGAGGTCGTCCACAGATGCGCGACAAACGAACGAGTTCTCATTAAGCGCTATCCCAGTAAGTGAGCGCCTCATACTACATATCACTGGCTCGAGTGCTATCGCAAATAGCATCATGGAGAGTGGGCAACCTTGTCGAGCCGACCTGTTAATGGGAATCGCTTCCCGACCGTTCACAATCACTTTCGATGTACCTCCTCTTATTCGCCTCATAACTATGGAGATGTAAACAGGTGGAACCGCCATTCGGTTCATGATTGACGCCAAGAAGTCATGGTTTATACTGTCGAACGCACGTTCGAGGTTCACAGATGTCATCGCTGCTCGCATTCTACACGTTTCTGCAAGGGTAATAACGTCAAGGTATTCACTTAACGCACGCATCTCGTGGTCGTGCGGTAGCGTTTTCGCTTCACACGCCCGGGTTCCCGGGTTTGATTCCCGGCGGGGTCAGGGATTTTCTCTGCCTCGTAATGGCTGGGTGTTGTGTGATGTCCTTAGGTTAGTTAGGTTTAAGTAGTTCTGAGTTCTAGGGGACTGATGACCATAGCTGTTAAGTCCCATAGTGCTCAGAGCCATTTGAACCATATTCAGTTAACGCCGAGGAGATGTTGCTTCGCATCCCTAGGAAAGCCTGATCAGGAGATATTGTCCTGGATATCGTCATTTTGAGACGAGATGCTAGTAGTCGCACAAAGATTTTATAGTCTGTGTTTAACATGGTGAGAGGCCGATACTGATGAACACTTCGACTCCCCGCCATCTTCGGGATGGGAAGAAGAAAGCTCGTCTCAAAACGGTAGGTGTAAGTCATGACGCCTTGTTTCATTGTACATCGACACCCACTGTGGCATCATCGCGAATTCTCGATAAAACTCTAACGTAATTCCATCTGGCCCTGGTGGCTTATGAGCCGCTCCTTTTTTGAGTGCCGCCCTTATATCGTCTTATGTGAGTGGCTCCATAAGTGCTGCCTTATCCGTCTCTGTCAGTGTCGCTTTCAGATGTTGCAATGTGTCTTCCCCCACTTGACAGTTCGTCCATGCTCCGGCATATAGATGGTGGAAATGCTCTAAAATTCATTCATTCTGTATGAGAGCTCTTCCTATTGCTGGCTTAGTACACTCGAGCCACCATTGAAGCACTGAGGCATATGTTGATAGACGGCGTTGACATTTGGCCCATACCTTCTTGACTCTCTGAATGACATTAGGGGTCCGCCAAAAGTGACGAATTGAGGTTCCGTGGCCCGCGGCTTCTCCATACACTTTGCCGAGGGAGTGATGTGCTACAAATGTAAGCCAGATGATCAGTAAATACCGCAGGCTATCGTTCCGCGTCGACTTCCTTATCCCGTAGGTCAACCCAAACATATATTCGATCAATTCTGCTCACCTAGTGACTGGTAAAAAAAGTATATCCCTCACGGTTCCTATGAATCCTGTCCCAGGTGTCGCATAACTCCAGGTCCCGACATAGTACTTGCAATTCACTACAGCTATTTAATGTGGAGTCTTTTCGAGCTAAAACTCTATTTAAGTCACCCCCTACAATGAAATGTTCGAATCTGCATATAAATAAGTGCACAATATCTTCGGAAGTGTCATAAAATTTGAGAATACGAATTCCATGAACAGCTATCGCCAGTCCTTGTGCCGAAGGCAGATAAGCCAGGTCGCAAACCCGAATCCCGTCCCGAACCAATATCGCCGTTCCACTGTCACTGAACGAGAGGGGCGGGGTGCAGAAGATGTTTCCATGTACTTCCCAGAACTCAGGAATGTAGATTTCCTGCACCATCAGTATATCCACATCCGACGCGTATATTTGCACATCTGCAGAGGGTCGAACGATGGATGTCACCCTGGGGCATTAGGTGTCTTGAGATGGGCACGGATGCGGGTCCCCACCAATGGAAGTGTCCGCATCGGTGATTTCTTCGCCCTGCGCATTGCAGCCAATATTATCGAGGTGCTCCAAACTGCCCTGTGCTACACTGATGTGTGGCATGTGTGGATCTGTCACTGTTTTAGAATGGATATCGGGCCCCTGAGCGGATGTATCGTCTGAACCACATGACATCTTTTCACTGTCCGAATTCATATGGTTAGCGACATCCGAAGCATGTGGTTTCAAGTCAGACAGGTCCATAGTGTTAGACTCTTCAGGGCTCCCAAGAAGAGAAGGGAGCGGCTCCGCAGCGATTAGTCGGCGCTTCTTGCGTCGCTTCGGCAAGCGTTGTTTGCGTGTCCTAACCTCGGCCTCTGGTGTTGTCGAATCTTGTATCTCCTGCTGTCTCGCCACCGCCACTGTAGCGTCCATGCGTGATACTGTCATCCTCGTACTACACCACTTGCAGTGCCTGGGATTGGAGTTTGGTCGGATCCATTCCTTCTTCAGTGTCGTCCGAAGGTGCCGCAATCAACGGCGGCGTTGGTTCGATAGTACACTCCGACCTCGGCGTCATCTTCCCGAGAAGCGCCGTCCCGTAAGTCAGCGGCAGTAACGTTGATGTAGCCGGACACTGGAAGTCTCCGCTGGGGAGTTGCACGAGTCTCCTCTGCATACACTACCACACTCAGAGTATGTCGGGGGCTATCCGTCACAGATGACAATAGCTCTAGAGCCGCTGATGTTTGTGTACGATGGCACATGTTTCGTAAGGGCAATTCGCACCTGTCGGACACCACTGAGCGCTGTGTACATGCTAAAACTTACCCAACGTTCGGCCGTATGACTAATAACTCTGCCGTATGGTTGGAGTTATTCAGTGACCAATGATTCTGGTATATCGAGAGGCAGCTCGAAGAACCGAATCATACGCACGCCCAGGCGCGAATGAGCTTCTAAGACTTCACCAATATGACCATGGGAGTGGTGGAACTGGAATCCTCGTTCGGCGGCTTCAATAATTCTATCGCATGCTGCGTCGTCAATCATCTTTACGTAAAGAGTGCTGTTCTCGATTGATAATTGAATTCCAATAAGCTCCGTGTGATTAAGATCCACTTCGCCTCTCAAGAAAGGCTCGATTTCAAAAGCCTTCGGTCTTGCATACTCGTTACAGAACGTGAACTGTATCGCGGTTTTTCGAAAACTGTGAGCCATTGCGTTCGATTCAAACAGTAACACACGCAAGTAACGACGGTGTGAACACCGCTTCTTCCGCGAACTTTCGCAGCCGGGACGTAAACAAGTCGGAGCTGCTCCGTTACCAAAGGTAGACTGCGGCCATCTGGAAACCGTACCTGCTCGCCTCAAATTGTTAACTTACCGCGCGCTGCAATGCAGCGCCTCTCGTCTATTGACCCCTACTCGCAAATTGCTGATTCCCATTTTTCAGTGCTGTATTGTGTAGAGCGCTGTGTCGCACAGTTCGCGAATTTCGAGATGGCAGAGTGAGAGGAACAACGTGTCTTCATAAATTTTGCGTGAAACTCAAGAAAACCTTTACAGAGACACACCTGATGTCAATCGCTTAAGTTCTGCGAGGTGTTACTAATGGTTTGGAAAAGGCCTGGTGGAAGTTAAAGATCACCCTCGTTCAGGACACCCTTCGGCATCTACCGAAGACGCTCATATCAGGGGCGTCAATAAAATTATGCGTCCCAATCGAATGCTGACTGTCCGAGAGACTGCGAAAGAATGTAACATTTTAGTTCGATCATGTGATGAAATCCTGACACAGCATCTTGGAATACATCGTGTTGCCGCCAAGACTTCGCCACTATGACCATGGCTCATGAGTCAAGACCAGAAAGACCTTCCCCTCGCAATCTGTGAAGAGCTTTTGGATCGCGCAAATAAAATGTTCCTTAAGAGAATCATAACTGGTGATGAAACGTGGGTCTACGGCTATGATGTTGAAACCAAGGTTGAATCTTCACGCTGGGTCTGGGAAGGTTCTCTAACACCACCAAAGCTCGTCAGTTAAGGTCAAAAAATGTCAAAGCCATGTTGATAGTTTTCTTTGAAGATTAGTTCATCACGTATTCGTCCCATACGAACAAATTGTTAATCGATGGTATTTTCGGGGTTGTTGCGATGCCTGCGAGAAAATGTGAGAAGGAAATATGCTGAGACAATTCAAGGCTCTTGCATCACGATGAGGCATACCTACATTCAGCGCTCTTGGTGCGTGACTATCGCACAACAAACGAAATCACTGTGCTGCCTCATCCTCCGTAATCTCAAGACGTGGCCCCTGCGGCCTGTTTTTTTCTTTCATAAGGTGAAAATTCCTTTGGTAGGACAAGACGAGATAAAGGCAAATTTGCAGATGGCCCTTCAGGTACCATTCACATTATGCCCATAACTAGAGATACAACGTCTCTTCTGTTAGATTCCGCTTGATACAAAAACCTTCCAACCTAAGAGGATGTATTAATTCAAATATCTGCCAGCTCGCTTATCTCTCGACACCTATTTATACTACATACATGAAATACAGCTACAGCTACACACACACTTACATTAAATAATACAATAAAACAGATAAAATACACAAACAATTATAGTTTCTGCTATAGGGATTATTGCTGTCAGTTACTAGTAGGAGAGGAAAGTGTGTGTGTGTGTGTGTGTGTGTGTGTGTGTGTGTGTGTGTGTGTGTGTGTGTGTGTGTGTGTGTGAGGGGGGGGGGGGGTTACTGTAGTTATTCTGCAGGGAACAAAGGAACTGAAGTTTGCTGGCGTGTGTTGGCAGATTAATGTAACAAAAGTACAGCTCGGTCACAATAAGGCGGGTTACTGGAGTTATTCTACAGAGAACAAAGGAACTGAATACGTTTGCTGGCGTGTGTTGGCAGATTAATGTAGCAAAAGTACAGCTCGGTCACAATAACGAAGTGTCAGTTGTTGTGTTTACTGGTGGCATCCAACGATCTGAATCCTAAATAGAGCTAGATTAATCACAATAGTGATTAATAATAGAATACAGTGGTCGTTAAGGGCACATCTGCACTTACTCTCAACTCAAAGTAGTTGTCAATAAAACGATGTCTTTTGTTACGTTTCCCAGAAAGATCTAGGTTCAATTTTATTTATCTGAGTAAATTACTGCAAAATTTCATCTCATCTTTAACGCCCTCAAAATATATTTAAATAAATAATTCTGTAACAAAAGAGAAGGACGAAGATATTACTCAACGTGTAAACTCTGAGGTAAATAGCGATTATATCATCAATTGTGATGTTCTCACTGCTACTAATTGTATGCTGCTAACGCAAGTGACATTCGCATTAACAGTGTTACTTATTCATTAGGATAATCATTTTTATCGTCCATGAAATTCGTCTCACATTATCTGTTTTTGTGTTAGCAGAAGAGCCAACACCGTGTTACGAGTGGAGACCGAAATGCACGCTTTTTAGCTCAAGCGTGAGGAGGGAAGAACTATACCGACGTGATGTCTGGAACATGACAAGGACTGAGAATTCAGAAAGCAGACGTAATTAGTTTGATACTTAACTTTAATCCATTAATGATGAACGTCGCTCTTGACGGTACATTATTCACAATATTATCTGTTCAGAATACATTCTTGCAGATAGTTCTTATAGTAACTGAATATGGCGCTTTCCTAGATCGTAGCAAATGACTTAGCTAAAGGCTATGCTAAACTGTCGTGTCTGCAAATGAGAGCGTAAGTATACAGTGAACCATCGCTAGCAAAGTCGGCTGTACAACTGGGGCGAGTGCTTGGGGAGTCTCTCTAGACTAGACCTGCCGTGTGGCGGCGCTCGGTCTGCAATCACTGATAGTGGCGACACGCGGGTCCGACGTATACTACCGGACCGCGGCCGATTTAAAGGCTACCACCTTGCAAGTGTGCTGTCTGGCAGTGACACCACATCTGTTATTAGGGTAATGATTCTGTTGCTGTGTTCTATCAACAAAAATGGGAATCTGGTTTGATGTCACAGAGGTATTCGCTTGTCTATGCTGTGCCTCCGCTGTCGTGAACAATGTACTCTGGATCCGACGTTCTACTGTTCTCGAAGATCACTCATCTGCTGCAAGGTGGTGGTGGGAATCGGGATAACAACTAAAATAATGACCAAGCCAGAAATAAAAATTTGCAGCTGCCTCGTCGCTTCCATTACGGCAGAAAGTAAATAAACATTAACTGTTTTTCAGACTGTATCTTATCGGTTTAAAAACTGATACACAGATATTGCCCTTCAGCAATTACGGTAGCACAATTACGTATTAAGGTATCTAGCTGTAGGATTATTACTCCTCTCAAAGCTAAAGGCTGGAAGCTTGCCATTCAAATTTCCAAGCACAGGTTTGTGCTAAGTACATGACAGTTCTGTGTTGAAAATGAGTTCAGTAAAATTTCGACTCACTAGTAAAGCGAAACAACGAAGCTATCCTTTTATTTCACGAAAACGAAGCTCAATTGTAGTAACAGAATTTTCTCAAAATTCTCCTAACTTTCAGTCTTACACAACATAGTCCCACCTTGAACCAGTCTACTCATCAACTGTCTCATTTCCGTTCTTCAAACTTTTGCACATTTTCTCTACTGGGCCTATGCTTCCAGAAACAAAACAAAAAAAAAATACACAGGCACATTGCAAATAATACTACAACTCAACACAATAATGTCAATTTACACAACCCTCAAAGGGTAACCAAAGCACTTAAAAAATTTTTAAAGTACATACAGTTCTGTGTAGGTCTCTACGAGATATCGACTTAATGAAACGCTGTCAGAAGAATATCAAAAGGAGGGCCGAACTATGTACGTCACAACGTCTTACTGTCGCAATTAAATGATAACACAGCAACTGATTTATATACCAGTTTTGTTAGAAATTACATCAAGTGTTACAGAAATATGCTGGTATGTCACTCTCCTCTCCAGTAAGCCTAGATTTGACATTAATGTGGGTCATTATCGAATATTTTTACATGATACATCTTCTCATACTCAGCACTACCGCTAGGGGTACTCTAGAACATTTTTGTTGAAATAATTGTAGAAACTATGAACCACGTTTTTAGAAAATTTGACTGAAACTGCATCCCACGCTCCTGAGTCAAACTCCTTCATCACTTCCGTTTCACTCACATCCTTTGGATGGTAGGTGTTTTAGGTGGCTCTTACCTACACAGAAACCTTCACAGATGCGTGAACAAAAAGTCACCAAAGTTTCATCGTAATCATCTGAATAGTATAGAAAAGCATCGAAAACGATCAAACAAACATTCATTCATAGATATTAAATATCAAAGCTCAATCAATTTAGTAGGTTAAAATTTCCACTTCGACATTACAGATATGTTTATTTACTTGTGATTCTTTCTTTACAGTGGTCGGTGGATGGCTGTGAAATGAATGGAGTCCAATGTTACTATATTGCCAAGATTATGAAAATAATTTTGGATTTATTTCTTGAATATTGTATGATCTTTCAACTGTGTATCAGAAGCAACAATATTCGATATGCTCCACATTATACCATCGTGTCAGGCGATTTTAATTCACTCCCCGAGTCCCTTGAGTGTGTTTGTAAAGTTAACACGTAAAATATGCGAAAATGGAATATTGCTGCCCGGGTGCATGCACAAAAGATGGAAAATTTGGATTTATTCTGCACGGAATTGGTCCACGAACAGGGGGGGAGGGGGAGGGGGGAGTATATCTTGAGAAACTTGAGGAGTGCCTGCATAAACAGTTCGCTGGAGCAGACGAGTGACCACTGAATCGTGATGTGATAACAGACCAGTAATTGTGCGAAATTCCATCGTTATTATTTAACCAACGCATGGCTTAAAACAGAAAAATCACCTGTTCCCTTCGCCATTTTTGCACTGGCGCATGTCTAAGCGAGCTAAAAATTTATCTCTGGTCCTACAGACCATCAAAACCCGAAGCATTAGATTTGTAGTTGCGGTATGGTAATGGAACTCAAATATTGTCTTTTTCACTCGATAACCTTACGGTAGTACCAATAATAGACGGAAGGTGTGGTGAAAAATTGCTGGATAAAGAGAGGGTGATAGAGACACTGATGCGTAATCTGTGATTCAGATTACACACACGTTTTTTTTCAGGCTAATGCTAGAATTCATTATGCAGATTTATTTTCCAGTTGTTTTGCTTGAGTCTACGAACTAGAAGCAAGAATCTCTGTTTGGGGTAGCTGAAAATTTGAAAGCCATGTCACAATATGAAAACAATGAAAACAGATAATTATGCTGCCTAACGAAGACGTTTGTCTAACAGTGCTCATTTCGCGTAATGCACCATGCAGTTAATTAATTTCTGGCGTAGCTGTTACCTATTTATTAATTAATGAACCATATTATAAACAACATTTCATATAATGATCTCATCTAATTGCACGGGAAATTAATTACAATGACATCCATGTTCATGTTACTGCATACTAGGAACAGAAATTCATAGTGATAGGTCCTCTGTTTTACATTTATTATTAAATTACCAAATATGTCCCTTTAACTACCAGCAGCATGAAAAATAGGTACTAGTAAGAAGGGCTTGTTAACGCCCCCTAGGCGTAGAGATGCCAGTATTCGCCTTGTGCGATTAAAACCTAGGATACAGGAAGATGGTAAGATCTGACCTAAACTACAGTGATACAGACACTACGTTTTAAGACTCCAGATAAAAAATTCGTTTGACAAGTGGCTGGCTGAACGCAGAAATTTCCATTGGACACTGATTGAACATTGGGCAGCAGTAACACAGAATAATAACTAAAATTCGTGACCGGTTCCAACCGAATACGACCGATAGCAAATTTCCCGTCTAGAAGGAAAATAATGTTTCACGTTCCGTCTACTGCGATGAACTGAATATGTTATGACGGTAATTCTCGGGAAACGTAAATCTGGATGATCCTACGGGAAATGAAACCGACTTCTTTGCAATACGAGTGCAGTGTCTTACCATTACGCCACCTCATTAGTTTTGTTTCTGAAATCTGTGTAATCAGGAGATTCCTATATCTAATATGGTTCTTAAACGTACCGTGTAGTATACCGTTCACTTGAGAAAAGAACTTCATTTACGCGAAATATGAGGTCGCACATACACTTTTTAATGTCTTGCCTCTATCCATAGTCTACAGGACCCACCACCGTTATGACTACGTGTATTAATGTGTCACTACTGGTGAGCTTTCACACATTATCCTAAGTATTAACTTAGGCGAAAGAATTCTTGATAATTCATTGTTCTACACTGTGGACTTCATTTGGCTGCGTTATAACATGTAGAATAATCATATTTCATCTTTCTCAGTGGCATAATTTAGTTGATAATCAATCTGAAGATTGACCGAACACTCTAATAACACATATTTTTTTTCCTGAAACATAAATAAATTACTATGCCTCAATAGACAATCGATTACGCCAAAGAATAGAACTAAGATTAACTTTCCTTTATAATCAGAACTTCAAACTGATTTTCGACTGTGAAATCATAATGATATTTGCTTCAAGGGCACTGAGAATCATTGAAACAGAGAACTGTTGTGGATCATATTGTGGGTACACTGCACAGTGTCGGCATTCTCTCGCATCACTATTATTAAAAGAGACCATCAGATAAGCAATCTGTTAGTTCAAAAGTAGTCATAGTTTAATGTTGTGTCCAATAACGAAGTGGAATGTAACTGAACAGGAAATTTGTGTAAATTCAAAATACTGCCTTTGTGATGCATAGCACAGACTCATATTTCCATATCACAAAGTATTTAAACTTGTCGTGCTGGTTAAATTACATGCTTCTAATAATTTTTGAGAATATGGAACATTGATCGTCATTTTTAACAACGTAATTATCGTCTTCAAGCTCCAGAAATTTATAGATTACCGATTGAAACTTAGCAAGTTGTTTGATCTCAGGTTGAAATTTCAGATTGTTATTCGTCGCCTAGTCCTAACACCATACCACAGACGATAGAGATTTGCAGTTTACACCAGAAACATATTGAGGAATGTGTGGATACTTATAGAGCCTTCCTAGTCCCCGGTTTTGTCAAGCATACAGCATGTCATGATTACGAACAAGATAATTCTGTCCGTTTTTGTTGTTTTTTTTTGTCAATGTTTTCTACATGTTGCTCTTCTCGCTGATACTGCGGAGAACCTAATTCTTTGTTGCGCTTTGCCGTTTCATTGTTTTTTTACTTGTTAAATGTATGAACTCCTTATGTTTTGTACTTCTTGTTTATTCTGAATTGTGGTGATGGTACAAAGCAGAAGAAGTGAATTAAAATTTGTGTGACGGCCAGGACACGCACCCGGGTCTTCTTGCTTACATTTTTATCTTTTTTTTAAATATCAATTTGTTCGTTGTATCTGCTCTGGGCGGACGTCGCAAAACACCCGTTTCAATTCGTCGTTGATTCATAACTCAGTTTTTTATTATTATATAGTGTAGCTAACCCTCTGACCGAACACGCTGAGTTACCATGCCGGCAGCTTACTAGGCAGAAATGCTAACCATTGCACCACCGCAGCACTATTGTCAACGTTGCTGCACAGACTACTCAAGTCGAGTGTCCGCCCCAACACATACTTCAATTCATCTCTTTTGTGTTGTGGAGGGCACTTGACTTGAGTAGTTTGTGCAGCAATATTGAACATTGTGCTGCGGTGGTGTAATGCTTCCATCATTATCGCAGTTAAAGATGACACTTAAATGTCTCAGGGAAGACTTTAATTATAACAACTGAAGAGTGTTTCGTTCCTCTATGTCCGATTAGTACAGCGTAGAAATTAAAATATTCTATAAATATGACTAATTGTTATGAACCTGGAATCTGTTGCTACTTACGGGGAAATTCGTGTTATTAAAACGGAATCGAAGCATCAAGCTGATGGGCCGTTCCCATACGGGGCAGCTAATGGAGTCTACCTGCAAAAGAGAAAAAATCGAGCAAAGTTTGATTTAAAACTATTACTAATCATACTTCGCTACATGTGGCTGGACCGGTACACCAACTGGAAACCCAAGCACATGACATGCAAGGCTACTTCATCACTTAACTAAGGTTGTAGTTCTGGTTTAGCTTCTGCCACAGACTTGAAAAACTACACATCCACAACTGAATGTATTTGTAAAACAGGAAACTGAGGTATAAATACCGTTAAATAATAATTTAATATCATGATTTTGATGACAACATTCACTCTTACATTGCAAAACTATACTGCAACAGCAACAAAAAGGAAATCACAAAAGGAAGTGCTTCCAAATATTTCCTTAAAATTTCATTTCTTTCACCACGTGTTCGAGATGCACACTGTCAACTGTAGCACACGATTCCAGTCACTGCTATTAGTATCTCTTGACAGCCTGAAGAAATTCTGCTAATAGAACACCACAAGCTGCAACAGTGCAGTTATTAAATCCTCTTGGATCGTCGGAACTTGTGCCTACAGTGTAACATTGCACGTATGTGGGCGAGCGTTTCGGCGGCCTGGAGTTGGTAGAAGGTAAGGTGAATTTGCTTTTGAGGCTGAGCGCTGGCGGACAGCTGGCGAGACCAGGTACGGTTACGAATATCTGACCGAACATGGAGAAAATCTCAGTATGGAGAATTTGGACGGCATGTAGATCGCTTAATAGTGCTCCAGCAATGGCCTTGGTTCAAAGTGAAGATGGATTATTACAGCTCTTTGAAATTCGACAATAATACAGTCAAATATTAAAGCAATTCTAAATGTATATGCTGTCTCAGAAAAATTAGGCACATATAATGACACAACAGTGTTTTCAATATCTTTAAAACTAAAGAAGCTAATATTTCAAGCGAATAAACACTTTCTTCGTGATCCTCTCAATGATCAACTTTTAAACGAATCATACTATTTCAGTATACGGTATCTCAGATGGTACCATTGCGCTATAGTCATCATCTCTGAAACCTACATATTTGTACCTATTTCATTTCTTAATTTATTGCGCTTATTTAATATACTAATGTTTGTCAGAACATCGCATTCTCCACAATTGCATAGCAAATGAATACAGCATGAATGCCTCATATTCTGTCATATGTGCGTATTTGTTTGATGAACAATTTACTATTTTGCCTGTGGCTTTATTTAAATATTAACTGCAACTGATAATACAAAATCTTGGCAATTCAAGAAATTCTCAATCGCCTATACTAACTGACAACACCTTTAGTGCTAAAAGACACTTCCGACAAGTGGGCCAAAATAATTTTCATTTATTCTGAGTGCATTTGTGAAAGAATAGTGGCTTATTTATTTATTGTAAATGTTCTGAGTGTGACCGAATGTTTATAAAATATCTTTATTTAAATATTGAGGTAATGTATTAGTTCAGGAAGACGTCAAGTACAATCTAGCCCTGTCCTTAGGACTTAAGGACGATGTATTTTTGGTGGGGACAGCCTTCTGCCAATGGAAAAGCAGACAGTAGTGGAACATTGTGGGAGTCATGTGGAGACTTTCATATTTGTGCTGGGAGAAGACAGACCTGTGGCGACGAGTGGTATTCTACATCTACATCTACATGGATACTCTGCATATCACATTAACTGCCTGGCAGAGGGTTCATCGAACCACCTTCACAATTCTGTATTATTCCAATCTCGTATAGCGCCCGGGAAGAATGTACACCTATATCTTTCCGTACGAGCTCTGATTTCCCTTATTTTATCTTGGTGATCGTTCCTCCCTATGTAAGTTGGTGTCAAGAAAATATTTTCGTATTCGGAGGAGAAAGTTGGTGATTGGAATTTCGTGAGAATATTCCGTCGCAACGAAAAACGCCTTTCTTTTAAAGATGTCCATCCGAAATGCTGTATGATTTCTGTGACACTCTCTCCCATATTTCGCGATAATACACAACGTGCTGCCTTTCTTTGAACTTTTTTGATGTACTCCGGCATTCCTATCTGGTAAGGACCCCACACCGCGCAGCAGTATTTTAAAAGAGGACGGACAAGCGTAGTGTGGGCAGTTTCCTCAGTAGGTCTGTTACATTTTCTAAGAGTCCTTCCAGTAAAACGCTCCCTTTTGTTAGCCTTCCCCACAACATTTTCTATGTGTTATTTCCAATTTAATTTGTTCGTAATTGTCATATCTAGGTATTTAGTTGAATTTACGGCTTTTAGATTAGACTGATTTATCGTGTAAACGAAGTTTAATGAGTTCCTTTTAGCACTCATGTAGATGATCTAACACTTTTCGTTACTCAGGGTCAACTGTCACTTTCCGCACCATTCAGATATTTTTTCTAAATCGTTTTGCAGTTTGTTTTGATCTTATGATGACTTTATTAGTCGATAAACTACAACGTCATCTGCAAACAACCGAGGACGGTTGCTCAGATTGTCTCCCAAATCGTTTATGCAGATAAGGACCAGCAAAGGGCCTATAACACTACCTTGGGGAACACCAGAAATCACTTCTGTTTTACTCGATGACTTTCCGTCAATTACAATGAACTGTGACCCCTCTGACAGGAAATCACAGATCCAGTCACATAACTGAGACGATATTCCATTAGCACGTAATTTCACTATGAGCCTCTTGTGGGGTAGAGTGTCAAAGCCTTCTGGAAATCCATAAATACGTAATCAATCTGAAATCTCTTGTCACTTTATGTGAATAAAGAGCTAGTTGTGTTTCGCAGGAACGATGTCTTCTAAACCCCTTGTTGACTGTGTATTTGATCGTGTAGATGACTGATTCTGGGTGATGAACGGCCTCTACCATCTTTTAACTTCTGGAGGAACGTTTTATTTGGAGAGGTCTGACTGTGCACTAGAACAGGACTTTTAACTTTTTTCCGCTTGTATAACAGAACTGAGGACAAAGTATGATTTACCGTTCCTTACATTGTTTGTGTTAATTTGTCAATCATCATGTTGAGCACTGAACTATCTTCAGCAGGTGAATCTTTAATGAATGTTGATCACGAATTGGACATAATTTTCGCGAGTCTTTAATAAAAATTTAGTTTGGAGATTTTGCTACGATTCTTTTAATGCTCTGACTGTAACTTCGCTGCATTTAATAGGAGTATTTTCTGTCCGTATTTTAACTGAATATCATAGGATCACTTCTCATTTATCTGAGATGTCCTTTTTGAATTATTCAACATAATTCTTTTTCGTCTACATCAATTACAGACATTAGTATAGAACCTCTTTTATCAAATTATTCATTTATCTTTTATTTTATATTTCGGTGTATTTTCTTAATTCGCAGTTTTAGTGGTTCATGGACTATTTGACTGCAGAATGACAGCTTCAAGTTATTATTTGCAGTGAATTATCTGTGGGGCATGAAAGCAGACATGCGCTGCTCTATCCTATGACTACATCGATCTAATCTTTTTAAACACAGCCCTGCAGAGCCCACGTACCGTTTAGTACGAGTAGCCATAGATAAAGACGCAGCTGGTTTACTCGTAAAGGATGCTGTTCAGAAGAGCAACTAAACTAGCAGCAGCCGTTACGTCCCATTCAGCGACACGCAAAGAATTTGCTGCGTGCTTTCCTGACCACAGTCGAGTAGTCAACCGAACATCCAATGTGCTGGTACCATAATTATACGTCTGCTTATTTCAGACAGTACTTCTAGAAGAATTGGTAGCGTCCTTTACCGGCTTAAGTTTCTTCAACGAAGTTAGGAGTACTCACTTGACTCAATAAACGCCCACCAAAGGTTCATAGATCAGAGTGTCTGATGTTCAATTTGTCTCATCGAGAGCAGGTAGTCAGCGATTGCTAATGCGTTTTTCTTGCATTCTATTGCCCATGATTTGCTAAGGCAGTTTCATCGGTAAAGAGCATACTGTGAAGAATATTTCCTAATGTCGCATCAGAACCGAGTTACAGAATTCCATGCCCCTCCTGCAGTCCCTCAGGTTAATTTGCTGATGAAGTACTACATGATACATATGACAACAAATGCAAAATGCGAACAACGTACTTCTTATACCTCTGGAGCTAACTATGAATTGTGAGCAACAGTCGCCAGAATAAGAAATTCGATCGCTTTGTTTGTAGTAGGAATGCTTCTTATACGCTGAAAAGCTTTCCAGCACACTTCGTACCACAATTTTTGCGTATCCGGTGACTTATCATTTTTGTTGTGTACACTGTCAGGATATTTTGGTGTGAACAACTCAGCCATATTCATGGTTTTCCTTCCGCTTTCTTCATAAAGAAGTAACATATATAGCTTCTATTGGTTTGTGACAAACACTTATTTTTTCAAAATAACTGGCACCTGATACACATGAGCAACACAGACATAATGAAACCAACCTTTCCTCTGCGCCCCCTTTATAATGGTACAAGGTGGTGCAGTACTCCTTACCCAAAATGTCGCTAGGGTGTGAAAACATGAGCTTCATGTTCAAAACATACAAAACCTATGTTCTAAAAATCGCAGATATTCTAATGTAGTTATTCTATATTCAAAGATGAAAAATCATTGCATTTGTCTCTTTCAGAACTACGATACTAGAAGCAGACATTTACATTAGTCCCATTTAAAAAAGCGAAGTTGATACTGATAACTCTGTAATTAAAATAACTATGAAAAGAGACTATCCGTTGTCTAGTGATAAATTTCTCACTAGTAAGGCTATCAGAACTCCATGCCATTTTTCACTTAAATGTCTTTCATTTCGTAAAATACATATTTTAGCTCAGGCATTCACGGTGTAGATTTACGTACGAGTATGTATTTATTCCCACGTGAAAACATGTGCAGAGGCTCATTAGCTATGCCATCACGTCATAAATCTCAGTGAAAGAGTTTGGGAAGAGCGAATTTAGCTTTTTGGCTTTTGCTCTATTATCTATGGTCATTGAGCGATTGAATAGATGATTTCGATCCGCTTGCTGGTCTTACATAAAACCAAAACATCTTTGGATAACTGCCAGATCTACTTTTTAATTCATTTAACGCTTCTCGCATCGACAGGCTTACGCTCATGTTGGCTTTGTCCCGATTTTATTTGCCATCAACGCTTTTACTTCGCTTAAATCGGTAATTTAGAAAATCCCTTTGTTTCCTGACTGCATGATGTGTGCCTCTATAGAGCATTAATAATCCAGACATTGCGGACAAATTTTGCCAGATGAACGAATGTCTTTATCATTATAAATTAACCGCCTGTTGACCAGTGACGGTATTTAATGTTAAAAATACGATTCCACTTATAGTGAACAGAGATGATGAATCAACAATGTTCAAACACGGCAGTTCCACCACGGTTGGTATTTCCCATACTTCGCATCGTTGCTCCACGGCTCTAAAGTTTATTGCACAATGGTCTTTAATTTCATTCATTTGTGCTCCGAATCTCCATCGGCAGAGCTGATTATTTTATGTTAACTACTCGGATATTCAATAATTGGTTTCCTGCCGCGCTCACCAAGTAAAGATATTTCCCTAGCTTTCTTAATATTCCTTTTAACGCCTGTAGCTACTGGGGCTGCAACCGTCTTATGGTCACTGACTTCCTCCTCTACGTTGTTTTAAAATGTTCACTTCTGTTAGTTGAATTACAAGAAGTTTCTTTGTCAGCGGATTCAGCTAGAGTATTGATCCGGAAAAGCAAGGTTGCTGTTTCCCGTCGTGTATACAGATTTAATCTGCATGATAGTTTCTAAACAGTTCACAGTCGGTTGCGGATTCAAAGATTCATTGGCTGTGCTGAAAGAATTTCTGCGTCTCTCCTAGGAGTGCCTGGGCGCCTAGAACCGCTCGGGCACCGCAGCCGGCAGAAAGAGAGAGAGAGAGAGAGAGAGAGAGAGAGAGAGAGAGAGAGAGAGAGTGCTATTAATCCAAATATTGTCGCAGACTCGCTAAAGGACTTTTTGTTTACAACAATGTTACAGTTTTCTTGTACCCTGCGACAGGCTCCCTTTAGAAACATTTGTTTACCGGTTTCAAACTATCATTTTCGCAAATATTTGCGATTTACAAAGGAACACGTGTTTGTAGCTAGTCTGACGCGTCCATAACACAGTAAGCGTTCACTTGACTGACAAATTCGAATGAGTGCTGAGATTATAATAGCGGTTGACAGGAAGCTGTTTCAGTCAGGGCTGCAGTCTCTCCGAGATGAATACGTTTCACACAAATGTCGGTGGGTATTTACACAAATACTCATTCGAAAATTTTTTTTTTATTCGTTGCAACCGTTCCCGACGCACGTTGGTGTACATTGGAGACTGTTTCGGCTAAACGCGAACACACGCAGCCACAGAGGCACCACAACACTGTGGGTGGACCATTAGAAGCACTGCTGCCGCGGCAGTCGCGGACAGCCGGCTGCAATTGCAGACAGATGTTCAGAAATTTTATTTGCTTTTAAACGTCGTTTTTATCGGCGGAATGTTAGGCTGTGGTCACGTACCGCAAGCTTTGCAGCTGTGATATTACTGTGTATGGAAAGGCGACAACCATGATCCCAGAAGAATTTTTCTGTTCGTATCGTATACAACCACCAGATTACGTCGATGTTCTCAGACATGAAAATTTTATGAAGTGTGTGTGGCATAAGTTTACAGGGTCATTCAAAAAGACGTTTACAAACTGATATGGCACATCGGGCATACAAGGATCAGTAGTCACATTCGAACTGGAAGTCGCACAGGCCATCCAGGGTTACTAAGTAGCGTTGCAGTTATCCCGTTACACGCTACAAAAGGACGCACATTACACTAGATGCTCAGAGGTTTGCCCAGATGCATCGAAACACGCCTGACATCGACGCTGCATTGAATGGTGCAACCTCTGAAAGATTCCTGGTATGTCTCGAAGACATCCTGCTGCAGTAGCAATTCTGCCCACTAGGTTCTCCGGCGATGTAACAGGCGCTCCATAGAAAATGGCCATCAGATACCCCAACAGGACAAAATCGAACGGGGCAGCTCGGGGGATCATGGCGGCCATGCAACTGGCCAACCGCGACCAGTTCAGTGGCCGGGAAAGGTTGCGTGCAGATGTGCCTTCACTTGTCTGCTGAAATGCACTGGAGTTCTGTCGTGTTCAAATCGAATGCGGCGATGAATAGACATCGGAACATCATTCGGCATGTCCTGCAGAACGTCTCACGGGAATACGAGATACGTGCGACCATTAAGTCGGCCTGGAAAATGTACGGCCCAATTAAACGCAACGCCCTCTCGTGACCGTAGCGTTTGCTAGTTTGTTACCACCGATTCCTATGTGATTATTGATCCTTGTTGTCTGTCTGGTGCGCCAAGTCAGTCCGTAAAGGTTTTTTTAAATTTATTTATCTGTTTTTTAAATCATCCTATATATCTAGGAAACAAGTTTGCGAGGTTGAACGAAATATATCTTCGAAAAATCTCACGCTGTACTTACTAATACACATGATCGATCAAAACTATACTGACACAGTTTGTCACCTGTAATTCAAGTACCTACAGTTACACGCACCCCAGAAAGGTAAGACCAAAGAAACTCTGGTGTATTGGGTAACGCTAGGCATAATATGGAAACACTTCATCGCGTAAGCCTTCAGCGCTAACTGTTCGTGAAATCACATGATGTGTTGTTACGGCTACCTGGTTCCCGTTCATGAGATATAATCAGACAAAAACAACTTCAAACAATCTATTAGAAAACTGAAGCCACTATGATTCGTCTCATATTTCCTACGCTGCTCAGAGAAGCAGTTACACATGGAATTTATCACCACATTCTTCACAAAAGGAAAATGAAACACTTCGTCGAAAGTTCCCTTCCATATGTTTGCTTCAGGTCTCTCCGAAAGGCACAACATACTGTAAAATTCAGTCTTCTGCATCATTTCTAAAGGAAGATGCAGAAAATGAAACTAACGTCTTCCTACTTTCTTGACCTTAAAAGAACAATTACAAAAAGAGAAAAACTTTGTAAAGGATGTCAGGTAACACAACATTGGTAATGTCCGATTCTTCAGAAGATCAAAAGGAAGTTAGAGCCTGAAGAAACTCACAAACCTCCTTTCAAAACTCCATCTACCAAAGGCCTCAGGAAAGAGTGCAAGGAGATTAAAAGATAATCTCACTTCCACGTTGCAGGAAATATAATGGTCTCACAAGTAGTTTAGCTTCTGATTACTTTCAGCAAGGGTAGTACATTTGTCCTTTGTCCACAGAAGACCAGTTTCAAATTTACTGCGTTACACAGACGTAACCTCTCACATGGGATATCGCTTTATAGGAAGCTCCTTCTGTGCTGGACGGGAGAGTTTGCGGGCTTCACCAAACTCTAGGGCTATGCAGAGGGCAGCGTAGCTACCGGCAGCGCAACCCGAGCTGTGCATGTTATAACATGGGAGCCAGACGGCAAATGGTAGGGAGAGCCCTAAAGACGGAGTGAAGCCAGCTTCCTAAGGGAGTAAATCTTGGAAAAACGTTCTGCTGGTCCAGAAGCAGTAAAGTGGCAGTCAACCTACTGCAGCACTTGTAACGTGTCCAAGAGAAAATTAATACTGCTGGTAAATTTCATATAAGCTCCGGACACCGAACGGGTAAAATGGTTGCGACATCCACAAAGAAGGAACGACTTCCTATATCAGAACATATAAACACAGGGACCTACAATGGACGTGGCCTTTCCCATAAGAAATACGAATTACTAAGAGAAACGCAGAATGCTGCGCTGAACTTGATTATGTTTCCAGAGATTAAGAGGAAGCTGAAGGGAACGTGTGATCTGGACACTTCTAATGGTGTACCTATTGAATATAAAGCAGCAGGAGGAGCAGTTACTCTAGTAAATGATAAATGGAAGAATAGGATAACATTTTACAGCTGGGTAAACGAAAGAAGTGTAACATGAAGATTCAAAATAGCTAGATAATATATTAGTGTTCTATCAGCGTACACCTTTACAGAAGGAAGAAAAAGTGAATGCGATAAATTTTACAAGCGTTTACAAAGCGTTCGTGATTCCATAAAATAAAGCTACAATTTTACGAGAGGAGATATAAATGTTAGAATAGAACAACACCCCGTTAAGGACCAAGTTAGAGTAAGTGGACAAGAAGTAATTAATAATAACGGGAAAATGCCACAGGACTTTGTGAACTCTACTTTTTTCAATATACAGAGATTCACAATATCGCAAAGTCAGGAATGTATTCACAAATTTAACTGAGTGTTACACCAATCTAGAAGAATAATAGACTACTTAACAACAAGTTAAAACGTGGGAAAGTTATCCGTTTGTGTGACAGTTATGGGAGAAACGTGTATAAATCTCATAATTTACTATTAATAAGGGAAGCAACACTTGAAACTAAATGGGCAATAGTAGCACACAAATAGAAAACTAGAGTGGAAACGGTGTGGTGAACTAGGTTTTTAGAACATCAACAAAGAAATGTCTCTGAGCACTGTGGGACTTAACATCTGAGGTCATCAGTCCCCTAGAACTTAGAACTACTTAAACCTAATTAACATAAGGACACCACACACATCCAGACCCGAGGCAGGATTCGAACCTGCGACCGTAGCGGTCGTGCGGTTGTAAACTGAAGCGCCTAGAACCGCTCGGCCACACCGGCCGGCACAGAGCATTAGTCTCTTAAATGCAGCTCGCAAAATATATGCGAAAATAAAAGTTAATAGAATGTGAAACATCGTAGACAGCATCCAACTCCAAGAACAAATAGATTTTCGAAATGTAAGATCCTGCTTAGATAATATTTTCTCATTAAGACAAGTAATGGAAGGAAGAATACAATACAGTTTAGAAACATACATGGTCTTGATAGACTACACTAAAGTCATTAATATTGTTCACAGAGGAACGTAAATAAAGACAGAAGACTACCACCACATCCCCAGAAGTTATCTGAAGTATATGTACAGGAAGACGGATATATGGAAGTAAATATTCATCAAGGGGTCCGGCAAGGGTGGTGTATTTCACCGATTCCTAAAAGACTTTTGATACCGTTCCTCCCAAGCGATTTCCAGTCAAATTGCACGATTATGGAGTATCGTCTCAGTCGTTCAGCGACTGAATTCGTGATTTCCTATCAGAAAGACCACAGTTCGTATTAACTGACGGAAAGTCATCGAGTAAAAAGAAATTATAAGCCCTCTGCTGCTCCTAATCTATATAAACGATTTAGGAGACAATCAGAGCAGCCCTCTCAGATTGTTTGCAGGTGATGCTGTCATTTATCGTCTATTAAAGTTATCAGAAGGGCCAAACAATTGCAAAACAGAGACGATATATGTGTGGTTCGGAAGGTGACACTTATCGCCGAATAAGGAAAAGTGTGATTTAATCCACTAGAGTACGAAAGGAAATTGTTAAATTTTGGTTACACGATAAAAAAGACAAATTTAAAGGCTGTCAATTCAAATAAACGCGTAGGAATTACAATCACAGATGAATTAAATTGGTAGGATCACATACATAAGTTTATGGGGAAGGCAAATCAAAGATCGCGTTTTATTGGCAGCACACACAGAAGATGCAACAAATCAACTAAAGAGACTGCCTATACTACGCTTGTCCTTCCACTGCTAGAGTACTGCTTAAAGTATGGTATCCGTAACGTAAACGATTGATGTAGGAAATAGAGGAGGGAGTGTCAAGGATATGATACGCGATTTGGGGAGGCAATTATTAAAACTAAAGCATTTTTCGTTGCAGCGAGATCTTTTCACGAAATTTCAGTCTTCAGCGTTCTCCTCTGATGTGACAACCACCTACACAGGAAGAAGTGTTCACTGCAATGAAATGAGAGAAATCAGAGCTTGCTCGGAAAGATTCAAGTGGTCGTTTTTCCCGTGCGTTTTCAGGGAGTGGAACGGGAGAGAGACAGTGTGGAAGTATTTCGATGAACCCTGTGCCAGCCACGTACGTATGAATTACAGAGTAGTTCTGTAGAGATAGATGTACTTTTAATTTATATTTAAACAACGTTGTGAAGAAATGGAAACAACGGATTTTAAAATTTAGTATATAGGACAGCGTCAAAGGAATTTTATCAAAAAACTTATGTTGGTTGACGTCCAGATTCTAGTTGCGGTTAACGAAGACAACTTCCAAAGAACGCTTTATGACCTATATAAAATAACAAAGAAACATAATTTAAGCATATGGTCTAACAAAACTAAGCACGGCATTCCATGGCTCACTGCTAAACGAAGTTAGCACCCTCAGATTCTTGGACTGCGATACATCGAACACCGCCGAAATGCGTATTGAGAAAAGAGATTCAATATGATGTGCGCGCCACGAAAAGAATGTTCAGGGGAAAAGTGGCAAAGGACACAACTCTAAAATTTTAGTAAGTAATGGCAGAGCCCTGTGGACTGTGTGGACTAAGAAATGGACTATAAACTCTAGAATTTATAGAATACTACAGGCAGCTAAGATGAGATTTTTGCAAACTGTCTGGCAGTAATTAGAGAAGCCAATATAAGAAAACTTCACCATCCGGAAGAATTAAGTAAGTTACAACTTGAATGAAAAGAATAAGGAATACAGAAGAGAAAGGAAGGAACGTAAAAAAGAATGGACTATGAAAGCACTCCAAAGCAACTGTTACATTGTATCCCTATGGGATAGACCCAAGAGAAGATAGCTGCATCAAAAAGTTGCAGCGGACTAACTTGTCTAATGCTTGAGCGAAAAGAAGAAGACGATGATGATGAAGACGAAGAAGAACAAGATGAAGATGATGTAGCCACCTTCGAAAGGATGGAAGGCAATACAGCGTCCAATGCTGAGGGAAGATTCTCATGAATAACAGATACCACTCTTTTTCGTCCCACATGTGACGAGTTTTCAAGAATTTTCTTTGAAACGTCGTATTTCATTTATGAGTACATAGTATAACAGTTATTTGCTGCCCCAAGAGGTGCATCACAAAAAGATATGTACCTAATTTTGCAACTGCCCATCGCATTCTTGTTTGTAAGAGAAGTCACTAAATACAAAGTACTATGGGGTTTCAAATAAATTCGCCTTAGATGACAAGCTTTTGGGTGCATGTACTCGCAGAATTTAGCTGCTATACATAATTCGTTCCATGCACTTCAGCATTACGACTGGGTCATCTTCTGCAATCGGTCACTCCTCAACTTACCTGGCTTTGCAATAAAATGTCAGAGGTAAGTGGAACTTGACTTATACTTAGGTGCCCACCCGTAAATCAGTTTCGGCTTTCAGATAGAGGAATCGTCGAAAGGAATTATCTACGTGAGCTGATGATGCTACTATTCTAAAAGGCTAACGTCAGGTTAAGACGTACCGTAGGATCAGGGTTGTAATGCTGTCAATCATCAGTACTGATACCTACCGGGTCCCTAGCGCAATGGCATGACAAACAATCCCATGTAACAAGAAAAAAATTTGCAAAATGTGCTTCTGGATGATACAAATCATTCCACCATAGTATAGCAAGCAATAACGAAGATTTCGGAAAATTCCGACACAAAAACAATCGTTTCCATTTCTGTCCTTCGTTCTAGTGTAAAATGTTGTAAAATGTATACGTCTGTGAGAATTACGCTCATCTGGACTAGTTCCCGCCTTATGCGTTAACACGTCTGGCTAGCTTTTCCGAAACTGCTATGACAGCAGAGCCCTACTGCGCCGAGTGTCGTATATAGTAAAGTGAAATGAGGATACAGAGCTTGTCGTGTTACACGGAAAAATGAGAAGTGCATTATAACAGCTGATACAGCAGTTACAGCTATTGTTAAATTTTGTTACGGACTTGTGAGTCGACGACCTGACATTAGAGGTGAACACGTAAGATACACACGCAAGTACCGCACAAACCGAAAAGCGTGTAATGTGAGCAATACCAAAAGTGCATCATGATTAATAGCAGCACAAAGAACAGAAAGACGGAAATTAGTATTTATTTCAAGGGTCTTTCGTACTAGTTTAATGATAAATAAAATTAAGGAAGTAAGCATTTTAGATTAATTCAGACAACAAGATCGATAAAAACAGGCTTAGGTGCTGCCATTTTGGCACAGCCTGTCAAGACACGTTCAGTATATCTGTAGAGGAAATAAATCATCTAAGAATTGTAATAAATAGAATTAACGACTCATCGTACGGTTTATTGTGTTTTAAAAGAATTAACGTATAAATACAGTAAAGAAAATGACAGACACCTGCAAAAAAAGTAGAGCAGACACGGTAGAATGCACTGGCGCTGAAACTGAGCAAATGTAATCCGTCAAGCCACCCAGTGGAAGCAGAAAGGAACCAGAACAAACGCAAGGAACAAAGAATTCTGCCAGGCGGCGGAACGGCGGCATCCAATTAATTAACTCGAAGCAGCACTCTACTGGGCAAAGAGTAAAGGCAGAGTTTCATCACTGACTGTCTCTTTACAAGGCCAGCAAGAATCAGAGGACGGCCAACACAGGAAATGTACGAGATAATTGAGAAATGAGAAAACATGGATAAGTGGCCAAGAACTGCATTTTGTGGAGCACTTTTCTTTGATAACAATATACAGAGGAAAATATTATTTACATATTCTCAGGGCCATTGCTAGGCGTTTTGCCGAAGTAGACGAGGACTGAAAAACTATGTCTCTAGTTTTTAGTACTATCAGTCTCCCCAGTATACCCCCCCCCCCCACCCCCACCATCACCACCACCACCACCATCACCACCACAACAGCCAACATCCAATTGCACAACAATGCAGTTGTCCGATTATGTTTTTGCAAAATGCAACACACAGATTTCAGTATTCACTTATGTGTAAATTATACTGAGGCAACAGCTCGCAAGCACACTTTTTACAATTATGCACCGTCAATAAAGAACTCATCACACTCTCTTCCTAGTTATTATTTGTGTATACGTCAAATTTTTAGAAGGCATCTGATTTGTTTCAGAATAGCATAGTTATTTTCTCGTGCTGCGAGTCTCAGACACTCAGAGGAAGACTTACAGAAGACACCAACTCATTTTTAAGCATGGGTATGATGAACCGCACTTACCTTTTACTCCTTTTAGATAGGTTGAATGAGAAGTACAAAGTCTAGCTTGCATTCGTCAAAGTAAGTAAACGCTTATTGAGTACCTGTTCCGTTTGCTTTTGAAAACAGTTCAGTGTTTTAATTTTTCCTCTTCATTTATATCCTCATTTACTCTGTTTTATCGCTGTTTGATTTGAAATTAACTTGTTCCGCTCTTTGCTGCCCCTAAAATTTTGTCACCCTAGGTGGCCACCTAGTCTTGCCTCATGGAAGAAAGGCCCTGTATATTCTGCATACAGAATAACGAAGAGAAACAAGCTTTTATTCCCGGCCAGTAGGAGTTTTACGGATGAGACAAAGAATTATAAATATAGTGTAGTTGGCTGAATATAACAGTGTGTAAGAGAATAAGTAAGCTAAATCAATAGTGGAAGACTAAAGTTTAGTGTACCCTCCACATCGAAGTCTTCAGAGGACGTAACACGAACTCAGTTTGATAACGAGGGAATATGAAACTGCCGACAGACATACTGATGAACCAAAACATTATGGCCATGCCCACTGCGAGGCTGAACGCCTCCTGGTAGTGTTGTGGGAAAGTGACGAAGTAAGGAAATAATGCAGGCGGAAGAGAGACAAATGGACAGTCATTATCGTAAAGATACGGGCCGCAAATGCGGAAATCCACTGATATAAGCGGTTTTGACAAAGGGCACATTGTTGTGGCTCTGCGGCTGGGATCGAGAATCTCTGAAACGACGAAGCTGGTCACCTGTTGACCTATTGCTATCGTGAACACCTATGGTTGAAGGACGGTGAAAAAAAGAGTGGGCGGTATAGTGTTGGACGACCATGTCTCATCATAAAACGGAGAAGTTGAAGGATGCAGAAATGTGTATTCTGGTATAGGCAGCGATCTGTGGCAGATCTGACGATAGAGTATAAAGCTGGTGTAGGCACAAGTGTTTCGGAGAACACAGTTCAAAGGCTATTGTCGAACATGGAGTTCCGTAGCACGTGACCCCTACTTGTTCGTCTGATGACCCAACGACATCGTCAGTTATGATCACTGAGTTTCTACATCTACATCTACATCCATACTCCGCAAGCCACCTGACGGTGTGTGGCGGAGTGTACTTTGAATACCTCTATCGGTTCTCCCTTCTATTCCAGTTTCGTATTGTTCGTGGAAGGGAACACTGTCGGTATGCCTCTGTATGGACTCTAATCACTCTGATTTTATCTTCATGGTCTCTTCGCGAGATATACGTAGGAGGGAGCAATGTACTGCTTGACTCCTCGGTGAAGTGTCCTCTAAAGTTCAACAAAAGCCCGTTCCGAGCTACTGAGCGTCTCTCCTGCAGAGTCTTCCACTGGAGTTTATCTAACAGCTCCGTAACGCTTTCGCGATTACTAAATGACCTATAACGAAGCGCGCTGCTCTCCGTTGCATCTTCTCTATCTCTTCTATCAAACCTATCTGGTACGGATACCACACTGGTGAGCAATATTCAAGCAGTGGGCGAACAAGTGTACTGTAACCTACTTCCTTTGTTTTCGGATTGCATTTCCTTACGATTATTCCAATGAATCTCAGTCTGGCATCTGCTTTACCGACGATCAACTTTATATGATCATTCTATTTAAAATCACACCTAAGCCTACCCCCAGATAATTTATGGAATTAACTGCTTCCAGTTGTTGACCTGCTATATTGTAGCTAAATGATAAAGGATCTTTCTTTCCATGTATTCGCAGAACATTACACTTGACTACGTTGAGATTCAGTTGCTATTCCCTGCACTATGCGTCAATTCGTTGCAGATCCTCCTGCATTTCAGTACAATTTTCCATTGTTACAACCTCTGGATATACTACAGCATCATCCGCAAAAAGCCTCAGTGAACTTCCGATGTTATCCACAAGGTCATTTATGTATATTGTGAATAGCACATTCTTACTTCGGAAGACTTCTCTCCATTGAGAATGACATGCTGCGTTCTGCTATCTAGGACCTCTTCAACCCAATCACACAGTTGGTCTGATAGTCCATATGCTCTTGCTTTGTTCATTAAACGACTGTGGGGAACTATATCAGACGCCTTGCGGAAATGAATAAACACGGCATCTACCTGGGAAGCCGTGTCTATAGCCCTCTGAGTCTCGTGGACGAGTAGCTTGAGCTGGGTTTCACACGATCGTCTTTTTCGAAACCCGTGCTGATTCCTACAGAGTAGATTTTTAGTCTCCAGAAAAGTCATTATAGTCAAGCATAATACGTGTTCCAAAATTCTACAATTGATTGGCGTTAGAGGTATAGCACTACAGTTCTGCACATGTGTTCGACATCCCTTCTTGAAAACGGGGATGTCCTGTGACCTTTTCCAATCTATTGGAACGCTACGCTCCTCTAGAGACCTTCGGTACACTGCTGCAAGAAGGGGGGCAAGTTCCTTCGCGTACTCTGTGTAAAATCGAACTGGTATTGTTTTTCTATCCCTCTGTCATCTATTTCGATATCGACCATTTTGTCATCTGTGCGACAATCTAAAGAAGGAAGTACAGTGCAGTCTTCCTCTGTGAAACAGCTTTGGAAAAAGACATTTAGTATTTAGGACTTTAGTCTGTCATCCTCTGTTTCAGTACCATTTTGGTCACAGAGTGTCTGGACATTTTGTTTTGATCCACCTACCGCTTTGACATAAGATCAGAACTTCTTAGGATTTTCTGCCAAGTCAGGACATAGAACTTTACTTTCGAATTCATTGAACGCCTCTCGCATACCGCTTCTCACACTACATTTCGCTTCGCGTATTTTTTGTTTGTCTGCAAGGCATTGGGTATGTTTATGTTTACTGTAAAGTTCCCTTTGCTTCGGCAGCAGTTTTCTAACTCGATTGTTGTACCACGGTGGCTCTTTTCCATTTCTTATGACCTTGCTTGGCACATTCTCATGTAATGCATATTTTACAATGGTTTTGAACTGTGTGCACAGATCCTCAACACTATCTGCACTTGAATCAATAGAAAAGTGTCGCCTTTGAATGAATCACATGTCTTGTTACACCAGCTCGATGTTTGGGTCTTTAACGCTGTCATCCATGCGAATGCGGCACGAAACATGTACCGCGCCACTGATGGAGGCCGCTGAGGGCAGAATTATTCTGTGTGCTACATTGAGTTGGGCATCCATGGGATCTGTGGTGGTAATCGAAGGCATCATGGCAGCAGTGAATTACGTGAAATTACTGCGGACCCCCTGCACTACTTCATTCTCGAAGTGTGCTGCTACGGTGATGACATCTTCCAGCAGGATAACTGTCCTTATTGCAGTGTCAGAACCGTGCTACAGTGGTCTGAGGGGCGTTATAGTTAACTCACATTGATGTCTCGACCAGCAAATGTGTCTGATCTGTACCCACTGGAACACGTCAAGGACTTGTAGATTTCGTGCCAAGTAGAATCTCTGTTGTACTGTGTTTGAAAAGTGGAGCAACGTGTTATTAAACAGGTGGTAATAATGTTTTGGAATAAGGTGTATAGCCAATAAATATTCCGGCAACGTTCTCGTAGAGATACAGAACGAATTCTGCGCTCTCCAATGGAGTGCGTACTGTTAGTTAGTTAGTTAATTCGTTACAGGTTCCAGAGATCACCTGAAAGATTATTTCACCGACACGGTGTCGAAAGAGTCAGTTTCAGGCTATGTATATATGGTTAGTGTTAACATTAACGAATACATTATCATTTTATTCCTGCTCATGCAACTACACCTAAAAACTAATTGTTTCTTTTCGTTTTTTCCTTTATTTACTTTTTATGTTTTCACTGGCTACCGGTTTTTAAGTACCATTTCGTCAGTGGGATAGAACGACCTGTCCAGGAGAAACGATTTTAAATTAGATTTTAAACGTTCTTGGTTACGTGTCAGATATTTTATGTTACTGAACAAATGATAAAAAATTTCTATTGCTCAATATTGAACTCTTCTCTAACCCACTGACAGCTTTAACAATGGATAATTAAGGCCATTTTTGTCTCCAGTGTTCTAGGTGTGTGTATCACGGTACTTCTCAAACTGTGTTGGATTATTTATGACGAATTTCATTCGTGAAAATAAGTTTTGTGATTTCGTAGTTAAAATGCCTAGATCCTTGAGGAGGTGAACACCACATATTATTCATACTGCTCGCTTCTGTGCAATCAATACTTTATTTCTGAGTGATGATTTACCCCAGAGAATTATTCTGTACGACGTTATTGAGTGGAAATGTGCAAAATGTGTGCGAGGCTGATACATTTGTTTCCAAGATTAGCAATTATAGGAAGGGCAAAAGTAGCTGAACTTAACTGTTTGAGAAGCTTAGTAGTATGCTTCTTCCAGTTCAGGTTTTCATCAGTATGTACATACCTGTTCACGTGCTACATCAATTTTTATGACTCTGTTGTTGCATTTCAGATAGAATCCATTTTCAGAGAACCACATAATAATTCTTTGGAAAATATCATTTTCTTACTCTTCTGTTGTTTACTCTCTAATGTGGTTGATTATAACACAAGTAACGTCCGCAAAAATAGCCAATTTGATTGTTGAATGTTAAGTGGAAGGTCATTCACTTATATGAGCAATAAGAGTGGACATAAAATTGAACCCTATGGGACTCCCTGTATGATTTTATTTCAGTCGTTAAAATTTTTTTTCTTTTCCGAAATTGTCTGAATTATTCAGCACAACATTTTGCATTCTGTTTGTCAATTATGATTCAAACAGCTGTGAGAAAAGCAATCATTCCATAAAATTAAGTTTCTATAAAACACTATTATGATTTACAGAATCAAACTCCTTGGAGAGATCACAAAATGTACCAATGGTGAGATATTATTTATGGCTTGTACTATTTGATGAGTGAATGTGTAAATACCATTGTCTGTCAGGCGACCTTTCTAAAATCCAAACAGTGATATAGTATTGTTTGTGTGCGACTATTCTTGAGTACAATACTTTCTCAAATATGTTGGAAAATAATACCAGTAAGGAAGTTGGACAGTAATTGTTCAAGTCTGTCTTATCACCTTTCTAATAAGGTGGTTTACTAATTGCATGGTGCATAGAATATACCACTAAGGACATTACTGATTAACTTGGAGCACCTTTTCCGATTTCTGTTTGATATTCCGTTAACCCCCGAATAGCTTTCGTTTTTTTTTAGAATTTTTATAAATGTATTAATTTTAATGATGGATGTTGGTACTTCTTCTAGTTGCTTAACGTTTAGTGGAATGAGATTTTTATTATATTCTCTTGCTTCTTCAATTGAAGCTTTTAACTCTGTATTTGTTGCTACATTTAGAAAGCAGTTGTTATAAGTACTTACAATGTGTGAAATACCAGTCACGACATTCTCACTTAGTTTAATTGTTATGAAATCTTGAACACCGACAATTTGTCCTGCCTCCTAAATGATAATGTCCCATATATTTTTAATTTTATTTTCTGAATTATTTATTTCGGTTAGAATGAACTTACTTCTGGACATTTCCATACAACACTACAGTATTTTATGTAGAATACAAGTAACAACGGATCTTGACTTATTTGGAATTTACATAAATTTTGCTGTTCTTCTCACATGGGATTCTAATTCCCTTGGTTATCCTCGGTTTATTTGTTTTCTCTAATGATATTTTGCATATTTGTTTTGGAAAGCAGTTTTCACAAATTAATATATTATCATGAAACAAATTTAATTCGATATTAGTGACTTCTGCTACATATACCCCATCAGATATTACCCATTTCAGCTTATTCTTAAAACATTGTACCCTTTTTGCATTAATAAGCCTCGTTGCTTTGTGTGAATCTGTCTTAGCAGTTGGGTACACATTAACTGTTCCAGCATGAGCACTGTGTATATAAATGTTATCAACCACTTCCCTACTATTTTTCTGCACACGAGTTGGTAAACTGACTTCTGAAATTAGACTGAAACATCCAAATACTCCCAAATAACAATTCCAGTTCATTTTCCTGTACGTACATGGAGCCCTCTAGCGGCAGAGGCTTGCAGATATGTAGGTATTGTGAATAAAGACACAGACTGTTATAACTTTTGCTTTACTTACAAAGCTTTTAGTGTTTTACATTAAAATTTGTGACATTTCTTTTCAGCATGCCTCGTATACACATAAAGTTCACCTAATCATCTAAGGCATTTCTGGTCAACAATCTAAAACCCCGAAAGTCCTCATTAAGATTCATACCCACGCTACAGGAATCAGTTTCCAACTGCATATTCCATACATTCCATTTGTTTTCGTCATGTGCACAAAATTTCTGACATTTTGAAATGTAAAATGAAGCTTATCAAGAGGATGTAAATTTTACATCTCTATCTTCCTCTACACTTTTTACCCTCTTCTCCTCCCTCTAGTGCCATGGAAGGCTTTCAAAAAAAAAAAAAAAAAAGTGGCCCTCAACTACCTATCCTTAGACTCAGAGTTGAAATATTAAAAGTTTTGACTGGTTTCGTTGTCTAGGGGGAAGGATTCATAGTTGCCCCATTACATGCTAAATACTGCTGAGTCTACAGTTTACAATATGAATATACTAGTGAATCGAATGGTCGAAGGCTCCTATCACTCGTCAACTGCGAATTTTGAATGTAACATACAAATTTATGGATGAAAGATTGCAATTAAATAAAATCTGCAGGTCCTGTTTTATCGACTTTAAATGATAAGTACGATAGCAGAAGTACTCTTAAGAATGCTTTTTATTTCTGCAAAAGACTTACTGGTCTCGATGATCCAGCGGTTAAATAAAATATAAGTTGAGTAACAGGGAAACAATAGATTCCTACTTCACGTAATTAGTTATGAGCAACAGCATAGCTCAAGAAATATTCACTTATAAACACATACTACGTCTTCACTGCACAAGTCGTCACCACGAAATGTTTCTATCTCTCGCGACCATGCTCAAACTGCTCAACACTCTCCAAGTCTTTCATGCGACTGTCAGTCGCGCATTCCTGTCCAGCACCCTCCGTGTCATGTGAATCCCGATGTTCCACCCCTACTTCCATACAGTCTCTCCATTGACTTCAGTAGTCGCCTACCATAGTAACGAGCGCTGTGACTGGCTAAAGAGCTCCTGCCTTGTCTCCAAGCCAACGCACACTCACTAACATATAGAAACACGTACAAAATCTTTATTTACATTTAAATAACTTGAAATTACGGCTGCGCCATAAACACGCTCTAACACACATTATTAAATATATATACAAATTAAATAAACACATATCAAAGGAACAGAAGCAAAAGTAGACCAGTAGTATAATGTCTCTGTGCTTTCTAAAACTCACCCCTACTTCCATACAGTCTCTCCATTGACTTCAGTAGTCGCCTACCATAGTAACGAGCGCTGTGACTGGCTAAAGAGCTCCTGCCTTGTCTCCAAGCCAACGCACACTCACTAACATATAGAAACACGTACAAAATCTTTATTTACATTTAAATAACTTGAAATTACGGCTGCGCCATAAACACGCTCTAACACACATTATTAAATATATATACAAATTAAATAAACACATATCAAAGGAACAGAAGCAAAAGTAGACCAGTAGTATAATGTCTCTGTGCTTTCTAAAACTCACCCCTACTTCCATACAGTCTCTCCATTGACTTCAGTAGTCGCCTACCATAGTAACGAGCGCTGTGACTGGCTAAAGAGCTCCTGCGTTGTCTCCAAGCCAACGCACACTCACTAACATATAGAAACACGTACAAAATCTTTATTTACATTTAAATAACTTGAAATTACGGCATGGTGCTACCGTTTTTTCGTGTAACTGTAGAGTACTTACGGCCTGGCGTAGTCAATAGTAATCGGCCACTTTGACTTCCAATAACTCATGTAGTATTCACGTTACAGGTCTGTAATTCGTACCAATTTAGGTTTACGCAAATAGCTTTCTAAAAACACGTCGATTGAGAAAATCGGATGAACCACTTAGATTTTGGAAATTCGTTACTGGGTGTTATTTGTATAATTTACAGGTACTAAACTTTAAACTAATGAAGATATTGAAAATCTGATTACACCATCAAAACTGCCGTTCAAATAATGATAATGTAGGGAAGAACAGGGCAGTGGGGCAACGATTAAACATTTCTAATAAAGTCATGTTTTTAAGAAAATATTTTTTCATTGCAAATATTATTAACTGGTCTTTATTGCAATGTTCGTAATTATATCTCATTTTATTGTAATGTTATCGGAACTTTTTGTTAATTTTAGAAATCAATGCAAAACTGTCATCTTGCCCTAGTATTGGGACAAGATAACTTTGACCACGGGGCAAGATGACACTTAATAAAACTGCAATACATTTTTATTATTATAAATATTAATACATTGTTTTACATACTTTAACAAAAGTCACATACAAATTTCTCTCCTTCATAGTTGCAGCAGTCTTCGTGCCACCATCTACAGCACTTACAGCACTGTATCCAATCTTCTGATGGAGGGTCTTCATGTATCTCATCACATCTAGGACACTGAACTAAACTTTGTTGGGAAGCATTGGTTGATTTTATCGAAACTTTGGGTCTTTTCTTTACATCAGAAGAGTAAAACGCTAGTTTCTTAGAAAAACTTCTATTTCTTGTATCCCGAGCCTGTCGTCTTTCTTGCTTTAGAACTTCTTGTTCCATCATCTGCACTTCTTTGTGCTCTAAACTGTTCACAGGCGTGATTGTTAAAACATTTGCGCATTATTTGTGAGTTCTACGTTTCTTCATGTTTGGTTTTTCTTTTGGCACTGCTTTTAAGTCAAAAATACTTCTGCATAATTTTGGTTTATCCAGATGGGCACTACTTGAAGGTCCTGCTTCTTGATACAGCTTTTTTGAGGACTGGACATTAGGTTCATCACTCTGAACTTCAGGATTTTCGTATTCAATAGGACCGTCTGAAGCAAGAACATGGTCTGTGACGTCTGCTGCAGCAAAATCGTCCTCATCAAACACAATAGGATCATAAGGCTCGGTTCCACATTTTCTGAATCCCTTAATGGCATTCACAACGGTGGCTGCTTTGAAACAGGTAGCGCTCAGTAGCCGACCAACATTTTTGTCAGTAATCGCCTGCCCTGGATGAGTGACCATAAAGTAATCACAAGCTTGGCTATAATAGCAAGTCCAAAACATGAAACTCCTGTGGTAGTAGGTGATGGATAGTGTGAGGTGGAAATCCAACCATAATTATATGACGTTTCCTGCAAACTTTGATAGCCTCCAGCGGTATGTGAGATTTATGGTTCTCAAACAGCAACAAAACTGGTGATTCAGAAGTCGGCTTTACTTGAGAATTAAAATGCTTCAAAAACATCTCAAATGTATCTCCATTGCTCCATCCATTGTCACTGCAGTGTCCAATTCTTCCTGGTGGTGCTCTTTCCACAAGCTCAGGTCGCATCCGTTTTCTTGCCAAAATCTAAAATGGTGGTAGGTAATATCCAGTAGCACTGACTCAACAAATTATGGTAATATTCCTTCCTCTCTCCGCTGACACAATTTTGAAAACTCTCTTAGTTCCTGTGGGTGAAATGACGTTTGGTAACTTATTGGCAACAGTGGAGAGTCCAGATTCATTTGCATTGTAAATGGCTGAAGCAGTAATTTTATATTTCTCTTGCACTTCTTTCAATATTGAGAAGAACTTATCAACACTTGACTTGTTAAAACCCATTCCTCTAGCAATCGATGTTGCCTCTGGTTTCCGTACACTGAATTTAAATTTTTTGATGCATTTGATATCCAGTCATCACCTGCCATACGGGTAACAGGGCTGAATGTATGGGATATCCCACACTGCTCTGCATAATCAAGGACAAACCTTCCACGTTGCTGCTTCGTTATCCCTAAACATATTTTATCCATTGTTCTCAAATAGTTCTTTAAATCTTTTAGTTGCACATCATTAAAAACTTCTCGAAATCGTCCACCATGAATAGGTCATTCCTATGAAAATTAAAAATAAATAAGCGACCTGATCCCAGGTCCTACATAGTCTCTAAATATTGTATAATGTTGTGGTAGGGCTATTTATTATTGGATATAGGGCCTATATAGGCTAAATATCACACACGCAGACATACATATGCACTCAAGCACGCACTCTCTTTCTCGCGCGCGCGCACACACACACACACACACACACACACACGCAGACACACAAGCACACAAAGCTGTCCGAATATTTTTGCATATGAAACAAACATTCAGTTCTTACATCTTCTGTTTTCTTCAAATGCCGTCGTAGTGTTGCTTCGGGGATATTGTAAACGTTTTCTGCATCCAAGAAGGTCTTTCTTCCTTCTTTGACATCTCGTATTGCAGCTGCTATAGTATTTCGGTCTCAATCGCCTCTGGGGGACATTTTTTTTATAAGTTCTCACCATGTTTTGATCATATGTCATAATTAGTAAAGTAGCCCACTTCCAGGATGTTAAGAGATACTTTGTGAGTCATGAAAGTCAAGACTGTTACACAAAACACAAAAAGGCAGTCAAAAACTGAAACAGGAACAGCAAAAATCATATGGGGCAAGATGACGAGGTATAAATACACAGTTTTTGTGAAAAGCACGTTGTTTAAGTTACTCGTGTATGTCAAAGTATAAAACAATATCTTACCTGTTAGCATGCGAATTCTTAATTCAGAGATGTAGAAAATTGCAGCATGTCACGCTACCCCTCTTGCTCCAGCTAACGTTCGGCACCACGCGGTTGCTGAAAAGCCCCTGCTTGCCAGGCGGTCCGTGAGACCACTCCGATTCAGAATGTAGCTTATAATGAGGGCGCCACAACTCGCCTGCTACCTCACGCCTGTCATCCTGTCCCTACTCCTTGTCAGTGTTTTCAACATATTCCTTTCCTCTCTGATTCTGTGCAAAGCCTCCTCATTCCTTACTTTACCAGTCCACCTAATTTTCAACATTCGTCGGTAGTACCACATCTCAAATGCTTCGATTTTCTTCTGTTCCAGTTTTATCAACGTCCATGCTTCACAATCAAAAAATGCTATGCTCCAAACGTACATTCTCAGCAACTTCTTCCTCAAATTAAGCGCTATGTTTGATAACAGTAGACTTCTCTTGGCCAGGAATGCCCTATTTGTCAGTGTTAGTCTCCTTCTGATGTCCTCCTTGCTTGTGCATCATTGGTTATTTTGTTGCCTAGGTAGTAGAATTCAATAACTTCATCTATTTCGTTACAACCAGTCCTGAAGTAAGGTTTTTTGCTGTTCTCATTTCTGGTAATTCTCATTACTTTCGACTTTCTTCGATTTACTCTCAATCCGTATTGTGTTCTCATTAGACTGTTCATTCCATTCAGCAGATCAAGCAGTTCTTCTTCCTTTTCACTCACGACAGGATTGTCATCAGCGAATAATTGATGGATATTCTTTCATTTTGAATTTTAATTCCACTTCTGAAACTTTCTTTTGTTTTCATCATGCTTCTTCGATGTACGGATTGAACAGTAGGACCGAAAGACTACACCCTTGTCTTACAACCTTTTTAATTAAAGCCCTCCGTTCTTGGACGTCTACTCTTGTTATTCCCTCTTGGCTCTTGTTTTGTATATTACCATCTCTCCCTATAGGGTACCCCGATTTTTCTGAATATTTCGAAAGTTTGCACAATTTTACACTGTCGAACAGTTTTTCCAAGTCGACAAATCCTATGAGCGTGTCTTCATTTTTCTTTACTCTCTTCCGATATCAAGCGCAACGTCAGACTCTCCTCTCTGGTTCTTTACGTTTCCTAAAGCCAAATTGATCCTCAATTTTCCATTCCATTCTTCTGTATACTACCCTCGCAAGCAACTTGGATGCATGAGCTGTTAAGCTGATTGAGGGATAATTCTCGCACTCGTCAGCTCTTGGAGTCTTCGGAATTGTGTGTTAATATTTTTCCGAAAGTCGGACGGTATGTATCAAAACTCATACATTCTACACACCAACGTGAATATTCGCCTTGTTGCCACTTCCCTCAATGATTTTAGAAATTCTGATGGAATGTTATGCATTGCTTCTGCCTTTCTGACCTTAAGTCCTCCAAACCCCTTTAATGCTGATTCTAATACTGGATGCCATATATCTTCTAAATCGACTCCTGTTTCTTCTTCTATCACATCAGACAAATATTCCTCCTCATAGAGGCCTTCATTATACTCTTCCGACAAATCCACTCTCTCCTCTACATTGAACAGTGGAGTCGCCGTTGCAGTGTTAATGTTACCATCCTTGCTTTTAATGTCACCGAAGGTTGTTTTCACTTCCTTGTAAGCTGTGTCAGTATTTTCGATAGTTCTTTCCTTTTCAATTTCTTCATATTTTTCATGCAGCCATTTCGCCTTAGCGGTTAACGCTTTCCAGTACCATCCCCTTTTTTCACGTTTCAGATGTGTGTGTGTGTGTGTGTGTGTGTGTGTGTGTGTGTGTGTGTGTGTGTAAGACATAAATCTAAGTGATCTAAATTGAATGAAGAAGATTTGCAAATGGAAAATAAAGCAGCTGCTGAAAGTTTATCGATTGCAATGGTTGCAAAAATTTTTATAATATTTTATACCTAATTAGAAATTATACTTTAGTAAAACACCTTGAGCCGTGTGCGGCTCGCGTTGATGCTATTCATAGCTTGTCATCTTATAACGGTGATAGTGGCGTATCGTTCTCTTAGTGTCTTCACTGGCGCCACTACGTTTGCTCGCCTTGTCTCTCCGCGAGTCGCAGCAGTAGCGCTTATCGATAGCACGTAATGTGAAACCATCTTTGGAACGGCCTCTAGTATTTCCGGGTCGTCGTGTGCCGAGCGAGTTGAGTGGCAAATTAAACGCTGCCAAGAGCCAGGCGGTCGTCTTCACTCGGAGACGGCTGCCTCCTGACCTGCCCCCTGCCTCGGTCTCGGGAGGCCCCATCCCGTGGTCACCGACCGGCACATACCTCGGTGTGACGCTGGACAGGCATCTCACCTGGCTGCCGCACATCCGCGACATCAGGGGGCGGGCGATTGGGCGTCTCCGGGCGCTCTACCCGCTGCTGAACCCCTTATTCACCCTCCCCCCTCTGCACGGCCTGACCGTGTACTTGGCCCTCATCTTGCCGGTACTCGAGTATGCCGCCGTTGTGTGTGGGAATGCCGCTCCGTCGCACGTTGCGATGCTCCAGCGTGTCCAGAATCGGGCGCTGCGACTCGCTCTCCACAAGCCGCCTGGTTACTCCACGAGGCTCCTTCATGAGGAAGCTGGCGTCCCGTTGCTGCGGGATCGCTTCAGGCAGTCCCCCAGGGTGTTCTATGCCTCTGCAGAACACTCTGGCAGTTGTCTTATACGCGGACTGGGACACCAAGTCCACCGCAGGCCGACCACGCGTTGGCCTGATCTGCTGCGGGAGTAGTTTCTCCCGCAATCTCTATGACGCATTTGACGCAGCGTCAGCCCCCACGCGGCCGCTTCCATAGGCCAATCCTAAGCGTGAGGCCAAACAATAGTTCTTGAGGTCCACACGGGAACAGCAGCTTCGCTGCTTAGCCTGTCTCCCTCCTGGTAGATGTAACCAGAGATTTGCAGTGCAGTGCAGTGCAGAGCGAGTTGAGTGGGGACGGAGTAGCAGTGAGGTCCGGACAACCAGTACTCGTCTGACCGTCGGCGACACACATGCACTGTCCGATGCAAGGACGTGATCGCGAGAGTGCACCACCACGTCAAGGACCGGATCCAGCGAGTTTTAGTGGGATGGACCGTGATAAACGGGTAGTGCAACTTTCAACTGTGTGTGTTTGTCCGCCGTTGAAGTGACCTCATGGCAATAGGTTGTCAGTCGACGATTTATACTGGGATCTTTCCTGTGCCTGACTTGAATGTGGTCGTTCGGTCGGTTGTCGCAGCGGACGACGTGCATTTGGTCTTCCGACTACTTCTAGCTTCTCTGTGTTTGTTCCGACTTATAATTCGTCCGTGCTCTTTCACAGTGACTGGTTTTAGTGTTGTGAGTTGATGGTGGAATTGTTTTCCCGGATCATCGTGTATCTTGTGGTTTTGAATGAGCAGTTATTTTAATGCTGTCTGCCTACTGGATTTGGTAGGGAGTGGCGAACGGACATCAGTTCGGTTGGGGCGCAGCAGCGAGCAGGTTCGTGCAGCGCGAGTGCAAGCCGGGGTCGCTGGCGGCGTGCTGCCACTGCCGGATTAAAGAGGGGTAGCTGCGAGAGCGACAACTTCATTGCACACCGAACCCTGGACGTTTAAGTTGAGTGAAGATGAAAGTATCATTGATGAGATTGTTCTAAATTAATTATTCAGCAAACCTGCATCAGACTGCGTCTGTGAACTTGTTTCTTTCACTCCTCCATTTTGCCACAAATGCAACATGTATTTGAATCAGCAATAAAATTTAAGACAATAATGCCGTTTGTGCAATGGCATTAAGATGGTACTGGAAAATTAACTTTTGGCCCTGACGTTTACTTGGTTCTTTCATTGGTGGGTAACTTAACTCTACTACTCATTTTCATACTCAATTTAAGCAAAGAAAATTTTAAGCCATACACAAAACCTATATTTCCAATATTTTTGTAGCACGAAACAATCTTACAAAAAATTTTCCAAACGCTTACCGTGTCAAATCTTGGACATACAAATCCTAACTCTGAATATTATCTAACAAAACCAATTTGAAATCATTATATATCTTCTCTCATTTACGTGCTAAGGTTTGGTCTGGGGCAGCGAGCGCGACCTACCTCACAGCTCTCACCACACGTCTGCTTCCTCCGGGCACCTAGCTGCGGCTTCTCGGTTTTTTACTTCGTTCGCCCAGCTCTATTATCCATCAAAGAACCTCCTACTCAAAGATATACTCGTTCCACGTTGCGGTAACAACTACCGACTTAATTTTCTGGAGCTACCCTGATCAGACCTTAGCACATACCTTTCAAAGTGCAACCAGTTGTATTTTCTGCCTTCTGGCCGCTAACATCCCAGTTACGTGCGCTGGAGGTTAGCATATTTTTCCGGCAGTGTACCTTTCCTCGTCGTGTTGTTGCTGTCCGACACGGCTTGTAGTTCGACAGCCTCTTGTATTGTACTGTGCATATTTTTTTGGGAGGTCTACCTTGGTTGTAGTGTTCCTTCGGCCTTGGGTGTTTTCTTATGGCGTAGTGCTGTCTGTCTCTTCGCCCTTGTCTAAAAATATTCCATCGTTTTACCAGTGATCGAACTTCAGGCGGATTGGTTAATTCGTCGGTCGGCGCTTAAGCTGCCCCTAGTTTGAGGTGCCATTCTGTAAGGTAAGTACAAATGTTGGCTGCCTGTCTCACCTTACCTTGTGTGTGAGTTACCTTCTCAGGCCAACCGTTGGAAAACTTGCTGAGAACCGCTTGTCCCAATTCCAAGATTGTGTTGTTTCTTTTAAGGATATACGTAATTTTCTAATTATTGTTGGTGTGGCCTTCAGCCGAGCAATAATTTCACTTCTTTCGTGATAAGGCTTTCATCCGTGATACAGTAAGATTTTTTTAAAGCAAACTTGTTTTAAAAGCAAGGTATTTATTTTAAAAGTGCTATTTGGAATTGTTTTCCTGTCTTCTAATTCACACTTTCAGCCGTTTGTTGTTTGAGGTCATTGTCTGTGGCCTTCGGCCCCAGAATTGTGGAATTTTTCCTGTGATAAGGCCTTTAGCCGTCATGCTGTCAATTGTGTTTTTTAAGAGATTGTTTTAAAATTTAACTTCTTTAAATAAAGTTTACGTAGTTGTTGTGCAATCGAGAGTAACTGATTACGGTCCCATCCACAATCATAACCTTAGCCTGTCCCATCCGGAGTTCCCAGCTCTGACACCCGAAGTTACAAAGTGTTTGAAACAGGCGATCTGAGGACCATGCGCTTCCAATCAATCTCGTTTAGAAACACAGTGAATGAAAATGTGAAATAACAATATGTATATAGTTCCTTAAGATTACATAATAGAGATATTAATAAGATACACTCCTGGAAATTGAAATAAGAACACCGTGAATTCATTGTCCCAGGAAGGGGAAACTTTATTGACACATTCCTGGGGTCAGATACATCACATGATCACACTGACAGAACCACAGGCACATAGACACAGGTAACAGAGCATGCACAATGTCGGCACTAGTACAGTGTATATCCACCTTTCGCAGCAATGCAGGCTGCTATTCTCCCATGCAGACGATCGTAGAGATGCTGGATGTAGTCCTGTGGAACGGCTTGCCATGCCATTTCCACCTGGCGCCTCAGTTGGACCAGCGTTCGTGCTGGACGTGCAGACCGCGTGAGACGACGCTTCATCCAGTCCCAAACATGCTCAATGGGGGACAGATCCGGAGATCTTGCTGGCCAGGGTAGTTAACTTACACCTTCTAGAGCACATTGAGTGGCACGGGATACATGCGGACGTGCATTGTCCTGTTGGAACAGCAAGTTCCCTTGCCGGTCTAGGAATGGTAGAACGATGGGTTCGATGACGGTTTGGATGTACCGTGCACTATTCAGTGTCCCCTCGACGATCACCAGAGGTGTACGGCTACTGTAGGAGATCGCTCCCCAGACCATGATGCCGGGTGTTGGCCTGTGTGCCTGGGTCGTATGCAGTCCTGATTGTGGCGCTCACCTGCACGGCGCCAAACACGCATACGACCATCATTGGCACCAAGGCAGAAGCGACTCTCATCGCTGAAGACGACACGTCTCCACTCGTCCCTCCATTCACGCCTGTCGCGACATCACTGGAGGCGGGCTGCACGATGTTGGGGCGTGAGAGGAAGATGGCCTAACGGTGTGCAGGACCGTAGCCCAGCTTCATGGAGACGGTTGCGAATGGTCCTCGCCGATACCCCAGGAGCAACAGTGTCCATAATTTGCTGGGAAGTGGCGGTGCGGTCCCCTACGGCACTGCGTAGGATCCTACGGTCTTGGCGTGCATCCGTGTGTCGCTGTGGTCCGGTCCCAGGTCGACGGGCACGTGCACCTTCCGCCGACCACTGGCGACAACATCGCTGTACTGTTAAGACCTCACGCCCCACGTGTTGAGCAATTCGGCGGTACGTCCACCCGGCCTCCCGCATGCCCACTATACGCCCTCGCTCAAAGTCCGTCAGCTGCACATACGGTTCACGTCCACGCTGTCGCGGCATGCTACCATTGTTAAAGACTGCGATGGAGCTCCGTATGCCACGGCAAACTGGCTGACACTGACGGCGGCGGTGCACAAATGCTGCGCAGCTAGCGCCATTCGACGGCCAACACCGCGGTTCCTGGTGTGTCCGCTGTGCCGTGCGTGTGATCATTGCTTGTACAGCCCTCTCGCAGTGTCCGGAGCAAGTATGGTGGGTCTGACACACCGGTGTCAATGTGTTCTTTTTTCCATTTCCAGGAGTGTATAATAATATTCTCAATTTCAGACACTGATCCAGTTATGCCTAATGTTGGGTGCAAAAATCTCGGCAGATTTAGTTGAAATCTTGACGAAATAGTCGCAGGAAAATATCTTTGCTATAAAAAAAGCAAGCTGAAGTTGTTTTTGTATTGGGAAAACCATTTAAATCCGTTCCTCAATCGCAGCAAAGATTGGATTAACTATTCAACTATTCCAAAAATAGACAGACAAAGACGAAGATATTAATGCCAAATTTTTGTGAAAGCAGAAGGTGAAGACAAACAAGAAGAAAATAATTACAAAGAGGAAGGCGACGAGTAGAGTGAGGAATGAGGAAGAGAAGAAGCAGAAGAAGAAGAAGAAGAAAATAAAAAAGGAGGAAGAGGGGGAGGAGGAGGATTATGATACTGTTCACGATTTGAAGACAGTACCCAAAATCGCCAGCAGATTCCGACCTACATGACGTGGTAGAGCGACTAGTTTTCTTGTGAAATCGTAATGAAATAATAGCTATTGAATAGGAACGTGAAAGACGTATCGATAATTGCTTGAAGTTGTGGAAAATAAAATGAAAGCCTGGTGTGTTGCATATGAGAACGTAAATTTTACCAAATACGGAGTAAAATTATGAGGGAAACATGTGACTGCTTTTTGCAAGCTTATAGTGCTATTGTTAACTTTGCTAATTCTCGGTGCATTTGCGGCTGTAGCTTAGATTAGCTATAATGCTCATCCACATGTCTTGTGTCCTACTTTTATGTGTTTACGTGAGTAAGAGCAGTGGTCCAACAATGGAAAGATAATTTATTTAAGTGGTGTCAATAAGCAAGATGCGTGAATTTTAATAAGTGATACAAGCAATTCCGATGTGGAATTATTACATTTGAAGGCCCACTGCTGTCAGAAAATGTGCAAATTTTATGTACATTGAAATATAGTAAAATTTTAGTTTTTCCCATTGTTCGAATTTCCATGGAGATCTGTAATTGTAAATTGTACTTGATATTACGATAAGCAACCTGCATGTGTGTGTGTGTGTGTGTGTGTGTGTGTGTGTGTGAGAGAGAGAGAGAGAGAGAGAGAGAGAGAGAGAGATAGGAGACGAGTTGTTGACGCATTTTTGGAGCCATCTTAGAACATTGTAACATTCCATAAGCATAAAAGATGTAGAAATAAATTAACCCTTAGTCTGAAACATCCCAAAGAAGGACAGAGTTATTACGTGTGGGGACTACACTAGTAGCCCAATTTTTAAAAAAAATTAATTTTTCCCTTAGTTTTTTCACTTTTCTTTTTTATATAATATTAAATATTTTCATTAGATCAAAATAAAAGTGCCAAATGAAATTTAAAACACATTTTAATGGTACAGGTGAATAAATACTAAGCCACTAAAATGACTTTGTTCAAAAAATGATTCAAATAATCAAATAACACGGAATTTTATAGTTATTGTTTGAAATCAGCTAGTTATAATAAGGATGGTAGCTATTTTTCATTATATAGTTTAAGGAAAAATCAAGTAAGCATGCATAAGGATTTAAACCTCACAGGAATTGCTTTAACAAAAAAAATGTCACACGAAGAAACAAAATAATAAATAAACCAATGAAATTAAAAGTTTATGTACAAAAAAGTTTAATGAATGAAATTTGGTTCTGTGTACGTATCTATAACCAATCGCAATATGGGCATTTTTGTCGGGATGATTTTTAAAAATAAATTTTCTACGTTTCAAAGCACTTTTTGAAGAAGATTTAATTCTTTCTCTGGGACAAATTTCGCATTTTCTCACGGCATTGGAGGATTCAGTTTGCGAAGGAGGTATTTCAAGTTGGGAAAGTTTACAAAGTTTCTATGCACCAAGTCCAACGTTTCGAGGGAGAGCGGGGGCACGTGCCTTTCTTTTGATTTGAGATCTGACCAGCGCCCAGCCTACTGCGTACGAAAAATAGTTCCTTAGTTTTTTCTTTGATTTACGTATACACATTACGTTAATAGCAGAAATATTTAATAAGGCATTGGCCAGTGGTACGTTGCTACATGCTAGTTCCATAATACCCTCAGTGAATCGATCAGTCAACCGAAATTCTGGGTAATTTGATCAAGCAAATCGACATCACTTTGTTTCTGTTATAAAAAGCGATTATTACCAGTTTCGTTTCCTCTCTTGATCTTCGTCAATGCCAATGTCGTGAATGCATATTTGGGATTAGTAGGAGAGCCTTTTTCGTTTTGGACAGTGTGGCACTAGTGTGTCTCACTTGAAAACCGAATATAGAGCTCTTATGTTCATGACTACATGATAAGAATTGTTTTGGTATTTCGACTTTATTTTTCTGTGGAGGGCTGACATGTGTAAATTTCTTTGCACTTTATAACTTCATAAAAGAACCATTAGAGAACCCATTATCCCCAGCTACATTCCTTTTGGCTTCACGAAACGAAGAACGACGTCTTTTGCTGAATTGCTCAACCGATAAGGCCCGGTTGCCTTAATTCTAACATGGATTTCTAAATTGATTATGTAGTCAGTTTTAACATCTACTCGTGGAAACATTTTAGTACCATATTTAGCTAGCTTACTGGCGACGTCCTGTTTGAAAGAGCAGTGCCACTTGAAAATTAATAGCTGCTCCCAGCCGTCAGATATTCACCGGCAATAAAATTATTTCAGAAAGTGGATAAAAATATTTGAAAAATATTTCTAATTGGAGCCAAATTGTCTGTCAATTTCCTTCCCATTCTGGTTTCAAAATTTCGACATCATTGGAGTCATCGACATTTTTTTTCCACTCATTGTGCGATAACACGAATACATTCCTAATCCTTTGGAATTGTCTTAAATCTGGTGCAAATGTTTTCTTGAACTTTGGGGGGTTCCACTAACAAATAAAATTCGTACAAACGCTCTAATTTCCATTTGGTCTGTATCTAATCAGTCATGTCTCCCTCATCAAAGCTAAGTAACAATATCATCACTTAAAGCCTTTTTGGACACTAAATTCCTTTATTCGCTTTTCTAACATTCATTTTAGAACCTGGAAAAAATAGTTCAAATGGCTCTGAGCACTATGGGACTTAACTTCTGAAGTCAGCAGTCCCCTAGAACTTAGAACTACTTAAACCTAACTAACGTAAGGACATCACACATATCCACGCCCGAGGCAGGATTCGAACCTGCAAACGTAGCGGTCGCGCGGTTCCAGATTGTAGCGCCGAGAACCGCTCGGCCACTCCGGCCGCACCTGGGAAAATTTTTATACTTTTTCGAGCACATGTTCTCTCATTAACAATAGGAAGATCTTTTCTTCACTTTTTGTTATCAAATTAATATCTACCTCAGTCCCTATTATCTTTCTTATCGCTAGCTTTAAGACTGGAATTTTCCTGGTGTTCATTTGCATCGATTTACTTGTTCTGATTCGTCTTGTGAATCATTTTCGTTATTGGTGTAATTGTCATCATCATCGGCGTCACATTGGTTCAGCCGCCGCAGAATGATATTCGGGTGATTAGCATGTTCAACCCGTTTTTTATGTTTTTTACAAGTCTCAATGATAATATGAAATGCTTTAAATTTTCTAACTAACCTGCCCGATCTAATACTCCACGCTCCGATCAGTAGAACACCAGATTTGATAACAACATCCTCCTGGGTAGTCCTCGCTCAGAGATCCGAATTGGTACTATTTTACCTCCGGAATATTTCCCCCAAGAGGATTCCACCACCATTTAACAATGATATGGGTATCTGTATGGCTGAGGCACGCAAGCCATCCCACCAAAGTCAAGGTCTATGGTTCATGGTTCATGAAGGAAAGGTGTAGGAATATACTATAACGTAAAACAAGAAATAAAAATACAAGAGAAAATTGACGCATCACGTAGACCGTATGGATGGAGAAAAAACACCCAATAAAGGCTCTCAACGGTAAATTCACTGAAGGAAGGAATATAGGAAGGGCATTCCACAGATGGAGTACCATAATAGACAATTTGCCTAATACATTGAGTAGAGGAGAAGAAGACGATAAAATACTTTCAAGAGCATATTAATTGCATGTGCGATAAGAATTCAGTATAGAATTTTCCTAACGTGCACTCACGTCTTGAAGGATCAAAGCACCAATAATTGTACTTAAACTATCACATTTCCCACGAACCTAGCGTTGTCAGTTCACTGTGGATCGTGCGATTCTTTTGACTGAGAATTGTGTTTCTTACTGAAAACCGACCTCATGAGGTTCAGAAATATGAATCTTTGCAGGATTTGATAATTTCGATACTTAGCAATAATTATATCAAAATTACATTAAAAACCCTGCATCAAATATTCACCAACACGCCATTGCGTTTCATTCGACGTATTATTAAAATATCGTAGTTTTGTTCATCTGGTACTATGCAACAAACTCCGAGTCTGAATTAATATCACAGTCGATAATCCCATGACCTTACTCTCAGTAAAATGTTATTTTAGTAGCGACATTTAAGACAATCTCATTCTCACTGCAATCGTAATTCATTTACCGCGTTTCGTTCCCTTTCATTAGCAATGTAAGGTCGTTGTGGCTGTAGGCTCTCTTCATACCATGGTGCGTAAACGATGTCCAATTAATAACAGAGCGAAACAAACGAACCAAATCCCTGGAAAAGCGGACATTACACATTCTGAATAATTCTGATGTGGGGTCCTCTTCACGTTTGCGCTGCAAACATGTTTCACCGATTTGTATTCGTTGACGCTTGCAAACTAACGGACAAAGTTTACGATATTCCGGAAAGCTTAACAACGTCACAGCAGTTCGCTATGCTCTGAACGGCAAGCACCAACATTCTAATGAATCTGTGGCTGTATTTCCCAGTATACTTATCGAACATCTATCTGGATCCGAATCTTAATTTTCTGTGTGCTTTAGTGAACAGATATTTATTGTGTTTTAGGCTACGTGGACACACTAAATGAGCTTATATACAGTATACGAAATATCAGACAAATTTACTTTTTTTAATGTGAAGTATCACTTAGGCCATCATTTAGAAATTCGACAGCTGAGCTCACGTTTTGTTTCAGAACTTGTTACAATAATGTAATATTCCGAACAATAATAGCAGTTTACAGTTGGTTACATACTGTCGCCAGTGTTTCGCAAGTAAACCCGTTCATTACAATTTTATGTGCTGAATTCAAGCGGACTGTAATAGGTAGAGGTTTCAGAAATGTTCGAAATGTTCTCTGCTAACGTCTAATCTCCTTTCTTTAAAGATATTCGTGTGTATGTCTATGTCTGGGTGCAAGTGAGGAGGGGCGGGGAATTTTTTCCTTTGATGCTTTGATTTTTACGTTCTCAGGTGAATATCGAAACTGTTTCTCCAAAAACATCGATATTAACTTCTCTCCTCTTCTTTCATTTACGATTGTGCTATGCTTCTAATAACCTCAATGTCCGCTTGTTATTACTCTACAAGTTTTTTCCGCTATGGGTACTTTCAGTTTCTATCATCTGGTATCTCAATCACAACTGCTTCTACTAGTTAACAGCATAGGAAGTGATTTCGTTCAATAACTGAGTTCTCTCTTTTTCTCAGCACTTACGGAAGATTGTTATGGAAGCTGGTTGTGAAGATGCCTTTTCTAGGCGAAAGCACAATCGACAGTGTTGCCTGGCTTGTGTTCTTGATCCGTTAAGTGCACGACCTTCTTCATAGCAGTATAGCAGTGTGGTTTCCTCCTCTTTGTACGAGCGAAGAAGGCGCACCCCACATCATTTCAATGATGGTTTCCTACAAAACCAGTACTAGAAAAGTTACTCACTTTCATACAAAACGGTGTTTGTTATTCAAGAACGTACTTAATAACCTGCCATTACCAAATAAACCTTTAGTAACTACAGTAACACAGTTTCAAAGGGTACTGAAGGCTTTAGCAATTACCAACTCCTTCTGCTAACTGACAGCTATCTTGTCAAGAATTGGTCCTAAACTACAAATAGAAACTAAGTAAGGTAATTCATGGTGCTAAAGCGGAAAGAAAATATTGGCATATAAGGGAAGCAGTCTCCTCACCAATTGGTTTTACTTTTTAACCCGCCCTATGATAAAGTGTAACCCAGTGAGATGTAGTACAGCTCGTGTACGTTATTGCATTTAAACGTGACGTGCAACATATCCGTGGTATAACACTCACAGGGACATATGTTTCGAAAAAAATACGTACACTAGCCTCTAGGGACACGTAATAACTCCGTACAATGCGTTGTTTAACGCTGTGAGAGACGCGCAGGGTGTTACGTACGAGTCTACAAGCAGCAGTGTTCCGAACCCGAAGTTCAGCATCCATGTTGACCAGTAACTCGTACATCACATGGCTCTGCAGATAAAAATAAGCAACATCAGGCGTGACCAACCCATTGATCTGTCTCTGCCTACATCATGCTCTTAAAATTTGTTAGTAAGACTTGACAAATTAAACTGTGCAAGGGCCCCATTGAGATTTTACCCCGTATGCTGAGAGTGTCTACTAACTTTCCAACAGAACGAGTAGTGCATCGTCTATTCACTCTCAATAACATCTACATCCGCATCCAACCGAAAACGGAACGCCACCGCACAGACGGATGCTCTGGACCGAAGACGAAACACCAGCACTCGAGCTGACGCTTCGCATCGAAGTATAAACGCCTAAGAACGTTTGTAGCGAAAGCGAACCGCAGGTAGAATACCTGGAATCAACAGAAAACGGAACGCCAGCGTGCAGACAGGCGCTCTGGACTGAAGAGGAACGTGTAAGGTCGCTGCTAGCCGGAACGGACAGCAGATGGAACGTCTAGAGCTGACCATGGAGAGAGCAAGGCCATAGGTGTACGTAGTTCCGTTCCACTCGCCGAGCATTTAAAGTTAGCACCTGATAAAGATACCTAGTATTTTGTTGGTAGACTATAGGTTACCAATGAATCGCAGCCAGTCATTTGCTTTATTTGTAACTGTTGCTCACATATATTGTGTGTCTGTGTGTGTGTGTGTGTGTGTGTGTGTGTGTGTGTGTGTGTGTGTGTGTTTGTGTGATTCTCGTTGTGACTCATTAAATCCCGTAGTCAAAGTTACTACACTCTTACATTTCCTGAAGTGTACAACTTAGCATTTCTTTACTTTGCACCAAGCTGATATTTTTTTCAGAGACGTTGCTACATATTTCCCTGGACACAAATTCCTGCAGACAGCTACTATGTTGATAGGAAAAAGAGGAAGAAGTTAAGTATACAGCTGTAACAGAGTTTTCTATATAGGGCGTTCGGAAATTCCTCTTACAAGCTTCTGAGACTTGTAGGGGGAAATGAGTACAAAACATTTTGAATAGGAACCCATGTCCAGAAACGTACTGTTTCCCTGCTATAGTCGTTTGAAAACATGTTTGCCAGGTAGGTATGCAACACGATAGTCAAGGTGGAGGGTCCTTACGTTGGATCGGCTGATGTCATTTGTCCGGGTTCGACCCTCATTCACGTGTTTGTGCGTGTTAGAACGACACGGTTACAGAACACTAGAACATGATTTTTCTGTATGGTGAAGCTCACGGTAACGGAAGAGCTGCTCGTCGCCTTTATCAGGATTGTTATGAACAACGCTCCACTTCATCGCTTACCCTTGTCGCCGCAGTTCAAATCAAATAGCTCCAAGTACTATGGGACTTAACGTCTGAGGTCATCAGTCCCCTAGTCTTAGAACTTCTTAAACTTAACTAACCTAAGGACATCACACACATCCATACCGACCGGTCTAGGGCGCTGCAGTCATGGACTGTGCGGCTGGTCCCGGCGGAGGTTCGAGTCCTCCCTCAGGCATGGGTGTGTGTGTGTTTGTCCATAGCATAATTTAGGTTAAGTAGTGTGTGAGCTTAGGGACTGATGACCTTCGCAGTTAAGTCCCATAAGATTTCACACACATTTGAACATTTTTTTCAACACATGGCCGAGGCAGTTTCGAACCTGTGACCACAGCAGCTGCGTGGTTCCGAACTGAAGCGGCTAGAACCGCTCGGCCACACCGACCGGCGTCGCCGCAGTTACGCAACGGTTTAGAGCAAGGGGTACTTTCACCGCCAGCAGGCGTGACTGTTGTTGCAAGGAGACACTGCACACCCAAATTGCAGGACGCCGTACTGCAGCACGTTTATTTTTGTTTCTTTGCTTATTAATGAATGGAATTTTAAAACAAGTGATGCCCTGTGTCACGGCTACCAAATCCCTTGTAAAAGTGGGCTCGTTACCGAAATGTTTTCAAATTGCCGTAGCACGGAAACGGTATGTTTCCGGACATTGGTCCCAACTCAGCATATTATTATCTACTCAGTCCCCTCTACAAGTACTAGAAGTTTACAAAGGGATCCGAATATATAGGGAGACAAGAATCGCATAAAATCCAGAGAAACTGGAAGAACGTCAAAAACTAAGCGGACAGATAAAGAATGAAGTACCCAAGATCTTAAAAGAATAACCTAAGATAAAAGTCTAAGGTAGATGCTTAACAGAATGCCAGGTTAGTCAGTCCCCACCCAAGGCACCCATGAATAGTTAACGTGGTGCGTAAAGGTAGAATGGCGACATTGAAACAACTACATCAGCTGCAAAACACTTGTGACGTAAATAATTATAATTAACGTGTATTATGAACCGTTATGGACCTATTATAATATCATAGAGCACGCAACGTAAAAGATGACTCTCCATGTAGAACAGCGTGCTTCGTTCTGTCTGTCTGGATATTTTCGATTCACTCGAAAACCTGACTAAATATAGGAACGTATTTTCTTGATATATACTTGTAGAGACGAATCAGAAGCTTTCGAAAGTCAGGAATACTTAAACAGGTTAATCAACCACAGTCGTTGGCGCTGATGATATCGTGTGTGAAGAGCGTATGACCGGTGTTTTCGGAATCCATGCTGATTTCCACGGAGAAGGTTACTTGGTACCGTACAGTCATATTACTGTAACTCAGAATAGGTTTTAGGATTCTGCTGCAAATGGATGAGACTGATACAGGATTGTGGTACGGCGTTCCACTCACGCCGAGGATCGGTACTTCGTCAAAGTTTTTGTATAGCAAGCACATTAGACATCGAATCTAGAATAAAAAGCATATATTGACATAAGGAGCAAATTTTTAGTACTTGTCCTTGTAGTAGGCAATCTAATGGTGTAATATTAGTTGCGAGAATTCACGATGTCGTCTCTCAAACACAAATCGGAATGTTATGGCCAATTAAATTTTTTGCACACTGTAGACACAGATTTGATGAATAAAAAGTGGTACAGGTTTATTCATAAGTGCCCTCGATGATTGCCGCCGATGATTTCAGAAGACAACTGCAGGGGAACAACAAGTCCTACAAAAAACAGACACACATTAGTGGATACAGCATCAATCCAAGCTTTTAACTCATATTACAGGTGCTCCGTATGGGCTCCATTTGGTACGTCGAAAACGTCAATACATGCGTATAGTTCATTGAAATAATCGCGTGAATTTCCCGGGAAGGAGCAAGAGCAGGCCGGGTTTGAAATCTGTTTATTGAGTTGCCTGTTTGCAGGGGCGGACTAATTTTATGGGACAACGTGCAGTGGATGATTTGGATATGTGCTGTAAGAACACCTGAACCCGAGTGCAACGAGATGCGTATTATGAATCCAAAGTGCTCTATCCACAGATATGTGCCATTGTCGCGCACTCGTCTTCTGAAACCTTGGAGCGAGTCAAGAATAACCCTGTACTATAAGAGGCGATCAGACAGTTTCTGTTCGAAGGCCACATTAACCCATTGGCTATGTCGTCGCTTAACTATCCGCATCAGAGTCGCGCTGGATTGTACATAAGCTGCAGCAAAGGCCACAAATGGCAACGTTTTGATCGCCCCTTATATGTTTTGTGTATTAATTCTCATTCAGTTAATTTCTTCTCAGTTAGTTGCACTTAGAGTGACACCCGGTTTGAAGCAATTATACACAACACAAAACATCTAGAAGATATAAATAAGGCGTATATGCGCTCCTCGTACTACCGGAGGGACTCAAGTACGTAGTACACTCTCTTCTCCACAACAACGAACATAACCACCATTATCAGTTTCGGTCTGGTAAAGACTTAGCAAAACCGCAGTACTCTGACACAGTTTGAATAAAATTCATAGTCGTGTGTCTGCAGTATGATTAATGCGATATTAATGGATGTCAGAATTCAGATTTTCCTTCAGTTGAATACAAGTAGGTGCATTTGCATCACAGGTATTTTTACCAACATACTGGTGTCGGTATAGAGGATTGGTTTTTATTAGGTTGCTCTCCTTCAGGACCGTGACTAGGCTGCTTTAAAGCTAAGAGGAGGCATAACCTTAAGCCCCCCCCCCCTTTCTTCACCGTAACGAATTTTCCTGATGCCTTCGCTTTCCTGAATTTTCGGCTGCTCTGGATATACTTTCCTTTCTCTGTTACAAAAAGAATGACACTAAGGGAGTTAACAGACTTTACAGGATCAGGTACAATCTCTGGAATACATAAAAGGTCAAGAAAGTGTCCACCATCAAACCTTACCAGAATTTTATAACTTACTCTTCATGAAGAAGAGCGGGTACATACGGTTTTCCACCTAGCGTGTACGTCCAGCAGTATCCCTCAGAGACCGGCATCTTATAATTGGTGCCGGAGACGAGTACAGTGTTCAAACTCGTGTCGAGAAAGAAAATTACCAACAGGTATAATAGCCGGCCGCGGTGGTCTCGCGGTTCTAGGCGCGCAGTCCGGAACCGTGCGACTGCTACGGTCGCAGGTTCGAATCCTGCCTCGGGCATGGATGTGTGTGATGTTCTTAGGTTAGTTAGGTTTAATTACTTCTAAGTTCTAAGGGACTGATGACCTCATAAGTTAAGTCCCATAGTTCTCAGAGCCATTTTGGAGATCCATTTATCGCAAAGTTCTCTGACTGAATCGTAGAAATGCATAGCAACGAGAAAAAGGCATGTTTCTCAATCGGTGTTTGAACAGTCAAGTACTCCGCGTTTTGGAGAGGGACAAATCTTTATTTGACTCGACTAAGCCTAGTATTTACTTTTTTGTGAGTAACATGAAAAATAGTATGAAGACACTCATATTCTCTTAAAACTTCCGAGCTGATAGGCCGTGGTCGGTTTAAGAAACTATCCCCAGACGTTTAATCGGGAGACATCCTCCGAGGTAAAGAAGCGAACTCGGAGGATCTCTCCCGCAGTCGTAGACGAAACGTCAGGGGAGAGTTCTATGCATCGAACACGGCCTATCGGAAGTTTTCAGTGAAGACAATACCGGCCGACAAAGCCTACATTGTGAGAGAAGACACTCATGTTCAGCTAAATACCATTGTCTCTGGTTCCGTCCCAAAAACTGAGAAGGAAACCACAGAAGGAAGGCAAATACTCATCTATAACTGCTCTACGTTAAAAAAATTCTAAAGTGCGTTTTGTAGAAAGCTTAATATTATCCTTAACTTAAAAATATCTCCTGAATAAAGTACTTGCAGTGGAACCTGTTTCTATATATTTTCTTCTCTTTATCTGCTTTTCTACATCGACATCTACATGATTACCCTGCAATTCACATTTAAGTGCTTGGCAGAGGGTTCATCGAACCAAATCATACTATCTCCCTACAATTCCAATATCGAACAGTGCGCGGGAAAAACTACCACCTAAACCTTTCTGTTCGAGCTCTGATTTCTCTTATTTTATTTTGATGATCATTCCTACCTATGTAGGCTGGGCTCAACAAAATATTTTCGCATTCCGAAGAGAAAGTTGGTGACGGAAATTTCGTAAATAGATTTCGCCGCGACGGAAAACGTCTTTGCTTTAATGACTTCCATCCCAACTTGCGTATCATATCTGCCACACTCTCTCCCCTATTACGAGATAATATAAACGAGCTCCGTTTTTTGCACCCTTTCGATGTCCTCCGTCAATCCCACCTGGTAAGAACCCCAAACCGCGCAGCAGTATTCTAACAGAGGACGAACGAGTGTAGTGTAAGCTGTCTCTTTAGTGGACTTGTTGCATCTTCTAAGTGTCCTCCCAATGAAACGCAACCTTTGGCTCGCCTTCCCCACAATATTGTCTATGTGGTCTTTCCAACTGAAGTTGTTCGTAATTTTAACACCCAGGTACTTAGTTGAATTGACAGCCTTTAGAATTGTACTATTTATTGAGTAATCGAATTCCAACGGATTTCTTTTGGAACTCATGTGGATCACCTCACACTTTTCGTTATTTAGATTCAACTGCCACCTGCCACACCATACAGCAATCTTTTCTAAATAGCTTTGCAGCTGATACTGGTCTTCGGATGACCTTACAAGACGGTAAATTACAGCATCATCTGCGAGCAACCTAAGAAAACTGCTCCGATTGTCACCCAGGTCATTTACACAGATCAGGAACAGCAGAGGTCCCAGGACGCTTCCCTGGGGAACACCTGATATCACTTCAGTTTTGCTCGATGATTTGCCGTCTATTACTACGAACTGCGACCTTCCTGACAGGAAATCACGAATCCAGTCGCACAACTGAGACGATACCCCATAGGCACGCAGCTTGGTCAGAAGTCGCTTGTGAGGAACGGTGTCAAAAGCTTTACGGAAATCTAGAAATACGGAATCAACTCAGGTCCCCTGTCGATAGCAGCCATTACTTCGTGCGAATAAAGAGCTAGCTGTGATGCACAAGAACGATGTTTTCTGAAACCATGCTGATTACGTATCAATAGATAGTTCCCTTCGAGGTGATTCATAATGTTCGAGTACAGTATATACTCGAAAACCCTACTACAAACCGACGTCAATGCTATGGGTCTGTAGTTCGATGGATTACTCCTACTACCCTTCTTAAACACTGGTGCGACCTGCGCAATTTTCCAATCTGCAGGTACAGATCTTATGTTGAGCGAGCGGTTGTATATGATTACTAAGTAGGGAGCTATTTTGTCAACGTAATCTGAAAGAAACCTAATCGGTATACGATCTGGACCTGAAGACTTGCCTGTATCAAGCGATTTGAGTTGCTTCGCAAACCCTAAGGTATCTACTTCTAAGAAACTCATGCTAGCAGCTGTTCGTGTTTCAAATTCTGGAATATTCCATTCGTCTTCCCTGGTGAAGGAATTTCGGAAAACTGCGTTCAATAACTCCGCTTTAGCGGCACAATCGTCGGTAACAGTACCATCGGCACTGCGCAGCGAAGGTATTGACTGCGTCTTGCCGCTTGTGTACTTTACATACGACCAGAATATCTTCGGATTTTGTACAAAATTTCGAGACAATGTTTCGTTGTGGAACCTATTAAAGGCATCTCGCATTGAAGTCCATGCCAAATTTCGCGCGTCTGTAAAGTTTAGCCAATCTTCGGGATTTCGCGTTCTTCTGAACTTTGCATGCTTTTTCCGTTGCCTCTGCAACAGCGTTCGGACCTGTTTTGTGTACCATGGGGGATCAGTTTCATCTCTTACCAATTTATGAGGTATGAAACTCTCAATTGCTGTTGCTACTATATCTTTGAATTTCAGCCACATCTCGTCTACATTTCTACATTTGCATAGTCAGTTCGGAAGGAATGGAGATTGTCTCTTAGGAAGGCTTCTAGTGACACTTTATCCGCTTTTTTAAATAAAATTATTTTGCGTTTTTTTCTGGTGGATTTGGAAGAAACGGTATTGAGCCTAGCTATAACGACCTTGTGATCACGAATCCCTGTATCAGTCATGATGCTCTCTATTAGCTCTGGGTTGTTTGTGGCTAAGGGGTAAGTGTGTTTTCGCAACCATTTACAATTAGACTGGGTTCGTGGACTAACTGCTAGAAATAATTTTTGGAGAAAGCACTTAGGACAATCTCGGAAGCTGTTTTCTGCCTACCACCGGTTTTGAACAAGTATTTTTGCCAACATATCGAGGGAAGGTTGAAGTCCCCACCAACTATAACAGTATGAGTGGGGTATTTATTTGTTACGAGACTCAAATTTTCTTTGAACTGCTCAGCAACTATATCATCGAAGTCTGGGGGCCGGTAGAAGGAGCCAATTATTAACTTAGTTCGGCTTTTAAGTATAACCTCCACCCATACCAATTCGCACAGAGTGTCTACTTCGACTTCACTACAAGATAAACCACTACTGACAGACACAAACACTCCACCACCAATTCTGCCTAATCTATCTTTCCTGAATACCGTCTGAGACTTTGTAAAAATTTCCGCAGAACTTATTTCAGGCTTTAGACAGCTTTCTGTACCTATAACGATTTCAGCTTCTGTGCTTTCTATTAGCACTTGAAGCTCAATGACTTTCCCAGCTCAGCTACAACAATTTGCAACTACAATTCCGACTGTTCCTTGATCCAAGCACGTCCTGTATTTGCCATGCACCCTTTGAGACTGCAGCCCACCCCGTACTTTCCTTAGGCGTTCTAACCTAAAATACCACCCAGTCCACGCCACACAGCCTCCGCTACCCGTTGTAGCCGCCAGCTGAGTGTAGTGAACTCCGGACCTATTCAGCGGAACCCGAAACCCCACCACCTATGGCGCAAGTCAAGGAATCTGCAGCCAACACGGTCGCAAAACCGTCTGAGCCTCTGATTCAGACCCTTTTTCGTCATCCGAGGCTATTTGAGATAATAATTTATCTTTTTTGCAATCTTTGTAGTATAATGTAATAGTACTCTCGACTTAACATTACTACGCTCGTACAGGATGGCTTATGTGTTGTGGGGAATGCCCAACATAAAGTAACAGATGTGCTACTAGTTCTGAGGAAGTGCAGTTTGGGCATGTTGTGAAGTTCTGTTGTTGAGCACGTAAAATTTACAGAGTTTATATGAGCCGCTCGGATCGAGACGTTCAAGCGAATTTCGTTTTATGGGATTCCAATTCATATTTACCGCAGCTCATGTTGCGAGGTCAGCTCGGCAGATTGCCAAGTGAAGGGACCTGGTAAGATTCCCGGCCGCATCGGAGATATACTCTCTACTTGGCGGGTGGGTTGTTGTCATCATCACGCGAGTCGCCGAAATGACATCCCATAAAATGACGTGGACACGGTGCGGGGGCAGCCACACGACAGAGAGAGACCACAGTTCATATCAGCTGTACATGAAACAGCGGTTTCTGCCTAAATCTCTGACATCTGAAGCATCTCATTTGATTTGGAATAAAATAAAGCACCTTAGGGCGCTCATACCCCACCTTTACATGATCTGGCAATGTCGGAGTTGAAAACATTGAACCCTACAGTTTTCTCTAGCTGCTTTGTACTTCCTTTTTGATATTTTTAATTTCTGTAACAAGCTCGTGTGACAAATTTTCCAGGAACTCCTTCTCTTCAATTCACATGACATCGCGATAAGGCACTACACTTGTACAGCCAATGAGTGTACTATGCTGTTCAGAAACAACGTGGAAGGCATCTTTCTCAGCTATGTTTCATGAAAGTGTTATCTGTAATTGGCTTTACCTAGTTCAGTATATTGTCTTTCTGTAACTTGTTCAGCATAGAACCATGCATGAGACAATGAGTGTGCGAGCAACCAATATTATTATTTTATTTCCTTTTATCTTGTATAAGCATCCTATGTTACTCTTTACCCTTTATCTGATCAAGTTTACCTCTGCGATGTACGATTGTGTGGTTAACTGAGACAGCATCTGCGATCGTAGAATCAGTATAGCTTTCTTGGTTCGTGTTGTACAAGTTCAGGAACGTCTCTTGAATTTTCAGCTTTCAAAGCTGGCTGTGGTGTGGCCAGTCCGAAGAGAACAATTTGTCCCGCTCTTTTTAAAAGATAATCTTGCGATTGGTCAGTCACGGCAACGCGCGAATTTTAAAATTTTCCACCGAAGTGTTATTCTATATTTGCGTGTCTATATTTTATCGGCTTTAAACTTAAGGTATCGAAAGGCCTTTAATGCGTTCACAGGAGCAACCGTGTTCCATCGTCCTGACAGCACGGTTCTTGGTTGAGGAATCTTTCAATGGCAACGTTCCTGCACACATACGCATGTAATAAACTTTGTGGACAAATATAAGAATAACGAAAAACTTCATCATTATGCACGTGGTTGGCAAACGGTGTTCACTTGGCCTGAGTGCACGAAGCAAGTCAACAAGAATTCCCGATAAGAATAAACTGTTAATAGTTGCGCCATAGAAAAGGTTCTCAAACTAATTTGGAAGTTTTACCCAGAGAACCAATAATTGTGACATGTAACGACTCCCACAGTCCGCCAACACATGGTCGTCACAAACAGAAATTCTGGATATAATGAGTGCTAAAATTCCGAATAGCTAAGCAAATTGGACAGGCTGTGACATACGATCTGCGAACTTACTTCTCTCAGACCCGTACTTAACACGTGCTTAGACGACAAAGATTACGAATCGAAATTTAAATTAGTCATGTTTCATAAATCTGTTCAATTATACTATAATCGTGAGATCAACAACGAACAAAATCAGACCGAACTGCAAAGAACTGAGTCCATATGTTTTAACAGAGGTAGATCAGAACAATGGCTTGCGTCCTTGACCAAGTGCAACTGTTTATAATTTCCCGAAATTAATCAGAAAAATTCCGTATACCGCTCAACGAGCAATGAGCGATGAGAGCGAGACGTTAATTTTGACTGGAGCTGAAACCTACAAAAATAAGATAATGAATTAACTATGAAGAAACACTCTCACACTTTCTCGGTGTCGCCCGTCACGCGTCTCCCGGAACACTGCAGAGCGAACCCTTTTGGAACCCAGCCGCTCTGGTCTTCCGGAAGTGCCCAGAGAGCTCACAGTTGTGGGGTGCCTACCTGTACAAGAGCTTCATCCAAGGCGAAGAGAGACCTCTTTGCTACCTGATACGTGCTTTATAGGGTTGACTATTCTGCCACAGTAGCAGACTACTTTTAGTCCCACAGATCTAGATACTAAAATCTACCGTGTATACTCTCATCCATACTTTTCATTCATCAGGTGAGAGGAGGAAAGGTTGTATATACTAACATACTGCACATAGATGTACTGAATATACGTGTGGGCCTTCAATAATTACAAAAAATCCAAAAAATTTTGTAATATGTGAGGGGAAATAAAGATAATATACCTTTTTGTTAGTTAATAGATGGTGCCCTGAATTCAGGTGCCGGCTAAATGTTACACAGAAGATGAAGAGGCTCATTTAAAGACCATTAAGTGAGGTATGAATCACTATTTTTTTCGCCTAAGTGCTTTCCACTGCTCGCTTCCACCCAATATGAAAAATGGGAATAGTTTTCCTGCTTAAGCAAATTCTTTTTAAATTATGAATGGAATTCATTCTCAGATCAGTCGTATTGAAGTCATTTAGCCACAATTGCTCGTTTTAGATAAATCGTAGGGTCAAATCTCATTATATTATCATGCCGACTTCAGACGACATTGCACTCAGTTGAATTTATCAAAATCGAAGCTTTGCCCGCTCTCGCACAATAGATCCAACACTTCCATTAGAGCAGCGTGGGATTAGCCGAGAGGTCTTGGGCGCTGCAGTCATGGACTGTGCGGCTAGTCCCGGCGGAGGTTCGAATCCTCCCTCGGCCATGTGCGTCTGTGTGTGTGTGTTTGTCCTTAGGATAATTTAGGTTAAGTAGTGTGTAAGCTTAGGGACTGATGACCTTAGCAGTTAAGTCCCACAAGATTTCACACACACACTTCATTAGATTTGGCGAATGGCGTAGCCTGTGTTTGGAATAGTGGTAAAGTTCAGATTTAAGAAAAAATCTACAGGCTGTCGATCGTTAAAGTTCCAGTTTCAAAATGCTCTAGAAAGAGAATCACTGTCCAGCATGACGTCAAATTTGACTCAGAGGGAAACGTCGTGGAACAGAAAAAACTTAATGAAAATTTTACCAACAGAGGGCGCTATAAGCGTCAAAATAAGCACACGGATGTTCCTCTTTTTGCGTTCGAGACCTACACATGGTGGTCTCGATGAATAATCGGGAGTTGCTGGAAAAACGTATTTGCAAGAACAGTGGGCCAATAGCCCTGCAGCAGTTCCGGGCACTCAAAGGGTATGAGAAAAGGCTGTCTGCTAAGGCTATGCAGAAAACGATCGTAAAATTCGAAGAGACTGATTCTTTTGAAGTGCAATGTGGCAGATTGGCGAAAGCAGTTGATCCGACGTTCGTCGGAGATCTGTAGGTAGCACTGAAGGAGGGGTCGGACGGTGGTGTGTAAACGTGCAGTGCAGGGGCATTGCCCGAACCTTGGATATGCCAGCAAGCAAGGTTCATAAAACTCTATGAAATAAGCTGCATTGTTACCCATACAAAATCATCCATGTTCATGGACTGCTTCCAGGTGACATTCCAGCAAGACAAAGTTCGCTCTGGAATTGCTTGTTCGTATGGAAGTGGACTATGAATGTCCATGGAAGATTCTGTGGACAGACGAGGTACATTTCCATCTCCGAGGACATGTCAATACGCAGACGTGCAAAATATGTGCAACGGAAATCCGCACGCAAATCTACCGATAGCACTTCATTCTGGAAAGGTGACTGTGTAGTGCAGTTGGCGGCTTCGTTTGTCGTATGGCCGTATTTGTTACAGGAGATGAGTCCCGGCGGTCCTGTATCTGAACCCTCACTTCTAAACGCTATGAGACTTTTCCTCACCAATGTCACTCCAACCCTTCAACAGAGTAATTGCGTGGGTGGGATGATTTTTATGCAAGATTGCCCTCCGCCGCACATTGCACAGCTAATGAAGCGACTTCTGCTGAGATATTTATGAAATGCTAGAATAATCAGCCAAAATTTCCCCATAGTTTGGCCGTCCACATCACCTGATCTTAATCCGTATGACCTCTGGGCATAGGGTTATCAAAATGATGTGTTCAGTGCTCCAATCATGAACATAGCTCATCTACAGGTAAGCATTATGCAACGGATTTCGAAAGCGATCCCCTGAGACACTCCGATCTGTTGTGGAGCATGCTGTTCCTTGATTTCAACTTTAAACCGATATCATTTTGCTTTTTATACGATCTTTGGCTCCAAGACAGAAATCAGTAATTTTGCTTTTTATGCTGTTTTTGGTCACAGGAAAATTAAAAACCGATGTCATTTTGTTTACTATGATGATTTTGGCCCCAGAACAATTAAAAATCGACTTTTTCCCTTGCGATGTGTTACCATCTTGCTATGGGGGATGGAATAACCTGACTAACAATGCTATAACTGTTGACTGCCGAATTTACGCAGTCATGCACATTAAACAGTATCGATTCTGTATTGTGCAACTCGAATCATAGCCGTTGTATTGCGATTCGTCTCTCATTTGTAGCCTACCCTATTTGCGTTTTTTATCCATGACGTTTCGCCTACGTCAATAATATGCTTTTCAAATTTGATGTCTTTCTGAGCAGTGGCTCTCTTCCTACAGCGTTTCGAAACTAGAATCTTAATGATGGATTTCCTGTATTTTGAAGAACAACGGGCACCTTTTAAGTGGAATAGTCCATAGCTTTATCGTTAGTGACAAATTTGTGACCAGCTGAGCTATAATAAGATAATAAGGCTGCTATACGTTGTCGTTTCGCCGTTTTTGAAGTATTTGCTGTTCCCTCCCGAACTTCGTGAAAGTAAAAGAGAATGTTTTTTCGAAAATACACTACTAGCCATTAAAATTACTACACCAAGAAGAAATGCACATGATAAACGGCTATTCATTGGACAAATATATTATACTAGAACTGACATGTGATTACATTTCCACGCAATTTGGGTGCATAGATCATGAGAAATCAGTACCCAGAACACCCACTTCTGACCTTAATAACGGCCTTGATACGCCTGCGCATTGAGTCAAACAGAGCATGGATGGCGTGCACAGGTACAGCTGCCCATGCAGCTTCAACACGATACCACAGTTCATCAAGAGTAGTGACTGGCGTATTGTGACTAGCTAATTGCTCGGTCACCATTGACTAGACGTTTTCAGTTGGTGAGAGATCTGGAGAATGTGCTGGCCAGGGCAGCAGTCGAACATTTTCTGTATCCAGAAATGCCCGTACAGGACCTCCAACATGCGGTCGTGCATTATCCTTCTGAAATGTAGGGTTTCGCAGGGATCGAATGAAGGGTAGAGCCTCGGGTTGTAACACATCTAAAATGTAAAGTCCAGTGTTCAAAGTGCTCTCAGTGCGAACAAGAGGTGATCAAGACGTGTAACCAGTGGCACACCACCACGCCAGGTGATACGCCATACCATACCCCATACCATAACACTGGTATGGAGTTGATGAATACACGATTCCAATGTGCGTTCACCGGGATGTCGCCAAACACGGATGCGACCATCACGATGCTGTAAACAGAACCTGGATTCATCCGAAAAAAATCACGTTTTGTCATTCGTGCACCCAGGTTCGTCGTTGAGTACACCATCGGACGCGCTCCTGTCTGTGATGCAGTGTCAAGGGTAAACGCAGCCGTGGTCTCCGAGATGATAGTCCGTGCTGCTGCAAAGATCCTCGAACTGTTCGCTGTTCGTGCAGATGGTTGTTGTTTTGCAAACGTCCCCATCTGTTAACTCAGGGATCGAGACGTGGGTGCACGATCCGTTACAGCCATACGGATAAGGTGCCTGTCATCTCGTCTACTAGTGATACGAGGTCGTTGGGATCCAGCACGGCGTTCCGTATTACCCTCCTGAACCTACCGATTCCATATTCTGCTAACTATCATTGGATCTCAACCAACGCGAGCAGCAATGATGCGATACTATAAACCGCAATCGCGATAGGTTACAATTCGACAGTTTATCAAAGCCGGAAACGTGATAGTACGCATTTCTCCTCCTTACACGAGGCGTCACAACAACGTTTCACCAGGCAACGCCGGCCAACTGCTGTTTGTGTATGAGAAATCGGTTGGAAATTTTCCTCATGTCAGCACGTTGTAGGTGTCACCGCCGGCGCCAACCTTGTGTGAACGCTCTGAAAAGCTAATCATTTGCATATCACAGCATCTTCTTCCTGTCGGTTAAATTTCGCCTCTGTAGCACGTTATCTTCGTGGTGTATCAATTTTTATGGCCAGTAGTGTACATACTCCTCGCATTGTAACGATAAACTTATTTTGACACAGATGCGTCCTTTAGATAGCTTAGCTTTTATTTCATTTAAGGCCTGATAAGGAGATATTTGCTCTGGATGTTTCTTGATTGAGCTCTTCTGTGGTCTACCCAAGCTTTGAGAACCGTTGAAATGGAATTCTGATGAGTAGCTAGGGAACTGAGCCGTCCACCCCAACAACGCGTCAAACACCTTGCTTTGAGGTTTTATTATAGAGACTTGTACCATCGTCGCGATTAAGAGTGTTAAGTGTAAAAGACGGCAGGCCTTTCTAGCTCGTCCACATTCCGGTTATAAGACCCTTGAAGCCCATCCCCCTTTCATTTACCGACGATACAAAGTTTATTTACTGTGTGTGTAGGCCTATTTTTACATCAGACACAGTCACTGAGGACTATGTAATTTAATAACTTGGTACTCCAATTCCTTTGAACTGTCTTCTTTCCTCTGCTTTTTTCTGCCTGCCACTTGGCACAGCGAGACACGCTGCCGGATGTGAGTTAGCTAGTCGAGGACGAGTTCTTGGAAGGACAGGAGGAATGAGCAGCAGCGGGCCTATCAGGTGCTGAGGTGATGGAAGCGGTGGTCGGCCGATGAACTGGCGACTGCAGCCGTGGACTCGCAGCCGCTATTGTACGCTGGCTGGGGAAACGCGGCTCGCTTTCAGGTTCCGCCAGCCCCGCCGCCCTGGCCTTTTCACTAATGGTTTTACGGCGGGTGTGGCGTGTTCTGATGGCCCTACGGTGCTTGTGGGCGACATGACGAGGCTCCTACTACAGTGCCAGCAGACTTTGTTAGCTGGCCTTCCCAGAACCTTGTATCCAGCCTCTCGGGGAACGCGACAGGAATCGTTAGCCCTAGGATTTCACCCAGAACAAGTCCCGCCTACTCACCCCCGGTTTTCCCGGTCTTTGTTCGACGCCTGGGCATCGTTTCAGTTGACCCACGTGGTTTAACGCGTTCGGCTGCATTTGGAGTGAATGTTAAATAATATCTTGCTACGTCTTAAATTTTGCCAGTTAGTTAAAAGACACGTTACAAAAAAAGTGCACAATTGGCCTCAGCTGTGCCAGGAACTTTCACAGCAAACATAAGAAAAAACAATGTAGCACTGAATTCTTTAAATACGAGTACTCAGTATTCAGATGAATAGCCTACGACAAAACGTACCTCTGTGTGAGGAAAGGCACGCAATGCTAAAACAGGAAAAAGCTACCCTCAAAGAATAATTTGCTTGGAGGAAGAGGAACCACAGTATGCTTGACACTTGAGTTTCAGAGCTCAAGGCAGTATATGTGAAACAAGCAGCAATGTTCACTATACTTCCAGAGGCCATCACAATTACTTAGTTCTTGCTACATCGATCCAAGCTGTTTTTGCGTGTTATTCACTGAATAGTTTTGCTGAAAAGTTTTAGGGGCGGAAGAAGAGTTAGCACAGCATGAAGGACGTTTTACAGCCGTGAAACACTGCAGCATTTATTTCCTCCATAACTCCTCTGTGACAAACATACACATCATTATTTTTAAAAGCAGGGTTTGAATGACATTTACGAAATTAATAAATCTTTTCGTTAAAAACAGACAGGACAAAGGATAACGACAGATTAATTTTCTGAGACGTTTGCAACAGCTTATAAGACACTAATCACACAGAAACAATTTTTTATAACCTCATTTATAATGCGCAGGTATGGCATTGGAGGAGTTTACAAGTTAAATTCGCCCATTACCCATGCAAATACTAACGAAATATGTCTTATAAGCAAATAACTTACTCCGTTCATTAGGCATTTCTACTTTATGGCATTCCTAAATTCTTTAATTTTCGTAAGCTACTATGAGGACCAACATAAACAAAACGAGTTTGACTTATTCGTATGTAACGTTGATTTTAGACAACACAGTTATTCGACTGCATCCGTGGCTTTACTACCGGCATGGCAGATTCAAGACCATTGTTTTTGCATTATATGGTTGCTCTGCTCTTTCCCTCAAATAAACGTATTAAAATAAGTGAATTAGCTAATGAAAATTTGTCCTTATTGCCCTTAAAGAACATCACGTTATTTTTTCTTTTCTATTGCTGGCGATGCTTTCAATTCTACACTACTGGAAATTGAAATAAGAACACCGTGAATTCATTGTCCCAGGAAGAGGAAACTTTATTGACACATTCCTGGGGTCAGATACATCACATGATCACACTGACAGAACCACAGGCACATACACACAGGCAATAGAGCATGCACAATGTCGGCACTAGTACAGTGTATATCCACCTTTCGCAGCAATGCAGGCTGCTATTCTCCCATGGAGACGATCGTAGAGATGCTGGATGTAGTCCTGTGGAACGGCTTGCCATACCATTTCCACCTGGCGCCTCAGTTGGTCCAGCGTTCGTGCTGGACGTGCAGACCGCGTGAGACGACGCTTCATCCAGTCCCAAACATGCTCAGTGGGGGACAGATCCGGAGATCTTGCTGGCCAGGGTAGTTGACTTACACCTTCTACAGCACGTTGGGTGGCACGGGATACATGCGGACGTGCATTGTCCTGTTGGAACAGCAAGTTCCCTTGCCGGTCTAGGAATGGTAGAACGATGGGTTCGATGACGGTTTGGATGTACCGTGCACTATTCAGTGTCCCCTCGACGATCACCAGAGGTGTACGGTCAGTGTAGGAGATCGCTCCCCACACCATGGTGCCGGGTGTTGGCCCTGTGTGCCTTGGTCGTATGCAGTATTGATTGTGGCGCTCACCTGCACGGCGCCAAAAACGCATACGACCATCATTGGCACCAAGGCAGAAGCGACTCTCATCGCTGAAGACGCCACGTCTCCATTCGTCCCTCCATTCACGCCTGTCGCGACACCACTGGAGGCGGGCTGCACGATGTCGGGGCGTGAGCGGAAGACGGCCTAAAGGTGTGCGGGACCGTAGCCCAGCTTCATGGAGACGGTTGCGAATGGTCCTCGCCGATACCCCAGGAGCAACAGTGTCCCTAATTTGCTGGGAAGTGGCGGTGCGGTCCCCTACGGCACTGCGTAGGATCCTACGGTCTTGGCGTGCACCCGTGCGTCGCTGCGGTCCGGTCCCAGGTCGACGGGCACGTGCACCTTCCGCCGACCACTGGCGACAACATCGATGTACTGTGGAGACCTCACGCCCCACGTGTTGAGCAATTCGGCGGTACGTCCACCCGGCCTCCCGCATGTCCACTATACGCCATCGCTCAAAGTCCGTCAACTGCACATACGGTTCACGTCCACGCTGTCGCGGCATGCTACCAGTGTTAAAGACTGCGATGGAGCTCCGTATGCCACGGCAAACTGGCTGACACTGACGGCGGCGGTGCACAAATGCTGCGCAGCTAGCGCCATTCGACGGGCAACACCGCGGTTCCTGGTGTGTCCGCTGTGCCGTGCGTGTTATCATTGCTTGTACAGCCCTCTCGCAGTGTCCGGAGCAAGTATGCTGGGTCTGACACACCAGTGTCAATGTGTTCTTTTTTCCATTTCCAGCAGTGTATATAAATATTATATTTCTTCAATAATGACATTATATTACTACTTAGGAAAACTTAAATTACTTATCATTATTGAATTTCATCACAGTGTAACATGTGTTGGACTGTTACGATAACAACTTTGATGTAGCTTTGAGTATGCGGAACTAGCGGCTGTTTATGGGAGGGCCTTACGCTATGGATAGGCATGGAGGGGGGTGAATGGGCGGGGCTTGTTCCGGGTGAAATTCTAGCGCTAAGGGCACGTGTACGCGACCCTCTGCCGCCACACGTAGGCCGCCTTCTTTGCTTACTGCATTGGCGTGCTCCCACGCCTATGACTTCCAGAGCACCTAATATGCGAGCCCGGTGACTGGTTCCTCGCTTTAATAACGTCTTCTCACGTTTGTAGGTGCAGCTTACACTGACAGGAAGTTAATTCATTGGAGGATGTTGCTTAACTATATGTATGGTGGGAGTCCGGAACACTAGTTTTGGAGGTGGAGTTGGTGCGAAGTTTGCCGCGCAGACAGCATTGACAGTTACAGGGTTTTTGGTGAACTCAGCTACGTGGGCTTTGGTGACTGCCACACAGAACGAGGCTGCAGCTCTCTTCCGGACCGACGGAGAGAATTGTTCGGACGTCATCCGAACCACAAACCTTAGGCAATTTGCGGACGCGCTTCTTTCGTGGACTACCCTATAGAGATCTACGACTGATCTGGTGCGCTACCACCCTGACTGCAGCATAGATCACGAAGCAACGCAGGCATTAACAGCACGCACGATGGTAGCAGTAGTGGCAAAATACGCAGATCCGGCATTTACGGAATTAAGAGGCTGTTCAGAAGGCCCTCTGTAGTAGATTCGTGCACAGTATTCTAAATCACGTGAGATCTCATTGCACTCCAGTACACACTAGGCAAGCCCGCCCGAATAGCCGTGCGGTCTAACACACTGGTTTCCGAGCCGAACGGCGTGCCGGTCACCGGCACGAAACAGCCCGGCGGGTTAGTGTCGAGGTCCGATGTGGCGGCGAGCCTCTGGATTGTTTTTAAGGCGGTTTTCCATCGGCCTCGGCGAATGAGGGCTGGTTCCCCAAATTCCACCTCAGTTACACCATCTCGCCGATTGCTGCGCAAACACTGTCTCCACATACGCGTACACCATAATTACTCTACCACGCAAACTGGGGTCACACTCGTAGTCTGGGATGACACGTTCCCGGGGTGGGGAGCGTAAGTTTAAGTTAGTGTGTAAGTCTAGGTACCGGTGACCTCAGTAGTTTGGCCCATAGTACCTTACCACTAATTCTAAATTTTATTACTTGAAATACACGACGGCCGCAGTATGTTGTGTAATCGGTCTCAAATGCCGCTTAATTTTCCTCAATAAAGCCTCACCATCACAACGTTGTCTTCCCTCCAGAAATTCCAGCATCACGCCTCTGAATTTCTTCCACGCCTTCCTATAAACCGATCTGGAGGTGATTCCGGTCACTCGAGAAATACTCAAGAATGTGTCGCAATGATGTTCTGTACGCTGTCGTCTTTACAGATGAGCTACACTTTCCCAAAATTCTACCAATGGAATGAAATCGATGCATTGCCTTCCCTACTACCAACATAATCACCTCGTTTCACTTCATATCACTTTGAAACATTCTGTTAAGACACTTAAACAGTGTGACTGTGTCAAGATGTACGCTACTGATGCTATATTTGAACGTTACATTTTTTTTTATTTTACTCAATCGCATTAAGTTACATTGAGAGGCACGCACATGCCTTGCTCATACTGTGGCATCAAGCAGTCAGGCCTGCAAGATGAGTGGTCTACCAAGCGAGTGTACTTATTCTTATTTATCGAGTAACATGAACTCTGGTACTCACAATTAAGTTACAAGTTATTCTCCTGTTTGAATATTGCGCAACGGAAACGCACATCTGACTATTAGTAATTTACACAACTCTGTCTGTTCATTGCGCACTGGCAATACCACATTTTCTCTTTTATTTAACGGCTTTGATCAACATGTGGTCATCGCACTGAATATGAATGGCGCACACATTATAAATTCTGGATATCATGACAACATACAATTCGAAGGAAAAGGCCACCAATCTTTTTCTTTTCACTATCTTATTTATTCCGATAAATTCTATAACCTAAACACACAAATTGTATAACCTACAACAATAACACATAAGAAATTCCGCCCAGAGGGCATGGCTTTACATTGGTGATTCTCTATCTTATGGTCTCGTAATTATTTAACGCTACAGTGGACTTTCTGGATAGGATGGTGGATCTTTTGCTATATCTCACACTTCGACTCTCACAACCATCATCACGAAACTTTCCCCCAGACTGAGCGGTACAAAAGGAACATGCATAACCCACTGCCTCTAAAACTACCATGTTACTCTCCCATGCAAACCACACATACTTAAATTACATGACATACACCACACTGCAACAAGGAATACAACACAAGGAATAGTCACAACATTGTAAACACATTACTTTCAGCTTTCCCACTTCAATTAGTATTCATCCCAGTTTCACACGACGTCCCACTTCGTAACTTTTCTTTCCTACTACGAACTCTGGAGGATATACGCACGTCTTCCGGTGAAATGCAAGCCAAGTGGCGTTGCTGGATAGACGGCTGACTCACCTTGCTTCTCTCTCAGAGTATTATAGTTTGAATCAAACGTCACACTGAAACATAACACGCAAATTAATATTAAGACCATATTCATCACACACGCGAGTCCTCAACTGATACCATGGACGAGTCCTTCTCTTTATCCTTTGTCTCATACACAGACTGAGACTCACACAGTACTCACCACGGTGAAGTACTCGTCTCTAATTTCAAGTCCTGCACACGCCATTTGTTAAATATTTCCAACTTATAGTACACAGGGTAGTAATTCAGCTTAACTTAAGCACTCGGAAGTATTTCAACTTATTGCTACACGTGGTTTCATTGTGACCGTTGGTCACTTCCGAAGATTACCATTATTATTCTAAACTACTCTTAAGTATTTCACATGCATACCATGTCTCCACTCTTTTGTCCTTATGGAGCACACCTAAGACAGGTCTTACCAACACTAGATCCAGCGGCAGAGTGCTGAAACATGGCAGTTCTTCAGGTCACCTCGCACCTCCATCGAGGTGGGGGAAGACCATGCTATCCATTGGTCAGCCACATTTCAGGCGCTCAAAGCTCTGGTAAATTTCATCTCTTTGGTTGCACCAAAGGTGGCCAAAAGATCGTCACAAAGATGATCATATATTCACATTCACTATCTGCGGTTAGCAGACGACCATACATTCATTCATTTCACAGATCTCACCAAAAATAAATAAATTGTCATTCTTTTCCACACTGGTATCCAGCATCGCTGTATTAATTGAAATTGAGTTATTATTAGAAAAAATATGTTGTACTGACAAGAATAACGAATAATGTTGTACCTATTTTCAATGTCGGGTTGTACTGTACCCTTTCAACATTTTTCTACACTTACAGCAGGCTGCCACTTATCTCACCAACTAGAAATTCTTCTTGTATCCTCCCACAGTCATCCAATGATGACTTCTTCCTGTACTCCAGATCGTCATCAGGAATTATCCTTAAACTGTTGCTCACACTGTCCATCAGATCTTTACCCGTACAGGGTGAGTCAGAAGGAAAGGTACTTGCTTTGAGGTACTTGCTTGTGATAGTAACAGCGATTACGTACAAAAGACGTTAGATGAACAAGTTCTTTTCCATTTCCGAGGAAACTAAAACTTTGTTTAATTGTGTACATTTTCTCGCTAAAGATGTTCAGAAAGTCCGCCGTCAACTGCAATGAGCTTTGCTGCTCTTGTAGACAGCTGCTGTGTTGCTGATATGGGCTTATTCGCACAGAACGTCATATTCCAAAGTATTCTGCTCTCTGACAGCTAAGGTTTTATCCGCAACGGCATCAGTAACGCAAACAATTCTCGCGTGTGGGCAGATGAACATCAAGACCCTGCTGGGTGGGGAAACAAATTTTCAACGATGTTTCTGTGTGAATGTATGGTGCGGTTATTTATTCATAATTTGGCCAATTATAGAGCGCTTGGAACCGAAGATAAAGGTACAATCATTTTCTTTTTATCTTCCCATAACTTGTTCACGTGTTGGCTGTTCATTTGACACCACCCTCCGTGGTTGTGAATTTTGCCCTTGGACAGTATTGACCAGTAATGACCAGTAACCTGAATCTTCTCCTGTTGTGAATGGTGTTTTCTCCGACGTGAATTTTCTCAAGTCCTTTCTTGTTTCTTCCGGCCATACCTTGGTGTTTCTTTTAAAATTTGGAAATGAAGTTAAAGTTTTTTTTTCGTTAGGCTATTGTCATTCATTCTGTACACAAGACTGTAAAATTTCTTGTTGTGTCTGTGATTGTTTCTATGTTTCTATATAGATCTTCATTTCTCCTCTTCGTCCAGTTATTTTCTTTGTTCTTTCATGATCATAAAATTTTTCTGAGTATTTTACTTTCTTTCTTTCCCGGTTCCTCTCGTTCACCTCTTTTATTCAGCGTTAGACATTCGGATCCTTAAAGAGCTTCCCGTTTAATTACTGTTGTTTAGAGTTTAATTTTTGCCTGAAATGATACTGGTCTTTCATTATATCGGTTTTGTGTACGTTTGTATGCTAATTCCACTTTCTCAGATCTTTCCTAACTTGTAATGTCATCTAACCCATTTGAGTGTATCCATTCCATACTTAAACTTATCAACTCTTTTGATGTTTCCGTGTTGCTTTTGCACATATTTTTCTTTGTTGTGTTTATGTTCGATGTATTCCGTTTTTCCATGTGATATTAGTAATCCAGTTTTAGATGCACTTTTGTGAAGTGTTTCTACCATTATCTTTGCATCTGTTTTGTCCTTATAAATTAATGAAATGTTGTCAGCAAAAGCGAGACATTTCACCTCAAATGTTTCTCTTCCTTGACCTACATGAATTCCTTCGATGTTTTTCTCTTGTAGATCTTTATCCCACTCTCGGATGATCTTGTCTAAGACCAGATTGAAGAGACTTGGAGAGAGCCCATCGCCCTGCCGAATACTTGTTTGAATTGTGAAACGTTCAGAAACTTCTTCTAGAAATTTGATTTGTGAAGTTGTGTCTGTGAGTGTCTGTTCGTCTAATTGTCTGGTGGTTTTGTCGATCCCTGCTTCTTCCAGCGTTAGGAATACTATCAGCCTGTCTACAGAATCTTATGTTTTTTTCGAAATCAGTGAAATTAACGACTGTGTTAAGGTTCCGCATTTTTCTGATCCTGAGGATGGTTCTCAAGATAAAAATTTTGCTCTGGGTGGTATTACTGAAGACAACACATATATCGATTTGATTTAGATAACGTGTTAATGGAGTACAGTATCTCGATTTCCATTAAAAACTATTACCAGAATACCTGCAGGACATTCCCCCATTAATTCGACTTCGTATGTACTGTTATCACGATTGAAGGACGTGATTTCCAAAACCTGTATTTATTGTGTACGGTTACGAAAAGGGCTCATGTTCATTTGAACCATTCTAAGCACGTACCTTTCTTCCTGAATCACCCCGTACAGAGAACAAGACCTGCCGTATCACAGTTCCCTGAGGCACTCCTTGTTCCTGGTGAACCATTCTGACATTTACTTTAAACGATTTAGGGAAATCACGGAAAACTTAAATCTGTATAGCCGGACACGGATTTCACTCCTCGATATCCCGAATGTGGACGAACTTGAAATCAGTGTTAAAAACACAGTGATAGGCATACCCTGCTGGTATCAGTGGCAGCAATACAGTTACGATCTATCTGGTGTTATGCGTTAGGTTTTGTTTTTCTCTCTGCGGGCTGTTGTTTCATATCTGGACTAGCATTTAGTATTGCCTACAGCTCAAGCTTTTTACGCATCAACCATCGGCATATGCCCACCGCCGTGCGAGTCATCAACGCTATGTAATCAGCCAGAATGCACCACGACATCAAGCACTACACATACGAGCTCAGTGAGATGTAAATCTTATATAAGGTGTGTGTGTGTGTGTGTGTGTGTGTGTGTGTGTGTGTGTGTGTGTGTGTGTGTGTGTGTGAACTGTTTATATGACAGAGGACACGATATTGTCGAGTGGATTATCTTATTATCAAGAAGCTAGAGGTACTCAGGGTACCCTCCGCCACACACCGTCAGGTGGCTTGCGGAGTATGGATGTAGATGTAGATGTAGAAGCAAGTTCACAGAAAAAGTACGCATTTACATTACAGTGGAGGTCATCATGTCGATAGAGGGACCCGCAAGCGAAGTTTAATAATTTTTCATGAAAATTGTTGCAGCTGAGCACTTCTTTAGTCGTTTCATTTCTCTTTACACAGAAACATTCCTACTCTATATCTCTAATATAAATATTATATTCCTAAGGCAGGCCCTGACTGCGCTTTGGAGATCATTATAGTCAGTGATAATTACATTTCTACGACATGATGACAGTGGCATTTGTATATATTATGTATGGCTGCTTTATTGACCGTAAACACCGTTCCTGACTGACAGACAATAAACTTACAATAACGAGATTCGTTCATGTAAGACACGTTTTTTCTACCGTGCTCAAGAGGATCATACCTGCTGCATATCGATTATGAACGTATCAGTATCGCATTCAACGCGGATAGTGAATTTCACTACGGCATCGCACACACCTAATCATATACAGTTGGTACGAAATAAAGTAAGACATCGTCCAGTGTTATTCTGTCCTGCGACCTGTGAAATACTTTGCAATTGAAACGTTGCTCTCGGCTATGAATAATAATGTTCACGAGGAGAGCTATGTGGATGGGTGGCCCGCGACATCTCTAGCAAGGTTTACGACCAACTTAATTTCACACAGTACTGAAGCTTGAACATGCAACGTCGGGTTTACTGTCGAAACAATGTTGTACTGGCAAATATACAGCACTGAGCGTTCATCGTGCAGCAGAGAAGCTTCGGTGTTTTGTTTGGTCTATGACCTCTGATAATTACAGTAACTTCACTGACGTCGTTGGTGCATTCCCTTGGTCCTGCGGAAATACTTTGCGTTATTAGCACAGTCCTGTAGCGCAGCACTGTATTGTATAGTACCATGTGTTAAAATGTCATCGGTAAATATGCAGATCTGTCGAATAACTGCTTAACATAAAATCCCGAGTATACTCGCTTTTTTAATTCTGACGAAATAATAAAACGCCGAGTATACTCGGGCTTATCATTTCCGACTGGCATACATTTTAAAAGGCCGAATTTACTCATTCTATCACGTGTTTTGGCAGTTTCTTGATTTTTTCGAAAGATCTCACTGTGGTGTGTTACTCTGAAGTTATATTTGTGGCAAGAGATGTCGCTGAATCAGGCAGTTGTACTAGTGGTCACACTACAATCTGTTCTTGCAGTTTGCCTGTTATTTCCAAACGTTTTATGAAAATGGAGAGTGAAGATGAGTTTGATATTGAATGTAGTGGATCTGAGAGTTCTGAAGATAACTATGAAGAGAGTTCGGAAGAAGGAAGTGGTGAATCAGTTTCTTCTGAGTGTGACATTGCGAGCGCCAGAGTGTGGTACGAGATAGATCCATCTAAGCTACTGCCACCTGCTCCACCACGTTTTTCTTTTACAGGTAAACCTCAAATTATTTGTGAACCCTATATTGAAGATGTCTTGCATTATTTTAGGCAGTTCATTGATGACAGATACATGCAAATTTTGGTTACCGATACCAACAAATACGCAACTCCAACAAACCTCCCGGCATGGAAGCCAACAAAAATTGATGATATGTACATATTTGTTGCTGTAATATTGTTACAAGGCATTGTGAAAAAAACACATATCAGATGTACTGGGCAAAAAGAGCTACATTAGCCACACCAATTTTCAGAGAGGTTCTACCATTTTGAAGAATAACTTACATTTTTCGGACAATGCAACCTACAACGCAGAAAGCTATCCACAACCCAAAGTGAATAGAGTATGGCCTATTGTGAGCTACCTGTCGGCTAAATTTAGAAACAGCTGTGTTCCAGAAAGAGATGTCACCGTAAACGAAAGCCTGCTGTTATATAAAGGGCGACTGGGATGCATCCTGTATTTGCCGCTCAAGAGAGTTAGGTTTGGCATAAAACCATTCATGTTATGTGAGTCACAGACTGGATATGTTTTGTCCCTAATTATTTACGTTGGCAAGGGCACTACATACGAGGAAGGATACAAGGATCTGCCAATGTCGTTACAAATTGTAGTGACACTAGTGCAACCGTTGGTAAATATGGGATACTGCTTGACTCTAGATAATTATTATAGTTCTCTGCAGCTTGCTGACCTTCTGCTAACAAAAAGAACAGATATGTATGGCACCGTGCGTCCTACAAGAAAAGAAATGCCGCCTTCTTTCCGGACCAAGAAACTGAAGAAAGGGGAGGTTGCAGCATTCCAGCGAGGTAAACGGACTGCAATGGAATGGAAAGATAAGAGGTGTCTGCCTGCTGTCCACTATCCACAACGCAGAAATACAAACACGGAAAATAAGAAACAAATATATTTCCAAACCAGTGGCTGTATTTGCTTATAATGGCACAATGGGGTGTGTGGATAAAGTTGATCAGCACATCGCAAACAATCCATTGCCACGCAAGAGGGGTAAAAAGTATTACAAGATGATATTTTTTCATCTATTGGAATTAGCAGAATGGAATGCCTTAGTCCTATACTAAAAACATGGAGGATAGCTCACTGCCCTTGACTTTCGCGTGGCTGTCGCTGAACAGCTCATTGCCAAACATCAGGAGAAGGAATGTTCACCCAAAGCAGCGGACCGTCCATCAGCAAACTCAATCCCAACGCGACTTGTTGGACGTCATTTTCCATCTACGATTCCTCCGACCGAGAAGAAGCAGAAGCCAACAAGAATGTGTAGGATGTGCAGTAGTGTGCGTGATGTCAGAGGGAAGAAGGCACCGAGGGAATCAAGATACATGTGTAAAGACTGTGGCGTAGCTTTGTGTATTGATCCTTACTTCAGGGTATTTCACACAGCCGCAAACATATAAATAATGGCTCTAAATTTTAATGGTTAGTGTTGCAGCTCACTTTTAGTGCTTCGATGCACAGAATTACTGTAATTTTAAGAAGAAAAAAAAAAGGTTAAGCCTATCACGAGTATACCCGTGATTTTAAACCAGGGGCTATTTAGAAATGAAAATATCCATCGTTAAGCACCTAAAAAATAATTTCATTGTTACTGTCATCATTGTGCTTCACTGACTATTTCATTTTGACAATAAAAAAATTAGTTGAAAAAAGAACTATCATATTGTAAATAATACATTTGTTACGAGGTTAAAGTCAAACTTTTCATTTACGATTTGTCCCTCGTTAGTAAGCAGCATATCAGTAATCAAATCCCATTTGTGATATTTTCCTCTTGGATTAACTGACAGAACAATTTCTTCCTATTAGCAAATTCTGTTCTACGCCTATGAGTTAGGCTAAAAATCCTCCTAACCTGTATACGTAACAGAGCAACTGCCACAGTTAGAAACGGTTACAACACAGCACACCTGTCTGAAGAGGCCTCCCCGCGTCGCAGACAGTCTACCGTGTCGTTACTGAAAGGAAAATATAATTTCTGGAGGATTGGGGGGATGGGGTGGGGGATGTAGAAATATGTAGCAAAAGCTCTTTACATTTCTGACTGCATATCGTCGCAGAGAACTGTTAGTCCCAGGCATAACCTGCGGTCTTAGATTACTTTAGAGTTGGCTGACAACTGCCAGACAGACATTCTTCTGTTCTTGATATTAATTTTGGAAACGATATCTTATTTATACACATGCATGGGCTATACAACTATCTTTGCTGTTGATCGTCTGTACATGTGAGTGGCAAAATGATGTGGTAACCATTCTGTCGGGTGCAGACGTTAAACTCGGCAGCCACGTCAGTGCTGTTCGAGAGGAGTACAAGAGTCATTCAAATGAAAAAGAGACATATAGAAAAGAAGTAAGTGAATCATTTATTATTTTTAAAGTAATCGCCATAAGTGTTAATGCATTTATCCCACTGTGGAAAAGACTGTGAAGGCCTTCATGGAAAAATGTTTGTTGTTGCCCAAGGAATCATGATTGTACCCAGAGGTGAAGCTCTTCGTCCGAAACAAATCGACGGCGAGATTAAGATTGTACGGAGGATGTGTAAGTGCTTCCCAGCGAAACTTCTGCAGCGTAGTCGAAACAGTCATGGCAGTTTGTCACAACATGTAACAAACATACTAAAGTTAATCTTTATGTTCTCTTCCATTGTTTTAAATTTAAACTTTTCCAGTATCTTGACTTTTTCGTTCATTAGACTAAATGTGTGCTGTTTGAACTGTCCACAAGAGCTATTATCATCTCTGGTGACCGACAGAGAAGGGAAGCTCCCTGTAAGATCATGCAAATTGTAAAGAATTGACAATGATGTGCAACAGTAGTGCCTTATTGAATGACAATTTGGGGTGGCCCAATTAAGCACGGAAGGTCACGTACCACACCACACATCGAAATATTAATGAGAGGAGGCATCATCCATACACAATAGAAACAAGCGATCACCACAAGTTTTATTACGCAAAGCATCAACATGTGAACTAACAAGGAGACAATTGTTTATGTTTCGCATTTCTGTAAGGATTATTTTTGTAGCATTTTAAGTTCCAGCCTACACCTGAAGACGATATGCAAAAAAGTACTGAGATAAATGGGTTTATAGTGCACAAATGCTTAAAACAAACACTAATAATTACGCTGATACATCCCAGGGATGTTCAGCATACTACTGTTTTAATCATCGTCCCAGACAGAGGGACTATTTGCTGGCTCTCACAATCAGTGGGGCCAGATAGGGGTAGTTGGCTGCAAGCACAACGCAACGAACCCAGTCTCGTCATCCTTACGTCATGTCAGCTTCCACGGCGTCGTTGAGATATGAGGACCTCACTGCGTGCGTCACAGCACGTGATACTGGAGTTCTTACGAGATGCAGCAACTGTCTCCAGCAGGAAGCGAGTTACTATTTGAGACCTCTTTAATACTTCATAGCTGCGCGTTTATGTGGACTCACGATATCGATAACATATGACAAAATTAAGGACTTAATATTTTACCTCTTCATAGATATACTGATTTCCCACCCAGCCCCGTAAGTACCAGAGCTTTTGCAGTGTATTTTGGGCAAGGCAACAAGTGAGACGTCACAAGTTAGTCGCGTGGCCCGTATTTCCCGTGGGCATCAACGTGGCGTCATCTCGTGATCTCCGGAGCAGTATAAAGCTCCCTCACAGTAACAGCAAGCCAGCGTCATATTCAGTCCACAGCTTACAACATACGCACTAGCTACCATTTTGTTGATGTCTTACGCTGTGTACCTGGACTACATTGTATTTCTCTGGTCGAATTCCTCTTAGCACTACGACGCACTTGGACTTCATTCACGATTTGCAGTCATCTCCAACGATAACGCTGGTATTCAATATGATGACAGCCTCCACTCTAGCAGGCATACGTTCAATCAGGTGTTGGAAGGTTTCTTGGGGAATGACGGCCCATTCTTCACTGAGTGCTGCACTGAGGTTTCGATGTCGGTCGTGGAGGCCTGGTATGGGGTCGGCGTTCCAAAACATCTCAAAGATGTTTTATAGGAATCAGCTCAGGACTCTGTGCAGGCCAGTCCATTACAGGGATGCTATTTTCGTGAAACCATTCCCGCCACAGGCCGTGCATTATGAACAGGTGATCGATTGTGTTGAAAGATGCAAACGCCATCCCCGAATTGATCTTCAACAGTGGGAAGCAAGAAGGTGCTCAAAACATCAATGTAGGCCTGTGCTGTGGTAGTGCCACGCAAAACAAAAGGGGCTCAAGCCCCCTCTATGAAAAGCACGACCAAACCGTAACACCACCACCTCCGAATTTTTTGGAGCTACACACGCTGGCAGATGACGTTCACTGGGCATTAGCCATACCCACACCCTGCCGTTGCATCGCCACATTGTGTACAGTGATTCGTCACTCCACACAATGGTTTTCCACACTGTTCAATTGTCCAATGTTTACGCTCCATACACTAAGCGAGGCGTCGTTTGGCATTCACTGGTGTGTTGTATGGCTTATGAGAAGCTGCTCGACCATGAAATCCAAGCTTTCTCATCTCCAGCCTAACTGTCATAGCACTTGCAGTGGATCATGATGCAGTTTGGAATTCCTGTGTTATGGTCTGGATAGATGTTATATATTACACGTTACCACCCTCTTCAACTGTTGGCGGTCTCTGTCAGTAAACAGACGAAGTCAGCCTGTATGCTTTTGTGCAGTACGTGTCTCTTCTCGTTTCCGCTTCACTCTAACATCGGAAACGTGGACCAAGGGATGTTTATGAGTGTGGAAACCTCGCATACAGACGTATGGCACAAGTGAGACCCAATCACCTGACCACATTCGCAGTCCGTGAGTTCCGCGGAGCCTCCCATTCTCCTCTCTCAAGTTGTCTACTGAGGTCGCTGATATGGAGTACCTGGCAATAGGTGGCAGCACAATGCACCTAATATGAAGCAACGAGTATTTTTCTTTACATGAAGGGAATAGGAGCACCGCTCCAACAGTGCGATGAGTTTCTACGTAACCACGTCATTGTACGGTATACCCTGGGCTCCTGGAACTCCTCAGATAACAGATAAAATTGCTTCTAACTTACCACAAGCGTTTGGTCGCTTTACTCTTGAATCGTTAATCGTTTCCGAACTAAATGGTGCAAGGCGTACAGGACTCGGCGCACGTTTTATCTCTTTATCAGTACTCCATTGCACGTCAACAAACGGGGCACTGCGTGAAAGCGGAAGTTCAAATGGTTCAAATGACTTTGAGCACTACGGGACCCAACTTCTGAGGTCATCAGTCCCCTAGAACATAGAACTACTTAAACCTCACTAACCTAAGGACATCACACACATCCATGCCCGAGGCAGGATTCGAACCTGCGACCATAGTGGTCATCCGAACGCGGAAGTCCTTTCGTAGCTTCCAGCTTGCCCCGACGCAGAATTTGACCAACAGGATTTCGTGTGCTCCCACGTCGACTCAGAGACCTTGTTTGCTTTACGTGGTTTCGAGTTGTTGCCTCCACCATTCCACCAGTCATGGGAGGGCCCAACAACGTGAGATCTTTCCAAATGGACGAAGTTAGGCTGGCTGAAGCACCTCCCTACGAGATAGGATCCAGTGTTACATCTCAAAGATGTTTTATAGGAATCAGCTCAGGACTCTGTGCAGGCTAGTCCATTACAGGGATGCTATTTTCGTGAAACCAAAAGGGGCTCAAGCCCCCTCTATGAAAAGCACGACCAAACCGTAACACCACCACCTCCGAATTTTTTGGAGCTACACACGCTGGCAGATGACGTTCACTGGGCATTAGCCATACCCACACCCTGCCGTTGCATCGCCACATTGTGTACAGTGATTCGTCACTCCACACAATGGTTTTCCACACTGTTCAATTGTCCAATGTGTACGCTCCATACACCAAGCGAGGCGTCGTTTGGCATTCACTGGTGTGTTGTATGGCTTATGAGAAGCTGCTCGACCATGAAATCCAAGCTTTCTCATCTCCAGCCTAACTGTCATAGCACTTGCAGTGGATCATGATGCAGTTTGGAATTCCTGTGTGATGGTCTGGATAGATGTTATATTTTACACGTTACCACCCTCTTCAACTGTTGGCGGTCTCTGTCAGTAAACAGACGAAGTCAGCCTGTATGCTTTTGTGCAGTACGTGTCTCTTCTCGTTTCCGCTTCACTCTAACATCGGAAACGTGGACCAAGGGATGTTTATGAGTGTGGAAACCTCGCATACAGACGTATGGCACAAGTGAGACCCAATCACCTGACCACATTCGCAGTCCGTGAGTTCCGCGGAGCCTCCCATTCTCCTCTCTCAAGTTGTCTACTGAGGTCGCTGATATGGAGTACCTGGCAATAGGTGGCAGCACAATGCACCTAATATGAAGCAACGAGTATTTTTCTTTACATGAAGGGAATAGGAGCACCGCTCCAACAGTGCGATGAGTTTCTACGTAACCACGTCATTGTACGGTATACCCTGGGCTCCTGGAACTCCTCAGATAACAGATAAAATTGCTTCTAACTTACCACAAGCGTTTGGTCGCGTTACTCTTGAATCGTTAATCGTTTCCGAACTAAATGGTGCAAGGCGTACAGGACTCGGCGCACGTTTTATCTCTTTATCAGTACTCCATTGCACGTCAACAAACGGGGCACTGCGTGAAAGCGGAAGTTCAAATGGTTCAAATGACTTTGAGCACTACGGGACCCAACTTCTGAGGTCATCAGTCCTCTAGAACATAGAACTACTTAAACCTCACTAACCTAAGGACATCACACACATCCATGCCCGAGGCAGGATTCGAACCTGCGACCATAGTGGTCATCCGAACGCGGAAGTCCTTTCGTAGCTTCCAGCTTGCCCCGACGCAGAATTTGACCAACAGGATTTCGTGTGCTCCCACGTCGACTCAGAGACCTTGTTTGCTTTACGTGGTTTCGAGTTGTGGCCTCCACCATTCCACCAGTCATGGGAGGGCCCAACAACGTGAGATCTTTCCAAATGGACGAAGTTAGGCTGGCTGAAGCACCTCCCTACGAGATAGGATCCAGTGTTACATCTCAAAGATGTTTTATAGGAATCAGCTCAGGACTCTGTGCAGGCTAGTCCATTACAGGGATGCTATTTTCGTGAAACCAAAAGGGGCTCAAGCCCCCTCTATGAAAAGCACGACCAAACCGTAACACCACCACCTCCGAATTTTTTGGAGCTACACACGCTGGCAGATGACGTTCACTGGGCATTCGCCATACCCACACCCTGCCGTTGCATCGCCACATTGTGTACAGTGATTCGTCACTCCACACAATGGTTTTCCACACTGTTCAATTGTCCAATGTGTACGCTCCATACACCAAGCGAGGCGTCGTTTGGCATTCACTGGTGTGTTGTATGGCTTATGAGAAGCTGCTCGACCATGAAATCCAAGCTTTCTCATCTCCAGCCTAACTGTCATAGCACTTGCAGTGGATCATGATGCAGTTTGGAATTCCTGTGTGATGGTCTGGATAGATGTTATATTTTACACGTTACCACCCTCTTCAACTGTTGGCGGTCTCTGTCAGTAAACAGACGAAGTCAGCCTGTATGCTTTTGTGCAGTACGTGTCTCTTCTCGTTTCCGCTTCACTCTAACATCGGAAACGTGGACCAAGGGATGTTTATGAGTGTGGAAACCTCGCATACAGACGTATGGCACAAGTGAGACCCAATCACCTGACCACATTCGCAGTCCGTGAGTTCCGCGGAGCCTCCCATTCTCCTCTCTCAAGTTGTCTACTGAGGTCGCTGATATGGAGTACCTGGCAATAGGTGGCAGCACAATGCACCTAATATGAAGCAACGAGTATTTTTCTTTACATGAAGGGAATAGGAGCACCGCTCCAACAGTGCGATGAGTTTCTACGTAACCACGTCATTGTACGGTATACCCTGGGCTCCTGGAACTCCTCAGATAACAGATAAAATTGCTTCTAACTTACCACAAGCGTTTGGTCGCGTTACTCTTGAATCGTTAATCGTTTCCGAACTAAATGGTGCAAGGCGTACAGGACTCGGCGCACGTTTTATCTCTTTATCAGTACTCCATTGCACGTCAACAAACGGGGCACTGCGTGAAAGCGGAAGTTCAAATGGTTCAAATGACTTTGAGCACTACGGGACCCAACTTCTGAGGTCATCAGTCCTCTAGAACATAGAACTACTTAAACCTCACTAACCTAAGGACATCACACACATCCATGCCCGAGGCAGGATTCGAACCTGCGACCATAGTGGTCATCCGAACGCGGAAGTCCTTTCGTAGCTTCCAGCTTGCCCCGACGCAGAATTTGACCAACAGGATTTCGTGTGCTCCCACGTCGACTCAGAGACCTTGTTTGCTTTACGTGGTTTCGAGTTGTGGCCTCCACCATTCCACCAGTCATGGGAGGGCCCAACAACGTGAGATCTTTCCAAATGGACGAAGTTAGGCTGGCTGAAGCACCTCCCTACGAGATAGGATCCAGTGTTACATCTCAAAGATGTTTTATAGGAATCAGCTCAGGACTCTGTGCAGGCTAGTCCATTACAGGGATGCTATTTTCGTGAAACCAAAAGGGGCTCAAGCCCCCTCTATGAAAAGCACGACCAAACCGTAACACCACCACCTCCGAATTTTTTGGAGCTACACACGCTGGCAGATGACGTTCACTGGGCATTCGCCATACCCACACCCTGCCGTTGCGTCGCCACATTGTGTACAGTGATTCGTCACTCCACACAATGGTTTTCCACACTGTTCAATTGTCCAATGTGTACGCTCCATACACCAAGCGAGGCGTCGTTTGGCATTCACTGGTGTGTTGTATGGCTTATGAGAAGCTGCTCGACCATGAAATCCAAGCTTTCTCATCTCCAGCCTAACTGTCATAGCACTTGCAGTGGATCATGATGCAGTTTGGAATTCCTGTGTGATGGTCTGGATAGATGTTATATTTTACACGTTACAACCCTCTTCAACTGTTGGCGGTCTCTGTCAGTAAACAGACGAAGTCAGCCTGTATGCTTTTGTGCAGTACGTGTCTCTTCTCGTTTCCGCTTCACTCTAACATCGGAAACGTGGACCAAGGGATGTTTATGAGTGTGGAAACCTCGCATACAGACGTATGGCACAAGTGAGACCCAATCACCTGACCACATTCGCAGTCCGTGAGTTCCGCGGAGCCTCCCATTCTCCTCTCTCAAGTTGTCTACTGAGGTCGCTGATATGGAGTACCTGGCAATAGGTGGCAGCACAATGCACCTAATATGAAGCAACGAGTATTTTTCTTTACATGAAGGGAATAGGAGCACCGCTCCAACAGTGCGATGAGTTTCTACGTAACCACGTCATTGTACGGTATACCCTGGGCTCCTGGAACTCCTCAGATAACAGATAAAATTGCTTCTAACTTACCACAAGCGTTTGGTCGCTTTACTCTTGAATCGTTAATCGTTTCCGAACTAAATGGTGCAAGGCGTACAGGACTCGGCGCACGTTTTATCTCTTTATCAGTACTCCATTGCACGTCAACAAACGGGGCACTGCGTGAAAGCGGAAGTTCAAATGGTTCAAATGACTTTGAGCACTACGGGACCCAACTTCTGAGGTCATCAGTCCCCTAGAACATAGAACTACTTAAACCTCACTAACCTAAGGACATCACACACATCCATGCCCGAGGCAGGATTCGAACCTGCGACCATAGTGGTCATCCGAACGCGGAAGTCCTTTCGTAGCTTCCAGCTTGCCCCGACGCAGAATTTGACCAACAGGATTTCGTGTGCTCCCACGTCGACTCAGAGACCTTGTTTGCTTTACGCGGTTTCGAGTTGTGGCCTCCACCATTCCACCAGTCATGGGAGGGCCCAACAACGTGAGATCTTTCCAAATTGACGAAGTTAGGCTGGCTGAAGCACCTCCCTACGAGATAGGATCCAATGTTACGACGCTATTTTTCTTTGAATGACTGGCTATCAGCTCAGGTTGGATCCCCTGTGTTCAACACGCAGAACGAGCCTCTTCGGGGTGGTCGTTCCACCACGGCTCTACACTCAGGTGCTCACTCTGTTTCACAGATAATTGTTGTACCACGCTTACTGGCTAGACATCGACAAGAACTGGTATCACAATGATACTCAGACCTTTACCTGCTTACAGGCATTGATAAAAATAACGGGGACATTTGAAAATGTCTCGAACCCAGCTCTGCAAGATCACCAATGGTCTGAAAGAATGGATACCATCTCCATATAGATACCATCTTCTTATCGATAAGAACTGGTCTCTCATCTACTGAGATCCCGACTGTGTCCACCAACAGACTTTCCCTCCGAAAGTTTTTCCGTCTTCACCATAGCCTGCTGTTCCTTGGGACCTATTTCATGTAAGCTGGTCCTTTTCTCATTTCAATGTGGCTAATCGTCATGGAGTCTTTCTCAAAGTTTCCACATGTCGCCAAGGTGTATTCCAAAGCGACAAGCGTCAGTTAAATCACTCTCACAGATGTTTGCGATTGAAGGTATCGCACAGGACATAGTGGCTGATAAGGACCTCCGGCTCGCGTGCACCCCCTCTGTGAAGTTTTGCATTCAACATAGCTGCCTCTTCACTTCTCTTTTTCATCTCTAGTCAAATGGCAAATCGAAGCAAAAGGTTCGTAATTTTAAGGAAAATCAAGGCGCCAGTTAAGTCTTCTCCAAGCGAAGACACCGATGCATTTAGATAGTTAGTTACTTAGTTATGTGTTGCGTAGATCATTTGAACTTTTCTTTTATCGAACGAGTCAGTTTACAGGATGTCTGTGTATTAATATTAAGGAACACATTTTTCTTTAGTCATCAGCAACTACAGTTTTAAACGAGTTTCTTTTAGGGCCTACCCGCTTTTAAGTAGAAATTCATCAGTGGAATAGGAATTGCCCAAACCGTTGTAAGTTAGGCTTACAGCTTCCTTTGCTACCTGTCAGACATTTTATGTTATTGAGCAAATAATCGAAAATTTTTGTTGCTGCATGTTGAACTCCTTTATGAGCCACCTGAAGTTTTAATAATATAGCGGGTCTCGACGTCGACGTTCTTATCAAGTTGTGGTGGATTAGTGGATTATTTATGACTATTTTCATAAATATATATTTTATGATAGTGCAGTTAAAACGCTTTTACGCCGACCGGGGGGGGGGGGAGGGGGGGGGGAAACCATCATTTATTATTCCTATTGCTCGTAATTTTGCAATCAGTACTTTCTTCCTAAGTGAGGAGTTACCCCAGGAAATTGTTCCAGTGAGTGGAAATTTGCAAAATATGTCAGGAGTTTGATCTGTATGTTTCCCATATTAACGATTATACGAAGAGCAGAAGTAAATGAACTCAGATGTCTGAGAAGGTCAGTAACATGATTCTTCCAGTTCAAGTTTTCATCAGTACGTACGCCGAAAAATTTGGATCACTCTAATGCATTTACTGACTCCTGCTCATGCGCTACCTCAACTGTTGCAGAGAGTTGAATATCGTATGTTTTTTGAGAACTTATGGAGAGTCCATTTTCTGAGGAGCAGTTTATAATTATCTGAAAAATATCATTTACCATCTCTTCTTCTTCTTTCTCTCTAATGTGATTTATTATAACACTAGTGACGTCTGCAAAAGGTAGCAATGCCGCCTGTTGAATGTTAAGTGGAAGGTCATTCACATATATGAGTAATAGGAGTGAAATCAAAATTGAGGCCTGGGGGTTGGGGGGGGGGGGGGCTCCCTTTGTGTTTTATTCTTAATCACTGATACTCGCTACCCTTCCTATACTGTTTGAATTGTTTGGCACAACTTTTCGCATTGTGTATGTTATGTATGAGTCAAAGCAGCTGCTTGTAAAGTCATCAATTCCGTAAATCTTGAATTTTTCTAAGAGAGTATCGCGATCTACACAGTCAGATGCCTCGGATAGATCATCACGGACTGGCCTTATTTTATTATTTAAGGCTTGTACTATTCGCTGACGGAAGTGGAAATGCGGTGTGGCTAGGGCCTCCCATCGAGAGACCGTTCGCCTGGTGCAATCCTTTCGAGTTCACACCACTCCGACGGCTTGTGTGTCGATGGGGATGAAATGATGATGGTAAGGACAACACATCATCCAGTCCCTGAGCGGAGAAAATCTCCGACCCAGTCGGGAATCGAACGCGGGCAGTTGGGTATGACATTCCGTCGCGCAGACTACTCAGCTACCAGGGGCGGACTATTCGCTGATGGAATGTATAAATAGGATTCTCAGTCAATCGATCCTTGTGTAATCAAAATAGTGATATGCCAAGTCAGTTGTTCCCACTTAAGTGTAACACAGTTCTTGAGTACATTACTTTTTGCATACGTTGGAGAAAGTGTCAGTAAGGAAATTGGATGATAACTGTTCACGTCTGCCTTGTCACCTTTCTTATTAAGAGGTTTAACAGTTGTATATTTTAACCTCTCCGGAAAAATTCCAAGTGTCAGTGACTCATTGCATATATCACTAACGACATTACATATTAGGTGGAATAACTTTTCAGATGTCTTCTTTGAAAATCCGTCAACACCACATTAGCTTCTGCTCTGTAGAATTTTTATAATTCTATTAATTTCAGTGAAGGGTGTTGGTGCTACTTCTAGTTGCTTGAGGTTTTGTGGAGTGAAAATTTTAATATATTGTCTCACATCTTCAAGTGAATCATTTAACCCTTTTTTGCTGGTACATTTACAAAGTGACTGTCAGCAGTACTCGCAATTTGTCAATTATAGGTCACAACATTGCCATTTGGTTCAATTGTTATGGTATTTTTTACACTGACTGCCTGTCTTGTGTCTCATTTGACAATACCCCATAGAGTTTTCATCTTATTGTCTGCATTATATATTTATTTATTTAGTAGCATGAAGATCAGCTAACATCAGTGTCGTAACCCATTCGTGTACAGTTGTGTGGAACTGTTAATGTATATGGTGTTCTGCCTGGAAAGCGATTTCTGGTCCCGACGAGAAGTTGGTGTTGCTCGGTCAACTGCGATTCTTCCTCGTGTGCGTGACCTTGCAAGAGCAGTAGGGGATTTTTGCGTCATAGCAATCCAGAGTGGTAAAATGGGCTTAAGCCAGATTCCTCATCTGTGCATAGGAATCATAGTCTTTTACTGCAACTATCTTTCCTGAAAAGCGTGTGACGCTGCAATTCATACTATCTGTAATAGCCAGACAAATTCAGAATCTGGATGTTAGTTTTTTCCGTGCCTATAAAACATATTAGCGCAGTATCTGCACCTACGCCTTAAAGGATAACCAGATTCATGATAAGCTCCACGTCACACTGTTTCGCGTTCGATTGCATGCCATCCCATACCATTGGTTCTAATCACCCGTTTTATCAACATGATTCTATATGTATTCTTTAAGGGTGGATATCAAGCTGAGCGTCCTGCAGTTTTGTAATTCCCAGCGAGTTCGCTTTCGATCTTGATGATTCAAACCTTTGTGATCACTGTGGTGGGCCATTTTTCGTTCGGTGTATAGTCAGTGCATGTTTTGAACATTTTTTGAATGTTGACAATGTAAATTGTAATACGTACATCTCATCGAAGGTTGACCTCTGCACCTCCAGGACACACATTTCCTGTCGTCCTCTTGAAGCACGCGGTGAGTCATTACCAACTAATACTTTTCCTATCATAACTGTTAACACAACACTTTCAAATGCGCTTTACTAAAGACTGAACTTGCGGCCTTGCACCCAAGCGTTTCCCTGTCAGACAGAGAGACTGGTTATTTGGTGCCACAACCGGCGGCGCCACATACTCGAACTGGCAGCGAGCGCACCGCAACAGGGCACCAGCTTTGAATAAGTCTGCTGTTTGTCTCGACTTCTCTTACCATTACGACGGACTTGGTTTTTAATCATGGACTTGTAGTATTTCGCAGTGTTCATTCTATGTGACAAAAGAGCCAATCAGAAGTTTGTGTTATATGCTGAAGTCTCGTTATGTACCGAATCTGTAGATTTTTGTAACGGTGCTTCAGTTGCCTTTATTAAAGTAAAACTAAGTTACGTTATCCTCTCTTACTGTATCTCAACCTGTCTCGTTAATCTTCCTTCTGGAACGTGGCTGAAGCTCGGTAATTGTTTTGGCAGCCATATCATGGTATTTAATGGGCCCTATGGGTACTCTACCAGCCTGCATTATTGCTAAGGATTATGTGAACATTTCGGCTGATCAGGTCCATCTTACATTGTACCGTACTGCGTTTGTCTCCACTGTGATGCTGTGTTCCAAGACGATATGGCCCCTGTTCAAACAGCTCGCGTCGTGCAGGACTGGTTTTGAGAGCATCTCACCTGGCCACCACAGTTACCAGTTCCAAATATTATTCACCCTTTGTGGTTCACATTGTAGAGAGTGGTGTGTATCCACCTCCATCAACGTTACCTAAAATTGCCACTACTTTGCAAGAAGAATATTCTTTATTCAAGTTTTTACTATAAGGATCCCTTTGAAACTATACAGGACCTGTATTTATCTACCGCAATATGACTGGAAGCTGTCTGGAGAGCCTGTGGCTCTCGTACACCGTATTAGGCACGGTGAGGTGTTTTGTTTTTGGTGTTTCCATAATTTTGTCCACCCCTGCAGCTGACTTCACCTAGGGCAGCTTATTGGCCTCACTGCCAGCCACTCTGCCTCTTACGATTGCGTGGATCTCTGACCCACATGCTAAACGACGGGCAGCAGGATAGTGACTTTGACTGAAACTGAAAGAGTGCAACACGTTGGTGCCAGGCCAACGTAAATCCATTTAAGTGCTAGCGAACAGTAGCGCACTTGAGGCACTTGCTTGCGGCTCAGTGAGCTGGGGTACTTCCAACAGCTGCAGTTTCTGTTGCTGTGGCTACGGTTGATGGATTGCAATGGCATTTAGTCGCGCAAATCGGGAAGACCGCCGATGGGCTAATGCGGCCAGTACTATGTGAGTTCAACTACTATCGGATCAGGAGCACATTGTGCAGCTGGGAAAAAATAATAAACTGCAAGTATACGAATACATTTTTATCAATAACAGTGTTAATAAATATATCATTATTTGATAATGAATTTGAAATCTAACAGTTTCATTCTTCTTACGCCCAGGAGCACTAGCTCATCCCTTCTGACACTTCATCCTTTCGCTCTTAAGATCAGACCATCATGAAAATAGGGGCTCAGGCTGCTGTATTCATAATATAATGAACGGATGAGTAGGGAAGGGGAGAAGTCGTTTTTTATTGGTCAGGCATTCTTACTGGTCCAGAGGGAAAAAAGGAGAGGGGAATGGTGGAAGTGATCTTGATTAGTTCTCGGTGATTTCTCAGGAGGATGGGACTGGGAATGACCTAGAATATATATATATATATATATATATATATATATATATATATATATATATATATAACCCACGCGTGTAACCTGACATCAGAAGTGTTTATCAGTCACCTTGGGATAAGATCGTTATCAGTGCTCATAAATAAAATGATAACCCATTCATCCCATTCATGACCATTTTTTCCAAATAAGAGGGTAGTGCTGACCCATACACCATGCAAATTTAATCAGACTGAGATGCTTTGAAGACCCTATTGAACTTGAATAGACAAGTTCGGTCTGCTACCTGTGAATTGTGGCTTTCACATTTATAAATACTGAGTGCTTTTAGAAACGTCTTTTCAGATCCTAGGCTGTGACAACGATTGAAGTTTAGAGTCAAATATGAGACCCAGAAACCTCACCATGGCTTTAACATTAAGAAGAGTGTCGCCAGCTGCAACTTAGCAAGTTTACAACAGAACGTGAACGGTTAAAAAGAATGCACGCCGACTTCTCGGTGGAGAAATGAAAACCCCTATTGTCCGCCCATTCCTCCAAACGTCGAATAGCCCATTGCAATTGCGAGCGGTCGTTGCGTGGCTCGAGGTGGAACAGACCACAAACGGAAAACACTGGGCAGGACGTTTACTTGCCGACACGGTACTGTTTAAAGCTATGGCAAAGACAGTCACACTTACGGGGGGACGTCGATGAAAAACACACATTATTTCACATGAAAGTAACACATTTACATATAAAATCCTTTGATTATGTATAGTCAACTTTTTTAAATGAAATTTGAACTTTTATTTTCAAAAAATAATGTATGTGCCTTTTTCTCAGAAAGTATTCAAGACATTTCTACAAAAATTTCTCTGTTTCATCTCTTTATTGTTGTAAGCTTCTCTCATGAAGATTTTGGAATAGGTCAAATAGGATAATTATCATATTTTTTGATTATAATTCCACAATTTTAAATTCACACAAAATTTCAAGCACTTTGCCTCATATCTTAGCTTGCAATCTGAATTTCAAAATTTGCTCGTGAGACAACGTTTATTAGATTTACAGAAATATGTGTACAAAACTTCATAATTGTAGCACTCATAGAATCTGAGAAAAAGGTACATAAACTTTAAGAAACAAACTTTTCAGGAAACGCAATTTGAAGTTCAACCTAACTTTTTTCCGTATGTCACTTCTTCAGAAGGCACCATATTTGTACTCTGGGTCCTCTTTTCCTTCAAGGCTTCTCTTCTGGTTTCTTGTTGTCTGTCTTCTTTCCTTTACCAGGTCTTCAACTGACTTTTCAGCACTAGAGACGCGCTGTAAATATTTTTTTCTCAGGATGTCTTGATTAAAATTTCCTACTTTGAAGCCCATTCTTTCTAATACCTTCATCCTCCTCACATTAAATACAATAACTGCATCATAAGTTGCAATTATGACAACTGTAACAGATAATGTGTTTTTAGGGCATCATTTCCATATGATTTTGGATTTTGGGTTTTGCCATGAACACACTTTTTGAGAAGTGCAGGATGGGCCGGAAACCTGTAACTGATTTTGAAGATCCAGGATCCAATTTGGAAGCCTCTCACTGCGCTGCTTCAAAACGTGGGCGTGGCAGGGAGGCCGTGTCATACTTTTAATTAATTTTCAGGTACTTCGGATACGATTTCAACATTGAAACTTTGGGAACATATTGTCCATGAGTTGTACTAACAAATAAAAAATAAATCGAAAATTGACAGTTTTGGTCAACTTCATCAATATCCCCCTTAAGACACTACCTAAAGGGACCCCGTCCTCCTGTTCAAAGCGGTCAGATAGGACGTCGCCTACTCGATACGTAAAATAGCGCTAGTGATGTTATTAACTCTCTAAAGATGGGAAGAAATCCTCGAAAGCCCGATACTTGGAACTGCACAAGGTTAATATGCCTCTAAGTCGTACCTTAGGTCTTTTATATATCGAAAAATATACTCATTACGTGATGCGTGTGAGGTCCAGGCGATCAAAAGTGGAGCGATATCTCCTTAACATACATTGCAAGTGACTAAGGATATGCTGAATTCTAAGATCCACAGAAGGTGGCAATTGACCATCCGCTCCGACGCAGCTATGACTCAAGAAGGTGGGTTTTACATTAAAGAAAACTGTTTGTGAGAAATCAAACTCTGATTATTGAGGAAAAAGGCAGCACAGCATAATAAGACTCTAACAATCACAAAATTCTCTCATTACAAAAATTACAGACATATCTTTACAATTCCTTCAAAATCTTCATCAGTACAAAGAACAAGAACGTAATATATATATCAGTTTTTCTCACCATGATAAAATATTTCAGGTAGTTTCTCCCAGATTCACAGAAAAGAGATCTCAACCTTTGAAAAACACAACTGCACGCTACTATGCCGCAAATAAGAATATAACAGCACGGTACAACTGACTGACTAACAAGTCAAGCACAGATAAAACTGAACACAGAGTCACTATTCCAACAGTGCGCTCATTCATCTTTCACCTATTACAGTAAAGGTGAATTACTTATAATAGCACAAAACATAAGGGAACATTACAATATAATTCAACATCTTTAATTAAAATGTCAAACTATACCCACAGCCGTAATAGTTGAACTAACAGAATTGCTTGCCCTCACTCACAGTTATTTCACATTCAATGGCAAAATGTACAGACTGGATGTAGGCCTAGCAATGGGAAATCATCTCAGTGGGATCAGTGCAGAAAGTTTCATCAATCACCCTCAAAATAAAGTGCTGAACAACAATCACATAATCACCGAGAATATTGTGCACTACTGCTGATATGTCGAGGAAACATTCATTGTATATAATGGTACTACTGAAGACATAGTAACTCTGTTAAACAGGTTCAATACCTTACACCGTAAAATCCATTTCACGATAGAACACCAGAAAGATAACAAATAAATTCTTTAGATATGACAATAACTAACACAAATCAGACCTGAACATCATAGTATACAAAACCAACAGACGCATACTGTCAATAAATCTTCCAACATCCAAACTCTCACATAGCAAGCTGCATTCAGATCCTTCTTAAGCTGAACACAGGATATTCCACTCAATTCTGCTGACTGCGAGACAGAAATTAAACCATCAAATACATTGCACACAGCAACGGCTGTAATGAACATGAAGTAGATGTACTTTCCCAATGCGTAACTGAGAACAAAAGCAAACAAACTAACGTGACTACCCGCCAATGCATACAAAAACTAAATATATAACGATACCATGTTTAGGAGTCATCTCAGACAAAAAAGCGTAGCTGTTTAAAAACTCAGGTATCAGGATCACGTTTTCCACCAACAACAACTTGAGAAAGAAACTGGTCCATGATATCACACAGCTAAAGAGAAACTGAGCAAACCAGGAATTTATAAAATCACGTATAGTCACTGCAGCAAATACAACATCGGCCAAACGGGAAGCAATTTTAAAACCTGTTTCATTACTGTTTCGGACTGAATAAAGCTAATAAGTCAGCTACAGTAAAACACATAAATGAAACGGGACACAGTGTGACAACGGGCAGGGACCTCAAAGTATTGCATACTCTGAAAAAGAGCTGGAACAAATGGAAGTATTCATCTGTGTTCTAAGTCGAAAAATGAGATCCTAAATGAAATGACAGAATCCAAAAACTCACACCTCTTACGAATTTCAGTTCAGAACTCTTAAAATAGTAAGTACATGACATTAAGGTTATAAATGAGTATAGATCCCAAAAATATATTTGTAATTCTTAAAATAAAAAGTTTTTATATTGTCATTTGTATTAAAAATTGTCACAGTCGCTCATTTTGTAATACGCCAATCAACATCTGTTGGAGCACTGCTCCTATTCCCTTCATGTAAAGAAAAATACTCGTTGCTAGTTTGGTAGATATTGGGATTTACGCACACAACACAATCTTCTGGCTATCTGAGGTTAAACAAGGTACACTATGTGATCAAAAGTATCCGGACACCCCCCAAAACATACGTCTTTCATATTAGGTGCATTGTACTGCCACCTATTGCCAGGTACTCCATATCAGCGACCTCAGTAGACAACGTTGGAACGTTCCGCGGAACTTTACTGTCTGTCTACGTTAATGTTAAATCTACATCTACATCCATATTCCGCAAGCCACCTGACGGTGTGTGGCGGAGGGTACCCTGAGTAGCTCTATCGGTTCTCCCTTCTATTCCAGTCTCGTATTGTACGTGGAAAGAAGGATTGTCGGTATGCTTCTGTGTGGGCTCTAATCTCTCTGATTTTATCCTCATGGTCTCTTCGCGAGATATACGTAGGAGGGAGCAATATACTGCTTGACTCTTCGTTGAAGGTATGTTCTCGAAACTTTAACAAAAGCCCGTACCGAGCTACTGAGCGTCTCTCCTGCAGAGTCTTCCACTGGAGTTTATCTATCATTTCCGTAACGCTTTCGCGATTACTAAATGATCCTGTAACGAAGCGCGCTGCTCTCCGTTGGATCTTCTCTATCTCTTCTATCAACCCTATCTGGTGCGGATCCCACACTGCTGAGCAGTATTGAAGCAGTGGGCGAACAAGCGTACTGTAACCTACTTTCTTTGTTGTCGGCTTGCATTTCCTTAGGATTCTTCCAATGAATCTGTCTGGCATCTGCTTTACCGACGATCAACTTTATATGATAATTCCATTTTAAATCACTCCTAATGCGTACTCCCAGATAATTTATGGAATTAACTGCTTCCAGTTGCTGACCTGCTATTTTGTAGCTAAATGATAAGGGACCTTTCTTTCTATGTATTCGCATCACATTACATTGAGATTCAATTGCCATTCCGTGCACCATGCGTCAATTCGCTGCAGATCCTCCTGCATTTCAGTACAATTTTCTATTGTTGCAACCTCTCGATACACCACAGCATCATCTGCAAAAAGCCTCAGTGAACTTACGATGTCATCCACCAGGTCATTTATGTATTGTGAATAAATGTTTTTTTCTAATGCCAGTATAGCCGTATGATGAGGTACCACCAAATTTTGTGACTGGTAGCGGTATCTGAAAACCTTTTTATATTCCATACTTAGCCTGGTCATTGCTGACCATTTGGTATGATCAAAGCGTCGACATTTAAAGCACAAACATGACCTACTGGTGTGCTATGTTAAGTAACGGTAGTACCTTAACTCACTCCATAGAGCTAATGATATATTCATTACTTTTTCTGATACTTTTTAGGAATTGGACAATTAGGGGTTCCATTGTGAAGAGTTGTTAGGGAATCACAAACTGTGCGGTTTATCACCGAAGCTATTGCCAATTTCAACATCACACACTAAGCTTTAGTAATATCCCGCATGCCATTATATGTCATTAATGGTTTCACTCTGAAACCTTAAGAGCGTCACAACGTAGTTTAAATAATTATACCTAAACACATCAGCGGGCACGTCTGACCCAAAGTGCCACAGACCCAAACTGCCACACGTACAGCCCGTACCCACCAACCATACTACCGTGGCAGGCACACGAACGAAACAACAACATCTGCCCTACAGCGCGTTGTCAGGGGGCAAATGAAGGACTCGGTGGTAGCTGCAGTGACATAATACAAAATCAGAGACGACTACATGTCTAAAGAATGACAAATACATCGATGTCGGAGAATATAGGATCTTCACAAGAAGCTCATTGGATTAGGTACAAAGGGCCCAGAAAGGGCGCAGAAAGACTGCCCCCAATGAATTCGCGAGACTTTAGTAAATTGAATGGTAGTATTAAAGATGCTGACTTCAAGAGCTCAAAATTAACCGTTTTCATGCAATTGTGAAATTCAGTGGCACTTCCGCTTTTCATTCCTTTGGCATCTATATCCATAATGTTTCAGCACATTACAGCTCCTTTACAACAATTTAGCCCAAATGCAGCAGCACACTGTCGACAGCATATTCTCCACGTGATGTGACAATTAATAACTTATTTACTTCAGCAGCTTTCAGTGTGCCATTTCGCAGCCTCCTTATAGATTTAAGTTTTCATGCAAGTCTCTCAAGAGTAGTGGTTCCCAACGTCTCTGTGAGCATTACCCCTGAGTGTAGTCAGGTATCAGCTAATACACCTGACGTCCGTCTCCCACCACTATCGTCATTATAAGCGCCTAACTAAAATTTAGAATGAAAACGATTATTCTTTGACCACTTTTATTTTTAAAATAATGAAGGATAAACAATGTGTAGGTATTTCATTTAACCACAGACTAATGAGACTATCGGTATTGCCTTTTTAAGCCTTTATTTTATAGGTGAGTAACATTTATTAAGTCAGTTGATTGCTCCATTCCTTCCTTCTGAACTGGCAGACACTGAAGACCTCTGTTGGCCCACGCTTGGCGTATGACCACTGTCACTAATTAAAACAATAATTGGAGGCCTACAGCAATGTAGCAGCCACTCATTGTCGTGCTGTGCTCTCAATTAGTCCGTTTATCTGTTGCGAAGTGAGTAGTGAAGCATGATTTCAGGTTTGCAGCCATTCTCAAGTGCTGTTTGAATATTAAAATTTGTCTGAAGTATTGTGAGATGTGATCGGCGTCACGTCAGACATATTTTTCAACATTCGCTTTAGAATGGCTGCAAGTCGAAGACACGATTGTGGAAAATAAACGAACAATTAACAGTCAAATGACGGAAATTTCTTTCAAAAAATTCTACATGGTTGTGGTCCACCACAAAAGGAAGAATCATTAGATTATGAAGCAGTTAGTTGTTTATTGCTGGATCCATCTACAACTCGGAGGACCCATTTTCATATGTGTTGTAGGACATGCATATGCCTCAATTTTACTTTAAAAAATGCGTGGCACAAAGTATATGTGTAGTGGGTGGACTGTCTGATGAAGCTATTCATACATTTGTTTCACAAGCTGTACCTCCACCACACTGTGTCACTTGTTACCGGTTGCATTTGGAAAAAGGCTACTTCTTTTTGGTAACTTATATAATCAGTTTTACTGTCTTACGGTATAGTGTAATAATAATGATCTTTTAAAAATAATTCAGTTACGTGGTATTTTTATATCTGACCCTTTTGTTTTCACCTCTCACAAAAATACATCTTATCCCTCAGGGGGTAATTACCCCCAGGGTGGGAACCACTGCGCTACAGTTTTATGGATACAGAAAGGTAAGAATTTTTCGAATGAACCTTCGACACATTTAGCAACAAAAAACACATTTTAACTAAACTGAAATCCATTGGATACCAGTGATGCACAGCGACCGTTTAATATTCTAATGTAAGGACAGCAGTCACTCGCAGATATCCTTGACTTATTGCATATACAGATTTCTACTATAACGCTATAATCATCAAAGCTTTACCGTAAAAGTCGTATAGGCACAAACATGACATTTACATGACAGGAACAAAACTCGCTTATATTTTAGTCGAAATCTAGATCTGCAGTAAGTCTTCTTTACATTTGAAAAAAAAACATTATTTATCAAGGAATGTGCTCCGTTACTGCTACTGTTGTCACCCATATTGCCAGACGTCTCGGATGGACTAGCCACATGAAATCTCTTGGGGTTTGGATGTTAATACTGTCCAACGGGCAACCCAAAGAACTGGTAGAAGAAAGAACTTGTTATGTCTTTGTGGAAATCCTACGAGCAGCAAGGGAAAGAAGCGTGCTCCCAGACGGAGCTCCTCTTTCCTGGTTAAGCCTTACACAGCTGAGGTATTATAGGTACCCCAGAGGTTTCCCGATACCTACTGTTGGGCCCAGATAGCCATGAATGTCATCAGCGCGTAGAACACCTTGAAAGATTTTCTGTCGATGTTCTTACCATCTTTGCGATTCGGGCAGAATCCACGATCATTGTGCCCTGTGAAACAAGGTTCCACCGCCGTGCTGCGTTGTGGTCGCTGAAGCAAGCCCAGAGCTTACAGTGATAAGAGGACTGGCGGCACTCACCAGTCCCAGCTCAAGGAAATCGGGTTCGGCAAGGCAGTACCCAGTAAACGAATTCTGAGCTCTATGAGGTGGTAGTGATTTCAAGCGGAGAGCTGGTGCGTGAGGCTTTATCGAAAGTACAACGCACGCAGCGAGCATTACTCACTCCAGTCTTAAGACTGGTTCAGTTCTTTGTGCTACTCTACCCTGTATAAGTCTCTTCATCTCCGAATTACAACTGCAACCTACATCCACCTGAATCTCCTTGCTTTATTCATCCCACCCCCTCCCCCATAGTCTTCCTCTACAACTTTTACCGCAGATGTTCTCCTCCAAACCCAAATTGACGATTGTTTCTATACAAGCCTTGTAAGATGTCAGGCAAGTCCAACACCTTCCATGAAAACCCTGACATGATAAGCAAATCCAGTAGTATGTCACATAGCTCCGAATAAATCGTGACATTAAATTAACCAAAGTAATACGAGTAACGAGTGAGCAAATGGAATACCACAGACTAACACAAGAATGCCTAAATGCATGTCATACCTTCCCACCGTGAGACAGACGCAGTTCCGAGGGGAGAAACGAGAACAGAAGCCGAGAGTAGAACCGTGTTAAGCTGAAGGCCCTACGATAAGGGACGGACACCCACGTCGCCAGCTAACCATTAGGACCATTTTGTGAGTAGAATAAAATTTCCAGTGGTAAACTTAACTGCTTTTTGACGTTATTTTACCAGCTAACTATAATAGGAAAGTCTTGAACCCCTTCCACTAAATTTAGTTAGTATTAAGATTCTTTTACAGGGAGTGCAGTGGAGCTAACGCTAAAATCATTAAGTATTTGGTTAGATCATCGCTAGTCTCACTGAACTATTCTGAATTCTACATGTCATGTGTGGTCTGGCGTCTCCTTACCAGCAACAGATCCCAGGTTCAAACTAGTCAATTCCGTGAAAAACACGCTCAGAGCGTCGTTGCGCGAAAGTGGTAGGGAGACACGATATAGAACAGACACCACGCAGTATGTTTGAGCCTATACTCTGATTGACCCATCTAACCTCCTTCATTTTTCTGTAACGCCATCGTCAGTTATTTTTCCGCTCAAGAAACAGAACTCATCTCTAACTTTTAGTGTTCTCTTCCTAATCTAATGACCTCAGCATTGCCTGATTTAATTCCACTACATTCAGTTACCCTTATGTAACTTTTGTGGAGCGACTACTGTTATTTCTAGACCTTTGCTATCTCTGACAGGAATTCAGTATCATTGGAAAGACCTCAAAGATTCTGTTTCTTCTCCCTGAACTTTAATTCATTTTAAAAATATTTCTGATTTTTCTCTACTTCTTTTTTTCGTGTACAGGTTAAATGATTCTAGGGATGGGTTACAACCATATCTCACTCCATTCTCCACTACTATTTCGCTTTCATGTCCTTCGACTCTTTTAACTACAGACTGCTTTCTGTACAAGTTGTTAGTAACCTTTCGCTCCCTGTACTTTACCTCAGCTACCATGATAATCTCTGAGAGTGTACTCCAATCAACTTTGTCAAAAGCTATCTCTAAATCTACCAATGCTGTATACACAGGTTTGTCTTTCGTTAAATAATTTACTTCAATATTTTGCAACCTTGAATTTAGAAACTGATAGCTAATATTCACTGTCAGCACCTACGTTTTTTTGGATTTAGAATTATTTCATTCTTCTTGAAGTCTGAAGGTGTTTTCCTTGTCCCACATATCTCGCACACCATGTGGAATGGTTTATTTTATGGGTGTCTTTCCACAGAATCTTCATAATCCTATCAAGACATGCCTTCAACTCCATCGACCTTATATCAACTTGAATCTTACAGTGATCTATCAAATTCTTCTCACTCTGATGCCTCCCATCTCATCATTACTTTCTCTTCCCTATCTACATCAATATCTTCAAGTTCATTTCCCTTGTGTAGTTCCGCTATGTATACGTTCCACTTTTCGTCATTGTCTTCTTTGCTTGCTCTTTGTATTTACACAGTTGCTTCTCCTTTCTTCAGAGGTCTCTTCAAGTTCATTTAGGTTATTTAATTGCTCTTTATATTCCTTCCAGCTTTCAACTTCCTCTTCTTTGCATAGTACTGGCTTACCATCTAATCTCGTGATATTGATACAGTTATTTCTCTTTTTTCTCAAAGGTCACTTTTAACCTTCCTGTAAGAGATTTTTACATTTCCGATATTTATACATGCTTCTACAGCCTGGCACTTCTTCTCTAGCCATACTTGTTTAGTTATTTTGTACTTTATACCACACTCATTTTTAGATTCCTGTTTCCTCTTTCGCCTACATCGTTCGATGTGTTTTTTATATTTTTCCTGTCGTCAGTTAAATTCAGTTTCTCCTGAGATTCTCAAGGATCTCTACTGGGTACTGTCTTTCTGCCTAGTTGTATTCTGCCTTCACCATTTCACCTCTCAAAGCTACCCATTCGTATTCTACTATATTCCCTCCGTCTGTTACTCATGCACGCTCTGAAGTTTTCAACTACTGGTTATTTGTACTTTTACAGGTCTCGACTACTTGATTTTCAAACTTTTTACAATTTCTTGAGTTTTATATTACAGTACATAACCAATAAAATATGGCCAGAGTCCACATCCAGGCTCGTAAATGTCTCATTGTTTAGAATCTGGTTCCGAAATCTCTGCTTTGCCATTAGTCAACGAGTTTGGAACATTTCATTGTCTCTAGATCTCTTTCAAGTAAAGAATCTTCTGTCACAATTGTTAACCCAAATAGCAACGATTATAAAATTATGGTCGGAGCAAAATTTCTCCAGGCAGGTTCCTCTTTCATTCCTTTCCCTTAGTCAATATTCTTCTCTTCTTATTCCCTATCTCCCTTTCTCTACCATTGAATGCCAACCCAATATCACAATTATATTTTTCTATCTCTTAACTATCTGTGTAATTTACATTTCATATAAGATTTGTGAAAGGGACATTAACATATCACTTTCTTATAATGTAGTTTTATTTTATGACATATTCTGTATACTTGAAGATCTCTTCATTATGTACATACAGAACGAAAAGTCTATCCAGTTTCACTTAATGCAATGATTTTAAAATTGGAGGAAATTTGAATACACATTGTGGTTGCAACAAAGAGCACTGCGGCGATGATGGTCGTCTACCCTTTTTTGGCTCTAATTTGTAGTATTATCTGTCATCTCCGGTGACAATTTATGGAACACACGGCTCATGCTTAGAGGTGTGTTAAATCTCCGGCAATACTTATTCGTGTTGCTTTTCGTCCACTAATTTTCGTATGCCCTATTGGGAATAAGACTTACTTTGCACAAATATTTCCGAAAGGTAGCGTTAATATCGTCCTTACTTAAAAACAGTTTGTCAGATGAGTGGGTCACAGTCAGTCACCTATTATGTGCCATCTACTGCCGCAGTTGCTTCTTGTCGTCTGTCAACACGTATTTTCGCCCATTTCCCGAAAATCTAACATTAATTTAATTTATAAACTACTCGAATCCGTAGTAAACACATCTTATGCTTGTTGTTACACCCGAACCACAAATGTAAATGAAATGAATATATCAACCAGATTTTTCAAAGTTGTAAAGTCCGAATTGAGGCGCACTATATATTTTAGCGTTTTTCCATTGAATTACACAAACGACCAAGTCATCATATTTAAAAATCTGCTTGAGGATAGTTATTTCATTCTGTGTGGTACTTCTCAGCATATCAGTACATTTAGATACAGGTGCACTCATTTGGCATTTGCTGACAGCAAACAAGATTCCATATGACCATACCATTCTTATGCCCCTTGTATTTAACGGAATTTATTTCCAGCTGTAAAGAAGTCAATGCATATTTGAAACATATGCGTCGATTTAACCTGTCGGATTATTAATGTTTGTTTTAATGTCGTTCAGGTCATCATATCTGACATTTGAGAGCTACCTCAACAAAACAACGTGCGCCAGAATGTTTCATTTCTTCAAGATCCTTCCCCAGCCTTAAAGAATTACGAAATACACACAGAAATTTTACGCTCCTTTAACTGTTCATCTCGTTGGCACGGTGTTTTATTTAGCGTGAAGGCGAAAGTTTTTATCACAGAATCTCCTCGCAGTTCCGGCGCTGCGGAACGCCGACCCACGCGTCGTGAGAACATTTAGGCTGGCAGAGAAACGGAAGCACCGCGGCGGCCGGGAGACTTGTGTATCATCGCCGTAACGTAGCACGCAGCGCAGCGCAACCTAACGAAACGCGCAAGTTTAATTTTTAAACGGGCGGCCGCGCCAACTCTGGCCGCTGCGACGCGCTGGGAGCTCCGCGCCGGCAAGCTGTGAGCCGCCCACACCCCGCCGGGAGTCACCCATCTGCCTGCGCGGGGGGGCGCGGTAATGGCCGCCACAGAGGAACTACCCGCACACGCGTCCATAAATTAACATTATTCATTCACTCACTGCCCTTGGAGGGCAGCACATGAAGCTAAGTGTGATAGTTCTGCGGTGGGCTGTGCAATTGGTTGGAGTATTCTACAGTTAACACGTCTGTTCATTCGCAATAACACCTTTGCTGCCAAGGGATACAATCTATCTGTATTAGTTTGTTAAAGGATGAGTGTATCAATGACACACCTTTCAATCGATAACGGCAAGTGAGTACAGAACTCGGTAACGTGTTTGGCAAGGAGATCCAGTTTCACCAAATCTGCATTCTAATAGAGTACATTAGAATTAATCTTCAGGTCATTCTCTGGCATGAAAAAGGAACATGGATAAAACGATATTACCTGTACCACCATATACACTACTGGCCATTAAAATTGCTACACCACGAAGATGACGTCCTAAAGACGCGAAATTTAACCGACAGGAAGAAGATGCTGTGATATGCAAATGATCAGCTTTTCAGAGCATTCACACAAGGTTGGCGCCGGTGGCGACACCTACACCGTGCTGAGATGAGGAAAGTTTCCAACCCATTTCTCATACACAACCAGCAGTTGACGGACGTTGCCTGGTGAAACGTTGTTGTCATGCCTCGTGTAAACAGGAGAAATGCGTACCAACACGTTTCCGACTTTGATAAAAGTCGGATTGTAGCCTATCGGATTGCGGTTTATCGTATCGCGACATTGCTGCTCGCGTTGGTCGAGATCCAATGACTGTCGGCAGAATATGGAATCGGTGGGTTCAGGAGGGTAATACAGAACGCCGTGCTGGATCCCAACTGCCTCGTATCACTAGCAGTCGTGATGACAGGCATCTTATCCGCATGGCTGTAACGGATCGTGCAGCCAAGTCTAGATCCCGCTTGGCGCTGTATCACACACATGAGCGCCTGCGATGGTATACTCAGCGACGAACCTGGGAGCACGAATGGCAAAACGTGATTTTTTCGGATGAATCCAGATTCTGTTTACAGCACCATGATGGTCGCATCCGTTTTTGGCGATATTTCGGTGAACGCAAATTGGAAGCGTGTATTCGTCATCACCATACCAGCGTTATGGTATGGGGTGCCATTGGTTACACGTCTCGGTCACCTCTTGTTCGCATTGACGGAACTTTGAACAGTGGACGCTACATTTCAGATGTGTTACGATCCGTGGCTCTACCCTCCATTCCATCCCTGCGAAACCCTACATTCCAGCACGATAATGCACGACCGCATCTTGCAGGTCCTGTACCGGCCTTTCTGGATACAGAAAATATTCGGCTGCTGCCCTTGCCAGTACATTCTCCAGATCTCTCACCAATTCAAAACATCTGGTTAATGGTGGCCGAGAAACTGTCTCGTCACAATACGCCACTCTTGATGAACTGTGGTATCGTGTTGAAGCTGCATGGGCAACTGTACCTGTACACGCCATCCAAGCCCTGTTTGACTCAATGCCCAGGCGTATCAAGGCCGTTATTACGGCCAGAGGTGGTTGTTCTGGGTACTGATTTCTCAGGATCTATGCACCCAAATTGAGTGAAAATGTAGTCACATGTCAGTTCTAGTGCAAAATATTTCTCCAATGAATACCCGTTTATCATCTGCATTTCTTCTTGGTGTAGCAATTTTAATGGCCGGTAGTGTATTACCAGATAGAGACTTTTGCATGATTCTGTGCCTTAATTGTTAAAAACGAAGCCCTTGTAGGATCACTTAGCTGCCCATCTGTGTGTCTATCTGTCAGACTGTGAAGACTCCTTTTCCTGGAACGGATGGAGGTATCAAATTGAAATTTGCGTCACATGTTAAGATCTATGATTCCTTGGCAACGCAGTACATGTAAGCTTCTAAGTCAATATAACTGAGCCGTGTGCGGCTCGCGTTCATGCCGTTTGTTCCTTGGCATTTTGTCACATCAAGTGGCGCCTAGTAAGTGGGATTCTGGTCTTCCTTAGCTGAGCTTTGCTTTTAATAATCCAATCATGAGGCTTTGAAAGCTACTCCGGCCTGCATGGCCCAAGACTAGGTGTCTTGTTTCTTCCTTACTTACTGGCGTAACAAAGTTATTTCCTTGCCTCCTTGAGTGGCAGCATCAGCGCATATCCGTACTAGTACTGTCGTTCTATCTTTGGTGTGACCGTTAATATTTCCGGATGGTGATGGTGTGTGTGTTAGCCAGTCAGTTGGGACGGAACAGCGAGGAAATCTCCGTGGCGTGTGGCTAAGCCGGGACTGCTGGCGTCATGCACCACTGTCGGATCGTGAGGCGCTAGCTGCGAGAGCAATAAAGTTCGTTGCCCACCGAACCTGGACGCTGAAATTGAGTGGTTACTTAACCTGTTGTGAAACCTCAACTATTGTGACATCTCTTCGTTCATTTGTGGGTTGTTGCTCCCTGGGCCATTCGGGCTAGCACCAACGTATTATGTGTTGGAGTCTGCGAAACCTTACAGCCGTCTTTCTATATTGTGATTAATTATTAAATTTACTGTTACTTGCCAGTGCAGTGCACCAGCGGTATTTTCTGCCCTGTGGCCGTTAACGCCCCAGTAACCTTCCCTGGTCTTTAGCGTAGCTTTCCGGCAATGTGCCTTTCCTCATCATGTTGATGCTGTCGGGCACAGCATATAGTTCGCCAACTTTTTAAGTTGTTTAGTTCATATTTAGCTTACAGTGGTTATTGTTCCCTTGGCTGTTTTTAGACGCCAATTTCTGATTAAGTAGAGCTGTTCGTATCCTCGTCCTCGGCCGATATTTTCCATCGTTGGGCCTTTGGTCAGACAGAAGGGAACTGGTTTAATTGGGCCATCCCTAGTATGGATTGCCATCCAATTATTTTTCAACTCTTGGTTCCCTGTCTCACCTCACCTGACGCTTGAGCTACCTTCTCAGGCCAACCATAGAAACACTTCTGAGCACGACTTGTTCTGTTTGTTTTAGATTGTGATTTTCATTTTAATTTGAACTAGTATATGAACTAAATTATTTTTAAATTTTACATGAAGGCCTTCAGCTGCGTAAATTAAAATGGTGAAGTTGATTTTATTTTAAAGACATATTTTTTCCTTGAAAGTTTTTTCTATCTGAAATTGTTTGTAATCCAGCCTCTCATCGAGCTATTGGGACGGTTCTCCATAAATAGATCGAGTACAGATAGCATATATGCGAATATAAGATTGACTTATAAGTGATGCAATGAGGGGAACAATACATTAATACAATTAACAATCTGAACACTTGGAGCCGCCCGGTGTGGCCGAGCGGTTCTAGGAGCTTGAGTCTGGAACCGCGCGACCGCTAAGCTCGCTGGTTCGAATCCTGCTTCAGGCATGGATGTGTGTGATGTTCTTAGTTTAGTTAGGTTTAAGTAGTTCTACGTTTAGGGACTGATGACCTCAGCAGTTAAGTCCCATAGCGCTCAGAGCCATTTGAACCATTTTGAACACGTGGTTGGCAAGACTATTCCTTAGATGTGTATAATTGATGTGTATGGGTTGGACGACTGCTCCTTATGCGATTAAAATTAATCTATGCTTGACTGCCGACTTCCAGTTGTGCTATTCAGGTGAAATAAAAATGGAATGTCTGGGGTTGGAATTTTGATAGGTAAAAGAATGGAGGACAAGGTTATCAAGGTTGAATATGTTAGTGGAAAAAAATGATGATGAGACTGAAAGAGAAAAAGAAAGAATTGGTTATCATCCAGGCCTATATGCCAACAAGTAATCAATCAGATGAAGAGGTAGAAGAGTGTTATGAGAAGATAGAAAACTTAACAGAGAGAGAGAGAAAAGAAATGCATGTATTGTTATAATGGGTGATTGGAATGCGGTGGTTGGTGAAGGACCGGAAGGAAAAGCTCTGGGAAAATTTGGACAGGGAGAAAGAAGCGAGAGAGGGCAAAGATTGTTGGAATACTGCAATGAAAATTTCATTATACTTGGAAATACTCTATTTGATAACCACAAAAGACGACAGCATACTTGGATATCACAATTTGACAGGAAAATATATGAAATTGATTACATAATGATACGTCAAAAATACCGAAATTGCCTAAAGAGTGTCACAAGTTATCCAGGGGCAGATATTTATTCAGATCATGTATTAGTAGTTGCTGAAGTTCTAGTTAAATAGAAAAGGGCCTGGAAAGGACTGAAGAGAGAGCACATTAGCTTTGGGGAACTGAAATACAAAGGCAAGTGTGAAAATTAGAGAATGCATATTGTGAAATCATGATGCAAGGGCAGGAAACGGAATGCACAGAAGGAAGATGGGATCGTTTTAAAAATGGTATGAGAAAGGCAACTAAGGAAACGCTTGGAGTCAAGGAGAGGAAAAAGTAAAGAAAGAATGGGTAACACCAGATATGATAACCAAGATGGATGACCGCAAGAAATGGAAAACTGTAAACGCAGAAAAAGGGAAGTGCAACTACAGGAAGTTAAATAATGAATTGACAAGGGAGACAGAAAAAGCAAAGGATACATGGCTGACCAAAAGTGTGACAAGACAGAGAAACTAGAGAAAGAAGGAAAATATGATTTGATGTACAAAGAAGCAATGGATTTGACATTCAGGGAAAAGAGAAACAACAATTGACTAAACGAAGTAGAGACAGCAGACGGTAAAATTGTAAGCGAACCCCAAGAAATAATGAGGGGATTTGAAGAATATAAAGAACGGTTATACATTGCAGACAGCCGACCAAGTGAAAAAGAGCTTGGGATAAAAGAAGAAGATAAGTTTCAGGTGATGACAAAGGAAATGCAATACTAACTAGTGAGATTGAAGCATCCATGAAGGAGATGAAAAATTGAAAGGCAATGGGAACTGATGAGATTACTGCGGAACTGTTAAAGTCATTGGAGGAAGAAGGGAAAAGGGAGTGAACTGGATTGTGTAATCACATATACATGACAGGAAAATGGCCAAAGGAGTTTACAGAAAGTATCTTAATACCTGTGGAAAAGAAAAAGAACAGCAAAAACTGTGAGAAACATAGAACAGTGAGCCTGATCTCGCATGCAGCCGAAGTCTTGCTGAGGACTCTCAACAGAAGGCTATATGGAAAGCTGAATTGCGAAATAGGAGATGAACAATTTGGTTTCAGGCGAGGAGTTGGAACTAGAGACGTCATTGGGCTACTGAGAGTGATAGGGGAGAGGTACATGGAGGAGAAAAGCAAGGTATGTTGTGGTGATTGATCTTGAGAAGGCTTTTGACTGTGTCAGATGGGACCAACTAACGGAAATCCTAAGGAAAGATTGAGTTGGCTGGAGGGATAGACGGCTAATTAGAGAAAATTGGTTCGAATGGCTCTAAGCACTATGGGACTTAACATCTGTCCCCTAACAGTCCCCTAGACTTAGAACTACTTAAACCTAACTAACATAAGGACATGACACACATCCATGCCCGAGGCATGATTCGAACCTGCGACCGTAGCAGCAGCGCGGTTCCGGACTGAAGCGCCTAGAACCGCTCGGCCACTGCGGCCTGCCGGCTAATTAGAAATTTATATTTGAACCAGAGAGCAAGAATAAGAATAGGGGGTGTGATAAGTTAGGAAACTGAACTAGGAAGAGGTGTAGCACAAGGTTGCTGCTTATCACCAACACTGTTCAATGTTTATCTGGATAAAATTGTTAATGAAAGTCTTGATGGAATGAGGGGAGTTTCTATAGGAGAATGGAGTATATACGATTTGTAGACGACATGGTTGTGATGGCAGATAGTGTAAGAGAGATGGAACAAATATTGGATGATCTAAGCACCAAATTAACACAGTATGGAATGAGGATTAACAAGAGTAAAGCGAAATAGAGGAAATAGAGCAAGTGAATGTCTTCAATTACTTGGAAAGTTTGATGATGGGTGATATGTATTACCAGCTGCCTTAAGGAAAAGTATCATGCCACTACTATTGCTACGTACAGATTGCCAAACCACCATTTGTCAAACGATATTAAATCACAACAGACATTAAACAAGTGTTCTTATGCAATCTCACTACGAGTTCATACCTATCCCATGTATTACATGCAATACTTAGTTGCACGTGAATCTCGTGAATAACTGTAGGAGGAAAGATGTGATGGTTGATGAATAGCATCCCATACCTAAACGTACCTGTCTTAAACAAAAGTTCTAAGAGCCTGCTCCAGAGCAGTGGCTTACCGTTCGTGCAGCGTTACTGCTGCTGCGTTGGACGCGCTGCTGCCGTCGAGAGTGCGGCAGACAGCCATGGCGGACGGCCAGTAGCTCCAAGTAGCCATCCTTCGTCCACTTTCGCAGTACCAAGACGCCGATTTCTTAAACTCCCTTTCTGTTCAGAGTTGAGGCCAAGAAGGGCTAATACTGAAGTGTCTTCACTCTAAGAGAGTCTAAGCCGAAATTACACCCTCAAGAGCACACTCATTCTGCACCTAAGTTCTGTCCTATATTTACAACTGGCATTCTCTGCCAAACAGAGGGCAGGCTGGAAACCGAACAACCCTATTCCCCTACCCATAGAGACTTGCGCGTAAAATCGCCGAAGCTACCATCCAGTTGGAAGTGCTGTTAAAAAAAACCAACCTCCTCCCCCCCCCCCCCCTCCCAGAAGGCATATTTTGATTAGCAGTTTCTGGCTTTTATGGGTACGAAAAATTAGTTCCTGGGCTTGGAATCCACACCGGCGTCTTCCTCATCACCATGGCGGAAAAACAATGCCACTCAGGTTTGCGCTTACAGCTCAGACAGCTTTTACAAAGATGTCACTAAATCACCCTTCAGCCAAATCATCACGAAAGGATGCCTTCTAGCATAAATGGCGCCGTTCTTTCTGCTGCCCATACTGACGCCCCCTGAAAACATGTAATGACCGGCGAGAAAACTAAGTATTTTCTGGGTTTCCGTACTACAGGCAGACATCCATGGCAGGCGTCAGAGGAGCATCTCCGAACGCCCATTGGCCATCGAACCAGTGGAGTACATGCTGTTTATGGAATCTGTTCTTGGGACTGGTAAACCTACCTCCTTTTACCCCAGTCAGGGCTCTCCTTAACTCACTCAAAAACGCACAACCAGCATGCATTTGGCTTTAGGAAAACATGCACTACGATTACACGAGTGTAAGAAATCAGGGAAGTGAAATGAAATGAAGTTGCCAATGGTCCCGCAACCACTCCTAGGAACTTGCGAATTAAATTTACAACTAGGGCTGTCACTTGATTAATTACTCCAATTATCATATTATGAAATTATAAACATGATTGAAATTGAGAGGGGCCAGCCAGGCATAGCTGTTACCACACAAAACTCGCTTATCAAAACCCATAGATAAACTGTAAGTCCTGTTGGTCTAGCGGCACCGACGCGGTAGCTCAGAATGTTTGGCCAGAGGGTTGACTGCTCTATGTAAAAAGCGTCTGAGTGAAGTACTCAACGATGAACTTGAAGGGGTGTCATGTGACGTCCACCCAGACCAAACGACGAAGTCAATGGCGAACAAAAAAGGAAAAAAAATCAGTAAAGCGCGTGCCTTGAATGTGAGAGATCCCGGGCGGACAGTGGTTGTTTTCAGGCTTCCTTGGACTTAGCCTTTACCTCTAAACGATGTGAGGAGTCACCAGAAACATCAGTTATGATTCCACATGACACTGTAGGTCCTCTTTCCCCTATTTAATAAGTGTGAAGCGTCTCTGTATAAGTCGCTTCATAGACTTTCAGGGTTGATAGCAACTTTTACAGTTGTTAACAGCATCGCTTATGTGTCGGTGCTACTATAAATTCAGACTGAGAGAAACATGACCTGCTGCGTGACATATCGGGCAGCTGCAGCGATATTTCAATATTAAATTGCCATAGCTGAATTGTACTTTCGTATCTAAATCATTTTCCACATTAGCTTGATACACATTATGAGTTTGATACAGAATAACAGTTATCATATATTTGCGTTGTCATACTTGCTTCATTTCTCTCGTTGTCTGCTTGGAAGCGTGTTTGTCTTTTGCTGGAGTGTCTATTTGTCTTTGGACTAGGGGTAACTTCCTCTTAATGTAGAGAGAGCTTAGCAACTTTTGTTTGTAGTGAACGGAAACTCTTCTGAGTCAGAGAGACAACAGCGGGCGATGATCCGTCGCTTTTGTTGTCATGGCCAAGAAATGCATTTTGCCGACTTACGTTGCGCGGTAGGAAACGTGGTTGAGTAGCGAGTGGCTTAACTGTGCTGAGGGTCGTCGAAGAGGTAAAATCTCGTTTAATCCATAGTTTCATCATAAATTAGTGCTTAATTAATTTCTTCGGAGGTTTCAGCTGTCATAGAAAAACTAGTGATAGCTTGCGTAGCCGGAATTGAGAACTATTTCGGGTTTTTTGGAATTTATAGCAGTGTTTCCTTAGGCTTTATAACCATAGGACTATGTGGCATTAGGTCACGTGTATCTATGAGTGTGGTTAGATTTCTGAATAAGTCGTGTAACTGATTACAAGCAGTGTGTATTGTTTTAACACTTGGTAGTCTCATTAATAAGAGACTACCGTGTCATGTGCAGATTTGAGTGAGTTTTCTTTGTGCATGGTTGGCAGCCGTTACCACGTGCTTTGTTCGTGAGATTTTGTTTTTGTATTCTATGTTGGCAATCGAACGAATTTCGCTCTTGAAGTAAATTCTCAAGTTTCGTTGTTTGATTTCCTGATCTTTCTTGTTCTGACTTTTTCTATCGGTTATCATTTGTAGTAGGTAACCGCATGCAGTTACTTGTATTTTACGGTGGCTCCTACCTTTCGGTAGAATTGTTCACAGTAAGAGCATATGGACTATTAGATCAATTGTGTGACTGGATTGAGGAGTTCCTAGATAACAGAACGCAGCATGTCATTCGCAGTGGAAAGAAGTCTTCCGAAGGAAGGGTGATTTCAGGTGTGCCGCAAGGGAGTGTCACAGGACCGTTGCTATTCACAATATACATAAATAACCTTGTGGATGACATCGGAATTTCACTGAGGCTTTTTGCAGATGATGCTGTGGTGTATCGAGAGGTTGTAACAATGGAAAATTGTACTGAAATGCAGGAGGATCTGCAGCGAATTGTCGCATGGTGCAGGAAATGGCAATTGAATCTCAATGTAGGCAAGTGTAATCTGCTGCGAATACATAGAAAGATAGATCCCTTATCATTTAGCTACGAAATAGCTGGTCAGCAACTGGAAGCAGTTAATTCCATAAATTATCTGTGAGTACGCATTAGGAGTGATTTAAAATGGAATGATCATATAAAGTTGATCGTCGGTAAAGCAGATGTCAGACTGAGATTCATTGGAAGAATCCTAAGGAAATGCAACCCGAAAACAAAGGAAGTAGGTTACAGTATACTTTTTCGCCCACTGCTTTAATACTGCTTAGCAGTGTAGGATCCGTACCAGATAGGGTTGATAGAAGAGATAGAGAAGATCCAACGGAGAGCAGCGCGCTTCGTTACAGGATCATTTAGTAATCTCGAAAGCGTTACGATGATAGATAAACTCCAGTGGAAGACTCTGCAGGAGAGACGCTCAGTAGCTCGGTACGGGCTTTTGTTAAAGTTTCGAGAACATACCTTCACCGAAGAGTCAAGCAGTATATTGCTCCTACGTATATCTCGCGAAGAGACCATGAGGATAAAATCAGAGAGATGAGAGCCAACACAGAAGCATACCGGCATACCGACAATCCTTCTTTTCACGAACAATACGAGACTGGAAAAGAAGGGAGAACCGATACTCATGGTACCCTCCGCCACACACCGTCAGGTGGCTTGCGGCATATGGATGTAGATGTAGATGTAGCTCCTATCGATTGTTTTTAATTGAAAGCTCGCATAATGTACTACAAATTTGGGGATAATTTTTTGTTTAAGTATTTTACCACCGAGGCTAGGCGCTCTCTAACTCAGTTTACATCTTGTTTCCTTTATTCAATTACTGAATAACTCATTTCTCTCCGATGAATGGTCAATCCGAATATATGCGTGTGTATTCCATCTTTCATACATCACTCCAATTCCAAATGATTATGTTATTCATGCAGGATTTCAGTTCGTTTTATCACTGATGTTCATACCAACATTCCATGGTATTTTAAGGTTTTTCTGTTAAATATGCATTTATTATTTTGCTTCCATTTTAAAGAAATAAATGCATAGTAGATGGCATTCCTGATGGTCAGTAACTAAGTCGCTCTTTATCCAGTTTCCTATCGAGGCTCTTCCAGGCCAGCTCACGTACGTATGGTTCGTAGCATATTTAAGAACATTTTCCAAGCTTATTTTCCTACAGAATTGATCAAGAACTATCAAGATATATCAAGATTTCAGTAAGTTTTCCTGGATTGAGACCTATTGACTAACTCTTTTTTAAAGCAAATGTTCAGAGTAATTAGGAGACAAGTCTATTCGGGTGGCGACCCGAGATATCTTTTGCAAAAAATTCCCAATTTAAATTCACATATTAATGTACCAGACTGCGTAACAGAATAATTGTCCATCAGCCAAGCTAACTACCTAATTAACCAGTTACGTTACAAATGTGATAGATGAAGGACCATAAGTCGCCGAAGTGGCGCCTAATAGAAACCCCTTCCAGAAGGCCGTTGAGCTACACGAAATCATCATCATTATCATTATTATTATTATTATTATTATTATTATTATTATCAAAATGAGCCTCAGAGAGCGAGTGAAACTCGCATTTCCCGTAATTTTTACTCTTTCATATCCATGAAAGGAACAGAACAGAACAAGGATTACACCTCAAGACTGAGTACATTAAAATACTGTATCTGAGCATGATGGTGTACAGTCTTCGGGAAACTGAAAACAATAAGCTTATTTGACACTTACAGAAGAAAGGGTGGCGGGGCAAAAATGACACACACTTCAAATGAGAAACTGAATCCTGCATTCGGACGTAGTTTCCAATCAGCCTTAAACGGGGAGTCTACAACTAGTGTAGAGGCCCGGATAGTGTAGTTTTACTGAAGTCTAGCGCTAGCAGCAGCACCTGTCATGCCACTGCTCTGTGAATCTGAATCTGAATTTGTAAAGGAATTGTGATTCGGAGTGGCAGCAAGTTATCTGTTCCTAGCGAGTTTTTCGGTGTACGAACTTAACTTTGCAGTCCTGTATTTTCTTTGCATGTGTAATATTACATTTTTATTGTATCATTAGATGCAAGTGATATTATTCTTTGTATCGAAGGTTCTGGAAATATCTAGCCTAAGTAACACTAGGAGTAGTAAACTATCACAGTGGTACGTTTGCGTTGTGTCTTTGACAAAAGAATTTCGGGTTATACCAAACAAAACAGACAGCGCTAAGACAAAGTATTTTACACTTTTATTCTCTAACACGCAAAGATAAAGAAATCTGGACATTAACGGTACGAAAATAACAAGAAGGAAGCCGTACAAAAGTTAGGCTTCCTGCAATGAACAATTAGGGAAGCGAATGAAGAATCTTCCAAGAGCTACGTTAGGCAACAAAAGCTTTACGGGAAAACAAAGAGTGGTTATGAAACCTGTCTTAGAAGATAATAATTTTTCTCCCAAAGCACTATATTATGAACAGGAAGGGGCTTGCACGATCGTGTTCAAATTTAGATGGCCAGCTTATCCCTTGTACGCTATTTCGAGCATGTTATTCCTGCCTGTGAACAATTATCACAGCTACGTGCCGATAAGAGTAGATATTATTATACCCTGCGTTTGCTTTTCGTATTCTCAATCATTGCACTCTTTCATATTTATCTTCAACCTTTAGACCACTATCCGAAGAACTCAGCCGATATTCTTAACAAAGTAAAATCCTCTCTGTGTCATTTCACAACACTGCCGTGGTCTCTAATTAATTTTCCGTATCAGGAACCCAACTTTCGAACAATCTCTCTCAAAATATTTGAGAAATTAAAATTCTTTCAAACTTTAAAAAACAGCTAATGACCCACAAGAGCTAGCTCTTCTTGCACCTCATTCTCGTCAACCCTCCCTTCCCCACCATTTTTTGCTCACCTTATGTAAAGAGTTCTCCATAGAAATCCTCTTCTTTACTAGCAGCCACTGTCACTTTCATTTCAGTCCTTTCCTCTTTCATTATTCCTTCCACTACCGATATCAAACAAGGGTACAAAAGTGCTAAACTAATCAAAATCATTCTTAACGCCCGCAGTATGTTATCATCTTTATTATGCAAATTATCTTTATTACTGCAAATTATTACTTTTATTAATAATACGAATTATTGAGTTTGCTATGCAATAAGTAATTGATATCATTCTTAAATACTCCAGTATTCTATCATTATTAGTGTTATTATTATTGACTATAATTAATTTATTAATGGTGTAAATAATTATTATTTTGAGTATTATGTAATAATTCTTGTATGTGCTGTTCCTGGTCAGATTGAAGAGAGGTAATGGACATGCAAACCCTAATCTGACTCAAGGCACCAGCTGCCAAGAGCAGAGCACATTCGCGTCGGAGTTGGCCGGTTGCAATCAAACTTCCGAAGAGAAGCCGGTAAATTGGCGCCGGGGTTCTATGACTTCAGAGTGCCCACTCCCCAGTGAGATTCTGATCTCAAAACTAGGCCCAGTATCAACTGTTGGGTGGAGTAGTGGCCAAAGACTACCAGCTGGGGCCTACAGAACATAACGTTTTCTGTCCATAGAGATTTCATATCCTTTCTTAGCATCAGTGAGTTCTGTAAATCTGGTTGACGAACTCCAACTCTTGAGTTCATGCAGGCCAAAGACGCTCATACATTTTCGTTCCTACTAGAGCTCGATTTTCCCTAAGCTCGTGTCTTGTTTGAATTCAAAACACAATTTTGAATTAATTAGTAAGTAACAGCCTTTCTCTAAGGCTTATCTCAAAATAATCTTGAAATAGGTGTAATTTCTTCTGGTTTATTTCCATTAAACCCTGTTTCTCAACCTTATGCCCATGTAAATCTACTTATGTGCAATGGCGCAATGCTCAATCGGAGTATCTCTGAAGAGCTGTGAACTCTCTTTTGGAATAGCCAGATCCTGTTCACGTAATTAAGACAGAAAGTCGCCCTTTTCTTTAATATGTTTCAAGTTTAGCTTTCTGTTCTCCAGATACTTGAATCGCGTTGGTACATCAAGTAAATTTAATTATTAAAAACTCCTGAGAACACCATAGCCAGCTACTTCTCAACCACAGATATGCATTACTAACTGGCAATACCGTATACAATATGAATCGCGTCACTGAAGCCAGTACTTTAGACTCGCAATAAGGCGAGTGCAAAGGACGTGTAAACAGCTGTTTATTTACTGCGAAAACACTCGTATGAAATGGGGATAAACTGATATAACAACGTTGCCTTTAGAGTTTCGATATTATGATCAATACACATGTTGGCTGCAATATTTCATACAGCGGACGGATAATACAAGAAAAGAAACATGTATTAGTGCAAGCATAACTAGAAACATCTTATGTGTTTTCTCAAATAAGGAAAGTGTTTTAATAGTTTATGTATTAGGGGGTTTAAAAAATCTAGTATTAACCGCTTCGTAACTTAATGTGCTTTTAACCAATTTTGATCACCTTCGGCTCTTCTTCGAATAGTACGCTCGTTATGAAAGTGTTCCTGTAAGTAGAACGTGCTATTTATCGTTGATAACAAGAGATTTTATTTCATTTGAGTGTTCTTACGGAAACAACAGGCTGCTTTAAACGTGTGTTTATCTAACTTAATTTTCTTCTCATAACACGATTCTACAGTGTATGCGTTAAACTCATACGCAAATATTTGCTCAACTGCAGAATTTGTTTAGACCACTGCATAAAGTTAATAAGGTCATTTCCTTTCAGAAAATCGTAGGGGTACCATGCATAAACTTCCTGAGGTCACCATCTTACCTCAACACACATCAGGTTTCCGTAAAACGTGCGCCTTTGCCACTCTAATAAGCCTAATGTATGTCTGTGCTCGAAACAGCTGTTTCAGAGATGTTACGAAAGTTCGTTAATCTGTCATTGTGTACCGAGGTAACATAATTTGCATATTAAGACATCCTCTCTTTTAAAAATCAAATCGTTCAGAAAAATATGAATTATCAGTATTCTGTAAGACTTTCAGCCACTAATCACTATACTTTAACAACCCTTTAGCAGCTATTTTTTTAATGACTGAATACTACACTTCTTGAAATACTGCTTTAAGTACTACAATTACGACTATGAAAACTTTCTGTAATGACTTTTATCAGATGGCTATTCATCACAAAATCTGTAATTTCCCACAGTTGCCGCTGAAGATACGACGCTCCCCATAAAGCTAAATAAAGATACATAAAATGCTTTTCTCCTTCGAGTAATGCTCAATAATTATCAGTTTCCTCAAGGCTGTCTTCCGTTCCACAACTTGCACAAAACACATTGGAATTCCTCTGAAGCATTACTCAAAATTCAAATGAGACCGCAACTCGTACTCAGTGCACCTATTCACTGCATGAAAATCCAAATCATGAAGCGGACGTCACTCAGTTACATTAAGCCTAATTTACACGACACTAGTTTCCAGGCAACTGCGTTACCGGCCACTGCGCATGCGCGCCGCTCATTTGCGCAACTCCTTGGTGAAACTAAACATTTTCGGCGTGTTACAACTTTGGCGACAGTAGTTGCATGAGTTTTGAGGTTATGTGTGTTCGTAGAGTGTAGACAAACTGAAATATGAAGTGGGAAACTGAGAATAATGTTCGCTTTTTTATATTTGTGCTTTGATAGGTGTTTGTGGGACTTCAGTGATGCTGATTACCAAAAAAAGCAACATATTGCTGCCGCTGAGACCGTCATGTGCGATCATAACATAGATGGTTTGACGATATCTTAGGAGCAGGGCAAAATTTATTGAGTTAGGAGCACATATACAACTGAATTAAGAAAAATACAAGCAAGTGTAATTCTAGCAGTGGAAATGCTCTCGTCTACAAGAATAAAGTCCATTTGTTTGAGTTGGCCAGCTGCATTCTTTATTCAGTATTCATCTATTTAAAACTTCGCTGCAGTGCTCTCCACCCACATATGCTAGAATTTTGAAGCCGCTGTACAGATCTATCTTCTTAAAGCGCCCTGCTTCTAATAATTACTGTTGCTAATGTTAATAATTATTGCTTTTAATGTTAATAATTATTGTTGTTAATGAAAGAGCGTCATCACCAACTAAAACCGTGTCTTATAGCATGCCGAATGTTCTCGATTGTAATGCACGCAATATGATATGTAGATTTCAGTTCTGACGACAGTACGTCATGCATTACAGTACCTTTATTCCTTATTGCATAATTAACTCTATTTAGAACAAATGTGAACAGTTCTGGTGACATTCTAAGATAATTATAAGAACTTCTTTGATCTTAAATTATTTCAGCAGTGATGCTGAGTAACCGAGCTGACGTCTTTTCTTCACCCAGTCACGAATCGAAACACGTTTCTAATTTTTTTTTTTTTCTTAAGCAGCGATTCCACGCAACAAGCTTTAACTCCATCACAACTCGTGCGACGTGCAGCTGCCAAAACTCTCATTTCAGACACGACTCGGGGACCGACAAAACGACGAAAGTGAAGTGTATGCTGGTGTCGCCGTGTCTACAATCATATTAGAAACCACTAGCGTGCAACTCATTCCACGCAACGAGTGGCGCAACCCAATGTCGCCGTGTAAACTAGGCTTTAGAGTGCTCTGAGCAGATCTCCCCTCCTAAAAATCGAATTGTATATAGATCTATTCTCCGGTACCATAAAATTTAAAGGAAAAATTAATATTGTCTCCTCCACTACCAGTCATCTGCGTTCTACATTAAAACGTCAAGCCCATAGCTCAGTGTCACATACTCCAGGACTCCCGGAACCACCACACGTCTTTAATCGCCGTGAACAAGATCATGACCATTAACAACGGCCTCCCGTACATCATTTATATTCAGAATGCAGAATGACCTGCAGAGAACTTCTGAATGGTGCACTCTCTGGCAGTTGACTCTTAACATAAATAAATGTATCATATTAAGCATACATTGGAAAAGAAATCCACTACTGCACAACTACAACTGAAGACCGATGATACACCTCAAGCCAGAACTAAATAGGTATAGGTTGTGAATATGATATTCAATAAGAGAAATCATCGTATTAAACAAATAGTAGGAAAACCAGATTCATAGGAAGAGTCTTAAAGAAATGTAGCTCATCCATGAAGGAAGGTATTTTAAAAGACGCTTATTTGACAGATTCTTGAGTGTTGTTCATTAATCTGTTAACTGATGGAAGAGATAGGGAAGATCCAACGACGAGCGGCTTGTTTCGTGGCAAGATCCATGCGTGAGTGTTACGGAGATGCTCAACAGACTACAGTGGCAGACGCTACAAGAGAGGCGTTGTTTTTGATATTCAAATTGAGAGAGAACGCTCTACGGGAAGTTTTTGTATGTGCATCCTTGTGGCTGACGGTCTACGGGACTACGGCGTTCACTTACGTAATATAAACACCTGCAGCCGTCGTTTTGATATTATTTATTGTATTGCAACCAGTTTCAGTGACTCAATATACCATCTTCAGACCTTCAATGACGCTGAGGAGGGGTGGGGGTGGGGGAGAGGGGGGGTGAACCGAAATCGTATACACTATCCCATCAGTGGCCAACATCCATGAACTGGCTTCCGTAAAGCACCAAAATTTTTGTTTGTTGTTGAGTCACAGTGCAACAATTAAATACAAAGTTTTGGGTTGGTAGTTGACGGCTGCAAACATAAATCACTCTTACATTCTAGGAAAACTATTTTACAGATCTTGTCCACCGATGGGATCGTGTATACGATTGTAGTTCTTCCCCTCAGCGTCAGTTAAGACTTGAACATGGTGAGCTGAAGTCTGATTTTGATATCTTCCTTGCTCCATCCGTCACCGGTTATTTTGCTGCCTGGGTAGCAGAATTCTTTGCGACCATCAATCCTGATGGCTCTAGCTGTACTTAAATTTGCTTCAACTTATTGGAGACTACACATCACTTGGTTTCACAAATTCAGTAAATACTCTCCGCTCGGAACACCAACTTTGCCACAGAAACGCAATATGTTCGCAATGAAACACAGTGCGTAACACAAACAATAATTACTGAACATGACGAGTTCTTCGAAAAATTGCAAGAATAGGTAAATAACAACACAAGTATTTTGTCAAGCTGTTGTTCTTGGTGGATTGGGCATGAAAATTACACAAATAAATTAAAACTCCTTCTAACACAATCCCAAAAAAAAAAATCGGTCTAAAATATTGTTCTAAGTAACATCAAAAGGCCACAGTAGCAAGGACTTGTCACAATATATGGCCTCTTGACCCACAAAATCGCAATTAAAGTTCAGAATCAGTATCATTTTTCAATCAGAACAAAATAGTACAAAATCAGCCTTCATTCCTCAGACCTTAATATAGGGCGTTTTATCATTTACAATGAAATCTACCCCTCTCCCTACAAACTACTCTCTCTACCAACTACCTGCCACTACTAGTACTAATGTAAAAGAGCTAGAATTCTATGCTAAAATATCAGTAAAGTACACAGATCTCAGTAAGAGAAATAATATTTAAACACAGGATACTCTGCTCACGGCCCTGCCTCACCATACGTGCCTGCTGTGAACCGTTCAACTGAAGGCACCATGCTATTTCTGGTCACTGTACGCCATACTTAGCTCGCACAACTCTGGCTTTGACCAGCCGACAGAAAATCGTTAGAGACCGCGAAGCACATTTCTAGTGCTCCTTTCTCTTTTAGTAAGTGAAACCCTTGTCCTCATATCTTCCTGAGATCGAGTCCTCTCTCGCCACCGAGGAAAAGACACCGACCGTCCTGCTGGCCGCTTGTGTCCACGCCGCTCGCCCACTCCCCATTGCAGACCTTTAGTGACTCCAGTATCGCAGCTCCACGGCCCATCAGCCTGCAGGTGACTTCCCTGGCTGTTGGCTACCACTGTAACGACTGACTTTTCCCATCGCTGCGTCCTTGCATCTCCAACTGCGACCCACTGCGACAACTTAAGCCTGCCACATCCCATGCAAAAGAGTTGGACCAGTGCCCTGTATCACGCCTGTTCCCTACCATAGACTCGTTCACCGGTAGCATCTCAGCTCCCAGTGGAAGCTGAAGTTGTCACTGCTACAACTTCCAGTCCACTGCCCACAGCTCCACACGCGTGTCCACTTCGATCACTATACAGGGTCTACATCTACATTTACGTGATTACTCTGTGATTCACAATAAAATGCTTGGCAGAGGGTTCAATCAACCAACTTCAAGCAGTCTCTCTACCATTCCACGCTCGAAAGGCACGCGGGAAAATGAGCACTTAAATTTTTCTGTGCGAGCCCTGGTTTCTCTTATTTTATCGTGATGATCGTTTCTCCCTATGTAGGTGGGTGCAATCGGACGAGAAAACTGGTGATTGTAATTTCAATAGAACATCCCGTCGCAACGAAAAACGCCTTTGTTTTAATGATTGCCACTCCAATTCACGTATCATGTCTGTGACGCTATCTCCCCTATTTCGCGATAATACAAAACGAGCTGCCCTTCTTTGTACCTTTTCGATGTCATCCGTCAGTCCCATCTGTGTGCATCCCACACCGCACAGCAGTACTCCAGAATAGGGCGGACAAGTGTGGTGTAAGCAGTATCTTTAGTAGACCTGTTGCACCATCTAAGTGTTCTGCCAGTGAATCGCAGTCTTTGGTTTGCTCTACCCATAAAATTATCTATGTGGTAGTTCCAATTTAGGATATTTGTAATTGTCATCCCTAGGTATTTAGTTGAATTTACAGCCTTCAGATTTGTGCGACTTATCGCCTAATCGAAATTTAGCTGATTTATTTTGGTACTCGTGTGAGTAACTTCACACTTTTCCTTTTTCAGGGTAAATTGCGACTTTTCGCACCATACAGATATCTTATCTAAATCATTTTGCAAGTAGTTTTGATCATCTGATGACTTTACAAGACGGTAAATGACAGCATAATCTGCAAACAATCTAAGACGGCTACTTAGATTTTCTCCTATGTCGTTAATATAGATCAGGAACAATAGAGGTCTATAACCCTTGCGGAACGATTACTACGAACTGTGACCTTTCTGACAAGAAATCACGAATCCAGACGCACAAATGAGGCGATACTCCGGAGGCATGCAGTTTGGTTAGAAGACGCTTATGAGGAGCGGTGTCGAAAGCCTTCTGGAAATCTAAAAATATGGAATAAATTTGACATCCACTGTCGATAGCACTTATTACTTCATGAGTAGAAAGAGCTAGGTGTGTTTCACAAGAACGATATTTTCTGAAACCGTACTGACTATGTTCAATAAATCGTTTTCTTCGAGGTACTTCATAATGTTCGCATACAGTATATGTTCCAAAACCCTACTGCAAATCGACGTTAGTGATATAGGCCTGTAATTCAGCGGAGTACTCCCACTTCCCTTTTTGGGTATTGGTGTGACTTGAACCATTTTTCAGTCTTTAGGTACGGATCTTTCTATGAGCGAGTGGTTGTATATAATTGCTAAATATGGAGCAATTTTATGAGCATCCTCCGAGAGGAACCTGACTGGTATACAATCGACCGGAGTCCTTGACTTTATTGAGTGATTTAATCTGCTTCGTTACACCGAGGATATTTATTTCTATGTATCTCATCTTGGCAGTTGTTCTTGATTGGAATTCAGGAATATCTACTTCGTCGTCTTAGGTGAAGGAGTTTTGGAAAACCGTGTTTACCAACTTTGCTTTAGTGGCACTGTCGTCAGTGACTTAAACGTTGTTATCGCGCAGTGAAGGTATTGATTGCGTCTTGCCACTGGTGTGCTTTATGTATGACCAGAATCTCATTGGGTTTTCTGCCAGATTTCGAGACAGAATTTCGTTGTGGAAATTATTAAAGTCATCTCGCATTGAAGTACGCGCCATATTTCGAACTTCTGTAAAACTTTACCAATCTTTAGGATTTTGCGTTCTTTTAAATTTGGCATGCTTTTTTCGTTGCCTCTGCAACAACGATCTGACCCATTTTGTGTAACATGGGGGATCAGTACCATCACTTTAATTTATGTGGTATATATCTCTCAATTGCTGGCGATACTATCTCTTTGAAAACATTCCACAACTTTTCTACACTTACATGATCAGGTCGGAAGGAGTGAAGACTATCTCTTAAAAAGTTGTTAAGAGTATTTTTATCACCTTTTTTAAAAATATATATACTCTGCGTTTCTTTTTGATGGTTGTAGGTGTTACGGTATTCAGCCTAGCGGCAACTGCCTTGTGGTTGCTAACCCGGTATTCGTCACAATACTCACTATTTGTTCAGGATTCTTTGTTGCTAAAAGGTCGAGTATGCTTTCGCAACCATTTACGCTTCGAGTGGACTCATGAACTAATTGTTCAAAATAATTTTCTGAGAAAGCATTCAGTACAATTTCGGATCTACATCTACATACATACTCTGCAATCCACTATACGGTGCGTGGCGGAGGGTACGTCGTACCACAACTAGCATCTTCTCTCCCTGTTCCACTCCCAAACAGAACGAGGGAAAAATGACTGCCTATATGCCTCTGTACGAGCCCTGATCTCTCTTATCTTTGGGGTTTTTCCGCGAAATATAAGTTGGCGGCGGTAAAATTGTACTGCAGTCAGCCTCAAATACTGGTTCTCTAAATTTCCTCAGTAACGATTCACGAAAAGGACGCCTTATTTCCTCTAGAGACTCCCACCCGAGTTCCTGAAGAATTTCCGTAACACTCGCGTGATGATCAAATCTACCAGTAACAAATCTAGTAGCCCGCCTCTGAATTGCTTCTATGTCCTCCCTCAATCCGACCTGATAGGGATGCCAAACGCTCGAGCAGTTCTCAAGAATAGGTCGTATTAGTGTTTTATAAGCGGTCTCCTTTACAGATGAACCACATCTTCCCAAAATTCTACCAATGAACCGAAGACGACTATCCGCCTTCCCCATAACTACCATTGCATGCTTGTCCCACTTCATATCGCTCTGCAATGTTACGCCCAAGTATTTAATCGACGTGACTGTGTCAAGCGCTACACTACTAATGGAGTATTCAAACAAATGTTCAAATGTGTGTAAAATCTTATGGTACTTAACTGCTACGGTCATCAGTCCCTAAGCTTACACACTACTTAACCTAAATTATCCTAAGGACAAACACACACACCCATGCCCGAAGGAGGACTCGGACCTCCGCCGCACAGTCCATGACTGCAGCGCCTCAGACCGAGTATTCAAACATTACGGGATTCTTTTTCCTATTCATACGCATTAATTTATATTTATCTATATTTAGAGTTAGCTGTCATTTTTTACACCAATCACAAATCCTGTCCAAGTCATCTTGTATCCTCCTACAGTCACTCAACGACGACACCTTCCCGTACACCACATCATAATCTGCAAACAGCCGCAAAAGATCATTTATGTAGATAGAAAACAACAGCGGACCTACCAGACTTCCCTGGGGCACTCCAGATGATACCCTCACCTCCGATGAACACTCACCATCGAGGACAACGTACTGGGTTCTATTACTTAAGAAGTCTTCGAGCCACTCACATATTTGGGAACCAATCCCATATTCTCGAACCTTAGTTAGGAGTCTGCAGTGGTGCACCGAGTCAAACGCTTTCCGGAAGACAAGGAATATAGCATCCGTCTCATATCCTTCATCCATGGTTCGTAAGATATCACAAGAAAAAGGGGCGAGTTGCGTTTCACATGAGAGATGCTATCTAAAGCCATGCTGATGCATGGAAGGCAACTTCTCTGTCTCAAGGAAATTCATTATATTCGAATTGAGAATATGTTCGATAATGCTGCAACAAACCGATGTTAAGGATATTGGTCTATAATTTTGAGGATCCGTCCTTCTACCCTTCTTATATACAGGCGTCACCTGCGCTTTTTTCCAGTCGCTCGGGACTTTACGTTGAGCAGGAGATTCGCGATAAATGCAAGCTTAGTAAGGAGCGAACGCAATAGAGTACTCTCTGTAAAACCGAACTGGAATCCCATCAGGACCTGGCCATTCATTTATCTTCAACCCATTCAGGTGCTTCACAACCTCAGGGATATCTGTGTCCTCCATACGGGAATCTGTACGAGACACAAACGGCGGTATGTTTGTACGACCCTCCTGCGTGAAAGATTTCTCAAATGCTAAATTTAAAATTTCAGCTTTCGTTTTGCTGTCTTCCGTTACCAGACCAGACTGGTCAGTGAGTGACTGGATGGAAGCCTTCGACCCGTTTACCGATTTTACGTAAGACCAGAATTACCTTGAGTTTTCAGCAAGATCTTTTGCTAAGGTATGACGATGGTAGTGGTTGATTTGCTTAGCGCATCGCCCTTTTCACAGCAGCACGAATCTCTACTAACTTTTGCCTGTCCTCTTTCTCCCGATCTTTCTTGCACCGCGAGTGCAACTGTCTTTGCTTCCTAAGCATTCTCCAAATTGCGCTGTTAAACCACGGTGAGTCTTTTCCGTCGGTAACCCACTTTTTCGGCACATACTTGTCCAATGCGTGATTTACAATGTGTTTAAAATTTGCCCATAATTCTTCCACGTCCATCGTACCGGAAGTAAATGAAGTCGATTCATTTAGTAAGTGGGATGCTAAAAACTGCTAATCTGCTCTTTCTAGTAAGAATACTCTCCTAGCCTTCTTGACCGACTTTTCAACTTTCGTAACCATAGTCGTAATGACAACATCATGATCACTAATCCCTGTCTCAGCACTGACACCGTCGATGAGGTCTGGTCTGTTTGTGGCTACCAGGTCTAAAATATTTACATTACGCGTTGGCTGTGGATTTAGCTGCTCAAGACAGTTTTCGGATAATGTGTTCAGAAGTAATTCACACGACGGCTTGTCTGTACCACCTGTAATGAATCCATAGACATCCCAGTCTATACTAGGAAGCTTGAAGTCGCCTCCGACTAATACAGCATTATCCGGGTACTTCTGCGATACAGAATGTAGATTCCCTTTCAATGATTCTAGAACTGTCACGGTGGAACCTGGTGGTCGGTAATAACCCCCCACAATTAACTTCATTTCCCCTAGCCCTGTTAAACGTGTCCAGATAACGTCACAATCACACTCTACTTCGAACTCAGTAGACACAATATTTTTATCAACTGCAATGAAGACACCACCTCCTACGGTGTCTAATCTGTCTTTCCGATACACTTTCCAACCCTGACTAAATATTTCAGAACTTCCTACCTCAGGGTTCAACCAGGTCTCAGTCCCGAGAATAATTTGCGCGCCACACGCTTCCAGGAGGACAGTAAATTCAGGAACTTTATTCCGAACACTCTGAAAATTTACTGCTAATATCTTGATATGTCTGCCGCCGACTTTAAACGTATAATTTTCCAGCACATCGAGGGTAGATTGAAGTCACCACCGACTATAATTGTATGAGCGGTGTACTTCTTTGAAATGAGGCTCAAGTTTTCTTTGAACTGTTCAGCAACTATATATTACGCGTCGGTGGGTCGGTGAAACTATTCAATTAGTAGTTTAGTCCAATTGTCAGGTATAACCTCTACCCATACACAAACTATCTACTTCAATTTCGCTACGAGGCAAACTACCTCTGACAGCAATAAATACTCCACCACCAACTGTATTTAATCTATCCTTCCTGAACACTGTTAGATCATTTTAAAAAGTTTCGGCTGAACTTGTTTCCGGCTTTAGCCAGCTCCTACAACTATTTGAACTTCAGTGCTTTCTATTAGGGCTTGGAGCTCTGGTTCTTTCCTAACACAACTACGTCAATTTACAATTACAAAATGAATCGTTCCTATAGATACCTTACTGTGTTTTACTTGCCGACTTCCTGACGGACGCCCCTTCTGTGGTTCCCTGAGACACTCTAACCTAAAAAACCGCCCAATCCCTTCCACACAGCCCCCGCTACCCGTGTAGCCACCTCCTGTGTGTAGTGGACTCCTGACCTATTAAGAGGAACCCGGGAACCCACCACCCGATGGCGCAAGTCAGGAATCTGCAGCCTAACGGTCACAGTACCGCCTGAGCCTCTGATTCAGACCCTCCACTCGGCTCTGCACTAAAGGACCACAGTAGGTTCTATCGACAGTGCTGCAGATGGTGAGCTCCGCCTTAATGTCGGAAGCAAGACTGGCAGTCTTTACCATTTCCGGTAGCCGCTGAAACCAGACTGAATCTGCTCCGATCCAAAGCGACACACGTCACTGGTACCAACATGAGCCACCACCTGCAGTTGGCTGCAACCTATACTCTTCGTGGCACCTGGAAACACCCTTTCCACATCCGGATTGACTCCCCCGGAGTGCACATGGATTGCACACCGACTTCCTTCCCCTCCTTGATAGCCATGTGCCTAAGGCGCCCCATTACACGCCTAATCTTGGAGCTCCCAACTACCAGCAAACCCACCCTCGGTGAATGCCCAGACCTTGCGGGCCGAGAAGCTTCCTCTGGAACAGTGTGGACGACTGCATCCGGCTCAGAGACATCGCCAGCCACAGATAACCTGTTGGTCAAATGAACCGGGGAGACCCTACGATCGCCCCCTTGGAATGTTTTTCGCTGCCTGCCAGACTTTGGAATGATCTCCCACTCGACCACGGGTGAGGGGTCAACCTCAGTGCAGACAGTACCCGGGGCTGCCACAGCATTGGGCCGATCGGAGGACACGAGGGACCTGCTCGGCTCCCTCGCATCCCCGCGTTCGATACCCTACAGTGACGCCCCTTGGCAGCAGCCTCAGGCTGTGGAACGGAAGTCAAAGCAGCCTGGAGCTGTGAGCGAAGGGTCGCCAACTCAGCTCGCATCTGTACCCAACGATCACATTTCCCATCCATTACTGCAGTCGCTCCTGTTTGAAGCTCGTAAAAATATGCAACAAACGAACGGTGTACTCGTCTTATTAGCAGCGGGAAATTGAAGAATTCTCTTCTGACGGTCTAACCGACACTGAGCAGTTCTTACCAAACAAACAAAAGGCTGTACGATACGAGGGTCGATAGCAACGGCGGTACTGTACACTACACTGTTATTCAAATAAAAGGTTGTGCCTAGTAATCTCTCAAACACGCAATAAATTACAAAAATAAATTAGTAACTACCCAGGTAACTGAAAATGAGTCGCTCCTGTTTGAAGCTCGTAAAAATATGTAACAAGCGAAAGGTGTACTCGCCTTATTAGTAGCAGGAACTAGCAGTGCCCTCTCGCTGACGGTCTAACTGACACTCGGAAATCCTCGTTACAAATTCCTAGGACTTGTAGAGGGAAGTGAGTACATAATAATTGTATAAGCACCTATGTTCGAAAATGGGTCGTTTCCATTCGACAGACTGGACAACGCCCCGAGTGGACTATTGGTGAAATGCCGCAGGCCTCCTGGCCGCTCCACTGCATCCTCGGCGAACAGTGTACCAACTCGCCCCAAAATCTGGACATAATAGATAAACAGGTATGAAATTCTACAAAACTATATTCTGTTTAGATTTTTTGGGTTGCTGATTAGGAATCCGATGTTGAAATTACAAAATTCAAAATGGCGGATCCAAATTAGTCTATCAATTTAGTGGGTTGGAGTAAAACTTCGAGTATAAAGTAATGTGAGGTCGCTGATAACTAATTAGTAGTCGACATTGCTGTATTTAAATGTGTTATTCAATATTTTACAGCTTTCAGTCGAAATCATAAATCATAGTTACATTCATCGTTTATGTCATTATCGCTTTGAGATTGGTCGCTGTACGGTTGTCCACTAGGTGCTCCTGATAGATTTTGTTCTAGAGTTCTATGTACAAATTCTGAATAGTTCTTCAACACTTCACGAAGAAAAAGAAGTATTACTCGGGGAAATTTTAATCTTATAACAAATTATTACCAGTTTGCGAAAAAAAATTGTGATCACAATTACTAATAGCTCCCCAAGAATTCTGCAGAAAACCCTAATGACATTTTTGCGCAGATAATAGTTTATGGGATAACAGCAATAATGAGGGGACCATTTTTATCTTTGGCACTGCAACACAGTAGAAAAATGACCGTCCACAGAAAAATGCAGAAAGTGTGTGCAATCAAATTTGAAATCGTTAAGTACACTATGTAGAGACATTTACAAAAAAGGAGCCATTCAGGGGAAACTTTGTAGGCAACTATTTCGTATAATATCGATAACACTTTAGTTTTTAGTTGATATATAGGTTCTTACACTGGTGAAAAATATCATAAACAAACCTCTTCAAGTGCTACCCATGTAATTTAATCCATACACCTAGACGCGAACCCTGTCATGTATTAAGCAAACCACCCAGACAACACTGAAAAATACAGAAAGTATCAGACAGAATCATCCGATTTGGCGTGTCTGTATTTCTGAAACTAATAAACATATACAATGATTTTTCTTTTGATGAACGGGAAACTCAAAAAACTTTAAAGCTTTTTTTCTGTCTTTTCATAGCTATTCAATACGCCCCCACTGAGATGCAAGGCATATGTCAATACGGCATTCAATTTGTTGTCACATTGCAGCGTGCATGTCTTTGAGTTACAATTTCCATGGCTGCTGTTATGAGATGACTCAGTTCATTCACTGTTGTTGGTAACGTAGGTACATAAACAGTCTTTTATAAACCCCCACAACAAATAATCACATACATTAATATCGGGTGACCTTGGAGGTCAGTAATGTGAGGCTGAGTCATTTAGTCCAGTGTGAGCAAGCCATCGTTCAGTAACCATTCGATTTAAGAATTCCCGCACTTCCAGACGTACGGCGGTGCCCCATCCTGTAGACAAATAAAGTCGCTCGAATCAGTCTCCAACTATGGGAAAAGAAAGTTCTCAAGCATATCCAGATATGTGCTTCTAGTAACAGTGTTCTTGGCAAAGACTCAGAGGGCCTTAAACACGGGTTCACAGGTAGATGCCGTGTTTCTTGACTTCCGCAAGGCGTTTGACACAGTTCCCCACAGTCGTTTAATGAACAAAGTAAGAGCATACGGACTATCAGATCAATTGTGTGATTGGATTGAGGAGTTCCTAGATAACAGAACGCAGCACGTCATTCTCAATGGAGAGAAGTCTTCCGAAGTAAGAGTGATTTCAGGTGTGCCGCAGGGGAGTGTCATAGGACCGTTGCTATTCACAATATACATAAATGACCTGGTGGATGACATCGGAAGTTCACTGAGGCTTTTTGCAGATGATGCTGTGGTGTATCGAGAGGTTGCAACAATGGAAAATTGTACTGAAATGCAGGAGGATCTGCACCGAATTGACGCATGGTGCACGGAATGGCAATTGAATCTCAATGTAGGCAAGTGTAATCTGCTGCGAATACATAGAAAGATAGAACCCTTATCATTTAGCTACAAAATAGCAGGTCAGCAACTGGAAGCAGTTAATTCCATAAATTATCTGGGAGTACGCATTAGGAGTGATTTAAAATGGAATGATCATATAAAGTTGATCGTCGGTAAAGCAGATGCCAGACTGAGATTCATTGGAAGAATCCTAAGGAAATGCAATCCGACAACAAAGGAAGTAGGTTACAGTACGCTTGTTCGCCCAATGCTTGAATACTGCTCAGCAGTGTGGGATCCGCACCAGGTAGGGTTGATAGAAGAGATAGAGAAGATCCAACGGAAAGCAGCGCGCTTCGTTACAGGATCATTTAGTAATTGCGAAAGCGTTACGGAGATGATAGATAAACTCCAGTGGAAGACTCTGCAGGAGAGACGCTCAGTAGCTGGGTACGGGCTTTTGTTAAAGTTTCGAGAACATACATTCACCGAAGAGTCAAGCAGTATATTGCTCCCTCCTACGTATATCTCGCGAAGAGACCATGAGGATAAAATCAGAGAGATTAGAGCCCACACAGAAGCATACCGACAATCCTTCTTTCCACGTACAATACGAGACTGGAATAGAAGGGAGAACCGATAGAGGTACTCAGGGTACCCTCCGCCACACACCGTCAGGTGGCTTGCGGAGTACGGATGTAGATGTAGATGTAGAAAAATGGACTATACACCTTTTCCCGTGAAACCAAACGAAACTCATTAAATTTTGGCGAGTCCCTCTCAAGTTGTACAACTTCATGTCGTTGTTCGGTACCCCGAACTCTCACATAATGACGGTTCACCTTTCCATTTAAATGGAATGTTGCCTCGTCACTTAACACTAAAAGATGGAAGAAAACTGTTATCCTCCCTTTTGCCAATAGCGAAATTACAGAAGTCCACACGTTGATGTTTGTCACCTACACGAATAGCTTGCAGTAGCTGAATTTTGTATAGTTTCATGTGTAAACATCGATGCAACACATGCCAGATGGACATCGGAGGTATTTTGAGCTGTCGAGCTTCATTGGGAACGGATTTCTGCGAACTTCTCGTGAAACTATGGCGGTTGCGTTCGACGTCGACGTCTGTCAGACACTCGGGGACGGCCCGGCGATATGCCTTTACACAAAAAAACTGTTTCTCGGAATTGTTCATGCCATCGTCTAATGTTCTGTGCTGTAGGAGGATCCACAGCATTGATAGTACGGAAGTCACGCTGAACAGCTATTAATGACACGCACTGCGCAAAACGTAGAGCAGAAACTGCTTTCTGTTAGCCCTACACCATTTTCACTAGAACTGAAGTGGGCGCACACTGCTGCTACCTACCGGGAACCATGTAAAACTCGAGAGTTTGCTCTTTCCAACAGTGCGTTGTTCACGCACATATTTCAAATAACGCAATAGTTATGATTTTTTTCAATCACATGATTCTTTTTGGTACACCGTGTAAGTAGTTTTGTAAGAAAGAATGCATACATTTTGACTCTGCTGCCACTATTAATCAAGACTCACAGGAATTAATAGCATGAGCTTTTAGTGGGCTCTGATATAAATCAACGGGAAAAGTTGAAAATTTGTGCGAGGTCGGAATTAGAGGCCACGTCTCCTGCTTACCAGGCAGATGTTTTGACCACTGCGTCGTGTGGACAGAGCAGTCATCGTAACTGCATGGACGATCCCGGCACGCCTCCTATAAAACCCAAATTGACACACACTGCAGATGTAGTGCCACTTGCCCATTATTGTAATTACTCGCAGTATTTCGCGAGTTACTGCAAGTGTTCGAGCATGCTGTGTATCTGCACTGAAGTGATCGTTTGGTCGACCTCACCTTAATTATAGATATTTGACGTATTTTGATCTTGCAGCCATTATGAATCAAGTACAAAATGTAATTGAAAAATTTTAACAAACGTTTTTGGAACAGTGATTAAATTTTTGTTTGTTTTTTTGTTTTGTTTTTAAAATCCAATCTTAATCACACCACGTATGTTACAAGAACATACGTGACCGGTTTCGGTCATATCACATGACCATCATCAGACCCATGGCATCCTTCGAAGATGGTAGGTGATACACTCTTCTCAGTTGCTGTAATGTCAACTGAGAAGAATGCTCCACCTACCATCTTCGAAGGATGCCATGGGTCTGATAATGGTCATGTGATATGACAGAAACCGGTCACCTATGTTCCTGTAACATAGTGGTGTGATTAAGACTGAATTTTAAAAACAAAAAATTTGAAAATGGAATTGGTTCAAATGGTGCAAATGGCTCTAAGCACTATGGGACTTAACATCTGAGGCCATCAGTCCCATAGACTTAGAACTACCTAAACCTAACTAACCTAAGGACATCACACACGTCCACGCCCGAGGCAGGATTCGAACCTGCGACTGTAGCACCCGCGTGGTTCCGGACTGAAGTACCTAGAACCGCCCGGCCACCACGGCCGGCTCAAAATGGAATTACTGACGTTATCTGCTAGTGGGCATTGATTTAAATCAATGGGGAAAGTTGAAAATTTATGCCAGACCGCAATTCGAACCTTGGTGTCCTGCTTACTAGGCAGATGCAGATGTCAGAAAGAACAGAACCACATAATTTTATACATAATTAGGATGAGGACAACCAAATGATTACTTCAGTACAGATGCACACCGCGCTCCAATACCTACTGAAATCAACGAAATGCCACGAGTAATGATAATGGGCAAGGGACACTACGTCTGTAGAGTGTGCATAAGTTGAAAATTTCGCTCTGACGGTAAGTGCTAGGGCTGTCCGTGCAGTTGCGATGAGCACTGTGTCCAGATGGCGCAGCAGTCTATTAAACAAGATACCCGTGTTCTAATCCTGGCCTTTTTTTTTCAACTTTCCCAATTGATTTAAATCAATGCCCACTAGCAGATATGTCATTAATTCTTTTGTGTCTTGAAATATGTCGTTATCCGATTCCCTGTTTACCGTCAACTGTCACGGCACGTAATATACGACTTGAGAATGGAATGACACCACAGCGTTGGGCAAGTACGTACCAGACCAGTCTAGTAAGACTAAGCGAGACTAAAGTAGGAACGTGCACGTTTTCTTTTATTCTGTCCAGGTTCCGAAGCGAGTTGACCCACTTTGCGGTGGTGTCCTCGGGGGATGCTGTTTGTTCAAAGCGGATGAAGCCACGATTACCGCCGCCTCGCGCCACCCCAGCTCACCTCGGAGATGCCCATAGCCGTAGCACAACTCCGTGTCCCTGTCCGCTGGTCAAACACCAGTGCCAGGGCAGCACTGCCGCAGCACGCTGCAGGGAACGAGGGACGAAGAACGATGTGCAGTGAATTTCTGATTCACGGCGCACAAGTAATACCATTCGACGTGAGCATTCCAGCCACAGAATACGTCAGGGGAGCCCGCTAATTATGAAACAGGTTCCACGACGGCCGCGAAACACTCTGAAATCTGCAAAACACAGAGCAGAGCCCGAAAATTGTATGAATGCTGAATGAGGATTCTTTATTGCAGTAGAAAGAAACTGCTTGACCACAGATAATTTGATGTGTAAAAAAATAACGAACGCTATCTAGTTGCAACAGAACAGAACGTAGTGGGTCCTCACAGGCCTCTTTTCTTTTTTGGTTGGAGGGGGGGGGGGGGGGGGGGGGAGGCGGCAACAGTCTTCCGACTGGTTTGATGCAGCCAGTCACGAATGAATCATCTGTTCTGACAACCTCTCAGAGTAGCACTTGTAACCTACGCCCTCAGTTATTTGTTGGATGTATTCCAATCTATGTCAACTTCTACAGTTTTTTCCCTCTACAGCTCCCTCCAATACCATAAAAGTCACTCCCTGATGTCTTAGCAGATGTCCTATCATCCCGTCCCTCCTCCTTCTCAGTGTTTGCCAGATATTCCTTTCCTCTCCGATTCTGCTGAGACCCTCCTCGTTCCTTATTTTATCAGTCCACCTAATTTTCAATACTCGTTTGGTGCACCACATCTCAACAGCTTCGATTCTCTTTTATTCCGGCTGCCCCACAATCCATGTTTCACCACCATACAAACCTGTGCTCCAAACGAACATTCTCAGAAATTTCATCTTCAAATTTAGGCCTATATTTGATACTAGTAGACGTCTAGTGGCCAGAAATGCCCTTTTTGCTAGTACTAGTCTGCTTTTAATATCTTCCTTGCTCTGACTCTCACTGGTCATTTTCTGCCTAGGTAGCAGAATTCCTTAACTTCATCTATTTCGTGACCATCAATCCTGACGTTAAGTTCCTAGCTGTTCTCTTTTGTGCTACTTCTCATTACTTTCGTCTCAATCCATATTCTAAACTAATTAGACTGTTCATTCCATTCAGCAGCCCTGTTACTCTTCTTCGCATTCACTGAGGATAGCAATGTCATAAGCGAATCTTAAAATTGATATCCCATCACTTTGAATTTTAACCACACAGTTAGATCTTTCTTTTATTTCCATCATTGCTTCTTCAATGAATAGATTGAGCAGTAAGGATTCAGGTCTACATCGCGGTACAGTAGGAGCTAAAGAATACATCCTTGTCTTACACCCTTTATAATCCGAGCACTACGTTCTTGGCGCTCCACTTTTATTATTACCTCTTGACTCTTGTATGTCTTATGTATTATCCGTCTCTTCCAGTAATTTATCCTTTTTTTCCCCAGAATTTCGAAAGTCTTGCAACATTTGACACCTTAGAATGCTTTTTCCAGTTCGACAAATCCTATGAATTTGTTCTGATTTTTCTTCAGTCGTGCTTCCATTATCAACCGCCGCGTCAGAAGTGCCTCTTTGGTGCCTTTACCTTTCCTAAAGCCAAACAGATCATCATCATCTCACACATCGTCAACTTTTTTCCTCTTCTAGTGCATGCGCTGCTAAGCTGATCCTGCGATAATTCTCATACTTGTCAGCTCTTGCAATCATCGGAATTTTGTGGATGATATTTTTCCGTAATTATGATGGTATATCGCCTGACACATACATCCTCCACAACAACGTGAATAGTCGGTTTGATGCTACATCTCCCAATGATTTTAGACATTCTGCTGGAATGTTATCTATATCTTCTGCCTTATTTGGTCGTAAGTCCTTCCAAGCTCTTTTAAATTCTGGTTCTAATACTGGATCCCCTATCTCTTCTAAATCGACTGCTGTTTCTTTTTCTATCACTTCAGACAATCTTCCCCCTCAAAGGGGCCTTCAGTGTAGTCTTTCCAACTATCTTCCACCTATCCGCTCTCTCCCCTGCATTTAACACTGGAATTCCCATTGCACTGTTAATGTTACCACCTTTGCTTTTAATTTTACTGAGGGTTGTTTTGACTGTCTTTTCTATATGTTACGTCAGTCCTTCCAACAATCGTTTCTTTTTCCATTTCTTCACTTTTTTCGTGTATCCAGCTTGCCTTAGCTTCCCTGCAGTTTCTATTTATTTCATACCTGAGCGACTTGTGTTTCTGTATTCCTGTATTTCCCTGAACGTTTTTACTTCCCTCTTTCGTCGATCAACTCAAGACTTTCTTCTGTTCCTATTCTTTCTTCGCTGTTATCTTCTTTGTAGCTGTATTTTTCTTTCCAACGTCTGTGATTGCCCTTCAACTGAACTTCCTCCTGAGCTATTTACTGTCGCAGTACCTATAGCGTCAGAGAAATTCAACCGCATCTTTTCACGCCCTTTTATTTCCGTATCCCGTTTATTTGCGCAATGATTCTTTCTTTTAAACTTCTGCCTACTGTTCATCAGTACTAAATTTTGATCCGAATCTATATTTGCTCCTCGGTACGACTTACAATTCACTATCTGATATGAAACGTCCTGGCAGATTAAAACTGTCTGCCGGACCGAGACTCGAACTCGGTCCCGAGTTCGAGTCTCGGTCGGGCACACAGTTTTAATCTGCCAGGACGTTTCATATCAGCGCACACTCCGCTGCAGAGTGAAAATCTCATTCCAGTATCGGATTTCGGAAACTCTGCCTCGACATGGTGTTATCTAACTGAAATATTTCCTCATCCCTGGCCTTTTCTAACCATACATCCTCCTCGTGAGATTCTTGAACGAAGTATTCGCTACTACTAACCGATATTTATTCCGGATCTCAATTAGTCTTTCCGTTCTCTCATTCCTTCTATCAAGCTCATATTCTCCCGTAACCATTTCTTCTGCTCCTTCGTCTACAACAGCTTTCCAGTCCTCCAACACTATCAAATTTTCAGCTGAATTAACCGTTCAATATCCTTGTATACTTTCTCTATCTCTTCATCTTCTGATTGCGATGTCAGCATGTGTCGTTGTTGATTTGCTGACGACAACAACCCTATCACTGAACTATTCACAGTGAGTAAATCTTTGCTCTACCATTCTATTCATAATGAAACCTAATCCCCTTATATCATATTCTGCTGCTATTGATATTACCCTACATTATCTTCCTTCCATTTCACTTTACTGACCCCCATTGTATATGCACCAAGCTTCAGCATTTCAGTTTTGATATTTCACGCTTCTCTACCACACTCAAACTTCTGACATTCTACGCCCCGACTCGTAGATTGTTATTCTTTCGTTGGTTAGTCAATGTTTTTCCTCATGATCGTCTCCCCCGTGGCAAATGATCCCGGAGATCCGAATGGGGAAATCTTTTGCAAATGGAGAGATCATCATAACCTTCTGTATCCTCATGCCATTGATCTCTGCTGATTCTTCCGTGCCCTGAACTTCCGTATACTCCTCCGCCCTCTTTAACAAGGTCCTTGACAGAATGAGGATTAAAGTCTTACTGAAACAGACACTCTTATTAAAACAAAATATTTGAGCATAAAATCGCTGGAGGAAATTTTTGTTATTTTCGTCTCTTCCAGAAAAAAATTCCAGCAAATACTATATGAGAACTATAACTTCACGCTCGTACTCCCTAGTTCAACTTGCTATCAGTTGGCAGACTTAATGTCATAGTGATTTACAGATGTTAGTTGCCAAATGTGCAGCGTACAAGTAGCCAGTCTTGTCTGCTTTATCGCTGGATTGCACTGTCGCTGTTTGTGGTTTGCTGTGCAAATTCCATTGCGATTTCTTGGTATATGAGTGATGATGCGTTTTCTGGCCCATCGTGTGTGTTACCTGTCCAGATAGGAAAAGAATTCCTGTTATCAGGAGCACGTGGGAGTTCAAAACACGGGTTTGTGCTACCTGCATTCCGTGTTTACAGTAATGGAGGTGGAGCTTGTTACCCCATCTCCATGCAGCAAACCCTATCCGCTCTCCCCGCTCCCTGCTAGCGAAATGTCAAACCATACACTGACGACCCAAAGCATTATGACCACCTGCTTAATAGCTTGTTAGGCCGTCTTTGTAACTCAAATATCACTGACTCTTGCGATTCGTGTTCGTCGGTAGATTTGTGGAGCTCTGTGGTACCAGGTGTCTAAGCGCAAGTCATGTAATGCGCTGTAAATAACTGTTTACTGGTTTGTGTATGCCCTGATGGCGCTCATATCGACCCAAATGGGAACCATCGGATTCAAATCAGACGAATCTGGAGGCCAAGACATTAACGTGATTTCACTGCCATGCTCCTCGAACCACTTTAAGGCGATTCTGATTTCGAGACACGGACGATAATGCTGCTGAAAGATCACTCGTCGTCAGGGAAGACATCAAGAACGAAGAGATGCTGGTGGTCCGCAGCTGACCTTGTGTCTTCGATTACTACCACAGGCCCCATGTAAGCGCAGGAGAACGTCTACCATAGCATAAGACTACTCCCACCAGAATGCGTCGGTGGCGCGGTGCATGTTTCGAACAATTCGCCTGGATGACGTGCTTGGGGAGACGACCATCGATCTGGTGTAGCAAAAGCGTGATTCGTCTGACAAGCCGATACGTTCAAAAGTTCTTTTTTTTTGCGTCGTCAGCCTTGTGACTTGTTTGAAGAGGTTTGAAGAGCAACACATGCAACCTACGTCCTCAACTATTTGCTGGAAGTATTCCAGTCGCTGCATTCCTCTACAGTGCCCTCTAGAACCGTGGAAGTCTTAACAGATGCCCTCTCATCCTGTCCCTTCTCCTTTTTTCCTTGTCAATGTTTTCCACATATCGTTTCATTTCAGATTCTGTGCAGAATCTCCACATTTCTCACCTTATCAATTTACCTAGTTTTCAATATTCGCCTGTAGCACCTCACCTCAAATGCTTCAATTCTCTTCTGTTCCAGTTTTGCCACAGTCCATGTTTCAGTATCACACAACGGTCAAATTAAGACCTATGTCTGATGCTAGCACACTTCTCTTGGCTAAGAATGTTCGAAATCCTTTCCTAAAGCCAATCTGATCGCTATCTAACAGTTCCTCAAATTTTTTTTCAATTCTTCTGTATATTATTCTTATCAGCAACTTGGAGGCATGAGTTGTTAAGCTGAATGTGCGTTAATTCTCGCACTTGTAGGCTCTTCCCGTCTTGTAAAAGTCAGATGGTATGTCCCCAGACTCATACATTCTACACACCAACGTGAATAGTCGTTTTGTTGCCAATTCTCCCAATGAACTTCGAACGAACATTATTTATCCCTTCTTCCTTATTTGATCTTAAGTTGTCCAAAGCTCTTTTAAATTCTGGTGCTAGTACTGGGTACCCTACCTCCTCCCCTTTCACTCCTGTTTTTCCTTCTATCATAAGACTAGTCTTCCCCCCGTAGAGATCTTCAGTGTACTCTTTCCACTTATCCGTTCTCTTCTCTTCATTCAACGGTGGAATTCCCACTGCACTACCAATATTATCGTCCTTACTTTTAATTTCACCTAAGGCTATTCTGACTTCTCAATATGTTGAGACCATTCTTCTCATAATCATTTCTTTTTAAATTTCTTCACATGTTAAATTCAGTCATTTTGATTTAACTCCCCTGAACTTGCTATTTATTTATTTCCTAAGTGACTTGTGTTTCTGTATGCCTGAATTGCCCTGAGCATTTTGTACTTCCTTCTTTCAACTGAAGTATTTGTTCTGTTACCCATGATTTCTTCGCAGTTACCCTCTTTGTATCTACAGCTTCCTTCCCAACTTCTGTAACTGCCCTTTTTAGAAATGTCCATTCTTTCTCAACTGAACTGCCTACTGATCTATTCCTTGTCGCTGTGTCCGTAACCGCAGTGAGCTTCGATCGTGTCTCTTCACTGCTTAGTACTTCCATACCCCACTTCCTTGGGCGGTGATTCTTCATTACTAAATTGTGATCTGAGTCTATATCTGCTCTCAGACAAGCCTTACAATCCAGTATCTGATTTCGGAATCTCTGCCTAGCCAAGATTTAATCTAACTGAAATCATCGCGTATCTCCCTGCCTTTTCCAAGTATACTTCCTCCTCTTGTGATCCTTGAACAGAGTTTACGCTGTTACGAACTGACATTTATTACAGAATTCAATTAGTCTTTCTCTTCCCTCGTTCCCACTACCAAGCTCATATTCGCCCATAACTCTTTCTTCTACTCACTCCCCTATGACTATTAGAACTTCATCTCGCTTTACATACTGAATTACCAGTTCAGTATGCTCATATACTTTCTGTATCTCTTCGTCTTCTGCCTGCGACGTCGGTAGGTATACCTATCATTGTCGATGTTGTTTTGCTGTCGATTCTGAAGAGAACATATCTATCACTGAAATCGTCACAGTAACTCACTCTGCCTTACTATTCATAGAGGAGCATCGTATCTCCTTTATACCTTTTTCTGCTGCTGTTGATAATACACTATACTCGTCTGATAAGAAATCCTTGTCTTCTTTCTGTTTCACTTCACTGACCCCCCAATATATCTAGTTTGAAACTTCATTTCCCTTTGCAGATTTTCTGGCTTCTGTATCACGATCAAACTTCCGACATTCCACACCCCAGCTCGTAGAACGTTACCCTTTCTTTCGTTATTCCATATTTTGCTCATTGTCTCCTTCCCCTTGGCAGACCGCTCCGGAGATCCGAATGGAGGTCTAGTCCAGAACATTTTGTCTACGGAGAGATGATCTTGACACGTTTTTCGATTATATGCCAATGTCATGTCAAAACACATTAATTGTCTTTTATGCACTGGTTTCCATTGCCTTCTTCGTTCTCATGTCGTTTGTCACTTTCGATGTTTTCGCCTTTTGGGGGCAGTTTCCACCTTGTCCGCTCCTCTGCCCTCATTGGCGGGGCCATTGGCAGAAAGAGTGTGATTTTTTAGGCCGGAAGTCATGGTCTTAAATTATTTTGACCATGATGCCCTCTATCGGCATGCAGTTTTCGTGTTTAACCAAGCATGTAATATCAGTCAGTCTGCTCGTTATTCCGAATTGAGCACAATCACCATTGTTCACTGACATTACGCTGCGGCTGCAGCTCTGTTCATTGTTCTGTACTAGGTACATAGCACATATTGTTATTAGGTGGTAAAATGTGTCTGACTTTCTTATGTGTTTCAGTAAGGAAGTTTCGCCTTCACATACTTACACTAATATAATGACGCATTATGTCACGTTTGTTACTACTTTCTTTATTTACCTTTTTTTGGGTACTGCTTACGTAATTCTTCATAAATAAGTAACAGACAAACCTTTCAAACTTACTCGTAGAAACCATCATACCAGGAATTTTTTTTATAAGGTACAGGAAATATTGATATTATTAAGACTGTACTGCTTCAATAACGCTGATCCTATACGTGTCAGGTCCTGAAATCACATCTTATTGACGTTCCCTAGATTTTTGCTGGTACCGTTCTTGTGTTTGGCACTCTTTCAGCTAATACGGAATATTTTCTTGTCGACATGTACTGACGCATCAACACATTTTGTGGGATTCTTTCGTGAAACGTTACTAATATTTAATACACGCGTCCCTTTCAATTGGCATATGTTTGCATTTATATTTTACGTCGTTTCCAGTCTTGTTCATTTAGTATTCAACACTGAGGTTGGTTTGCAGCAGAGTGCCATTCCTCTCTTCTGTTTGTCTTCCTCTTCGTTTCCACGTATGTGTTACATCCAACGTCATTCATGATCTGTTGTATGTATGATAGCCTTTGTCGCCGGCGCCGATTCCTTCCCTCAGTAGCTCCACGTGCTACTATTCCAATAATGTTGTTGTGTCGTAGTATGTGCCCTACAAGTTTGTCTCTTCTTGTTTGGATGTGCCTCCACAGAGATCTGGTTTCCTGCTCTCTTCTAAGCACCTCTTCAGTTGACACTTTGTCTCTCCAGCTGATCTACATCATCATTCTGTAGCACCACATCTCCAGGGCCTCTAGCCGTCTTCTCGCTTCTCTTCCAATTGTCCAAGTTTCACATCCGTATAGGGCCACAACCTAAACGAAACCTTTCTTGATACGCTTCCTTATTTTCAGACTGATGTTGTTCCTGGAGAGCAAGTTCCTTCTCCGATTAAATGCAATTTTGGCCTTTTGTATTCTGCTCGTAATTTCTTTCCGGCTTCTACCATCCCTTGTGATTTTGCTTCCCAGGTAAGTGAATTCCTTTATCACTTTCAGCTCCTCTCTTCAAATTCTCATTCTCAGAGGTTCATATTCTGCTCCTGTACTGCATACCATCACTTGAGTATATTTCTTGTTTATTCTCATTCTATACTGATTGCATTGAATTTTTTCCATTGTTATGAAGACTTCCTCTAGATCTTCTTTTGTCTCCGTGACTATAGCAATATCATCTGCATAATGTAGCATGTCTATCTTCTGCCCATTAATTCCGATCCCCACCTCAGTAGTTTCTCGAACTTGATCTATAGCTTCTTGGATGTAAGCACTGAATATAAGAGGAGGAAGAGCAAACCCTTTCCAGTGCGAAATAAATACTGGCAGGACTTTATTTTACTTCAGATCGGTCACACAGTTGTAATACCTTAACTTACTTTCACAAGAAAAATGTTTATTCACAACCACAATGTAAAATATGTTTTGTTCCCATTAATGTTCTTCCCTTTTAGGTATGATCTTAATAGCTGCGGAACGTTTTATACAGATTCAAATCTGTTAAAAAATAATTTAATTCCAATGACAGCTTACTTTCGTGGTGTGTTAGGTACTGAAATATCAGGTCTTCTGCTCTTCCACTCATACAATTCTGCTTCATCATCTATCACATAGAACGTGTTACATTGTCTCATTATTGGAATTTACAAACTTTTAAAATTTCTCTATGCCTTTAATGTGTTTTTGAAGATAATTATCATTTATTTCGAAGTAGTATGCAGTGTTGCACTACATATGACAGAAAATTCCTACATTCAGCAGATTCACTTTACCTTTTAAATTATGAAATACAGGCGCGTATTTTGGTAGTACAAGCTTGGTCTCTATGACCAACAACGAAAATACCTGTCATGAGCTTTTGGGATATAGGAAACTTTCTCTTTAAACTCTTGCTAGCACAAATATATTTTAGATTTAGGCCTACCGACTTACACACCGTCACGTAGGGAACATAACTATTCCCACGCTTCTGCGTAGATACAAATTCCTCTCTCGTGAGAATGATCCACTCTTTCAAGAAGCAGCGGCTTTAGGCGTCACCCGACGACGGGCCCCGTGGGACGAGTCAACCTTCAGTGAGCCGGTCTCTCCTTCAGAGGGTGTAATATTTCGCGGAACAACAATATAGCTCGCACCCTAAGTGCTTTTCGCTCCCGCCTGCCTTTGAAGAAGAAAATTTAATCGAAGTTTGATAGCATCGCCCAAGAGATGTTTCCCTTCGGGGTGCGCAGTTTGTGTAAGCAGCTCTGGCGCACGTTCCCCCCACGCTCTCGTTCCTCTTTAAGAGGCCTCTTCTCAGACAAGTTCGCTTCCATCAGTGTTATTTCTGTGTAATTGTGGCTGGTCGAAATACCGCGGTACGACTAATACTAAAATTAATTTTCCAACACATATAACCAACTCCGGAAATTAGGGTTCCTCTAGCCGCTCCAGCACCAATAGATACCAAACGTGTACATCGACGAAAGTCACAAATGCCAGTATTTCCAGTTTTACGGATCATTATTCCACAGCATAGATGCTGCTCCTTTCACTAACTGTTTTAAGGACGTAATATGCAAAGCTATTGGCCGCGCGTTGGTAACAAGCAACACCATATAATCAACTTGCTAATCAGAAGGAACTGATATCATTCTTAAGATGTTCGTTAATGCTGACTATGACGATAAATTTCCTCTAGGAGTCCAGTACTTCTGATTTCGAAGCAGAATAGGTCTCTATGGTACTATTGTCTCCTAGAGTTATACTCTGTCTACGAATAAAATGCCAAGTTACACAGTTACTCAGTTAAAAGTTAAATTTTAAATCCTCCTATAACTGACATGGTGAAGCAGACAGAGTGAAGACGAAAGCCAGTAATATTTTACACGAAACCGTCATTGTAAAACCAAACTTCACACGAAAACAGTATCTTATCATTTACTGATAATGGAGCTAAAAATAATCTTATGTAAAATAACACACACACACACACACCTACGGCTAACTCATACGACATTGCAGTTAACATGCGAACAACTGCGAATAGCTACTTTCATTGTCTTTTCGATGAACACATACAGTACTGTTTCAAAAGCCTTCACAGATGCGAATTGGTTTCTGTCATACAAAACAAGACATTGTACGAGATTTCGCCAATTGAAGAGTGCAAACGGAAAGTATTGTAAGTGCCATTTTGTCACAAAATCCGTTTTCAGTGGTATTGCGTTCTTATTACTCCGTTGCATGACCCCTAGACCTGTCCCCAGCGACAAATTTAGAAGAAAATGTATCAGACATTCATTAGATGGCACATCGTATTTGTGGCAAGCAGTGCTTCCCTCGGGAGTTCCAAGGGCTATGAGTCGGCGTCTGCTCCATATAGCCTAGGATGGTTTGAAGAGATAACACACAAGTGTTTGGTGAGAGATCACAGCTTTTTGAGTTGCGATAGAGATTTTGCAATCATAGATCAACACAGGACTTGGTTCCGCAAGATTTACATAAGATTTTTGTGTCAGTTAAAGCTATGAATCCTTTCCATGTAACCAAACTCTTCTTTGATTTTAAAGATGCGGTTGAAACATTGTGGTACGAGGCGTATAAGGTCTCCAAGTGCAGTATGCTCAAAGTGTTTCATAGTCATCCATCTCGAATGGCTATTTAAATAAATAAATATACACTCCTGGAAATGGAAAAAAGAACACATTGACTCCGGTGTGTCAGACCCGCCATACTTGCTCCGGACACTTCGAGAGGGCTGTACAAGCAATGATCACACGCACAGCACAGCGGACAAACCAGGAACCGCGGTGTTGGCCGTCGAATGGCGCTAGCTGCGCAGCATTTGTGCACCGCCGCCGTCAGTGTCAGCCAGTTTGCCGTGGCATACGGAGCTCCATCGCAGTCTTTAACACTGGTAGCATGCCGCGACAGCGTGGACGTGAACAGTATGTGCAGCTGACGGACTTTGAGCGAGGGCGTATAGTGGGCATGCGGGAGGCCGGCTGGACGTACCGCCGAATTGCTCAACACGTGGGGCGTGAGGTCTCCACAGTACATCGATGTTGTCGCCAGTGGTCGGCGGAAGGTGCACGTGCCCGTCGACCTGGGACCGGACCGCAGCGACGCACGGATGCACGCCAAGACCGCAGGATCCTACGCAGTGCCGTAGGGGACACCGTTAGGCCGTCTTCCGCTCACGCCCCAACATCGTGCAGCCCGCCTCCAGTGGTGTCGCGACAGGCGTGAATGGAGGGACGAATGGAGACGTGTCGTCTTCAGCGATGAGGGTCGCTTCTGCCTTGGTGTCAATGATGGTGGTATGCGTGTTTGGCGCCGTGCAGGTGAGCGCCACAATCAGGACTGCATACGACCAAGGCACACAGGGCCAACACCCGGCATCATGGTGTGGGGAGCGATCTCCTACACTGGCCGTACACCTCTGGTGATCGTTGAGGGGACACTGAATAGTGCATGGTACATCCAAGCCGTCATCGAACCCATCGTTCTACCATTCCTAGACCGGCAAGGGAACTTGCTGTTCCAACAGGACAATGCACGTCCGCATGTATCTCGTGCCACCCAACGTCCTCTAGAAGGTGTAAGTCAACTACCCTGGCCAGCAAGGTCTCCGGATCTGTCCCCCATTGAGCATGTTTGGGACTGGATGAAGCGTCGTCTCACGCGGTCTGCACGTCCAGCACGAACGCTGGTCCAACTGAGGCGCCAGGTGGAAATGGCATGGCAAGCCGTTCCACAGGACTACATCCAGCATCTCTACGATCGTCTCCATGGGAGAATAGCAGCCTGCATTGCTGCGAAAGGTGGATATACACTGTACTAGTGCTGACATTGTGCATGCTCTGTTGCCTGTGTCTATGTGCCTGTGGTTCTGTCAGTGTGATCATGTGATGTATCTGACCCCAGGAATGTGTCAATAAAGTTTCCCCTTCCTGGGACAATGAATTCAGGAGTGTATAAATAAAAACTTAGAAATGATCAGAATGTAACCGCATGCACAAATTAATTTGGGATGTGAAGATAAAATTATTCTTTCCACACATTACGTTTTATCGCGCAACGTGATCCATGGAACATGTTACTCTGAAACAGATGAATAAACTATGTCACTGTATTCCAAAGAAGAATGACCATGACAACTATATGACATGCCGTGCTTCATCTGGCAGGCCAGCCATATTTACAGGTTGCAAGACGGAATACTCTACTGATGATGTTACCATTTCATCCTTAACAGGACAGGAAGTCTTACAGAAAACTTTGCAACATCTGACCCAAGAGGGTCGTTAGATTTCACTTCGGACAGCGAGGAACTTTGTATATTTTTTTTATTTTTGTGAGGCTTTCCGTTTTCTGTAATATAAATTAGAGTTTAATATCTTTTGAAAACTCACAACTGTGGTAAGCAAGTGCTTCTGTGTTTTTTAAATGGTCACAGGTACCGTAATTTAATAAGTCATACGATTCTGACTATTCAAAATAAAATTCTCAAATAAGATTCAAACGAAAGTAACATTGTATGGTTTGAGGTGGTATTCAAGCGATACTTCTAGAACTTTAATTTACTGTGATTTTCTTCATATTTCATATTTCTTCTGAAGAGCACTATTTTAAAAAAAATAAAATCACGCCTTTTTTCAGCATTTAGTTTAAAAACAATATTAGTAAACGTTTTATGGTATCTTCAATGGAGAGCTGTAGAAGAAATAAAAAGTAAATAGAAACACTCATGAATCCTGACGACACCGTTGTCCATCGCTTGCTGTGGCAGACCATTGCAACCTAGGTATGTGAGTTTAAATATTTATAATTTAATATTTTCCATGTTTCAGACAAGGGGCTCCATGAAGTTTAAAACTGAAATCAGTCTGTAGTAAAAAGAAGTTCAGGCCTATGTAAGTTAAATCTATATGAAAATTGTGTTTATGTGTAATAAATAAATAAAAGAATTTTTTAAAAAAATTGTGTGTATTGTTGTCATCTTATTTATATACACACATCAACACCAACAGACAGAATGCTAGTTCACTGAAATCCCATATAAGATTCTTGAGTCACACAGTAGACAAATTGTCCGTTCGGAAAATAAACCAAACTTTACCGGATCTCATGTCGAATATTAGTAGATATGTAAGACAACAATATAAAATTTGTTTTCTCATACAATAATTGACATATGTAAAAATCAATAATGATTTTAAAGAATACGAGGTTAATTTTCTCATGTTTCGTCCGATTCGAAATGGAAGTGCCCATGAATGGAGTTGTGTAAGGAAGTGAAGTCGATACTGATAGACTTCTTTGTAATTTAACATTGTTCTCTTGCAAAAAAATGACAAAGGAAAAAGAAATAGTTGTTGTTAACTAGATTTCCACTAGCTAAATATTGCTGCTGCATTTCTTTACTTGCATTATCACAGATAAAATCTAGCGACTCTCTATTTTTGAAACAAAAATTAATTATTTATATTTAGAATCAGTCAGTTTCCAGTGTGGCACATAAAACGTTATTAGTAAATTATTTATTTTACAATTTGTCTCATTATTTTTTATAGTGATGAGATTAAATCGGTGCCACAAAGAGAAGTGTGAACACCCGTCTTGTTGAACATAAGAGGAATTGCCGCCTGGGTCACACGGATAAATCGGCCGTAGCGGAACATGTTTACCAGGAAGGTGATCATGAAATAAAATTCAGCTAGACGAGCGTCATATCAAAAACCTCGCATTATTATGCACGCTTGTATAGAGAGGATATCAAGATTGATAAACATCGTAATAATTTTAACAGGAAAGACGAAGGTGTTAAACTGGATAAAATTTGGATGTCAGCGTTGCACCGCAAGAGTGACGATCGATTACTTTCAATAGAGAATGTTGGCGTTACCAGAGACAATCTCATAGCCGACGCCACGTGATCAACAGTGGCGCCCTCTGTACTGCCTATATAATCAGCGCTTCCTCGAGATCTCTTCGCAGTTCGCCGCACGACACCATCTTTTGTCCACAGGGGTTTCCCCTCCTGACTTGACTCCTACCGCCGAAACCAGTCGTTTCCAGCAGCATTCAGCCTACATAAAGCGACTGCACGCAAATTTAGATTCTGGCATACTGTTGCACAGTGTGTCATAAATCTGTTGCGATCTCTCTTCTCTCCAATTTTTAATCAGGAATAGAATTGCATTTTATATCAGCATAATTTTGAACCTCCCCCCATGAACCATGGACCTTGCCGTTGGTGGGGAGGCTTGCGTGCCTCAGCGATACAGATAGCCGTACCGTAGGTGCAACCACAACGGAGGGGTATCTGTTGAGAGGCCAGACAAACGTGTGGTTCCTGAAGAGGGGCACCAGCCTTTTCAGTAGTTGCAGGGGCAACAGTCTGGATGATTGACTGATCTGGCCTTGTAACAATAACCAAAACAGCCTTGCTGTGCTGGTACTGCGACCGGCTGAAAGCAAGGGGAAACTACAGCCGTAATTTTTCCCGAGGGCATGCAGCTTTACTGTATGATTAAATGATGATGGCATCCTCTTGGGTAAAATATTCCGGAGGTAAAATAGTCCCCCATTCGGATCTCCGGGCGGGGACTACTCAAGAGCATGTCGTTATCAGGAGAAAGAAAACCGGCGTTCTACGGGTCGGAGCGTGGAATGTCAGATCCCTTAATCGGGCAGGTAGGTTAGAAAATTTAAAAACGGAAATGGATAGGTTAAAGTTAGATATAGTGGGAATTAGTGAAGTTCGGTGGCAGGAGGAACAAGACTTCTGGTCAGGTTATAAACACAAAACCAAATAGGGGTAATGCAGGAGTAGGATTAATAATGAACAGGCCACCACGTTTCGAAAGGTTCTATTGTCTTCTTGTCTAAACTATTTATGGTCCATGTTTCACTTCCATATATCGTTACACTCCATACAATTACTTTCGGGAAAGACTTCCTGACACTTAAATCTATACTCGATGTTAACAAATTCATCTTCTTCAGAAACGCTTTCCTTGCAATAGCCAGTCTACATTTTATATCCTCTCTACGCCGACCATCATCAGTTGTTTTGCTCCCCATTTAACAAAACTCATTTACTACTTTAAATGTCTCATTTCTTAGTCTAATACCCTCGGAATTACCTGATTTAATTAAACTACATACCATTATCCTCGTTTTTCTTTTGTTGAGGTTTATCTTATATCCTCCGTTCAAGACATTGTCCATTTCGTTCAGCTGCTCTTCCACGTCCTTTGCTGTCTCTGACAGATTTACAATGTCGTCGCGCAAACCACATAGTTTTTATTTCTCCTCCACGGATTTTAATTCATAACCTAATATTTTTCATTTCTTTCCTCTACTGCTTGCTCAACATACAGATTGAATAACATAGGGGATAGGCTACAACCATGTCTCACTCCCTTCTCAAACATTGCTTCTCTTTCATGGCCCTCGACTCTTATAACTGCCAACTGGTTTCTGTACAATCTGTAAATAGCCTTCCGATCCTTGTATTTGATCCCAGCCACTCTCAGAATTCGAAAGAGGTATTCCAGTAAACATCGACAAAAGCTTTCTCTAAGTCTTCAAATGCTAGAATGGAGGTTTGCCTTACGTTAACCTATGTTCAAGATAAGTCGTAGGGTCAGTTCGCCTCGCTCGTTCCAACATTTCTACGGAATCCAAACTGATCTTCCCCGACGTCGGTAATTACCATTTTTCCATTCGTCTTTAAAGAATTCTTGTTAGCATTTTGGAACCGCGACATTAAACTGATAGTTCGGTAATTCTCACACCTGCAACACATCCATTCTTCTGAGGGTAGTTCGGTTTTCTCATACATCTTGCTCACCCGGTGGAAGAGGTTTGTTATGATTGGCTCTTCCAAGGCTTTCATTAGTTCTTATGGAATGTTGACTACTCCCTGGGCCTTGTTTCGACTTAGGTCTTTCAGAGTTCTGTGAAATTCCTCCAGCATGATCATTTCTCTCATTTCATCTTCATCTACGTCCTCTTCCATATCCGTAATATTGCCCTTGCATAGACCCTCTATATACTCAGTTCATCTTATTGGTTTCACTCCTTTGCTTAGGACTGCTTTTCCATATGAGCTCTTGTCATTCATACAGGTGGTTATGTTTTCTCCAAAGGTCTCTTTAATTTTCCTGTAGGCAGTATCTGTCTTACCCCTAGTGATACACGCTACTACATCCTCTCATTTGTCCTCTAGCCATTTCTGCTTAGCCATTTCTGCTTAGCCTTTTTGTACTTCCTGTCGATCTCATTTTTGAGACGTCTGTATTCCTTTTTGCCTTCTTCATTTACTGTATTTTTATATTTTCTTCTTTCATCAATAAAATTCAATATCTCTTCTGTTACCCAAGGATTTCTACGAGCTCTCGTCTTTTTACTTACTCCATCATCTGCATCCATCATTATTTCATCTCTCAAAGTTACATATTCTTCTCCTACTGTATTTCTTTCCCCTCTTCTTGTCAGTAGTCCCTAATGCTCTCTCTAAAATTCTCTACAACCTCTGGTTCTTTCATCTTATCCAGGTCCCATCTCCTAAACTTCTTACCTTTTTGAATTTTCTTCAGTTTCAATCTACAGTTCGTAACCAGTAACTTGTGGTCAGAGTCCACATCTGTCCCTGGAAATGTCTTACAGTTTGAAACGTGGTTCCTAAATATCTGTCTTACCATTATATAATCTATCTGATACCTTCTATTATTTCCAGGATTCTTCCATGTATACAGCCTTCTCTTATGATTCTTAAACCAAGTGTTAGCTATGATTAAGTTATGCTGTGTGCAAAATTCTACCAGGCGGCTTCCACTTTCATTCCTTACCCCAATCCATATTCACCTACTACTTTTCCCTCTCTTCCTTTTTCTACAATCAAATTTCAGTCCTCCATGACTGTTAAATTTTCGTCTCCATTAACTATTTGAATAATTTCTTTTATCGCATCATACATTTCTTCAATTTCTTCATCATCTGCGCAGCTAGTTGTCATACAAACTTGTACTAGTATGATAGGCGTGGGCTTCATGCCTGTCTTGGCTACAATAATGCGTTCCTTATGCAGTTCGTTGTAACTTATACAGGGTGCTATTATTTTTTAAATCGTTATTAAATCTACTTCTGCATTACCGTTGTTTGATTTTGTATTTATAACCCTGCATTCACATGACCAGAAGTCTTGTTCGTCTTGACACCGAACTTCACTAATCCACACTATATCTAACTTTAAACTATCCATTTCCCTTTTTATGTTTTCTTAGCTACCTGTCCGATGAAGGGGCCTGACGTTCTTCTCTCCGATCCGTAGAACGACGGTTTTCTTTCTACTGATAACGATGTCCTCTTGAGTAGTCCCCGCCCGGAGATCCGAATGGGGGACTATTTTGCCTCCGGGATATTTTACCCAAGAGGGCGCCAACACCATTTAACCATGCACTAAAGCTGCATGCTCCCGGGAAAAATTATGGCCGCAGTTTCCTCATGCTTTCAGCCGTTCGCAGTACCAGCACAGGCCGTTTTGGTTGATGTTACAAGGCCAGATTAGTCAGTCACCGTGACTGCTGCCCTGTACCTACTGAAAAGGATGCTGCCCCTCTTCAGGAACCACACGTTTGTCTGGCCGGTCAACCGACACCCCTCCGTTATGTTTGCACCTTCAGTACGGCTATCTGTATCGCTGAGGCACGCAAGCCTTCCCACCAACGGCAAGATCCATGGTTCATGGGGCGGGAGGGGGAAGGTGTTGTGCATTGACTTAGAGTCTTAACGTCTTACCCTACCAAAGGACCATAACGTTCTCACGCTACCAAAGGACCATAGACCTCAGTATGTGATATAATTTTCAGCTTGATACATCTACCCGCTCCCGAGAAAAAAGGTTTCTATCTATCAGATAGATAGCCAGAACTATAAACAGACAACAAATTGATATTTTAAAGGTTCGGTTTTTGCCGATTAAGATAGGGAACCTTAGACAATTGCCATCGCACGAAAGATAATTATTATTTACATTCAAAAATTCATAACTTTTCAGGTTACGACCTATTTTGCCTATATTTCTCAACATTTCACATCATAAATTACGTACCTAAGCTTTAATTCATGGAAATACATGAGACAGGAATGAATGGAGGGAGAGTACTGATATGAAGCATCGTAGGACAGATTCGGAAAGCGGCCGAGCTATTAATACTAGAACGTGGAGAATATGTGATTTTCGTAACAAGTTTTATCAAAATGCGAAACAGAAATGGAACAGACACACATGAGTAATATGCTCAGAAAATCATATGGTGGTGCATAATGGGGACCTTGAAAAGCTTAAAAGTTTACCATAGTGTATAGATAACGTAAATAATCATGTGCGGAAGCTCTGAATAGGACTGCTATTTCAGTCAGCTATAAGCAAAATTTTATTATAATTATAGATAAAAGTTGTATTTTGCAGATGGTCTAGTTCCTTCTTGAGAATACGTGACAGATTTTTTAAGTGATTAAAAATTTAGATGTCTTCTACACTGAAGTGCCAAAGAAACTGGTACATCTTCCTGTTATCGTGTAAGGCCTCCGTGAGCACGCAGAAGGGACTCGACTAATGTCTGAAGTAGTGCTGGAGGGAACTGGGATCATGAATCGTGCAGGGCTGGCCAAAAATCCTTAAGAGTACGAAGGGTGGAGATCTCTTCTGAACAACACGTTGCAAGGCATCGCATATATACTCAACAATTTTCATGTCTGAGGAGTATGGTAGCCAGCAGCAGTTTTAAGCTCAGAAGAGTGTTCATGGAACCACTCTGTAGCAATTCTCAGCGTATGGCATGTCGCATTGTTCTGCTGGAATTGCCCAAATCCATCGTAATGCACAATGGACATAAATGGATCCAGGTGATCAGACAGGATGCTTAGGTACGTGTCACCCCTCAGAGTCGTATTTAACGTGTCAGGGGTTCCATATCACTCCAACTGCACACGCCCCACGCCATTAAAGAGCCTCCATCAGCTTGAACAGTCCCCTGCTGACATGCAGGGTCCATGGATTCATGAGGTTGTCTCCATACCCGTATGCGTCCATCGACTCGATACAATTTCAAATGAGACTCGTCCGACCAGGCAAAATGGTTCCAGTCATCAAGAGTCCAATGCCGGTTTTAAGTGCCCAGGAAAGGTATAAAGCTTTTTGTCGTGCAGTCATCAAGGGTGTCCAAGTGAGACTTCTGCTCCGAAACCCCATATCGATGATGTTCCGTTGAATGGTTCGCGCTCTGACACTTGCTGATGGCAGAGCAATTAACTCTGCAGCACCTTATGGGAGAGTTGCGCTCCTGTCACGTTGAACGGTTTTTTTCTTCAGCAGCTGCAGTCGTTGGTCCACTTCTTGCAGGATTTTTTTTCGACCGTAGCGATGTCGGAGATTTCATGTTTTACGGATTCCTGATATTCACGGTACACTCGTGAAGTGTTCTTACGGGAAAATCACCCACTTCTTCGCTACCTCGGAGATGCTGTGTCCCATCGCTTGTGCGCAGACTATAACACCACGTTCAAACTGACTTAAATCTTGATATCCTGCCATTGTAGGAACAGTAACCATTGTACCAACTGCCCCAGACACTTGTCTTACACAGGCGTTGCCTACCGCAGGCCCTATTCTGTCTGTTTACATATCTCTGTATTTCAATGCGCATGTCTATACCAGTTTCTTTGGCATCTAGAAAATCCATTTTCTTCTCTTTCTTTTGATGATGTAGGATTTGGGAGCTTATCATTAATGTTTTTGATGAGTTGCAGTGTGAAGATGTCTTATTCTGGTTAGTTTTCTTGTGTTGTGAACCGACGAAGAGGTGGAAATAAATACAGCCTAATAAATTCATGACCGTGTTGACCACTACGAAGACGATATCAATAGCTGCGAAGGTATGGATCATGGTTTCACTATGCCTTAAGACTACAACCACGAAGTAGGCCAGCTGAATTTTAGGGAATCAAAATGTTTGATGATGCTACACTAAATCAGATGTCCGCTCCCCAACGTGATGTTCTCCCACGGCGTTGGTTGGACTGAAGAGGTCGCTGCTAGAATACCGTTACCTATCGTGTATCTCGAACCGCTCTGTGGCTGTGTTGTGGAGTCGGACCAGCTGACACTGCCTCCAACAAAACCTAGCCCTAACTAGCAGCTCCACCTCTGATCTCTGGGTTCTGCAATGGCAGCGAACCGTGCAAGGACTTGTGCTGCAGACTTCCAACTGCGCCACTTTCGTCGACCGGGAGGCCGAATTCGTCTTTCTTAGATGGTTCGGTTTGTTTCACGTCAGATTTCTGCCGCTCCACTTATCGTCTGCTCATACCGTACATCTCTCACTACGGAATAAAGTATTGCAGTCACTGAATTAAGTCATCACCGGCCCCTCCCCCTTTCTCCGGTCAGAGCTTTCCGGCACTGCTTACTGGAAATTGTCCAAAGCCTATTAATCCTCCCCTCTCTCTGCCTAGCTGCATGGGAGCTCTAATATGGGCTAAGTAGTAAAACTTTACAGAAGAAGGACCCGTCCTGTCACGTTTCGCTATGGTTGCCATGGCCCACGTAATCGGCAAGCCAGTTTCTCCAACAAATGTAACCCAAAGAAAGAGATTCTGTTTCGGATAGTCTCGGAAGCATCGTACCCGATTCTCCTTACAGGTACAAATCAAGCAATCCTTTAATTGATTATCGAAACATATCACTTCTCGTTCCTGAGCTTGGAAAACTCTTTCGTCCGAGTGTCACGTGGTCTCACATGGTTTGCCATCTGGAATCATGAAGTATCTAAAGAACTGAATTGGTGTGGCTGCTCTATCAAAATCGTAATACTTGAGTGATATTTGTTACTGGGATATTATGTGTCAGTCCTATATCTGTGGGTTTCCGTAATTGAAAATATTTGGAAATTTGTGGTAAGTTCTTATGGGACCAAACTGCTGAGTTCATCGGTCCCTAGGCTTGCACACTACTTAGTCTAACTTTAACCAACTTGCACTAAGGACAACACGCATACCCATGCCCGATGGAGAACTCGAAGCTCTGACATAGGCAGCCACGCGAACCGTGGCAAGGCGCCCCAAACCGCACGGCTACTCTGCGCGGCTATTAAAATTTACTTTTAAAGTTTGCAGCTGAGAAGAATGTAAATGTATGTAACGCTTTCAGCTTTAGAAATTGTCTCATCAAGTAAGCAAGCATCAAGGAATCGAAAATTAATGTCGAACTGAAGCAGTTACTTTGAGATGACTTTTAGAAACGCTTTGCGTCGCATTTGTGGCTTTTAATCAGGCCTGTGTACAACGTTGGCTCCCGTCATTTCATAGCGGCATTTAACCCCGTAATTTTTTTGAATTCATAGATACCTAAATATTAAATGAAACGTACTCGGACTTCGTTTTGAATGAAGGCAAGTTCTTTGTGAAATAACAGAAAGTTCTTAACGACAAAGCGCGACTGTCGCACGATCGTTTCAGTCATTAAACAATCCGGTCCCAATTTTTGTACGGCCGTTAATTTCTCATACATTGAACTGATATTTTTGTAAATAACGTTTGTGAAACATAGTTTAACATTATTCAAAAAATGTTTATAGCTAGATACCACAGAGAGCGCGGAGAATAACTGCTGACTACACGTACATAAAAAATATTTTAAAAAAACATGCGATGGGCGCTTGTGAGACTAATGGATTACTGTTATTGAAGTCACGCTGTGTAACAACACCTGTGACAGTTGTAGAGGCAGTGCTTGACTGTTTATTGTTGTCTGTCTGTTGAGGCGGCAGCACTACAATAACAGCAACCGTGATATTTTCTCATATTCTGGTTGGAGCTCTATAATCTTGAAAAACAGCACCTTTACAAATACCCTTACACATGCAGGCAGAAGCGAGGGCACAAGCAACGTCCATTTGTTTAAAGCATCAACTTTTGGAATAGGCTTCTTAAGAGATGAATCGGGCGAATTACTGAAATTGGGATATCGTATGGACTTACAGTTCCTTTTTGCGGCACCATGCGGGAAAGCTTCTTCGTTTCGAGCTCCTGTATCTACGTGTTTTCAAGGCAGACGGTGCAGTCTCTGCTCCAGACAAGGTGAGCTCTAGACCAACTAACACACTTTGGAGGAAATGAACCCATCGTGGGTAGCCTTATCACATTTGTGGCAAGTGACTTCTCCTCTACGTATTAGTGTGCCCATAGTGCTGGAATTAAAAGCAGCACATTGAGTTGGGATATAAACTCCACAATTAGTTTAGGAAACATGGCTTGATATGCTCTGGAAGTGTGGGCCACTGATTTAAGAATAAAGGATTCTAATTTAATTATTTCGACATCTACCTGTTTCATTATATTCTGCATGTCAATGACAGCTTCTCGAGTCCACGATCTTTGTGTTCCTCTTAGGGAATATGTACAATATCGCGGTACGACACAACACAACAGCTGTCGTTTAAGGTATTTTGTATTCCATTTCAATCACAGTTTTACACATTGCATTTGTCTCTGATGGTGATAGCACACTACAAAATGGCTCTGAGCACTATGGGACTTAACATCTATAGTCATTACTCCCATAGATCTTAGAACTACTTAAACCTAACTAACCTAAGGACATCACACAATACCCAGTCATCACGAGGTAGAGAAAATCCCTGACCACGCCGGGAATCGAACTCGGGAACCCGGACGCGGGAAGCGAGAGCGCTACCGCACGACCACGAGCTGCGGACTAGCACACTGTAGAGGAAAAATTAGAGATCTTCAGAAATTGGCCCCTTGAGTACTGCTGAGCTGTGGACTAGCACACTGTAGAGGAAAAATATCTATAGATCTTCAGAAATTGGCGCCTTGAGTACCGCTGAATGCTGAAGAAGGTCTACTGGCTGCTGAAGACAAGAAAAATCTTGAAGAACGAGTCCAAGCATAGACAGATCTTTAACAGTCCAGACTACAGCGCAATATAAAGAAGACTGAATATCTGTCAAGACCTAAGGCAAAGGTCCGCTAAAGACAAATATCTTCAAGTAGCGGTACGTTGGCCCAAAAGTCGCTGCCGACGGCTCTCTCTCGTTTCCGAAATCACAACAGCGCTAGCGGACAATGATTGGTTTCTCCCATCTATCAAGTTGCCTTGTACGGTACAGAATGCAGAATCAAAGTACCGAGTTGCTGTAATAGAAACGTAAATGCTTCTATGGACACTTACCATGACACGTCATGATCATGTGACCAACGATTAAATTGCCAGGTGCTACAGACAACATGAGGAAAATCCGTCTATGGAACTATGGAGATGTGCTTCGAGCAGACTCAGACACAATAGTTCGATATTTCGTTGAAAGTCGATGGTAAACGGCCTATAGGAAGACCGAGGCAATGTTTGCCAGACGCACAAAGACGTACTTCCACAAATACCGCAAGACAGCAGGTCTCCACCCTGACCAACCCCGAGATCGTCCCAAATGAAGACAGAAAGCCAAAAGTGTAGAGCCCGATGCGTTGTGGGAGAAAAGCCGAGGAAAAGGAAAAAGAATCATTGGGTTGGCGGGCCATACAAAAATCACAATAACTTGAAGACAAAATCTGACATCATACAACTAGACCTACATCTACATGGTGTCCAAAATTGAAGCAACAAACCACTATTTCCCCGTCTTGTGTCTGATTCACGATATAAGCATGCATACTGTCAGCTGTGTATACAGTCACAGACGAGGCGGTATGGCACAAAGAAGACGCCTACCAGACTCCCTGCAGTGGAGGGACATAAGAAGAATGGAAGCAGGACAGTCGCAAATTGAAGTGGCCCTATGGCTTAATGTGAATCGTTCTCTTGTTTCTCCGATGTGGCAAAAATTTATAGAGATCAAAACAGTATCCCGAAGACCAGGAGAAAGCCGACTATGTGTGATATCAGAAAGAGAGGAGGGTTGTTTGGCTGTAAGGGCACTACGGCACCGCCTTAGTACTGCACAGAAACTGGTATTGGACGTGTTGTATCAGACAAACGGTGACAGAATGCCTTTATTGTCGGAGACCTCTGATGCGTCTTCACAGAAGGGAACATCTAGAGTGGAGTCATCAACATACCACCTGGACGGCGAACAGTGGGCCAAGCTTCTTTTCACACATGAGTCCCGATTTTGTTTCGGGAGTGAAATATCCAATAATTGGCATATGGAAGGAACGCGGAATACGATTTCGGGATCCAAGCATTGTGGAAAGAGACCGATACTGACGAGGATTCCTAATGGTGTAGGCAGAGATTACGTGGACCACCCCAACACCTCTTCATAAATTGTACCGGTGAAATGGCAAGGTTTAACTGCTGACGAATTCTTGGGACCCCAAGTGACGCTGTTGCGAGGTGGTATGGACCCAGACTTCGTATTGGCAGACGATAATGTTGACTTAATAGAGCACGGGTGTCTGATGTTTTCTTGGAAACGGAAATGTTGCACGCATGGCGTGGCCTGCTCGCTCTCCTGACTTGAATCCTATAGAGCATGTCGAGGATGCACTAGGGAGACAGGTTGCATCCAGTGAGCAGCTACCAACTACGTCATTCACAGCGTGTCCAATCGTTGTCGGCTCTGTGCTACTGCCAAAGGTTCTCACATCCCATACCGGGCACATTAACCAGTTGTCGGAATGTGTGTGTAAATCCGTTAGTCGGAAAAAAACAAATAGCACTTTTTTGTGTACCTTCATGTGTATAGCAGTTATTTATAATCTGTATTCTTTACATTGTTTCTTCTTTACTATCACCTGTTTATACTGTTTTGTGGCAAAATAAACGCAACATTACAAAATTTCCGTTTGTTGCTTTATTTTGGACACCAATGTACATCTACACAGCCGCTGTGCAGTACACGACCAAAGTGCCTCCAGAAGGTTCGTCGAACCACTTTCGTACTATTTCTCTACCGTTCCACTCTCGACACTTAAATTTTGAGGTTATAAGATATCTCGACCAGAATGACCTCCTCCATGATAACCAGGATGAATTCCAAAAGCATCAGCCATACTAAACCCAGTTCGTCTCTTCATACATGAGATCCTGAAAGGTTATGAAAACATTTATCAAACTAAACCCAGTTTCTCTCTTCACATATGAGACCCTGAAAGGTCAATGCAATAACGTGAATACACTATTTCTTGTCTTAGACAGTCACTTGATTCAGTATCAGAAAATACTTATGAATGAAATTATGATTGTATGAGGTATCTGTGACTCCAACAGCATCCTCGTAATGCTTCCTTAAGGACCGCGAGGTAGTCAAAGATTTCGGGCATAAGGTGTCAATATTATTCTGCCAACGGCCTTGTCAAAGAGAGCGGAGGAGCGGACTGAAGTTCATGGCACTCTTTCCCCTGGGCTCGAAAAGTGCCCCATAAGGCGAAAAAATCACCGATGATCAACAGCTTGACTATGCAGAGGCAATGGAAACCGTTGGTTTAAAGACACATATCCATGGGACATGTGGCTTGTAACTGAAAAGGTGTGGTCGCGTTTTCTCTTCATTAGCAAAAGACTACGGATAATTTCCCCATGCGGATCCCTGAGAGGAGACTGCCAAGCGGGAGATGATCATAAGAAAATGAAAAACGAAAGAAAGGGTAACTTCTACGAGTCAGGGCATGTAATGTGAGGAATAAGAACGTGGAAGGGAGTTACCGTGAACAGTTCAGTGATAGAGTTGTTCTCATCAGAACAGACAGCAGACCAACACCGACAACAATAGTTCAGTTATACATGCCAATGTCGCAAGCAGAAGTTGAAGATTTAGGGGAGCGGATCAAACAGAGATGTCATCAGTCCTGTCAGATGAGGCACTTTGTAAGGAAACATTCCACCATTTACCTGGAATGATTTGGGGAAATCACGAAGTTGAAGAGACAGGGAAGGAATTTGATGATACTGAATGAGTCATTCGGTACGTAAAGGGAAATCACAATTTAACAGCCATGGGGAATAGCAGTGTTATCGTACGGAAGGAGCAGAATAAAAGGTTACGGGAGACATTGGGCTTGTTAGTAGGAAAGAGAGGAGAAAGACTAGTTGAGTTATGAAGTAAATTCCATCTAGTAATAAAGAACACACTGTTCAAGAACCACAAGAGGCCGATGATACGGGAAGATTTCAGTTAAATTGCATCATAGTCCAGTAGAAATTCCGAAAGCAGATACTGGATTGCAAGACGTACAAATGAGAAGATATAAATTGAGATCATATTTCAGTAGTGATGAAAAGCAGGCTGAAGCATAAGAGGAAGATCAATGTGCAAAGAAATAGCATACAGAAATACTAAGGCATGAAGAGATACGCTTCAAGTTCTCTGAGACTTTAGACGTTGCAATAATGAATAGCTCAGCACGCAGTTTAATTGAAGAGGAATGGACATCTCTAAAAAGAGGCATCACAGAAAGATAGGTACAAGGGAACTATCTGCTAGAAGAAATACTTCAGCTGAGCGACGAAAGAAGGAAGAACAAGAATATTCAGGGAAACTAAGGCGAAATGGCTGCATGAAAACTATGAAGAAACCGAAAAAGAAATAATCATCGGAAGAATTAATTCAGCATTTGGGACAGTCAAAACAACCATCATGGAAGTTAAAAAAGAGGACAGTAACATTAAGTGAGCATTTGAAATTTCGTTATCAAATGAATAGCAGAGAGCGGCAATGTTAAAATAATATATTGATGGTCTATGAGGGGGAGGACTTGATGACTTGAGAGAAGAAGAAACAGGAATCGATGTAGAATAGATTGGGGATCTAGTATTGTAATTATAATTTAAAATACTTGGAAGGTTTAAGTTCCAATAAGGCAGAAGGGACGGATAACATACCATCGGAATTTCTGTAATCACTTATGTAATTAGCAACAACACGACTGACTACTCACGTTAGTGTGTTGAATGTGTCAGACGGGCGATGTATAATGAGACATTCGGAAAAACTTCATCTACACATTCAATTCTGCCAGTACCTCGTCTCCTACCTTCCAAACTTCACATAAGCTCTTCTCCGAATCTAGCAGAACTAGCGCTCCTGGAAGAAAAGATATTGCGGAGACATGGCTTAACCACAGCCTGGGTGATGTTTCCAGAATGAGATTTTCACACTGCAGCGGAGTGTGCGCTGATATGAAACTTCCTGGCAGATTAAAACTGTATGCCGGACCGAGACTCGAAGTAGGGACCTTTGCCTTACGGGGGCAAGCGCTCTACCATCTGAGCTAACCAAGCACGACTCACGACTCATCCTCACAGCTTCAATTCTGCCAGTACCTCGTCTCGTACCTTCCAAACTTCACAGAAGCTCGTCTGCGAACCTAGCAGAATTGAAGTTGTGAGGACGGGTCGTGAGTCGTTCTTGGGTAGTTCAGTTGATAGAGCTCTTGTCTGCGAAAGGCAAAGGTCCCGAGTTCGAGCCTCGGTCCGACTCAGAGTTTTAATCTGCCAGAAAGATTCATATCAGCGCACACTCACCTGCAGAGTGAAAATCTCATTCTGCATCATCCACACAATTCAGAAAATTAAAAAAAGCCGACAAGCGCGGGAATTATCGAAAAATCAGCTTAAAGCTCAAGCATCCAAGTTTGTGACAAGAATAATATACCAAGGAATGGAAAAGAAAGTTGAGGATGTTTTAGATGAAGATGAGTTTGGGTTTAGAAAAGGCATAAGCACCAGAGAGGCAGTGTTGACGTCGCGGCTGATAATAGAAGCACGATTGAAAAAAAAAAATCAAGAGAAGTTGGTAGGATTTGTCGATCAATATAAAGGGTTCCGCAATATAAAACAGTGTAAGATGTTTGAAAATCTGTGAAGAATAGTGGTAAGGTGTAGGGAAAGAAGGATATTATACTGTACGTACAAGAGCCAACAGGGAACAATAAGACTGGAAGATCACGAACGAAATGCTCGTATTAAACAGGGTGGCAGGCAGGGTGTAGCCCTTCGCTCTTATTGTTCAACGAACACATCGAAGACGTAATGTGGAAATAAATGAAAGTTTCAAGAATGGGATTAAAATTTAGGGTAAAGGATATTAGCGGATAAATTGCTATCTGCAGTGGAAGCGTAGAAGAATTATAAGATGTATTGATTGGAATGACCAGTATAATGAGTACAGAATACAGATTGAGAGTGAATCGAAGAAAGAAGTAGTGAGAAGTAGCAGAAACGCGAACTGAGCGAAACTTAATACCAGAATTGGTGTTCATGAAGCAGATGAAGTTAAGAAATTCTGTTACCTGGGCAGCAAAGTAATATATAACGGACTTAGCAAAGAGGACATATAAAACAGACTAGCACTGGAATGAAAATTTCACTCTGCAGCGGAGTGTGCGCTGATATGAAACTTCCTGGCAAATCAAAACTGTGTGCCGGACCTAGACTCGAACTCAGTCCCGAGTTCGAGTCTAGATTGGGTGCGGAATTTTAATTTGCCAGGAATGCCAGTGCTAGTGCTAGTCTGAAACTGAAATTAAAAAAGACTGCTAGTATCAAGGATAGGCCTCAATTGAAGGAACAAATTTCTGAAAATGTACTTTTGAAGCACAGAATTGTGTGGTAGGGGAATACGGAGTGTGGAAGAATTAGAATGTGATGATAAAGAAGAATGTTGAAAATTAGGTGGACTGATAAAAAAAGGTAACAAATGGGGCTCTCCGCAGAATCAACGAGGAAAGGAATATATTGGAAACACTGACAAGAAGGGACAGGATGGTATATCTGATAACACATTAAGCATTAACTTCCATGGTACAACAGGGGGCTGCAGAGAGTAAAAACTGTGGAGGAAATTGTAGAATTTAATACATCCAGCAAATAATTGAGGAGTTAATTTGGAATTAGTGCTTTGAGATGAAAACGTTGGACCTGGAAAGGAATATGTTGCGGACCGCATCGAACCAGTTACAAGACTCAGGGATGGTGCGAGACTGAGACTTGTGCATGGGAGAAACTGAGAATGACGTAGGGAATGGACCTGCCGACGTCGGGAGTTTGGGAAAAGAACCAGACATCTCCAGGGCTTTCTTTGTCATTGCATCCAGCAGCAGTCAGAGAATGGTATGTTCACTGTGCTTGATGTTACATGAGATGTGTTCACTATTTGAAAACACTGGCTCTTTAAACACTCCACCTAAAATAAGTATATACTTCGCCGTACTGAACTATCACAACTCCTTCATAAAGCCTCAACTATACTGACTTCTCCTCAGGAACATCTATAAAGTATCTCTGTCAGTAAAATCTGAAAAAATAAAGGTGTCATTGTGCTATGAAGAAAGTGTTTGAGGGCCTCGGACATGTAATTCTATAATAAGTTATCATGTGCGAGAACTCTTATGAATGACACATACATTTTATCAGAAGAAGAAGCACGATAACCTTCTTATTGACTTTGTACATTTGTGCTTCTTATTAGGGTAACCAAATTTTTCATTGTCAAACTTCTAGTAATATTCAATTATCTGTAAAGGGCTAATAGTTGTTGTTTCGTTAGTTGCTTGTTTATTTATTTGGATAGTATTAAAACAGCTGTTTAGTGTAAATACGTGACAAATCTTGGTCTACTTACGTAATAGTATATTACAGTGTCGTGGTGGCCTAAATAGATCTGACAGTTTCTTGCCAGTTTTTTGTGTTTTACTCGAAATTATGTAAACGTGTTTCACCTGGTTATTGCTTCAATGACTTCAATTACAGCTCTTACAGAGGCATTCAGCCAATCAATCTTCCCGCGCTACTGACTAAAAAGAAATGAAGATAATGACAAATAAAAAATGAATTATCTTCTGATATTTCTAAAAGAAATACAGGGACGTGACGAGCGAGAGAGTAAAACGGCAGTAATAAGGAGCGGCAATGAAAGATGAAGGCGTGGTATCTAATCTGTACACGTTGGCACCTTGCATGTCGCTGTAGACTGGGAGCCGCTGTTTTGCTTCTGATCACGTAAATCACAAATATAATTTAAGTACAGCAGACGGAAAAGCATTACCATCTGTATCAGCTCGCAGCACTGCACTGAATGTGTGACCTCTCTGTACACGGCTTTAGACAACAAGCTACATCACACGAGATCTGTAGTGTCAGACGATGACTACACAACGCTGACATTACGTTTTGGCTGTTTCAGAAAACAGACAAACGTGAGACTGGGTGATTGTATTGGGTGCTGTTAAAAGACTCAGTTGGCATATTGTCGTGGTCGGCGCTATTTTTCATAGCCACCGCAAGTATACGTCCTTACAAAATGTACTATGTCACGTTTACAAGCCAACTCTGCGATGTGCTAGGTATCCTTTACTTCGTCAATCCTGGCCGCCAACTATTGAGCAGCTGAGATACTTTTACTCTCATGGCGTCTTCCTCCGTACAAAGACAACTAGCTAAGTGTCACTGCCACCCTGTCGAAGGTAACAACTGTACATTGAGAGCGTCAACATTAAAATAACTAAATAATATTTCCGTGCCTGAAAAACAATTTCCTCACATCTCTTGTCTCATAAAGACACAGAAAATCGTTCCCAGAATGAGATTTCCACTCTGCAGCGGAGTGTGCGCTCATATGGAAACTTCCTGGCAGATTAAAACTGTGTGCCGGACCGAGACTCGAACTCGAGACCTTTGCCTTTCGCGGGCAAGTGCTTTACCAACTGAGCTACCCAAGCACGACTGACGCCCACTCCTCAAGACTTTACTTCTGCTAGTACCTCGTCTCCTACCTTCCAAACTTTACAGAAGCTCTCCTGCGAATCTTGCAGAACTAGCACTCCTGAAAGAAAGGATACTGCGGAGACATGGCTTAGCCACAGCCTGAGGGATGTTTCCAGAATGAGATTTCCACACTGCAGCGGAGTGTGCGCTGATGTGAAACTTCCTGGCAGAGTCAAACTGTGTGCTGGACCGAGACTCGAGGTCCCGAGTTCGTGTCGCGGTCCGGCACACAGTTTTAATCTGCCAGGATGTTACAGAAAATCGTTGTTCAAAATTTTGGACTAATTAATTAATGATTTTCTCGCTTTACAAAATATGATAATCTCATATCATTAATCGTCGTTGTACTTTGGCCATAAAAGTACATTAAAATCGTCACTCCTTATGGTATCACATTAGAAAGTAAGTTACCTATGCCAAGTAGATAATGGACGTAAAATCTCAATTATTACTGAGTGCAATAAGTGCTCGCTAACTGTCGACAGTCCCCTCCGAAAAGGCTGTGCTACTTGCGATGACTAATCGCAGACGTAACGAAATTCAGTCTTACAGTAAACGTGTTGTTTCATGTTCTTCTATTATTTCTCATCTGCATTCTATAACGAATTACATCAGAGTATTCACGACACATATTTGCATGTTTTGAGTCATTGATATCATGTATATCACAAAACTACAGAAGTTATCTTGTAGCAGTAAATGAATACTTTTGTAAAGCATTAAAAATTGATGACAGTTGAACGATTCATGCCTTCTACCATGTTTTAACAACAGTTTCTTACTCATTTATGTCAAGCGTGTGCATGCAAATTTCATGCTTTACTTAATTGTGTATAAATTATTAGACATAGGATTATGTGCGCTGTCCGAGCGACCGGGAAAGAAGCACACGTTATTTGATATTTACGTTGTGTTTTTACTGTATGTGTATTGTGGATGATGGTCCATTTTCTATATTTTACAGTAGTTGTGGCTTTTAGCTGACAAACCAAAGACATTTGTGGTAACTCCTGGTCATTCTTACTGTGTGGTCACACTGTTCGGATTGGTCTTGCAGGTAACGCGTATGCTGGGGTGCTGATAACGTGGTTTAAGACTTCTGAACAGAAAATCTTTGGACGGCAAGGAGCCGCTCTAATACTGTAACATTTGCGGACACTTCGTGGCTAGTTAATGAAATGGAACTCAGTTTTTTTTCTTTTATTCTTTTTTTTCTGTTTGCCGGTGATGTCTAGCAACTGGGGACTCTGCTACCACTGCCAATACACAATCATGCACGATTTAATACACTTGAAAATCACAGTAATTTTATTTCAGGTTCAAGTAATAATTGTAGGGCCTTACGCCTCTTGGTAATGAGAAGTAGTAGAAATGAGAACAGCGAGAAACTTAACATCAGGATTGATGGTCACGAAGTCAATGAAGTTAAGGAATTCTGCTACCTAGGCAGTAAAATAACGAATGACGGACGGAGCAAGTAGGACATCAAAAGCAGAATCGCTATGGCAAATAAGGCAGTTCTGGCCAAGAGAAGTCTACTAGTATCAAATACCGGCCTTAATTTGAGGAAGAAATTTCTGAGGATGTACGTCTGGAGTACAGCATTGTGTGGTAGTGAAACATGGACTGTGGGAAAACCGGATCACAAGAGAATCGAAGCATTTGAGATGTGATGCTATAGATGAATGTTGAAAATTAGGTGGACTGATAAGGTAAGGAATGAGGAGATTCTACACAGAACCGGAGAGGAAAGGAATATGTGGAAAACACTGATAAGGAGAAGGGACAGGATGATAGGACATCTGTTAAGACATGAGGGAATGACTTCCATGGTACTAGAGGGAGCTGTAGAGGGCAAAAACTGTAGAGCAAGACAGAGACTGGAATACGTCAAGCAAATAATTGAGGACGTAGGTTGCAAGTGCTACTCTGAGATGAAGAGGTTAGCACAGGAAAGGAATTCGTGGCGGGCCGCATCAAACCAGTCAGTAGACTGATGATGACCAAACAAAATCGCCTCTTCTCGTGATTAGCTGATTGAATAAACCATCAGTTCATTACATTCTACAACCTTTGGCGTTTGCTACGTTAGTTGCTCAATAGAATATATAACCTTCTTCATAATTCTGCCATTATTTATTGCATTGTAATTTCTACCATTTAAATCCGCATTGCTTGCCGATGCTTGGGTAAATCTGACAAAAGGACCATATTGACAACAATTTCTGAAAGGCATGAGAGCAAACGTACACAGCTGTATCACATGACAATATCTACACAATATTCCAAACAGCTCCCCGCCCCCCTTTCCCATGACCCATGGCCCTTGCCGTCGGTGGAAGCGTTGTGTGCCACAGCGATACATTTAGCTGTGCCGTAAGTGCAACCACAACAGAGGCGTATCTGTTGAGAAGTCAAACAAATGTGTAGTTCCTGAAGAGGGGCAGAGTCTTTTCAATAGTTACAGGGCCAACAGTCTGGATGATTGACTGATATGACCTTGTAACGTCAGCAAAAAAGGCATTGCTGTAATGGTATTGCGGACGACTGAAAGCAAGGCGAAATTACAGTCGTAATTTTTCCCAAGGGCATGCAGCTCTACTGTGCAATTAAATAATGATGGCATCCTCTTGGTTAAAATATTTCGGGGGTAAAGCAGTTTCCCAGTCGGTTCTCCGAGAGGGGAGTACATGAGGAGAAACAAAAATTGCATTGTATGGATCGGAGTGTGGAGTGTTAGATCCCTTAATCAGGGAGATAGGTTAGAAAATTTAAAAGGAACTCGTTCGGCTAATGTTATATATATCAGAAATTAGTGAAGTCCGGTGGCAGGTGGTTCAAAAATGGTTCAAATGGCTCTGAGCACTATGGGACTTAACATCTGTGGTCATCAGTCCCCTACAACTTAGAGCTACTTAAACCTAACTAACCTAAGGACATCACACACATCCATGCCCGAGGCAGGATTCGAACCTGCGACCGTAGCAGTCACGCGGTTACAGGCTGTAGCGCCTAGAACCGCTAGACCACCGCGGCCGGCAGGTGGCAGGTGGGACAGGACTTCTGGTCGGGTGAACACAGGCTTGTTAATGGAAAATCAAATAGGGGTAACGCATGAGTAGGTTTAATATGAATAATAAATAGGAATGTGGGTAAGCTACCCATTCCTGCCATTCCCTAAGCACCAGGTCTCACTAACTACTAATAAAATGAACAAATCTGGCAAAATTAGCAGTAATAGCTTCGTCATGGCATCTCAGCAAGAAGGCGAGTGTACTCAACAGGTTTCCTTTGTTCCTCCGACGTTTATCTAACTTCTGTACAAGTTTCACCATCTCCTCCCCATAGAGGTACTTGATGTGACTTTGTAGGCTCTCCCAGCGTAATAATTCTTGAAAGTCTCCTCGGGTTTGCGGCCAGAACCTAAAATCAGCTCGATTCGACATCCGTAAGATCTATATCCGTCCGATCTATTAATGCGTTTTGATGTGGTATCCCTGTTTACACAAGTCCCTGTGAAAGAATCCCTTAGTTTGATTAGTGAAAAACTGGATGAAGAGTTGGTGAGGCTTTGTCGTCATGTGTCGACATCCACGTATTTTTTGTTTAACGGCTACATTTTTGAACAGAACGACGGAGTGGCTACGGGTAGTCCTCTATCAGCCATACTCACCAATTTATTTATGGAGGACTTCGAGGATATGGCACTCAGGACTTCGGCTTTGCAACCAACGTGCTTCTGGAGATATGTGGATCATACGTTTTTCGGTTGGCCACATGGATGTGATGCCCTTAACATTATTGGACCACTTCAACTGTCTTCATCCCCGCATTAAATTTACCATGGAGGTTGAAAGTCATGGGATGCTTCCATTTTTAGACGTTATGGTTTATAAGAAACCAGATGGTACCTTGGGACATAGTGTTCACCGAAAGCCGATGCCCAAAGATCGTTATTTTCATTCAAAGAGTTGTAATCCGCTTCACCAAAGCAGTGGCGTCCTTGGGACGCAGAGCATATACCATTTCCAACGCGGACAGCTCAATCAAGAAATTGTGCATTTGATGGCCGTTTTTTAAGGAAAATGGATACTCTGAGAAGCACATTCGTCTGGCTATGCAATTTGGACCTTCACTGGAGGTGCATGAAGAAGAACATAGATCGGTGGCCTTTCTTCCTAATGCTGGTGGCATATAGTTTAAGACTGGAAGATTTTTAACGTTAAGATTGTGTTCCGTCCACCTTCTAAGATTATGGCACTACTCGACTCTGTGAAAGATGATTTGAGGCTTAGAAAACCCGGTGTATGTAAAATGCCGTGTCAATGTGGGAAGGCTTACATCGGCCGTTCGATTCGCACAGTTCATGACAAGTGTGTGGAACTTCGCCGTCATAAGACGCTACAACAGCCAGAAAAATCGGCAGTAGCAGAACACTGCTTTAAAGAGGGACACGGTATGAAATTTGACGATCTCTTCCGGTTTTTGGAACAGTGTCTATAAAGAGGCGGATAATGTAATTAATAGAGAGAATGGGTTTCCTCTTAGCAGGACGTGGAATCCTGTACTATACCGCCTGAAAACAGAATGTTCTTCGTTGCGGCTAGTCCGAGTGTTCGAAAATCGTCCCTGACTGCCATATATCGTTGCCGTCATTGTTCTACTAGGGGCGGTGCCACCTTGGAGGCCAGCAACTATGGTGGGCAGTGCATGCTCCGTGTACGATACGGTGGCCTCTATAGGACGTCGATTTGCAACCTGGCGTTCGTTCTCAGCGGGACTCATCAGCAGAAGCAGCATTCCTAAGCCCCAAATCATCTTTCACAGAGCCGAGTAGTGCCCTAATCTTAGAAGGTGGACGGAACACACTCTTAATGTTAAAATTCTTCCAATCTTAAACGATATGCCACCAGTATAAGCAAGAAAGGCCACCGATCTATATGGACACCAGTTGGAACTGCGAAATGCTGAATCGAGTGGATTTTACGATCCGGCAGCAAACCCGAAGAGCCCCCCCCCCAGACATAAACATTGTTGGGCATATCTGGGATGCCTCGGAACGTGCTGTTCAGAAGAGGTCTCCCTCCTCGTACTCTTACAGATTAAGGACAGCCCTGCAGGATTCATGGTGTCAGTTCCCTCTAGCACCACTTGAGACATTAGTCGATTTCATGCCATATCGTGTTGAGGTACATGTGTGTGCTCGCGGGCGCCCTACACCCCATTAGGCAAGTGTACCAGTTTCTTTGGCTCTTCAGTGTAAATAACTTTTACCTAATTTCGCAGATAACAAATTAAGAGATTGCTCTCCAGTTATCTTATCAATACACTTGTAGTCTTCTTCTGTGTGAGCTCTGCGAGATATGACAATTTAAATGCCTACTCTGTTTGCTGAAAATAATTAAGCTACTCATTGTATTGAATCGTTTACAGTTACTGTAAAACTAGTAACCTTTCTCATTTCCTATGAGTATCATTTAGATAGTATTTCCATGAATTTCTGTGGCCCTCGTCGTGAAGCGAATTGTTTGACGGACTATTTGTGTTCTACCGTTAATTCTCCTTTAATAAAAGACAGAAGCCCCCTGAGTTTAATTTGCCTATCATTTCTCTTGGTTTTACGTAATTTTGTGCGTCAGATTTGTTCGCAGTTGATTGGTCACACGTCATCGAACGACGACGTCACCCAACATACACAGTGGCCCGATGAGGTCACATTTTTTGTGACAGTGGAACAATTAATTAAGTATTTATTGAGTGCTTTTTCATAATTATCCATTTATTCGCACCTTATTATGCTTTTATAAAATGAATTCTATCCGTCTTAATTCACGCAAAGTTTCATATCGTCTGCAATACTTCTTGCATCATCGCTTATTGAGATACTTTCTCAATGAAATATCTCACTATACAAGAAAAGGCACGTTTCATCAGACGCCCAGCATGAGTCTAGAAAATTAAATTTTTTATTATCTTCATAAAAGCTATGTTTCTTTCTGTCACATGTTCCATGACAAGTATTGGAGAGAAATTATGAAATATTGGATGGACTGCTGGTTGGATAATTACAAAGGCAACAATAAAAATGTTATTGAGTATAGTACAACGGTTTCTTTAATGTGTAATGAAATAGCGACACATCACTAATAAATGTAAGAATCTCATAATTCTGTTGCTTGCTTTTTCAGGCATTTCATTAAAGAGTTCATGACTAATATCCAGTCATCACAAGTTACAATTTTCAAAAAATTTTAAGCAAAAAATTTCGTTATCGTGAGAAATCGTGTACAGTATGGTCGCTTGCACAGTGTGAGGACAAGATGGATCTTCTCAGACTGCATATTAACTCTGCTCCATATACTGCAGAAGAAATATTTTAAGTGCTACAGAATAACTAATTTTAATAGTATTTCCTGTAGTGTGGTATGACTGAGTTTGGAAAGTTATTGAAATGGATACCATAAATAATGTAGGTACTGAATGTAATCTCGATGATGGCCGTGTTGCCAATCTGAAAATGCAGGATATCAGTCCTACCACTTCTGACCATGGATTGGATGTACAGCCTCAATCTGGTGAGGAAGTTCAGCTAACTAGTAAAACTGTACATTCATTTACGGAACTGTTTGATAAAATAGCCATTGAGATAAAATTAAATTTAATCAGTTAGGACAGGACCAGGCCGCTCAAATAACTACTACTCTTGACCGAATTGCTTAAGAGCAGACTGAACATATCGACAGCATTTTTGACGTATTGCAAAATAACAAGTGTTTTGAAAACATTAATAAAGAGACAACCGACTTAAAATAAACATATAAAGAAATAACAAGCAGTTAACAACTGATGTCATTGTGCTACAAACGACTCATATCATGCCGGAGAATAGTGTCAAACAGTCGATCGAGCAGTTTAATAGTTTTACCATTAAACAGGAATCCAAAATTAATGAAAGCCTTGCTGCAAAAGGAACAAAATTTTCAGAAGAGTTTACCAGATGAATAAACGAAAAGGAGTATCTGATTACAAAACATCTTGAGACAGTGTTATGTGCAGCTGTACAGCCTGTTAGTACAGAAGTCTCACTAGATGCAGGTACTTCAGATGAAACTATCCGAGATGAATTAGGGCACATAAAGCGAATGTTAATGGAAAATTTACATGACTCAATGGCGCAGTTGCCCAGGCAACGGACTTGCATCACAAAATCATATCAGTGAAAGTAACCTATACCTGTTCATACAAGTAAAATGAATGAGATAACGCGCCCTTATAATAGAGCTTGTTGCGATGAAACAGGACAAGTCAACCCATATAACGGGTATTTACCTGAATTGGTGGGGGCAGCATCTATGTTAACGATGGTACTTTTAGAAGAAAGTCTTCTGAGCACTGCCGATTTCAGATATTCTCCCTGGAAAAACGTCGCCCCATCCTATAGTTTTTATAAAGGCTTTTAGAGGGGTATTACCTTAGATATTGATAGAGAAACAAAAAACGCACCTCTGGTTACACGCAGGGATAGGCATCCCTCTGGGCGACTGAAACTCCAGAAAACTGCACTACCAACGATCAGTTTGAAGGGCATTCCTGGCTAAGTAGTGCTCAGGATGCATACAGGAACGACTCCGAAAGGAAGTCTTCCTTCACAAAGCGAGTAACGCCAAGCAAGACAGTCTAAGGAAGTATTTTGAGCGGTACATCTGTAAAAAACGCTATTGGGACGAGCCCCCAGAATACTGAAGGCCAATTTGCATTAGTATTCGAGATCACTGTAGCAGCCAGTAACTGACTTCTTGTCATTTCCTGATTCTATATATCTGAAGCAGGAAGGCTTTAAAAGTAGTAACGGCTACGGTGGCGCACATTATGTGCATTCCAACGGGCCCACCAACAACCATGGCCGTAGCACTGAATGTTGTGGCAACGATACAGCTTCGCACACCGGTCCTGGAACAAAACCAGACGTAAACGTGCAAAGTTCGTCACACTTTAGTAGGTGGCAAAAGAGCAACAATAATAGATACAATCCGGGTACCGTTTCCAATGAGCAAATTCAATGCTGTGATTCACTGATGGTGTTAGCTTTCAGAATGAAATCTGTGATGACTTCGATTCATGGGGGAATTGGCAGAAGAGATAGTACAGGCGGCATTAATGCTATAGTGGGTGGAAGCTTCCCCATATGCCTGAAAGTGCTCTCTTGCGGAAGTGGCTTATAATAAAAGGCTAGGCCATACACAAGGCCTTCAAGCAGATGAGAAAATATTACTGAGGACGCACCCTGGGCCTTTGCTTTTACAGAAGAAGGATAAAAAGTGACAATTATTGTACATTGGCCCATACAAAATAATTAGAATCCGACTTGAAGGATGCTATATTGTAGCATACCAGAGTCTAACAAAATTAAAGGCAAATAACATCAGCAGGACCTGAAAGAATACATACAATGAAAGGTTTCGTATTATTCTATCTATCGTAATCGTTCCCTACCTTATTTTGTGTATTCGTTTATGTACTTCTATGTGATATGATGAATTTGTCTTCTAAATATTGTCGAGGCATCACTTGTAAATTAAGTCTTCGTGTTCTCGGCCACGGAATACAAGCACTATCTATCCATTTCTGATTGCTGCATGTATATGGACAGTTACTGCTTGGATTCTGTGTCCGAATCCGAGTACACAAATATATAAGTAAAGATTACGTAGTGTGTAAGTAAAAAATGCATGAACTGAAAATGTCAGTATTTGTACACATGGGGACAGCCATTGTATATTAGGAGTGAAACAACGCCACAAGAAAGAGATAAGCAGTTTATTTTGTCCATCAACTTGTTTACTTTGTGTATTAATTTGTTTACTTTGTTCATTATTCGTGTAGATACTAACTGATAAATTTTTTTTTTCTCTTTCTTCTTAACCTTCTTAAGAATATTTTTGTCACATGGACAGTTCAAAGAAAAAAGGAGGCATCAGATTTGTGCATTAGAAAATGTACATACACAGTGAATACGAGCTCATAAGTGATCGGAACTTCGAATATAGTATAACGCTTATGAAGCATGACACGAACTTTTGTCGAGCACAAGATTAAATAGCTGTATTCTCTAATTAAGAAGCCAAATGGCTGAGAACAGATTCTTCGCCGTTCAGAAAACGAATAATGAACAAAAACTATAAAGCAGATCACCTTAGCTTTAAGTTACACGAAAGCCAAAGCAAAATTTCAACATGTTCCTGTGAGATGTGTTTTATCCCTTTAACTAGATTAAGAGAATTAATTTTTGTTTGTGTTAATTAAGTGATCCTTCAATTTCATTACATGTCAATAGTCTGAGGCTATAGTACTAGTTGGAATGTGGGACATCAATTATTTACTGCTTGTTTATCATAATTGAGGTCAGGCATTTTTCTTTGAGCATTTGGTTTGCATGTTCTCTTTCATGTGCATGGTGAAGTTTTTTTATCCACTTTTCTTTATAATTCGTTCTGAGGCTTGTTAGAATTCATCGACTGAAGACGTAAAACAACGTGTGTCATGGATACTGAAATGCTTAATTTTATTTTTAGCTTAATTTACAGAAACAAGGCTCAATATTTTAGAGAGTTATGTTTTCGTAAACTAAATTTTGTAATTATTGGAAGTATTATTTGACCATATATGTCACAAGAGTTTTACGATCTAGTGGACTAAAACGGAAAGACTGCATATGTTCCTATGTGAACGTAAACGCGAATGGACAAATATGTTAACTTCATTGCAAATGTTTCGACCTTCCGTATCACAAAAAATCTTACGTCTGGGTGGCTCAAAAAGAATGTCTGCATACCTTTCTGAGTGACAGTAAATGCGAATGAATAAAACTTGGTGCCTCTGAACAGAATTCGTGTTTACTAAAGTGTAAAACATAGGACACCCATGCGAGTGATGCTGTGAATCGATGCAGACGGAGAAAACATTTGAAGACTCAAAGTGAATGTGTACTCACCTCCGCCAGACTGTAAGAAAGGTGCAATCTTTTGGCTAATCCGTGGACACATTCTGTCTTCTGTGAACACTGCAGGCGGCGTTAAATCCAAGCATTTTTGGGCTCACGCGAGAACTGCAGCAAAGGATTGAATGATTACCAGGCCACTGGCTGGCAATAAAGCAGTTGTCGGCGCATGGCAATTTACGTACATAATATGTAAAATTTCAAAGTGCTCAAGGTAAAGACACGTTCACTTAGTCCTCCTGGAGGACACTCAAGTAAATAATGAATGTTACTGAACAGTGTATTAGGCAATAATCTCAGGACAACGGTTAGTGTGAATGGTGTATTAAATGAAAGCCAGCAAACAGGGTTGGCAGCTAACGAACAGAGCAAAATATAAGTTCCGACGATTATAGATCGTACTAAGTTGTATATAAGCAAGTTACATTTTCTCCTTATATGAATGTTTCAACCAGACTGTAGTCAGCGGGAGCATAGCATATGCCAAACCTTTTATATAGCATTGATGCTGTACTTTCATTTGTTTCATGCTTTCTTGTGACAAGTTGTTTGAAGACGTAGAAATGGCGGCTGCCAGTATTCTTGGCATATTGACTGTGAACCAGACAGGCACTTTTAGGTTACTTCGTCCGAGTCAGGTTTCGCAGTATGTTCTCACAGTCGAATTCTTATGTTCAAAGTTTACTAAATTCGTATGTTGAAACTTTACGTAAGCCTACAGATAGCTTACACTGCCAGCAAGCAAAACTTTTAATATATAATAATCATATTATTTTGTATCAACATAACTTTCAGATGTTGACACTCGTGCAAGGCTATGAATGTTTCTGTGTCAGCTATGTGCGCTGCTCTCGTCTTACATTATTATTAATTGTACTTTGTCGCAGCACCATTTACTAACTAGCTACTACTTTCCATCTGTTACAGACATCAAGTGTTGTATTTCTGATTATTTAATCCGATCATTGAATTAATTTTTTTGCTCACCTGCCACTGAACACTGGAAGTAGTAAGCTTAGTACCACAAACAACTCGCAGAAAACTGATTTGCAAAATTCAGCAGACAATAAAAATGCTTTTTCGAATCAAATAGTTGCTACTAACAGTGAGCTTAATTTAGATGCAATAATACAGGACTCTGTTACATCCCGTCCGGACAGTACAATTAATGCCGAAACTTTTGTATCAGACACAATTCAAAATCCAGATAACAACATTTTGGCAAATTTGGACATCTCATTCTCTCAGGAGAGTCAAAACTCGAGATTGAATGTTGCAAATTCACCTCCGTTAAAAACCAAGGCCACTCAAATAACGCAAAATTTTTCAGACACGGCAGTCATACGAGTACAACCGGTTCATCGCTCAACAAACAAACTCTTTGCAGAACAATGACTTTGGCCTTTTGCTTCAGTAGTTATTAGAAGAAAAGAACAAAACAATGGCAATAAAATTAGACAATTTACTCAAATCTGGTCAAAAGCGACACGACAAAAAGAAAACACAGAGCTACTTGAATGGAATTTAAGCAAACAAACTAAAACAGGTATTCAGAATGTAACTTCAAGGATCGAGGAACTTGCAGCAACACACACACGCAGAACAACGTTTTTCGGAGAGAGCGGCTTAAAGCAATCACTGAAACATACCGGCAAGACAAAGCTGTAATTATGGCTATGATCAAAAAGGTTGCTCCCAGCATTATTGCAAAACATGTCAAGCACACATTCAGAACAGATACAACAAATAGAAACAGACACAAAAATGATCGTTGCCAATAAGAAGGAACTGTGCGACTCACTGAAAGCTCTGGTTGATGAACTTACAATTAAAGTAGCTCCGTTACACATAAATGCAGATGATGAATCAGATGGAACCAAACCGGTACACTTTACAGAGTCATAGCAATACCACTCATTAGAAAATTTTTAACTACGACAGATGGCACTTACCAGACAGCACAAGCAAGTAATGAAGTAATGCACAAAATTCACGCTCATTTTGCAGAAATTTAAGAGTTTAACTTCTCAGGATTGTACTCAAAATTGCACAGAAAACTACATGGAACGCGAAATGGAAAATATTAAACAATACCATTTAAGTAAACCATTGAGAGAAAGAGACTGTACAAACACACGAACATTCTCACGTTTACTCGTAAAGACAAAATCCTTACAATACACAGAGACACGACAGCTTTGACTACAAACATTTTTTTATCATTAAGGAAGTTTAAAGCTTTTCGGAATGGAGCAAACAACACATCCGTTAGACTGGGTCCAGCAATTTAGTTTTCCATTACCACCTACTTTGACTGTCACACACAAATCAGAATTTACATACAGTTTTTTTGGAAGGAGAACCAGGAATGAGAATGAGACTGATTGCACGGCGGTATTTTTCAGTTGAAGAATTCCAGAGCGCATTCCTTGCAGCATACTGGTCTGAGACAACACAGCGTTGTTTCAAGGACAAACTTACAAATTTACCTAACTTCGAAAACTTGCCATATGGAAAGCTCACACAATTTCTTGAACGCATGGTACAACAAAACCAACAATTGTCAGAACGTTACAGCCCATCAGCCTTAATCCCACTTTGCGTTTCGAAACTTACAACATAATTACGTATTTCACTACTGACAAGGCACCAGAAAGACAATATTAATGCAATATTTGTATAAGGTGAGGTTCAACAGCCATAAAGTGTTTCATAAAATACATTTTCATATTAGCTGTTTATTTGTCCCTTTAGTCATCTACCGGTTTCTGTTAGTACCCATCATCCAGGACGTATGGTACAACAAATTAACTGAATGCATCGTAAATTCCTCTAAAGGTGAAAAATATCAAATTTATCCAGTGAAAGTGTTCAAACACCTGAAATAATTTGTCTTAGCATTTTGACAGTCATAGCTCATGGTTTTTCTTTTTCCTGTGACGTCTCTCTGATTGACATGAGATATGACTTTCAGTATTCTAAGACAAATTATGTCAGGTGTTTGTACAATTTCACTGTATAATTTTGATATTGTTCAGATTCAAGGGAATATGAGTGCTTTTAATTAATCTGTCGTGCCCTATGTCCTGGATGATGGTTAATAAGCGAAACTGGTAGATGACTAATGAGACAATTAATAGCTGGTCGTTAAAATGCATTTTATAAAATAATCATGCACTCTGAGACATTTTACAATTACTAGAGATTGAAGAGCCATACACTCACGCAATATAGGAATAACAATTTTTTGCACAAAAACAGCAACTATCAGAACAGACACAGCAGAGGTCAGTCAGGGCCATTTAATGACAACGGACTGGAACCATTTTGGGAACGACAGACGATAGCGATATCAAAATTATAACAGCCATAACGTTAAGGGATCACATCAAAACAATTACCAGCAGAATCGTAATTTTCATCGCATCAATCAGCAGACATTCAACACAGAAGGCAACATAACCATTCCTCATATCAACAGTCATGGTCAGACACACATACACAATAATAGTTCAGGAAATAATTACGTACAGAGAAACAGCAGTTTACACAATCACAGACAACAATCTTACCCTCACAACTCACACGACAACAGACAACACATCAGATTCAAAATAACAGTCATGAGAACTGTAATAACGAAACCTGAAGAAGACTAAACATTAATAAGCGACAATATCTTTCATTAAATAAACCAGACATCCGTTTGCAACCACAGAAGCACTGTCCAAATAATCTGGAACAACAAAGAACAGTACAGAAAGCTGAAGTTTCGTCATCCAACACACGGAGACGCGACAGCGGAGGAAGACAATGACTACAAGTGCAGACGCCAGAAGATTCGATCGGCGAGATTCACACAAAATTATTGAAAATATGATCTGTTTAGAAGACATTAGAAACTTGTTATTGCAAGAGAAAAAAGAATCGCAGAGACACATTTACCATCCTGTCATCTGTGCACACATAGGAAAACGCGTTTAAATGCAGTTTTAGACACTGGTTCTCCCGTCACAGTTATCAGCGATTCAGCATTCAACAAACGTAATTCAGACGAACCTTATCCTACTTTACCCCTACACAAAATGAAAACAAGAAGTGCTGTTGCAGGGAAACGATATGATATCAGACCACAAACACATCGGGAAATCATGGTAGAAGGTTAGGCTTGTTTTCCATCTGGACGTACCTCTACTTACAACAGAAGCAGTCTGGGTATAGATTTTCTGGAAAAAAAACACAAAGCATTATTGGATTTCAATGAGTCTTGCATATCGCTATACAGCAACGATGCTCAGATTTCATTAAACTTTGAACAAAGCTTATCGCGAGGAATGGGACATCAACAGACTAAATTTGTTAATTTCAAAAAAAAAATTGATTGGTATATGACACAGTTAAATGACATAGACTTTTCTTACTCATATAAAGATGACAATCACCAACAAACATTTTAGAGGTAATACAGGCTAAAGTAAAAAGTTGCAAAGCCACACCTGACCGAGACAAACAACAATTATGGCAGATTCTTCAAGGGCATGCTCATGTTTTTGACATTATTCCGGAAACCTTTATACTGTAGGATTCCTTTACGAGTTTCAAGTGAAACCGTACAGTACTTTGTAGGAAGACGTTGTTACATTTAGCTATAGAGATAAAGTAAAACAGGAGATTGAATCCTTGCTTCAGCAAGGCATCATTGAAACTGCGGCTACTTCGTACAACAGTCCATTGCACATAGTACCGAAGGAAGACGGACCTCTCAGACTTGTTCTGAATTCGAGGCAAATAAATGATATCATTGTAGGAGAAACAGACAGACCACAAGCATTATACGAATTATTACAGAAATTTCATGGTGTTACCGTATTGTCCACTCTCGATTTCATGTGCAGTTTTTGGCAAACTGAACTGCATCCAAATAGTAGGAAATCACAGCGTTTCTTTCCTTTGGAATCTGTTACCAGTTTTGCGAACTTCATTTCGGCTTGAACATCTCTTCAGCAGAATTTATCAAAGGATTAAACTCCATTCTACCTGATAATTAAAGAGCATGATCACTACATATTTTGAAGACATACTCATTGCAGAGAAAACGTGGCACAATAGCACTTTAAACCCACTGTAAAAATTTTTTTTAAAAAGGGGTTACTGTCAATCTGAATAAATTGTAATTTGGAAAGACTTCAATTAATTTTTTTGGACATATGGTTTCAGCCTCTGGCATTGAACCTGACTCAGACAAACTTCAGGCCGTTCGGGATGCCAAGTGAGAAGTTTTCTTGGCCTCATAAATTTCTTTCGTCGTTTCATTCATTACAGGGTAATGTCAGCTTGATGGTAAAAATACAAGTGCTGGAATGAACATTTACAAAAATAATTAGACACTTTAAAACGGGCTTTGCTAGATGCACTATTACTTTCACATCCCGACTTCCTCGCGACTTTTGTTTGGCTACTGACTGTTCAAAGATGGCAACTGGCATATATCTACTCCAAAAGACTGAAGAAGATGGGGTTATTGTTAAAAAAAGTATCGGATTTACAAGTTGAGTATTATCACCCTATGAAAGTAATTATTCCATTACAGAGCTCGAGGTATTGGCAGTAATTTGGGCTTTCGCTAAATTTCGACATTTCTTATTTGAAACACACCAGATTTTATACAGACCACTGAGCCTTCCAATTTATCATGACAGCCAAACTTTTGTGAGACGATTAATAAGATAGGTAATGTATTTACAAAAAAATAGCTCCACCGTTGTATACCTTCCTGGTGTAGAAAATCTTGTAGCAGATGCTTCATCACGATCTCTTGGAGGAACACAAACTGGCCCATCTACAGACTTTTGCCAGTCCAATTTCAGGATACTGTACATACAACAATCAGAATTCTAAAATAACATTTCATCAGGTTTAAGTGACCTTGTAATTAAACAAGGCAAAAGGCCAATATGAAAAACATTATGCAATAGTGGCGTTATAAAGCCAAATTTTCACTTAGACTGTTTTACCTTGTAAGGAACAATATTCTTTTCGAACGTCTGAAACCTGAATGTACTACATTGCTTGTTCGTATTCCTCAAGATTTAGTTAACAAACTTATATGGTACATTCACCTAAGTTACGCACACTATGTATCACTAAATGTTTTTACACACTTCGAGAAACTCTTACATTTTCCTCATGAAAAAACGGATTCGACGAATTTTAGAGAAATGTAAATTCTGTCAAAAGTCTAAAACATCAACTACTTCCTACTTTGCTCAGTTATACCCTATATCCAGTCAAACTACGTTATTTACCATGGACTTGTTACGACTAGCCGACAAGGTTATTCGCACACTTTTGTAGCTGTAGAGCTTACTTCCATACTCGTTTCCTTGACACCACTGACAAAAACAACTGGCAAGATTGCCTCAGCGGCATATGTTAAGAACTTTTTAGGAGAAGTGGGATATGTTGACAGTTATCTTTGATAGTGGACCTCAGCTTAGACCCTGTTTCTTGATTCTCACAGTGAACAATAGAAAGATTAAGCTAATTTTTATAACCCCCTGCTATTCCTCATCCAGTCCAGCTGAAAGAATTATGAACGAAACTGAGAAATTATGCAAACTTTATTGGCATAAAAACACAGAGACTGGGACAAACACATTAACATTTTTCGGGATATCATACATACTTTACCAAACGATTCTACGTTACTTTCTCCTTATTTAGTGCTCAAAAACAAACTACCACCAAACAGAATTAGAGAAATGGTACCAATTCCGCAATGCTTGCGGCATCACCAAATAGTAACCACTGCACTACCAAACATTAAGAAAGCAGCAGAGAACAGAAAACGACTTCAAAAGACAAAAGGCAGGGACAGAAATTTCCAGATAGGTGAAAAAGTCTTGGTTCGCTCTCACCGAATATTACACAAAGGTAAAACCTTAGAATGATCCTTATTGCATTCGAAGATATAGTCATCCAAACGCTTTTGAAGTCGAATCATTATGGACTAAATACAGCCTTGGCATACACAACATTTCCAATGCCAAACAAGTTCACGAATAATGTCTGCTTTTACACTTTTTATTCTGTCCACATACATTGCTGGAGAGAGAATGCAGCCACCAAGAGTATTTTTCTATGGGATTATGGATCGTTTGCACACACGTAGAATTAAGACAAATTTTTGTTTCAGCCTGCATACATGCATCTTATCATTTATCTTGTTAGATATAATGGGGACACTTAGAGTAGATTTTGATGTTTTGAGGATGCAACATAAACAATTTCTTGTATTTCTTGATACAATTTGCTTCACTGTTGTAGACTATATTTTACACATTACGCACCATGTAATTTATTTTTAGAGATATAACGAGGAGAAGAAAATAAAATTAAGTGGAGATGAAACAAATGATGAACACATAAAAAGTATTTCACACCTACGGGAACAAGCAAATAATTTTTCTTACAGGAAGACAGTGTGATACAGTAGAATTTACAGGCAAAGCTAAATGAAGTTGGACGCTTGTGCAGATCAGGTAAGGAGCTGTTCAATTTCTGGATGAATTTGCTGTTATCAGCAAAGAGTACTGAGTTTCTCAGCGAAGTCATGAAACATTTTAGGTACATTTATATTGATTTGAAGATGAATGATTACGTATTGGAGGAATTTTAGAAGTAGATATGAAATGATGTTATGAAGGTTTTATTTTGACATAGCTTAGTGCCGTCATGTGATATATTTTTAACCGATGTATTGACAATGCATAAGAAGATGCGAATTCGGTTAGGAAACTTGTCATGTGCTTACTATACACACTTCGTAATTTTTCAGATTTAGTAATCTCTTTGCCCGAGAAAGGGAATTTGTATGCATTGAAAACGGTAGTCGTTGATAAGGTTATGGAGCGGGTGCTACATTTGATTTGTCATGATGTTCCAAATGATTTTTTGCTCGTAGATATCTGTTTGTTCACTACGCTTGTGAGAGATTCTATCTGTGTTCATGTTCCTAATTTTACTGTTGTTTTTCTCAGTAGATCACCACCACTTCTTTTCACGTAATTTATGTTTATTCCATGGTGTTTAGCAGTAATCTTTGTACACCAAATCTTTATTGTTCACCTTCGACCTGACATATGTTTCGAGTACATAAAGCAGATACTTCTTAGATACGAATTCTTGGTCAGTACATACGTAGATTAGATACCCTAGTGGCCACGAATTGTACTTATGTTACGTTTGACAGACCGACGACTGACTCAGTAATAACATAGTTCTTTCAACAGGAGCAAACAGCATGCTGTGCACAAAAAGACGAACCTTTTTTTCTCCTTTTTCATCTACTTTCCTTCCCAGAAGTTAGACTACCTTGTGAAATTCTTCAGAAAGTAGCATTTCTTAGATAAAATTGTTGTATATGTTAGACAGTTTTAAGCAGAAAAATGTTAATTCGTGACTATATAAGAGAGATACATTCTTTTGTAACTGAGATTTGTCACGTGGTTTTTCCACTGGTGCTATCATAGTATGTCAATCTTTATTTACTGAGATTGTTTTATTTTACTGATAAGGAGTGAATTTATGAGTATTTTTTACGGTGTATTGCATATGAGATTATGTCATTTGTTTAGCGTTAGGATTTTGAAACTCTGACTAAGCTTTGTTGATCGATTTTCTAACTTTTATGTTCGCACTCATATGTAATATGTTATAACATTTACCTCTAGGAATTTCTATTATTGCATGTATGATGAACGTTTATGCTTGGACACCTGCACTGTGGTAGGATTTCACAATGGAGACAGCATAACTCTCTTCAGTCACACTGAAAAAATTCTTTTGTGTCAAAGATGGAACGTTACGCTCAGCAGCATGGTTGTGATATTTGGCTTTGAGTTGTCAGCGGAGAATTTAACAGACTGATCACAAACTGATTCATCGACAATGATCACTTCAAGAACGATTCTACAACACTTTGGTGCTGCACTGTGTACAGTCGTATTATTGTCGAATTCTATTGTATACTTTTACCGACTACAATATTCTTTACTCAAGACACTGCTAAAACTAGGGTAGTGGAAACCTAACATTTGTGACGGAACTAATTTTTAGCAAGATATTTCACAGACTACGTGCAGCGGATTTTCCTTGGAGCAATTAATGTTATGAAAACAAACTAGCAAGAACTTATTTCAAGAAAAGACAAAAGACTAACTGTGTCATTTCTATAACATAATAACTTTCACATTTGTTAACTTGTATCTCATGGACACTGATACTTACGACAATGTTTGTGCGCCTGTGCATAACGATTTATTCCTTTTGTAATCACTATTGCTATGGTATTATTTGGACTTCCCTACATTTTAAAATTATAAGGGCACAGTGTCATCAGAGATGATGTGTCGTCTGGAAACTTGCCTGGAACATCTGTGCTTTGCCACATGTTGCGCTCTGTTAATCGTGAGATAAGTAGACACAGTAGTCGACAGTGGTGTGTCATGAGTAGTAATACGCCATAGGCCGAGTGGCACGGTTGCGTTTATATTCTAAGGAAGTGGAACGTGTTAATTTACTGGTTAATTATTTGAGATATGGGAAGAAACCGAAGTATTTCAAGAAGACTATTGGGTTATGATTATTTTGAGGGTAATAGAAGACAGTTTAATGTAAGCTAATTGGTTTTAGATTTTGTATTTCACTGAAGCTGCTTGTAGTTACGTATTCTTGATGCAGGCACCCAGAGACTTGAGTATAGGGCAAGATAAACAGCCATGCATAACTTTCAATTTTAATTTTGGGGTAGGAATAACTGTTGAATATTTAATACCATTTTTACGATTTGCATTTCTGAACATATCTCATTTGAAGTTAAAAACTACTTATGTTTGTAAATGCAAAAAATGTAAAAATGTAATTTTTGTGTATAAATGTTTATGAAGCAAAGAAAAAGATATTTTTAATGCTGAACTTTTCTAATCAGACAACTAGCTACATTTGATGTGTATATAATTTATCCCATGTCATTGTCCATGTCCACAATTCATGCCAAAATATGAATGCTGTATGATTTGCTTTTCTTTAAAAAAGGGAGACCATTGTACCAGGCGCATCTCAGTAGTTACTTGTAGCTAAACAGATGTGACTCTCTTTCAGTATATGGGCAATGTCACGGTGTTTCCATCGTGCAACAGGTAAGCCAAAATTAAAAAATTAAAAAGGAACATCGAATTTTTCCAGGGCCAGTTTATCAGTTTAAAATTTTATCGATTCACAGTGCTCAATTCATGCAGTATTCTTGCCATTACGAATGTTTTTAGAGAGTGGGAACCAGATGGGCACTTTCCAGTTACTTACTTGCAGTCCGACTTTGCAACACATTCTTACAGTCTAATTCTTGCTTTCAAAGTTTAAAAACTCCAATGTTGACATTTCTCGTAATCCTAGCGATAGCTTACATTGCCAGCAGACAAAACTTTAAATGAATGACAACTACCCCATATGAAACAATGGAAAATCCAGGATGGAATGTAACAGTATTGTGAAAAGATAGTTCTTACTTAGCAGAGATGCTGAGTCGCAATAGGCACAGCGAAAGTCTGCTACAAGCCAATGAGTTGTGTGAGTGTGTGTGTGTGTGTGTGTGTGTGTGTGTGTGAGTCTGTTGTTGGCAAAGCCCTTGTTGGCCGAAAGCTTACTGTCACAGTCTTTTTTTTGTGCCTGCCTGCGACTCAGCATATCTGCTATATGTTGAGTAGTAACTATCTTTTCATACTATTGCTACATTCCATAATGGATTTTCCATTGTTTGTTATGATTGTTGGACCAACAAGGCTTTTGTCAAAAATTGATAACATGCACACACACACACACACACACACACACACACACACACACACGACCCATGTGTGTGTGTATCAGTTACCGATTCTTGACAAAGACCTTGTGGGTGTCTGGTGCCTATTTTTGACAAAGGCCTTGTTGGTAGAAAGCAAACTTTCTGAGAGTTTTTTACGTTGTGCCTATCTGCAACTCAGCATCCTCGCTATATGATGAGTCACAACTATCCTTTCATAATATTGTTACATTCCATCCTGGATTTTCCATTGATTCTGCCCGACGGCTTTTGTTCCCTCCTGACTCAATGCTGATTTCCTTTGCTACTATTTTCTGACGCATTACTACAATCAATGTCCGTCACTCTTTCTCTTCTTTCCTGTGTTTCTCTTGTCGTCTTGGAAACTGCACTGCACGCTCTACTTACGAATCACAGAATATCAACCGTCTCGCCCCCACACAACAGACGGCTACAAGACCACGCTGTTTGTTGGTGCAGCATCTTATGTCCCATACCATTAATGCTATTCCTCCAAACTAATAACTTTCCTGCATCACTATCCCATGTTTCGCATGTTATTTCCCAGACCTTTTCTGTGCCACACGATCTAGAATCACATCTTGCTAAACTCCACCCCATCCGCCATTTCTTCCCCATTCCATCCCAGTTCGCACATACTAATATCATATAATCCAGTCACCTCTGCCATTCCCTTTCTTCATACTTTTTCACCCTCAGACCTGCAACCCACAATAAAATATTTTTTTCTATTTATATTTTCTTGATCTCATTGTGACTACACACCAATTTTAGTGGATTTTCGGCTTCCACTGTCGACGTAATCCCTCAGATTTCATCTTGTTTCCCCTTATTTCATCCGTTTCTTCCTTTCCGTGATTTTTCCAACGTCTTGGGTGTATTTCTGTGAATTTTTTTCGGCTGTCTTTTCCAGAACCATGGATGCCTGCTCCTTCCATCTGCGCCAGTACAGAAACGTTTCGTATCCCTAGCCAGAAACCAGTCCCACGTACTGTTCCTACGTTTTGCTTGGCTCATGGAATCCTCCCAAATGGCCTTACCATCAAATTACCCATCTCCGTCTCTCTCCCTTCCTTCCACAATGACCTCCATCCGTTCAGATTCCGCCAATCTTTAGCCCTCACGAACATCGTCCAGCAAAACCATGTCAATCAAGGCCAAACAATCATATCAATTTCAGTATGATCGCTTTCTACACCACCACCCCCAACAGAAGGATGCCAAGTCTTACCTTGAAAATATTTCTTTCCAGACAGTTTGGTTGAAATGATCCACGAGTTTTGGCAAGAGTTTTTTACTCACTGCTTTGCCTACATGCACACATACAACTGTCATATGTAAGTCACACACATTTGTACACGCATTGCACCTGTATTGTAGCGAATTTCGTCCTATAGTCTAGCTTTCACACGTCACAATGTTTATGAAGTCGTTCCTCATTAACAGTGTGTCGTAAAATGATACAACTTTGTAGGTACATTCAGCGGCGTATGTAAATGATGCCTGCGAAATATGTTGTGCGTAGCGTTAGTAGCAAGCAAGTAATAAATTTAAACGTCGTGCATAATATGCAGTTCTTTACGCGTCTCCATGTTTACCAAGTAATATCTCCGAAACTATGTGTCGTACAATGATAGCATTTTGTAGATACTTTCAGTAGCATATGTGAGTGTTGTATGTGTGTCGCGAATAAAGTAAGCAGCAAGAAAGTATCAAATTAAAACGTTATGCTTGACGCAGCAGTTTCACTGCATGAGCAGCGGAAATGTAGTAAGCGATAACCTGTTTCCTGTCATGATTTTTGGATGTTGCCAAAGAGAAAAAGTTTCGTAAAGATTTAAAATTATGTTTAAAGTTTGTTGCAAGTCACCAAGTGCTCTCATTCTCAAATACTGAACGAATCAAGTCTGGATATTCGCAGGTCATGGCCTACACTGCTTTTTCAGCAACACTCCCTACGTAGGTGGGTAATTATTATCCCACATCGATTCTTTCCATGCAGTAATTGATATGTGTACCAAGTTTGGTTGAAATCGGTACAGTGGTTTAGGAGAAGATGTGGAACGTACATATAAGGGGCCCTACAGTCTAGAATCGGTATCCCAGTCAGGCAAAATCACCGTGAGCATTGAGGCAATCATCCCACCGACGCACGAAGTTGAAGATACCAGATTTGTAAAACACCGTGTCCTGTTGCCTGAAGAAATCCGTAACTCACATTGTCGTCCGACAGGAAATGTGGCCGCTTCAAGGCCTTTTTTTCAGGGACGGAAGACATGATCAGCACATGTAGAGAGTTCAGAACTAGAGGGCGGTTGCTAGAGTGCCTCCCATTTGAGTGGGAGTAACTTCTGCGTTATGACATTTGCGGAGGAGGGGGGGGGGGGGAGGGGAGGGGGGTCGTTTATATGTCGAATGTCGACCAGTACGGAATTTGGCGCACTACTCCACAACGGTGGTTTCCGACATAAATGCTGCCTCATACGTATTCTTCATCCTCCGGTGGATGTCTACCAGTGCGTTTCGCCAGTCAAGAAACGAGCAACAGCCAGTTGGTCCTGTGTAGACGCGTTTGGTAACAACGTTGCCACAGCTCACGTTTCCGAGCTTACCATACGCACAATGGAAAGATAAGACTGCCACACCGGCCTCATGTTTCAATTCCAGTGCTTGTACAACCGCACTGGAGTTGCGCTACGTTGCATATATGTTGCACCAATGTCCTCTTTGGACGCATTTGGTAAGAACGTTTCCGAATTTACCGCACGCACGGCGGTAAGACCAGAATACCACATTAATCCCTTGGCTCCACGTCGGTGCTCGTACACTGAAGTGACCTTTTAATACAGCGTCGGACCTCATTTTGCCCAGTGCAGAGCAGCAACTCAGCGTGCCATGGACTCAACAAGTCGTTGGAGGTATCTTGCAGAAATATTGACCCCATGTTGCCTCTATAGCCATTCACAATTACGAAAGTATTGCCTGTGCAGGATTTTGTGAGCGACTGACCTCTCGGTTATGTCCCATACATTTTCGACGAGATTCACGTCGGGTGATGTGACCAAAACGTTCGCTCGAATTATCCATAATGTTCATCAAAATCAATCGCGAACATGGCGCACTGTCTTGCATAAGAATTTAATCGTTGATTCGGAACATGAAGCACATGAATGGCTGAAAATGGTGTGTCCAAGTAGCCAAACATAACCATTTCCAGTCAATTATCAGTTCAGTTGGAACATAAGACCAAGTACATTCCATGTAAACACAGTCCACGCCATTATGGAGCCACCACCAGCTCGCGCAGTGTGTTGTCGACAACTTTGGTCCATGGCTTCAAGGTGATCTGCACCACATTCGAACGCTGCCATTGGACTCATCTGACCAGACCACGGTTTTCCAATCGTCTAGGGTCCAACCGATACGGTCACGAGCCGAGGAGAGGCGTTGCAGGCGATGTCGTCCCGTTAACAAAGGCACCCTCACCAGTCGTCCGCTGTCACAAGTCATTAACCACAAATTTCGGGGCACTATCCTAATGGATACTTTCGTCGTACGTCCCACATTGATTTCTGTGGTTATTTTACGCAGTGTTGGTTGTCTGTTAGCACTGACAACTCTACGCAAACGCTGGTGCTCTAGGTAATCGAGTAACGGGCGTCGACCAAAGGCCGCCAACTACTGCGTTGTTCGTGGTGAGAGGTAATGCCTCAAATTTAGTATTCTTGGCACACTCTTGACTCGGAATATTAAATTCCCTAACGATTTCCGAAATGGAATGTCCCGTGTATCTAGCCCCAACTACCATCCCTCGTTCAAGTCTGTTAATTCCCGTCGTGTGCCCGCAATCATGTGGAATACTGTTTCACACGACCCACCTGGGTACAAATAACAGAAGGATGCCAAGTCTTACCCTGAAAAAATTTCTTTCCAGACAGTTTGGTTGAAATGATCCACGAGTTTTGGCAAGAGTTTTTTACTCACTGCTTTGCCTACATGCACACATACAACTGTCATATGTAAGTCACACATATTTGTACACGCATTGCACCTGTATTGTAGCGAATTTCGTCCTATAGTCTAGCTTTCACACGTCACAATGTTTATGAAGTCGTTCCTCATTAACAGTGTGTCGCAAAATGATACAACTTTGTAGGTACATTCAGCGGCGTATGTAAATGCTGCCTGCGAAATATGTTGTGCGTAGCGTTAGTAGCAAGCAAGTAATAAATTTAAACGTTGTGCATAATCTGCAGTTCTTTACGCGTCTCCATGTTTACCAAGTAATATCTCCGGATTTGCTCGTAATAAGGACTAAATATTTTGATGCTTTTTTTTATTCAATTAGGGCTAACCTATATCATTCAGAGACTGATTTTTCTGTGCTGTGTATCAGTTTTAATTCTGTGATCTGTGATTAGTTTTTCAAAACTAATTACCGTAGGTTTTATGTAAAAGTTCATTATTCAGCTCCGTCAGTGCTGTGGCCTTTTATACCTCGTGTACGCGATACGACCCTCATGTGTATATATGTCTATCGCTATCCCATTACTTATGTCACCTCAGTGTGCTAGGTGTCATTTGAATACTAGTCGATTGTAGAATAATGTCATATCTTTGCTCTCGAGCTGTTACATGTGAGCTAGCAGCGATGTTGTAAGCTGTATCGCAGGGCTAGGTTATCTTCGTGTGCAAGTAGGTGCAGTAGCAGATAGTGGTTATCTGCGTTAAAGTGAGGAAGCAGTTGTAAGTTGTTTTTTCAAATGTGAAGTTTCAATTTATCGATGTGTTTAATTAAGATGATTATGTGATGGTAACTGATCTGGGAAGGAGGAAGATAATGGAATCTTTTACTTACGTTAAGAGGAATTATAAGGTAACTTTTTTGAAATCACTCTTTCATTATCGCAGCGCCATTTTTCACAATTGATGGTGGTTTTTTTCAAAAGTAGAAAAGAAACCCAGTGTGTTCCGAAAGTACTTCGATTTGCTACTAACAGAGAACTCATTGCTCCTCACGAGTGTCTCTGTATAGACATAGTAATATGCAACTTTAGCATAGCACCGCGCAAGACACAGCAGTACTGCAATGTGTTATCCAGATTTGCTCGTAATAGAGGTAAGGACTAAATATTTTGATGCTTTTTTTTATTCAATCAGGGCCAACCTATATCACTCAGAGACTGATTTTTCTGTGCTGTGTATCAGTTTTAATTCTGTGATCTGTGATTAGTTTTTCAAAACTAATTACCGTAGGTTTTATGTCAAAGTTCATTATTCATGTAGTTTATACCGTTCAAAAGTCTTTCAGTCTTATTATCCACTTTACCAGTATTAAAGGCTTGCCTTCTCATTACGACAGTTGAATTGTCTATTATGATTCATTATGACTTCTGCACAGGTCTTATTATTCAAAACAGAGTACATCAGTCATATTTTTATTATTTGAAGAGAACTTTCAAGTGTTTAACAGCGTTGGAGTCGCGCTACATTGTATATACGCTGCAGCAACACCGAAAACGGACACATTTTGATCGCGCTTTACATATACACATATACATCCATTCTTAGCACACTGGACTCGCATTCTGGAGGACGACGGTTCAATCCCGTCTCCGGCCATCCTGATTTAGGTTTTCCGTGATTTCCCTAAATCGCTTCAGGCAAATGCCGGGATGGTTCCTTTGAAAAGGTACGGCCGATTTCCTCCCCCATCCTTCCCTCACCCGAGCTTCCGCTCCGTCTCTAATGACCTCGTTGTCGACGGGACGTTAAACACTAATCTCCTCCTCCTCCATCCATTCTTACCTAATATATATGACTCTTGCTTCCTTGTTCTTTCTTTTTTAAACATATCATCTGATGACGATTTCGTAATAAGTAGAAACTGTTAATAGTAAGATCCGTGTCACCTGTGCTTGAATTACACTATGGTGGTAACAGTCTTGGGATAGTGATATGCACGTGTACAGGACTGTGGTAATATCGCGTTCACGAGGTATAAAAAGGCAGTCAGTGAAATGGCGAAGCAGCCATTTGTGTTTGGTGATTCATTTGAAAAGGATTCCCACGTGATTATGGTCGCACGATGGGAATTAATAGAAGCTGATCGGGGAATGGTAGTTGGAGCTAGACGCATGGGACATTCTATTTCGTAAATCGTTAGGTAATTCAGTACCTCACGATCCACAGAAATCAATGTGGGATGTATGAAGAACGTGTTCGCTAGGACAGTGCGGCGAAATCGGGCTTTAATTAGATATGGCAGCAGGCGACTGACACGAATGCCTTTGCTAACAGCGTGACATCGCCTGCAACGACTCTCTTCGGCTCTTGACCATATCGGTCTCAAAAAGGCACCGTGTAAGCTAGTGGCGGCTCCACGGTTGTATGGGCTGTCTTTACATGGGATGGACAGGGTCTGCTGGTCAAATTGACCCGATCATTGTAAATGGTTATGTTCGGCCACTTTCAGACCACCTGTAGTCATTCGTGGACCATATCTACATCTACATGACATCTACATGACTACTCTGCAATTCACATTTAAGTGCTTGGCAGAGGGTTCATCGAACCACTATCATACTATCTCTCTACCATTCCACTCTCTAACAGCGCGCGGGAAAAACGAACACCTAAACCTTTCTGTTCGAGCTCTGATTTCTTTTATTTTAGTTTCATGATCATTCCTACCTATGTAGGTTGGGCTCAACAAAATATTTTCGCATTCGGAAGAGAAAGTTGGTGACTGAAATTTCGTAAAAAGGTCTCGCCGCGACGAAAAACGTCTATGCTTTAATGACTTCCATCCCAACTCGTGTATCGTATCTGCCACACTCTCTCCCCTATTACGTGATAATACAAAACGAGCTGCCTACGTGATAATACAAAACGAGCTGCCCTTTTTAGCACCCTTTCGATGTCCTCCGTCAATCCCACCTGGTAAGGATCCCACACCGCGCAGCAATATTCTAACAGAGGACGAACGAGTGTAGTGTAAGCTGTCTCTTTAGTGGACTTGTTGCATCTTCTAAGTGTCCTGCCAATGAAACGCAACCTTTGGCTCGCCTTCCCGACAATATTATCTATGTGGTCCTTCCAACTGAAGTTGTTCGTAATTTTAACACCCAGGTACTTAGTTGAATTGACAGCCTTGATAATTGTACTATTTATCGAGTAATCGAATTCCAACGGATTTCTTTTGGAACTCATGTGGATCATCTCACACTTTTCGTTATTTAGCGTCAACTGCCACCTGACACACCATACAGCAATCTTTTCTAAATCGCTTTGCAACTGATACTGGTCTTCGGATGACCTTACTAGACGGTAAATTACAGCATCATCTGCGGGCAGTCTAAGAGAACTGCTCAGATTGTCACCCAGGTCATTTATATAGATCAGGAACAGTAGAGGTCCCAGGACGCTTCCCTGGGGAACACCTGATATCACTTCAGTTTTACTCGATGATTTGCCGTCTATTACTACGAACTGCGACCTTCCTGATAGGAAATCACGAATCCAGTCGCACAACTGAGACGATACCCCATAGCTCCGCAGCTTGATTAGAAGTCGCTTGTGAGGAACGGTGTCAAAAGCTTTCCGGAAATCTAGAAATACGGAATCAACTTGAGATCCCCTGTCGATAGCGGCCATTACTTCGTGCGAATAAAGAGATAGCTGCGTTGCACAAGAGCGATGTTTTCTGAAGCCATGCTGATTACGTGTCAATAGATCGTTCCCTTCGAGGTGATTCATAATGTTTGAATACAGTATATGCTCCAAAACCCTACTGCAAACCGACGTCACTGATATAGGTCTGTAGTTAAATGGATTACTCCTACTACCCTTCTTGAACACTGGTGCGACCTGCGCAGTTTTCCAATCTGTAGGTACAGATCTATCGGTGAGCGAGCGGTTGTATATGAGTGCTAAGTGGGGAGCTATAGTATCAGCGTAATCTGAAAGGGACCTAAGCGGTATACAATCTGGACCTGAAGACTTACCCGTATCAAGCGATTTGAGTTGCCTCGCAACCCCTAAGGTATCTACTTCTAAGAAACTCATGCTAGCAGATGTTCGTGTTTCAAATTCTGGAATATTCCATTCGTCTTCCCTGGTGAAGGAATTTCGGAAAACTGCGTTCAATAACTCCGCTTTAGCGGCACAGTCGTCGATAACAGTACCATCGGCACTGCGCAGCGAAGGTATTGACTGCATCTTGCCGCTTGTGTACTTTACATACGACCAGAATTTCTTCGGATTTTCTACAAAATTTCGAGACAATGTTTCGTTGTGGAAGCTATTAAAGGCATCTCGCATCGAAGTACGTGCCAAATTTCGCGAGTCTGTAAATTTTAGCCCATCTTCGGGATTTCGCGTTCTTCTGAACATCGCATGCTTTTTCCGTTGCCTCTGCAACAGCGTTCGGACCTTTTTTGTGTACCACGGGGGATCCGTTCCATCTCTTACCAATTTATGAGGTATGAATATCTCAATTGCTGTTGCTACTATATCTATGAATTTGAGCCACATCTCGTCTACATTCGCATAGTCAGTTCGGAAGGAATGGAAATTGTCTTTTAGGAAGGCTTCTAGTGGCACTTTATCCGCTTTTTTAAATAAAATTATTTTGCGTTTGTTTCTGATGGATTTGGAAGAAATGGTATTGAGCCTAGCTACAATGACCTTGTGATCACTAATCCCTGTATCAGTCATGATGCTATCAGCTCTGGTTTGTTTTTGGCCAAGAGGTCAAGTGTGTTTTCGCAACCATTTACAATTCGCGTGGGTTCGTGGACTAACTGATCGAAATAATTTTCGGAGAAAGCATTTAGGACAATCTCGGAAGACGTTTTCTGCCTACCACCGGTTTTGAACAAGTATTTTTGCCAACATACCGAGGGTAGGTTGAAGTCCCCACCAACTATAACCGTATGAGTGGGGTATTTATTTGTTACGAGACTCAAACTTTCTCTGAACTGTTCCGCAACTGTATCATCGGAGTCTGGGGGTCGGTAGAAGGAGCCAATTATTAACTTAATTCGGCTGTTAAGTATAACCTCCACCCACACCAATTCGCACGGAGTATCTACTTCGACTTCACTACAAGATAAACCACTACTGACAGACACAAACACTCCACCACCAATTCTGCCTAATCTATATTTCCTGAACACCGTCTGAGACTTCGTAAAAATTTCTGCAGAACTTATTTCAGGCTTTAGCCAGCTTTCTGTACCTATAACGATATCAGCTTCTGTGGTTTCTATTAGCTCTTGAAGCTCAGGGACTTTTCCAGCGCAACTACAACAGTTTACAACTATAATTCCGACTGTTCCTTGATCCAAGCACGTCCTGTAATTGCCAAGCACCCTTTGACATTGTAGCCCATCCCGCACTTTCCCGAGGCCTTCTAACCTAAAAAACCGCCCAGTCCACGCCACACAGCCTCCGCTACCCGTGTAGCCGCCAGCTGAGTGTAGTGAACTCCTGACCTATTCAGCGGAACCCGAAACCCCACCACCCTATGGCGCAAGTCAAGGTATCTGCAGCCAATACGGTCGCAAAACCGTCTGAGCCTCTGATTCAGACCCTCCACCCGGCTCTGCACCAAAGGTCCGCAGTCGGTTCTGTCAACGATGCTGCAGATGGTGAGCTCTGCCTTCATCTCGTAAGCAAGACCGGCAGCCTTCACCAAATCAGATAGCCGCTGGCATCCAGAGAGAATTTCCTCAGATCCAAAGCGACACACGTCATTAGTGCCGACATGTGCCACCACCTGCAGCTGGCTGCACCCTGTGCTCTTCATGGCATCCGGAAGGACCCTTTCCACATCAGGAATGACTCCTCCCGGAATGCACACGGAGTGCACACTGGATTTCTTCCCCTCCTTAGCCGCCATATCCCTAAGGGGCCCCATTACGCGCCTAACATTGGAGCTCCCAACTACCAGTAAGCCCACCCTCTGCGATTGCCCGGACCTTGAAGGCTGAGAATGATCCTCTGAAACAGGGCAGGCGGCTGCATCTGGGTCAGCCAGAGACAGTGCCTGAAACCGGTTTGTCAGACGCACCGGGGAGGCTTTCTGATCAGCCTCCGGGGACGCCTTTCGCTGCCTGCCACGCCACGCCGTACAAGGGTGCGCCATGTCACCAGACCACAATTGGTCGCGACTGGTTTGAAGAAAATCCTCGACAATTCGAGCGTATGAGTCAGCTACCAAGTTAGCCCGATACGAATCCCATCGAACATTTGTAGGACATAATCGAGAGCTCATTTCGTACACAAAATCCTGTACGGGTAACACTGGTGCAATTGTGGACTGCTATAGAGGCATCATTTCTCAATATTTCTGCAGGGGACTAGCAGCGACTTGTTGAGACCATGCCACGTAGAGTTCCTGTATTACGCCGGGCAAAAGGAAGTGTTCTGTGACTTCTGTCACCTCAGTGTATGTAAGAAGAAGAGTGGACTTTTCGACTAAAAATGCAATTTATCACCACATGGTGTAGTAATTTTCAGTTTTCCCTCTGTTCCCAACGTCCCTGATTACGTTATAATTAATAAATAACACAAACTTTATTCAGAACGGGAGATTCGTGTGCAACAAAATTGGAGGCAGTAGTGGTGTACACAGCGGTGGTCCGCAGTGCAAACGCGCGCCTCGGCGCTCAACTGGCGGCGACGTAACAGATGAGGGGAATAAGCGCGGCCAGCAGGTAATTGACTCCCGCCACCTGTGGGCCGCCCAGCCGTCCATCAGCACGTCCACTCGGTCTCCCCGAGAGTGCAGGCCACAGCGCCCACACGAGTACACCGCGGAGGCGTGTAGCATTCTCACTGGTTGGAACTAATCCAAGTTCTGTGAAGTACCTTTCCTGCTTCATGATTTGCGCTGGAAATTAGCTCTTCATTGTCCAAAGGTGCATCTAAATTATTTGGTGGGTATGCTGGTAATACAAACTGCTATATCTTTGTCCTCACGTAGCGATGTCGGTAACCAACGATCATCTCTGCTAAGGACTGGCACGTGGGCATGACCGCTGACATTATACAGAACATAAAACGGACCGACCTGCAAGAGACTGACATTTCGTATCCGCAGTGCGCTTCAACTATTCTCTTTGCGCTTACACAATCTGGCTGTTCATGTGGATCACTCTTTGGTTACCATCAAGATTGCTTTCAGCAGAATATGGTACAGTTGTGCAATGCAGCATAAAGTTACGGAGCCGCTGTAAATGTTGAGTGACTCTGAAAGTGGGTGGAAGCTGACAATTTACATGTTCACGGACTCTGGGTAAAGTATATTGAGTTGCTTTCTACAGGCTCACGACGACCCGACAGTCCGTGTTAATTGTTTAGCTATTCAAATTCTGAAATAAAGTATATTTCTTGCACCGAAATAGCAATAACACAAAAGTAAACGAGAGTTAAAATATACATAAAACACAGACCACGAAGGAATTATTTGAATTGGACGGCAATCGACAAATATGGTTAATGTGATTACATATGCTGAGAAAGAATTGATTACAATTTCAGAAAGAACTGGATAACTTATTGAAGAAAATGAAAAAGAAAACTGAGGGCTGGGAGTTCGGCGGCCAACTTACAAGTCTTCTCAGGTGACTCCACACTGGGTAACGTGCGTGTCGATGACGATGAAATGATGATGAGGAGAACACAACACCCAGTCCCTTAGCGGTGAAAATCTCCGAATCCGCCATGAATCGAACGCGGAACGCTGCATGGCAATCAGAAGCGCTGGCCACTAAGCTAAGTTCCCGGATTCTTTAGTCACACGAAAGAACTTCATAATATGAGCAGGTAGTAAAGAGCTGGTCCACCATTGGCCCTTGAAAAAGTTTGCCATTAATTGATAAAGTTTTTCTCCTTAGGGATACCGTACCAGATTCTGGCAATTGGTTTCTTAGAGCGTCAAAATCCCGAGCAGGTTGGAGAGCCTCGAACACAATTCTCCAAACGTTCTGAATTGGGAAAGAGATCCGGTGGCCAAGGCAAGCAGTAGAAACTCTCGCCGAGTACGAGCAGGCATAATCTTGCTGAAATGTAAGCACAGGACGACTTGCCTTGAGGGACAACAAAAAGAAGCGTAGAATATTGTTCACATACTGTTGTACGGGCGCCAAAGAAGACAGCCGAAGGGTTCTTGCGGTAAAAAGCAATAGCATCCAAGGCTGATCATTGGTGCTTGGTTAGAAGTAGGACTCATCACTGAGGACTGTTCTAGCCCCGTCATACCGAAGACATGTCTGTAGACGCCCCAGACAGCGGTGGAATACCAATCTCACAGCTGCCCGCCATACAGTCCTACAACCAGAAGTGATTGCCTGGAGTTGTTATTGAGACGGTTTGAAATATTATGGCACGGAACTTCAACCAGGTCGGCATTTTGACGATATAACGCGTCAAATGGACAGAATGCGGCACCATGTTCCTAGAAGGACATCCAAGAACTCTCTCAATCAATACCAAACAACATAAATGTTTTCATAAGGATCAGAGGTGGAACAACGCGTTATTGACTTGCTCAGTTTGTGAAGCTGTATGTTTAGAATAAATCATCCAGTTTTTCTGGATTGTAATCTTGTAGGTCACATCTACCGATTAGCGATGCGTCGTGTTTTGTGTCTTAGATTGTGAAATGAAATGAAATGATCGTTTGGCATTGGTGATTTGGTGACCGTGAGGCCGCACCTTCGGAAGTTCGGCCGACGAGTTGCAAGTCTTTTCCGTTGTGGCTCGTTGGATGACGAGGCGGACTTAAGAATTTATATATATGCTTAGGTGCGTGATGACACATTACGAGAGGGTATTATACACACCCAAGTGTTTTATAGAGCACTAGAAGATACGTTTCTAACGGACAGAGTCACTAATTCACTCCTTCCGGAAGTAGAACTTCCTGATGTGTCGAGTAAAAAGTAAAGAATGTGATTTCTTGCAGCCGTGAAAGACGTGAACGTCAAGTTTTGTTAGTAACTGCGAAGAGCCGGAAAAGGGACATATACCATGTCAGAGCAGATTCACAGAAGCTGTGAGCTAATTAGAACTGTTTGAAATAGTTTCGTGACAGCAAAAACACTTCTGACGGCTCGCCAGTTTCTGGTCCGCCGTTATTACTAGAACGTCAGACAACAAAGAGTAATTTCGAACATTCAGAGACATGTGAAATTAATGGTTCCATCGATTATAAAATAAACATTTACTCGGACTCTGTTAGATTTGTTAAATCAGAACAAATCTGTTTCGACCTTAAATAGGTTCTTTAGAGGCCAATAAAGGTATTTTATGTTCTTTTGTGCTGTTTCATTTGGTAAGGCCTTTATCAGATGGAATATTTCAACTCAGTATATTTAATTTTTTGGTTACAGGCCATTGGGCTAGCTGGCACTGGACAGCGGGAGCGTCTCATATGTTGAGAGAATAACGTCTCCCAGTGCATGAATGTTTTTATGAGTGTTTTGCTCGGCTGCAAAAGCCCTTTGAACAGAAATGTTAATCCATCCATAGAAGGCAAAAGTATGATGCGTGTGGTAACGTATGAGGAGCGACAGAAGTTGGTGTTAGGCAGGTGGTGACGGCCCGAGAGAGAAGGCGGCAGTGGAGTGCGATAGTAGACAGCACATGCAGCGCTTATGCGACAAGGAGCTGCCTGTTCTAGCTGGAGAGGACTAATAGCTCATACGAGGAGTCAAAGTACCATAAGGTAAAAAGGCCGAAGTGAAGTGACTGTAATTAATTTTCGGGCGGTAGGAATTGATTTTTGTCCGTGGAAATTGGAGCACCTGTAGTTTTCCTTTGCTGTTCCAAATTTCAGAGGACTTAGGTGAAGATGGAATGGGACTGCGTGAAGAACTTGACAGCGCATTGAAAGAGCTAAGTTGAAAAAAGGCCACGGGATGAGACAACATTCTCTTAGAACTACTGATATCCTTGGGAGAGCCAGCCTTGAAGAGAGTTAAAAAAGATGTACAAATGTGTGGGAAATCTTATGGGGCTTAACTGGTAAGGTCATCAGTCCCTAAGCTAACACACTACTTAACCTAAATTATCCTAAGGACAAACACACACACCCATGCCCGAGGGAGGACTCGAACCACCACCGAGATCAGCCGCACAGTCCATGACTGTAGCGCCCTAGACCGCTCGGCTAATCGCGCACGGCTGAACAAGAGTTGGCCAGCGTTAAAAAGTGTGTTTCTACTGAGACTTAGTTAAGTTTTAAGCATCGGTGTGAGCGAAGGAACGTAATCAGGAAGTATTGGAGATTAATAACACGGCTTCACTTTGTGTAACAAACGTGATACTATGCCCTACATTGAGTGCCAAAAATATGGTCACTCGCGTAATATCGAGTCACGATGGCCGCTAACTGTTGCTTATGAGTTTTAGATGGGATACAATGTAAAATTTTATTTCTTATTTGCTATGAGATAGACTTGATCATCACTGATGACACCAAACGTCACCCCTTCACTGGATGTGTGCAAAACATCGAAATGACTGGGAGGTGAACATAGCAAAATCAACACAATTTATTAAAATAACAACAATCATTAAATAGAGGGTTTCAGGACGCTTTTACTGGGCAGATACGAGAAAAATGGATTCTCTGAGGAGCTGGCTTATCTATCAGATCTCACAGAGTTGTCAATCAAGCATCGATCTCTGATGGACTGTGTCTTGATCTGGCTTCTTGCCCTTCATCTTTGTGAGTGGGCAGAGGATGACAGCTGCTGACAGCTGAATGGCCTGTTTCCTTTGCGCAGACTGAGAGAAAGGCGCCCATTCACTGCCTGACTAGACCATCAACCCGTCCACTGACTCACTCACCAACCCTTGCGACTGTCTTGATTCTGGCGATTGCTTGGCGGCCCTACCTGCCTGGACTCACGGAGTGTAGACACTGGTCGGGGCAGGCAGGTAGAGGAGTGATGATCGAATCGACGGACCTGGACAGTAGGCCCGACAGCAAACCCATCGCCCACAAACAAGCGAATGGTCGAGGCATACCCACTTGGTAATCGAGTCGGCCTTTAGAGCTGGGTTCCTTTGGCGATGTCTACAAGGCCAGGCGTTCGCTCTTCATTAGTTGCATTACAAGGGGTCGGATTTCTTACTGAGATGAAGTTTTGCATGCTCCCGCATTACAGAAGTGACACCCAATGGATCGGATTCCAGCTGAATGACGGTGGTCATAGAATGACTCGTTGGCAGCAAAAACCAATTTCGGATCAGAATTGGAATCAGACTGTAAAAGAAGTGTCCAGTGAGAGGCTAACTTGAGAAAAGAATACAAAATCGAAAGCTTGTGAGAATAGGCTTGGGCTGGAATGAAATCCAGGAAAGACCAGAAAGGAACAGCATGGTTTAAATGGAAACGGAAGTCAGTGTTTGATCATCACCAAGGACAACTGCTGACTATGTCATGCATACCAAGCTCTGAGATGGAATCCCAACATCTCAAAAGAATCTTTAAACAGACGATCGTCCAAATGTGAGCAACTGTACTGAAGGGAAGCCCCTCCAGCTCATCTCGCCGATTTCGATCCAGTTCTCCATTTCCTGTGCTTCCAGAACGCTGAAATATTTTCGTCGCGCCTTATCAGTGGCTGACGTTATATCAGTGCCAGCCAATACTCCATTACTCCTGGGAAATGACCCTCCTCTTCATCCCTCGTCCCAGAGTCACAATTTCAGGTTGCTACAGACGGACTTCCACGATCACGAGCTTGGCAAGTGTTTTTAAGGGCTTGTCCCGCAGGATGATGGCTAGTGCAGTGTCAAACTAGTTTACTCCCTCGAGGAATCTTCAGGTGGCTTCAGGGTGGTTGCACGTTTGCACGAAGGCTGGTTCCCCTAATCTACTTCTCCTGGAAGCCTAGGTTAGCGCAAAAATGTGATTTTCTGGAGCAGAAAGCCCCCTGGCGACGAGTACTCACTGTCAATCATAGCTTGTCATGGTGCGGTTTCTTAAATGGGAAACATTACCTTTCTCTACAGATCCAGCTTGTCCGTCCCTCGCGTTTCCTAGAAGGATTTCTGCAGACCATCGTCAAGCAATTATCAGTCCATTTGGGAGTAAAGCTGATACATCCCGGACATACGCCGTCTTTTATTCTCTGACATCCTCTGTAAATTTTTATGTCTATTAGCATGTCCTTGCAATTAGCTATTCTTTTCCTCTTTTGTGTGTTTTCGGGTGTGTTGTCCCATTATTATGTACGGGTGTGTGTCGTAATTTTATTTACACGGAAGGAATAAGCCAACAGGAAGGATCAGGCGTACCATTCCGTGTTAGTTACTAATTGCATTCACGTAGATTGCTGTCAGTCATTGGGCATTTATATCACTGATCATGGGTCATCGAGAATTACGCAGTCAGAGACACAGGATGATTTCTATTTAGGAAATTACACTTTTCTCGCGGAGTGCTTTTCAATAGCAACTCGGGTGAGTCAGTCAAATTCATTCAGTGGTATTGGATGGTGTAGGAAAAAGCTACACGTTGCATGGGGGCTTAATTATATAAATGAAAATATAATTTTAGTAGCTGTGTGTCCGGTTACGAAGTCTCGTAACCGGTTGGCCCTGAGTAGTATTAGTACGCAATCTGACTGCATAAAACAACAATAAAGAATGAAAGGAAATCTCCGTTAACACAACTGATTAATTAAGTCCCCAGCAACTATAAAAGCTACGAAACAACAAAGCACAAGTGTAACTGTTCTGTGTGTAGTAGTGTGGTTCAACGTACATGTATCTGGCACGGTTCTTCTTCAATACGACGAGATATGTTAAACGCCATGTAGAATGAACTAAATGAAAAACCAGAAATACTATAATTGCACATAGAAACCAGAATTACAGTCTAATACATGAACACGAGCCAGATGCTTTGTTGACTGAACCTGTGACCAAGAGGCATTGTTATTTAAGAAATTAGAAATAAAAATTTTTTTGTTACCTCCCTATATATTGACGAAAAATACGCTGCGATCATTGCAACATCTTCCATCTATACATTACACCAACCGAACAGTATCAACTCTCTCGGCCAACGGAAGAACAACTGCACACGACATGCTCTCAAGTAGTACTGCTCTCGACATCCTCTCAACAAGCGTTTCCCACGGCAACCTCTGAACTACAACTGCCCTCGACATTCTCTGAACAACTACTGCACCAGTAGATGCGGCGGAATAATACTCTTTGGGGTAATCTCTGGCGCTGTGACTCAGCGTAGCCAACTTTCAACGTGATCATCTTCTTTTAGGTGGTTTAATAAAAGGTGTAGTACATCACAATATTATGTTTTATATTGTTCTTCAGTGAACTTTTTTGACTCGGACTGCACAAAATTTCTTCTTTTTTCCTGAAAGGTTACGGGAGGAGGGTTAAGTAGGAGGAGGCCTGGCACCTGGGTATGACTGCATTTTCAAAATATAATGGAGCTGAAATACGAATAACTTGCTGGTAATATTATTTGAACAGATGATGGTTTTCAGCATGAATGTAGTGATCGTAATGTTGGTGCTTCCATTGCCCATCTGGAGCGAGACATTTGGAGGCTTGATGACAGTATCTGGGTAGACGGGTGCGTGGATTGGCGTTATGAGATGGGGAGAGAAGTGGGAGTATGACGTAGGTGAGAAACTGATATTGAGATTATGATATCGAAATGCAATAGGTATTATTTCACGGGTTGTGTTCAAGAACAAGATCTGATGATGCTTGAGATCGAGATCGAATACAGTAGCATTGGGGAAGCAGCCCATAATAGGATGAGAATGGGATCACGCAAGGGTATTTGGGCAGGAAAAACTTAAACAGGAATGGTCCCAAGAGTATGTGACTGGTCTTGATGCGAAATTTCTGAGAATGTACGTTTTTAACATAGTATTGTCTGCTAGTGAATCATGGACTGTGGGAAAACTGGAAAAGAAGAGAATAAAAGCGTTTGAGGTGTGGTGCTATTGAAGGACGTTGAAAATTAAGGTGCACTGATAAGATAAGTGATGAGCAGGTGCTTCCTAGAGTCGGTGAAGAAAGGAACATTAAAGGAACATTATGGAAAAAACTGACAAGAGGGCATAGGATGATGATATGTATGTTAGGACATCAATCAATACCTTCCATTGCAATACAACTAACAGAAATAAAGAATGGAGAGTGCGCGTGCTACACTGAGATGGAGAGGTTGGCACAAGGGAGGAATTCGTGGAGGGCAGCAGTCAGACGACTCCTAAATCCGTCGCTGTGTTAAGTGGTTGGCCGTTGGGTTCCATAGAATTCGCAGAAGGGAACCAGGCTTCCACCAAGACAGAGGCGTACTTGAAATGTAGTTAAGTAATGCTCCACTTTTTTTCTCAGAAAATATTTATTGTTAAGTGAGATTTTGGTGACAATATACGTCAACATGACTTATCCATGTCCTGTTTATCGACGTAATCTCCATCATAGCCATACGACAACATTATGGAAAAGCATGTATTCCCGGCTGGTAAAAGCTCTTGTCCTGTAGGCTTAGCCACGTTTCCACTACATGCCTGACACTCTCATCATCTTCAAAGAGTGTTCTCCGTAGAGAATCTTTAAGCGGCCCAAAGAGAAGGAAACCAAAGGTGCCAGGTCGGGACTGTAGGGTGGATGAGACAATGATGTCCAACCTAATTTGTCGACGGGTTCCCGGGTCCTCGCGCGTGGGCGTGCATTATCGTGTTAGAGCAAGATTTCTGCTGGATTCTTGTCGGATAGGAAACGTCAGAAACGGTTCTTGAGTTTATTCAGAGTCTTCACGTATGCCTCTGAATTGATGGTTCGAATCACATCCATGAGAATGTCGCCATCCCAATCCCAAAAGACTGTCACCATGACTTTTCCATTAGAGGGGGTTGTCTTGAATTTCTTCTTTTGTTTTGTGTGAGGATGATGCCACTCCATGGACTGCCTTTTTGATTCCGGCGCAAAGTGGTGCACCCAGTTTTCGCCCCTGTAACTATCCGTGACAGGACTGCCTCTCTGTCGGTCACAAAACGCTCCAACAATTCAAATGAAATGACTTTCTTTGAATCTTGTGGTCCGGTGTGAGCATTCGTGGAACCCATCATGAGCACCTCTTTGAATATCTGAGACCCTCGATCATTGCAGACGCACTTCCAATGCAGACCAATGAATAACGGCATCCGCACGATTCAGTATGTCTTTGTCAGTGGCTGACCATGACAGTCTCGACAATTAATCAACTTCACTGAATTGTTGGAAACAGTAAGCCTCGTGAAAGAGATAGTGTACATTTTGTTATTACTTTTACAATATAGGTAAGGATGTATACAGCATATTATCAGAGGCAACTTGTACATCTACTTTGCTATCCTCATCGCAGGAGAAGGGGAAATTACAATGCACTTTTGGTATGAATCCCAAGCAAAAGGGGGATCATCTGAATTTGCCTCATGTTTATTTCAGTATGTTACAGATAAGTATGACATACTAGCAAATGGTATACCAAGGCGTCTAATTGTTTAGTCTGACCGATATACTGGGCAAAATGACAACTGGAGAATAACACGTTTCTACAGCTACCTTGAGCTGACATGATATTTTACGATAGTAGAGTAATTTTGTTTTGATTCTGGAGCATAGCTCTCTGCCCTGCTTTTGCACTGATCGAGAAAAAAAGAAGACTAATAGATTCCCTCCGAATGGAATTATGTAATATGTGAGGCATGTTTAAGTACACATTTTATTATACATGAAATGAACCAGAGTGACACATACTTAAGAATAAGTACGTCTCTTCCATTGTCTCTTATGACAACACTGAAAGCCCATACATTTATCCGCACTAAGTACAGTTACATGGTTGAAGGCCAATGAAGGTGATTCAAATACAGTGTATGTGTAGCTTAGTTATGTCATTCAGCCGTGGATACGTCTTTCTCTAGCTAAAAACGAAGAGGAAGTCAACCTCAAGTTATCATCCTTGTATCAGTCACGAGGTTTCCTTTCTTCTATAAAGAGCTTCTTTCTCTCTTGAAAGAGAAAAAAAAGAATTGTTGCAGATGTGTAAATACCTCGACGTACAACACAGGGAGGTTCATGTGAACTTACCTCTGTAAGCTGTTAAATTTATTTTACTGTGTTAATTTTTTCCTTTGTTATTGTTTTATATCCTATATAGCACTACATTCTTTTTAGTTTTGAGGTTAATTAAAAAATACATTGTATTATTTCAGTATATATAGTCGTTCTGTTAACGCTTTCCATTATTTTGCCGACATAAAAAAAAATAAATGCTTTACAATTTACTTTTATAGGCTATAAAACTTTCTCACACGGAAAAGTACATAGAAATTAAAGTAACTTCCTAAATGTTGTACATACTACATACATGTCTACAGTACATACTGTATTATTTGATAGCACATAATAAAACGTGTAAATAAATAATACGAAAGAAAAACAACAATTTCTTTTACTTCCTCAAAAACTGTGAACTTGTGATTCGTAACATTCTTTGAGGGAGTTCTTCAACTTCCTAGACACATAGGCGAGGTTAAGCAAGCACCAAGCAGTGGATGCAACCGATCGCAGGATCGTCTGACGTTGTCGTGCTTGAGAGGCCGGCAGCACTTTTTCTACCACGACCGTTTCAGAATTTTTAGCTCTCCAGTTACCGTTCGACCTTCCCGCTCGGTGTCCAAAGTGTCCCATGCCCTACAGAACCTGTACACCTTATCTCTGTTGAAAGTTTTACGCTGTAATGCATTCTACGTTGCTTGTTTAACGTAAGCTGTCAGACGACCCAAGTAAATCAGACTACCAAAATATATATTACGCACACCGAGACCTATCTGCGATACTCCGTTTGAGTCCTACAGCGCGTATGTGTCTACAACAAGTGGTAATAACCTGTTCTATTCCACAGCATAGAAGCTCTCAAGTGACAGCTTAATTAAATATTAATTTTGATCTTTTAGTATTATTTTAAAGTTCTGTATCAGTGGCTAAATTTTCACAAACTTTAAATCAGATCAAAAAAAAGAAAAAAAAAGAAAGCTTCGTGACGCGTGATTTTTAGGTTGACGTGACTGTATGAGGCGAGTATTCATCTCGATAGCAATCCAGTCTGCCGTGGCATTAATGAGTTTTAATGCTAGTAGCTTCTCTTGCTGTCGTGTCCCGCGATATGTTTCACGTGTGTAGCCGTTCTCTACGACGCACAGCTTCGCCCCTCACGATAAGCATTTCGCTCAGAAATTGTGCTGACATTCGACTGACGACGATAGGCAGTCTCCAGCACTGCTTTCCAAGTTCTCCGGAGTTTACCAAGATTGCGGAGTTATTTCGTGTCCAACTGATATTGAGCAATAGCGGGAACCAATTCCATGGCGTAAGTACTTCTTCTACCACGAAACGAAAACGGATCATAACGGACACTATGAAATCGAATTAAGTCCGTTCTGCTTATCTTTCCTATATATATAGGTTCAAAATGGTTCAAATGGCTCTGAGCACTATGGGACTTAACTACTAAGGTCATCAGTCCCTTAGAACTTAGAATTACTTAAACCTAACTAACCTAAGGACATCACACACATCCATGCCCGAGGCAGGAATCGAACCTGCGACCGTAGCGGTCGCGCGGTTCCAGACTGTAGCGCCTAGAACCGCTCGGCCATCCCGGCCGGCTATATTATAAGTCATTATAATAAATTCTGACAGAAAACAATGAAATGATACATAAGATACGCTTCTATTTAGGCTTCGTAAAGGTAAACGTTTTCCTTACAGTTAAAGAATTTATTAAGAAATTTTATCGAAGAAAAAATAAGTTTTTCTTGCTGTAGCTGCGTCTGTTGACGCTGTCGTTCGTGCCACTATTATCTTTTGTACTTTGCAGAGTGAAAAATAATTGAGTACTTGTCCGCCAATTAATTATGCTCCTCTGTTGCTGATCAGTTATTATAGATGGTAAAGTATGCTCAAGAAACTCTATAGAATAAGTAAAACGATGAGGATTCTCTCAAATAAAAAATTCACTGATTTTTGTGTGTTGGGTCGTAAACTGCTTTTAGAAACAGAAATAACTGTAAAAATATCGTAAGAGTTTAACTCTTGAAGCGATGGTACTTACTTTATTTATAGTGATAAAGGATTAACCTAGAAACACATGTTATAATAGATTTTGTTGTCTTACGAAGAAAATTCGACAGTTGAGCAGATATAAGCACCCACGCGCTGGTGAACCACGTAGTTTAACATTAAGCGCAAAGCATATGAACTCCTACGTAAAGTTTAATGAAAGCTGGGTATAATATGTAAACATCGTGCTCATTAGTAGCAACTCCTCTTGTAATGTGGGATGGCACAGCAGTGAAACATTTGAGTCACAATTTGTAAGGAAACATTTCAGGCTACATTTCAGAAAGGGACGAGGGATTGTTAGAATATGAAGTAGGATCGCCACGAAGGTGATTTACAAACGGAGAACTAGATCGATTGGACAGTGTAGGAAGAGGGAACCGGTTGACACCTTGTAACGAATCTACGGTCTACATCAACATCTTCATCTACATCCATACTCCGCAAGCCACCTGACGATGTGTGGCGGAGGGAACCTTGAGTACCTCTACCTGTTAACCCTTCTATTACAGTCTCGTATTGTTCGTGAAAAGAAGGATTGTCGGTGTGCCTCTGTGTGGGCTCTAATCTCTCTGATTTTATCCACATGGTCTCTTCGCGAAATATGCGTAGGAGGGAGCAATATACTGCTTGACTCCTCGGTGAAGGTATGTTCTCGAAACATTAACAAAAGCCCGTACCGAGTACTGAGCGTCTCTCCTGCAGAGTCTTCCACTGGAGTTTATCTATCATCTCCGTAACGCTTTCGCGATTACTAAATGATCCTGTAACGAAGCGCGCTGCTCTCCGTTGGATCTTCTCTCTCTCTTCTATCAACCCTATCTGGTACGGATCCCACACTGCTGAGCAGTATTCAAGCAGTGCGCTAACAAGCGTACTGTAACCTACTTCCTTTGTTTTCGGATTGCATTTCCTTAGGATTCTTCCAATGAATCTCAGTCTGGCATCTGCTTTACCGACGATCAACTTTATATGACCGTTCCATTTTAAATCACTCCGAATGCGTACTCCTAGATAATTTATGGAATTAACTGCTTGCAGTTGCTGACCTGCTATGTTGCAGCTAAATGATAAGGGATCTTTGCTTCTGTGTATTCGCATCACATTACACTTGTCCCATTGAAATTCAATTGCCATTCCCTGCACCATGCGTCAATTCGCTGCAGATCCTCCTGAATTTCAGTACAATTTTCCGTTGTTACTACCTCTCGATATACCACAGCATGATCCGCTAAAAGCCTCAGTGAACTTCCTATGTCAACCACAAGGTCATTTATGTATATTGTGAATAGCAACGGTCCTACGACACTCCCCTGCGGCAAACCTGAAATCACTCTTACTTCGGAAGACTTCTCTCCATTCAGAATGACATGCTGCGTTCTGTTATCTAGGAACTCTTCAATCCAATCGCACAATTGATCTTATAGTCCATAAGCTCTTACTTTGTTCATTAAACGACTGTGGGGAACTGTATCGAACGCCTTGTGGAAGTCAAGAAACACGGCATCTACCTGGGAATCCGTGTCTATGGCCCTCTGAGTCTTGTGGACGAACAGCGCGAGCTGTATTTCACAAGACCGTCTTTTTCGAAACCCATGCTGATTCCTGCAGAGTAGATTTCTAGTCTCCAGAAAAGTCATTATACTCGAACATAATACGTGTTCCAAAATTCAACAACTGATCGACGTTAGAGATTTAGGTCTATAGTTCTGCACATCTGTTCGACGTCCCTTCTTCAAAACGGGGATGACCTGTGCCCTTTTCCACTCCTTTGGAACGCTACGCTCTTCTAGAGACCTTCGATACACCGCTGCAAGAAGGGGGGCAATCTCCTTCGCGTACTCTGTGTAAAATCGAACTGGTATCGTATCAGGTCCAACAGCCTTTCCTCTTTTGAGCGATTTTAAATGTTTCTCTATCCCTCTGTCGTCTATTTCGAAATCTACCATTTTGTCATCTGTGCGACAGTCTAGAGAAGGAACTACAGTGCAGTCTTCCTCTGTGAAACAGCTTTGGAAAAAGACATTTAGTATTTCGACCTTTAGTATGTAATCCTCTGTTTCAGTACCATTTTGATCACAGAGTGTCTGGACATTTTGTTTCGATCCACCTACCGCTTTGACATAAGACCAAAATTTCTTAGGATTTTTTGCTAACTCAGTACATAGAACTTTTACATTCGAATTCATTGAACGCCTCTTGCATAACCCTCCTCACACTACATTTCGCTTCGCGTAATGTGAAGTGGTGCAGGGAAATCAGAGAGGATCTAAATCTGTATATTTTTGTATGTCCATCTTTGTAGATGGTTGAGACGCCGGCTGCTCCAATTTCAAATAAATAACAATACATCTTCAACTGTAAATTTTGAATTCGTTATTAAGAATTCAAAGAAGAGTTCAAATTTACGGCTGAAGGTTTACAGCTCCACAGTTTTAATTACTAGGCCACCTCGCCCCCTTCCTATTTCGAATTTCGCTCCCTCAAACAAAGCTATGGCTAGTGTTTAGATGATTTCTTCTACAAGGCCATTGTCGATTCATACCCACTTTTCTATAAAAAGTGACGGTACGTTAGTAGCCAAGGAAAATTTCCACGCAGCGTTCTCGCACTAAGTTCCTTTCGAGGTTTCATCCAGATTGATATCAAAAGTCATCCACAATTTTTTTCTGAAAGTAAATCATAAATATAAATTTTCATATCGAACAACCCCTCTAACAAACTGTTGTAGAAAAATATGTAGCATTTAATTGACTTTTTTCACAAAATACGGATGTAGTAAACGTGTGGAGATGGAATCATGGGCTCTAACAGTACACTCTAAAGGTACACAGTACTTTTATCTCTCGTACGTTGCATCAGATTGCAGGTGATGTTATCTGCAAATTGGCTATTTGAGGCACAGGGCTGTACTAAGTGCAGCGTGCCAAGCGTGTCATCTGCAATGCTAGCCGGCCGGTGTGGCCGAGCGGTTCTAGGCGCTTCAGTCTGGAACCGCGTGACCGCTCCGGTCGCAGGTTCGAATCCTGCCTCGATCATGGATGTGTGTGATGTCCTTAGGTTAGTTAGGTTTAAGTAGTTCTAAGTTCTGGGGGACTGATGACCTCAGACGTTAAGTCCCATAGTGCTCAGAGCCATTTGAACCATTTTTTTGCAATGCTAGCTTGTTCAGTGGGGGAATTACACTTTGATCATAACACCAACATACATTTCATTCACTTTTTTCGTTAGTCAACTATATGTTGTGGGCCTGCAACTATTACGATAGTTTTTTCTCATTTATTGTTCACTTTTCTTCTAAGCCAGACGTTCCAGATCATTATGTCTAGCACTTTGTTCATCCGGCCATTTGGCACTAGTTGTTCGTTTCTCTTTTCTTAATATCACTGTAGCTGTATGAAGGTGTTTCAGTTTTGTGTGTCCTCTGGTTATGCGGCTATCTCCTATCGGTGTTTACTGAAATTCAAGTGTCAGACCATTTTTTGTATATGTTTCAAGTCAGTGATGTCTCAGACGTGTTTCATCCATTTGAAGTCATTCATTTTTAAAACCTGACCAGTTCCGAAGTAAATCAACGTTGGGCCAGGTCAGTACTTGTATGGGTAACCACCTGGGTACAATGTCACGTGCTGTTGGCTGCTTTCCCTTTGCCTTTACCTTAAAGGGGAGGATGAGTGGTGACGTAAAGTTCCTGACCACAAGACTTGGCGCCAATGTCTTCGAGTAAATTACAAACCTTTCCGCAGCGTCTCATGAAGTGAGGGCACGTGGCACAGCTGATGGTGACCCGGTCATCGGATGCACACATTCAGCTCGACGATAGCCACAGCAGGACTAAGATGATTGCCCATAACCACCCCGTCAATCTGTTCATAAAAGTCATTATTGCATTGGAAGTAGGTTGTGGTAAGGCAGTGTCGGAATAATGCCACAATATCGGTAGGAAATATCCGCTATGCGTAAGATAGCTTCGTTTACTGGAATCATAGTAAATAATGACACAATATCAAAACTGACGAGGATATCATCCGGGCCCACGCTTATTTCCTTTAACTTGTCAGTGAAATGAGCTTAATTTTTAATATGACTTACCAACATAAGGTTGCAGCAATGAGGCAAGGTGTCTAACTAACTCGTACGTTGGTTCGTCTATAGCGCTGACAATTGGCCTCAATTTTTAGGTGGTGCAAAAGTAACACTGTTTTCAGACTCACTTCAGTGCACTTCACGTTACTACAGAGTGTATGGTAATAGTTAGTAGGCCATTTTGTTAGTGGTCATACGTCACATTTCTTGTCACATTTGACTGCCTTTGTTGGCCTTTTAAGTGCGGGCAGACTGCTAGTAAGAGAACAGCCAGATGGTATAGCTATGACGATGACACGTTCGTAGTATGGACATCCGGAGCAGAGTGGTTGGATGGCTTCCAGATACATTTAAACAGCATTAATCCGGAAACCCAATTTATTATGCGAATGTGTCTGTGATTAAACGACGGGGCGGAACGTGTAGAAAGGTCACACATACTGACCGTTATCTGCATAAAGACTCAAATCACCACCCTAGACAAAAAAAGAGGTGTAATGAAAACCAGCCGGCCGGAGTGGCCCAGCAGTTCTAGGCGCTACAGCCTGGAATCGCGCGACCGCTACGGTCGCAGGTTCGAATCCTGCCTCGGGCATGGATGTGTGTGATGTCCTTAGGTTAGTTAGGTTTAAGTAGTTCTAAGTTTCAGGAGACTGATGACCTCGGAAGTTAAGTCCCATAGTGCTCAGAGCCATTTTTTAATGAAAACCTTGATAGACAGGGCGCAAAACATTTGGGAACCTGTTTATTTAAAAGATGAGATTGAACATCTACGGTCAACGTTCGTGAAGAATGGCTATTCTATCAAGGATATGGATCGAGCACTTCGCTCTAAGCAGAGAATCAGGAGCAACGACGACCAACAGTCGCCCAGCGGCAAGGTTTCGCTTCCGTTCATTAATAAGGTCACAGATGGCATTGGGGAAGTGTTAAGCAAGTATGGGGTGGAAATTATTTTCAGACCTGCCAGGGAATTAAAAGAATACTTAAGATCGGCCAAAGATGCACGACACCCTTTGGCAACACCAGGGGTATATAAAATTACTTGTAGTTGTGGACAGGTTTAAATCGGTACCACAAAGATATAGGTGAACAATCGTCTTGTTGAACACAAGAATTGCCATCTGCGTCACACAGATAAATCGGCCGTAGCAGAACATGTTTACCAGTAAGGTGGTCATGAAAAAAAATTCAGTGAGACGAGCGTCATATCTAAAATCTCGCATTATTATGTGCGCATGTATAAAGAGGCTATCGAGATTGATAAACACCGTAATAATTTTGACAGGAAAGACGAAGGTGTTAAACTGGATAAAATTTGGATGTCAGTGTTGCACCGCAAGCGTGACGGTCGACTACTTCCAGTCGAGAATGTTGGCATCACCAGAGACAATCTCTTAGCCGACGCCACTGACGCTACGTGATGGACAGTGGCGCCCTCTGTGCTGCCTATATAATCAGCGCTTCCTCGAGTTCTCTTTGCAGATCGCCGCTTTACCCCGGAGGACACGAAACGTCAGGGAAGAGTTTTATACACTGACCACGGCCTATCATCCCGGAAGTTTTAAGTGAAGACAATACCGGTAGTGAAAACTTGCATTGCATGAACAGTGCTCTTTTGTATTTTCACGGATTGGTCTTCATCTGACCCCGAATTATAGCTACAGCGGGAGTTCTTTGCAAAAGCAGACGTATCTGATGTACAGTTTGCTTCAGAGTTGAGCAGTCTGTCAGTCTATGTGTTAGATGTATCGGAGATCGTGTTTGACATTTCTCTGATGCTTCTATTCCGCAGTTATAGCGCTTACTGTGGAAGATATAGCAAAGCAAATCGTCAGCGCTTTATTGAAAGCACCACAGCATTCGCTTAATGCATTTTTGGAGATTCACGAAAATTCTGAATCTCGAAGCCCACACCTGGATCTTAACCTCGCTTCTTCGAGATGTGTACCCACTGCCTTAAGAATTGGACGTCCCTGCTCGGTGTCTACGTTGACGTATCCTGGCAGAAAGTACTGCTGTGTTGCTGTCCCATCGTGCCCGCTCGCCCCAGGATGCTGGGTTTCATCTTTGAATATATTCTAACATAACACATACTTTTAATTAATACATATTTAGGAATGATATTAAAAATAATTATTTTTACGTGTCTGACTATTGCTCGGAATATAACGAGAATTAGTCTCCTCGTCACTCAAGACTACCAACGGAAACTACGGAGACTCCGACTCTGCAAGACGAGGACCGGAAACCAACGGCATTATAGTTCTAACAAGTCCTGCAATTAAACGGGAGCGCCGCTAAGTAGTGCGACGTTAATTAACAGCATAGCTCGGACAAGACAGGTGCCCTCTAAGGATTACTGCCCGCTCTGACGTCATTAATTACCTGCCACGCCGCCTCTGGACAGCAGCGAATCATCGATTTTTGTTCCTACGTGTTGCTCGCCAGCCAACGAAAGTCCACATCCCGTCAACTACCAACAAAATGAAAGTTACGTATTCTCTTTTGTCTCTTCTTCTTCGTCATCTCGTCCTACTTACAACAATACTTCTCTCTTTATGTTGTTATTTTGTGTCTTTGGAGCTTACACAGAGTTATACTTAGTATACATTTCTTCTACAGAAAAAAATTTCTTGTTTCTTAACACTAGCTCTCCAAATTCCTTTTGCCGATATCCTCATTCTTCGCTTGTGTTCCAGCTGATGAACCACTTGTTTCAATTTTTAAAGACATTTATTCTGTTCTTCTTCCCGTTATCTACTTTGCCTCTTATAAAGCAGGAAACGTTTACGGAGCCGTCTTCAGCAAATTTCACCGCATTAAGGAGTATATCAATCATGTGCTAGAAACATGCTTTCCACATTTGTGTTAGGACGTTGTACTCCAATTTATACCACTGCCCTGAGTTTTACTTAAGAAAAAAGAAAAAAAAGTGGCACTTGAAAATATCACAGAGCTCTTTATTCTTTGATCTCGTCGCAAATTTTGCAGCTGCAACTACACTGTAAGCCTGTCACTCCTTTTTAACTATACCTGAGTGTTCATACAACATTACGAGCCTGGTTTACATGCTGACCTTTACGAAGAGGGGCTTATGTCAAAGATGTCACAGTAAAAGCAATTGATATTGTTTCGGAGGACAAAACCTAACACTAGAGATTCACGAAACGCTGGAAAATTTGGTTTCTACAAAGCAGAAGGAAAAGATCACATTCATACTGAAATTCTCTAAAAGTTGGCGATATGGCGACCAAAATATTATTCAAGCTAGGGTGTAGAAGCTGTGAGACTGAAAACATCTGACTTCTGGAAAAATATCATAGACAAATTCACTGTGTAGCGATGGCAGATAAATGCTAGAACTACCACACAATCAGCTCAACATTGTATGCAGCCAAGATGTTGACAAGAATAATATACAGAAAAAACGAAAAGAAAATTATCGGTTTGATAGATGGGAATCTGTGTGGCTTTAGGAAAGGTTAATGCACCAGAAAGACACTTCTAACATTGCGCTAGATAATGGAAACAAGACTTAAGAAAAATAAAGAATCGTTCACAGTAGTATTTGACACAGATAAAGAATTCTCAGCGAATCGGCGAAAGCAATAAGGAAAGACGTTTATAGGTACAAGAAGCAAGAGGAATAAATAAGAATGGAAGCCCAAAAACTAAGCAATCGGATTATAAAGGGCGTGAGACTGGGATATAGTCTTTTTCCGTCGCGTGGGGTAACGGTGCGGTCTAAGGAGCGTTGTCACGTTTGGCTCGACTCCCCCAGTCGGATGTTCGAGTCCTCCCTCGGCCATGGGTGTGCGTGTGTGTATGTGTGTGTGTGTGTGTGTGTGTGTGTGTGTGTGTGTATGTGTGTGTGTGTGTGTGTGTGTGTGTGTGTGTGTGTGTTGTGTCCTTAGCGTAAGTTAATTTAAGTTAGATGAAGTATTGTGTACGCCTACGGACCGATCACCTCATCACTTTGGTCCCATTGTCCTTACCACAAGTTTCCAAATAATCTTTTTCCCTTTCTAGTTAATCTATACATCTAAGAGCCATTGACTGACATAAACGAAATGCCTAGGAGCGGGATTAAAATTGAAGGGTGAAACGATAAGGTTCATTGATTACATTGGTACACTTAGTTAATGTGAGAGAGAATTACAGACATGTTAAACAGATTCAGAGGTCTAATGTGCAAAGACTAGGGATTCTAAGTAAACTGAAGAAAGAAGAATGCAATGAAAAGTGCAGAAATGAAATTACCTGAACATCAAACATTGGGACCACGAAGTAGACAAAGTGAACGAGTTGTGCCATGTTGCAAACAAACTAACACATGATGGGCCAAAAAGCAGTAGATAAAAAGCAGACTAGCAGAGGTAAAGAGGGCATTCCTACCCAAAAGAAATCTTCCAAACTTGCTGAGAATGTACGTGCTGAGCAAAGCATCTTATGGTAGTGAATCATGGACAGGAGGATACTAGAAAAGAAGTGAATCCAAGCCCAAACATTTGAGATGTAGTGCTATAGAAGGATCACATTTTGGCTTTGAGAGAATCGGCAACTGCATTGCTGCTTAAAACAATTCTCATTTTTAATTACATGACATGGTTCAATGTCTGTGGGTCATCTTCAGATCTATTGCCTCAGCAACCCATTTTGTCTGTGTCTGAAACTCATACAGTACTCTATGAGGTTATGACACAGAGAAGTTGCTGGGACAAGTGCTTCAATCTGATCACATTTATTAAGCAGTATGTATGTAATTTTTGTTCCTGATTCAGACTCTCTAATTATGATTACTGAATCGTTTACAGAAAAGATAGGCGCGCCAAAGGTAGTAGTCCTTACTCCCAACGTTATGAAGGACATAAATGACGCACTTCCGTCAGAGCTGTACGGGAAATATCTGTGGTTTGTGCCACTGAAAAGCTTGAATGGGAAAGTAGAAGCTGGTGTACAATAAAAAAATAATAATAAAAAAAGGGCTATAGCGAAAATGTAAGCAATTCCCTTTCCGAAATTACATTTTTCTCCCAAGTTTATTCAGTGCTCACAGAGAAAATAGAAGTTTGCTGTTTGTTGTAGGCATTGGGTATCTTGTCTAATTATCATTCCCCATAACGAAAAACTGATTAAATCTCTAATTTTCCATCTTAGGTATAGCTTGTACATCACCAAAGGAAACGAGGCAGAGAACTTTAAATAACCCCAAATATATATTTCATGTGCCATCTATTACCTACTGCTAAATGAAAATACCGTAACAGTTTCATTATCAGTTAGAATGTCTACTTTGTTGAATGTTTCCTGAATAACTGCATCGAATAAAACAAAAATTTGAGGTTTTGTGTAAACTGCACATAAAAGGTAACACAAATTACTTAATTACGGATTATCAAGCATTAAACTTTGTTGTAAAATTCAATATTTCGTACATTGCAGCGTTGAAGGAATTAAGAATTTTTCGTGGCTCTACCTATCCCCCCCCCCCTTTCCAGAAAAAAAGGAAATTGTTTTGTTGCTCGTGATTGGCATGCATTGGCAATATGCACCAGGGACTATTAAACACTGAGAATGCACTAGGGATGTTGAGCACCGAAATATACACTCCTGGATATGGAAAAAAGAACACATTGACACCGGTGTGTCAGACCCACCATACTTGCTCCGGACACTGCGAGAGGGCTGTACAAGCAATGATCACACGCACGGCACAGCGGACACACCAGGAACCGCGGTGTTGGCCATCGAATGGCGCTAGCTGCACAGCATTTGTGCACCGCAGCCGTCAGTGTCAGCCAGTATGCCGTGGCATACGGAGCTCCATCGCAGTCTTTAACACTGGTAGCATGCCGCGACAGCGTGGACGTGAACCGTATGTGCAGTTGACGGACTTTGAGCGAGGGCGTATAGTGGGCATGCGGGAGGCCGGGTGGACGTACCGCCGAATTGCTCAACACGTGGGGCGTGAGGTCTCCACAGTACATCGATGTTGTCGCCAGTGGTCGGCGGAAGGTGCACGTGCCCGTCGACCTGGGACCGGACCGCAGCGACGCACGGATCCACGCCAAGACCGTAGGATCTTACGCAGTGCCGTAGGGGACCGCACCGCCACTTCCCAGCAAATTAGGGACACTGTTGCTCCTGGGGTATCGGCGAGGACCATTCGCAACCGTCTCCATGAAGCTGGGCTACGGTCCCGCACACCGTTAGGCCGTCTTCCGCTCACGCCCCAACATCGTGCAGCCCGCCTCCAGTGGTGTCGCGACAGGCGTGAATGGAGGGACGAATGGAGACGTGTCGTCTTCAGCGATGAGAGTCGCTTCTGCCTTGGTGTCAATGATGGTCGTATGCGTGTTTGGCGCCGTGCAGGCGAGCGCCACAATCAGGACTGCATGCGACCGAGGCACACAGGGCCAACACCCGGCTTCATGGTGTGGGGAGCGATCTCCTACACTGGCCGTACACCTCTGGTGATCGTCGAGGGGACACTGAATAGTGAACGGTACATCCAAACCGTCATCGAACCCATCGTTCTACCATTCCTAGACCGGCAAGGGAACTTGCTGTTCCAACAGGACAATGCACGTCCGCATGTATCCCGTGCCACCCAACGTGCTCTAGAAGGTGTAAGTCAACTACCTTGGCCAGGAAGATCTCCGGATCTGTCCCCCATTGAGCATGTTTGGGACTCGATGAAGCGTCGTCTCACGCGGTCTGCACGTCCAGCACGAACGCTGGTCCAACTGAGGCGCCAGGTGGAAATGGCATGGCAAGCCGTTCAACAGGACTACATCCAGCATCTCTACGATCGTCTCCAAGGGAGAATAGCAGCCTGCATTGCTGCGAAAGGTGGATATACACTGTACTAGTGCTGACATTGTGCATGGTCTGTTGCCTGTGTCTATGTGCCTGTGGTTCTGTCAGTGTGATCATATGATGTATTTGACCCCAGGAATGTGTCAATAAAGTTTCCCCTTCCTGGGACAATGAATTCACGGTGTTCTTATTTCAATTTCCAGGAGTGTATGTTGGGGAAACCGTATAGGAGACTCATACACACCCATGTGAGTTGTGGTAGAATTCAGGATCTGGAGGAGTATACGACGCTTCGAGAATGTAGAGAATGTGTGATACAGATAAAGTAATTATGAAATAGGAAAAAAATATTTCCACTTACTACAGCAGAAAACAGCAAATTGATACCAATAAATACAAAGAAAGATTGTGAAAATATCTCGAATCGTGTGTATGGTTTTCATATGTTTTCTGCGTTGTAAATATTTCACCTTGCCTGTACTGAGCCAAAGACGCACGAGCGCGCTGCGCGAGTAATGGATAAGAGACGTGACTCTCTGTTTAATGTAACCTGTGGCGCGCTTCGTCCCCAGTCATTTGTGCAGCGCCAGGGGATTCTTATTAGATGGATAGTAGCGAGCAGTTGAGTTGGAGTTTTCTTGAGGTATGTTTCAAGGTAACCAATGCACGCTCAAAAATGAAATGTTTGTTTGTTAGAACTATTAACTGAAGGAACTCTCTGTTCCTTAAATAACTAATAATAGTCATGATTAGAGTTAATTTGTTCTCTTTCTTACAATTACAAATAACGTAATTTTTTTAAATGTCTGCAACTGCTGTAATGAATGAATTTCGTAATTGTTAAAGTGTTCTTATGTTGTACAGTCTTTCTTTGACAGTAATCAGAGTTTAAATTTTCAGGAACAGTTTTCTTTAAAGTAAAGCCTTCCTCCAACATTATTGATATAGTTTTAAATATTTTGTCGCGTGTGCATTGCAGCTTTCGCCACAAGCAGCCACAGATTGTTTCTAACAAGGAAAGAAAAAAATTAATAGTGAGTAGATTACTCTGCTGATTTCAATTTGCTTTCAAGAACGTCAGTACACCAGAGACAAATACCATGTTGAGCAAGGGGTAAGTTACTTTTCCTTTGTGACTCGACGGCACTTTGCATTCTTGAGAACAAAGAGTAAATTAGCCACAATTTTCAGATGCTGTGCTAACTAACCAGATTGGTTTACAGTGAACTATGAAGGTTTTCTTAAGCAGTTATTTTGTTTCAGATTGAGTAGTTTTTTATTTTGTGGAAAATTCAACTTAGATATTGAACTACATGTTACGTGACTTTCATAACGTGCTTCACTATTGAGTTTCAGTTAAATAGTTCTCACTGACTACACAATTAGTTTCTTTGGAGATTTAATGAGAGTCATTTTCATTATTTAAAATCCAGCATTTCACTAAGATTAAAGTTTTGTTTCACGACACTATTCTCAAGCACGGCACAGGGCAAACCAACAGTCAGTATTGCACAACAGTTGAATATGATATCTTAAGGACACGTTACGCGAGGAGAAAGTTTTTGAAAAAGAATATTTAGAGTTTCATGTACAAATAAATTACACAAAAAGTTTACACATGTAGAAAATGCTCCTTTGTACGTTCGAGGGAAAAGCTGAGAGAAGGATGCAAAAAAACTAATTACAAGCAGACAAATGCGTTCTGTGTGTGATAGTATGTTTTCATCAAAATCACTAATTATTCGAAGGAGGAAGAAAATAAACAGCAAGATTCTTCCAAGTTCACAATGGATGAGATATCAACAAAAAGTTGTAGCAATGAACACGTATCTCTTTGTGGAAGGTATGGCCGATGTCAGCACTTTCAGTGCGACAAACATGTGACAATATTTCTTACCATTGGGTAGTTTTCTATGAAGGAGAGAAAAGATTCTGTCATGAAAGAAAGATGTAGTTTACACTACTTCCCAATCACATGGGATGAATGTGGTATGATTTCTTATACTCGTATCAATGTGATAAGTGAATGAGGTCTCTAAGCTGAATTACGAAAAGGAATGTACGAGCAAATAACTCTCGCCTGTAGTAGCCTTATTCATTTTTCAACGCCGAAGAAATACAATAGAAAACGACGTGTAAAGGCACCCTCAATTCTGGTATGCTAAAAGCTCGGAGCGCTGTTAATTTAAATTTTTAATTACAGCTACCGTTTTCTTCTCTGCCCTGGAATACAGGACACCAATGCACGCCTCAGCCACGGCTCGTCGTGCCGTCAGAATAAATAGTGCAAACAGACGGAAAAAGGGAGGGAAAAATATGCCACTGGACACCAAGTTACATCCGTGCTTCTTTTAATGCGTACGTTTGTCGCTGAAAAGCGTCCTGACTCTGCACGTTACGTAAAGCAAAGAATTTTCCAGCTGAAAAATATTCAGAAAGCAACATTTCTGCTTATACTTCCAACCAATGGAGGCGTAACTACGTACGTAATCACTTTTACACACATTACAGAAAGCTGCTGGAGAGGAACGTCTGGAAGACGTCACAGTATTGCAAAGAAGATAAACTAGTTTTAGCATGAGTCAGCTTGAAAAAATCCAAATTACTGAGAATATCCGAGAGTGACAGAAACTTCAGATATAATGGAAGGTCTGTTGAATGTGGACTTCGTCTGATACATTCAAAGGGGATACCGAAAAGTGATGTAAGCAGTTAGGACATTATTACCAAAAGTGTCATTTGCAAAGATGGCATTCGAGTCTGCTTTGACCAAAGTACCTTTATGAAATAATACGCTGTTTAAGGCTCAGGAACTTGCACATTGTGCCAAAACGAAAGTGACAGACTTGGAACACATCGAAATGTACTTCTGGAGAAAAACGAGCGAACAAAATGAAAAAGAAGATAAAGATAAGCACATAGGTTGAAGTGATGAATTAAAATTTTTTGCTATGACCGGGACTTGAGGGTAAGTCCCTTGTTCAGTAGGTAATGTGCAATCCACCACACCAACAGGTCATTGTGGCTAACACTGCGTCACAGACTACCCTAGTCCAGTGCCAACTGTTCATTCTGTTTCTAGTTAATATGGAAATGAGCCTTTGGCGTCATTGGCCGGAAGGCCCCTTGCGGGCAGATCCGGCCGCCTTGGTGATTTTGAAGTTTTCCGAGGAACGTTAATTTACTAATAATAAGGGAATTTTTCACGCTGTAGTTGGAGAATGGTAATTTGATCATCAAGGAGCGCTGGTTCGAATATCGCTAAGGAATTTCTTTTCGTTTTGTTATTTTCTTGCAATTCAAATATACTCTAATTAATAGGTATCTAATCATCATTACTGAAGAAAATGCACGTCTTTTCTTTATAATTACATATTGCCACCAAAATTCCAGATTTCATTGCAAATCTAGATTCTGAATTATTGGTATTTATAAATGTTAGTTAATAAATGTGCAACGTTTTTTTTAAATTTAAACATTGTTTATTTATCTTTTATAAAATATCGACGATTAAGACTTCACATTTGCAAGAAAACTTGAATTTTTCACAAATGATGATGATTAGATACGCTTTTATTAGCATATATTAGACAAATTTTATTTTCATATGATGTAGGTATTCGAACTGGACTAAAAAATAAATAAAACGAAAAAAGACCACAATGAGATTCGAACCAACTATTCATTGATTAACCGATTACCAGGGTCCGACGATACCGAGCTCTCTTTTTTATTTATTTATTTTTAGTTTATTTCTTCCTTCTTTATACCAACTGAGAACCATGCGACCCTCTGTAGAAACTATCTCGGGTTTGGGGAATTAAATTTCAAAAATTACAAATGACCGATTATTGGGAGGTATGCTTGTGAGCTAATTCTCCGACTACTAGGTTGGCTTGGGCTGAAACATCCCTTTTCCTGAAGCGTCACAACAAGAAGAGAAACCATCCGTCGGAGAGGTGGGCGCGTGTAAGGGTATCATTCTCTGTAGAGTTGCTCTGCCCAAAGACATAATACATCGCGATTTAGTTAAATACGTACTTAGAACGGTGTACTGGTATACAATTCAGAGAATTTTGCGAAAACAGACTGCTACACTCTAACTACCAAAGAGATTGCAAGAAAAGTGATCAAGATAATCACGACACGTGCACCTACAAGAAGAACTATGTGGTTAGTCTTCAATAACGCCCACGCTCAGATTCAGGCAACAGATCTGTCAGCAAAGTGTAGGAGGTTCTGGAGGTACGTAAAGTAATCAGTCGACAGATTCAAAACGGTCATCCACTCTCTCGTCAATTATTTGACGAAGTAAGTAAGCGAAGACAATAGACACAAATTGAAATATTACATTCGACATTTAAAGGACATTCACTTCCGAAAAAATTACGGGACCACCGTTTGACATCCGTGAACAACCTAGATAAGAGATACTGGAGGGCACTAAGACTTCCATATATTGAAAAACAATTAATTACTCAAAGCAAAAAAATACGTCTCTGGTGAAGCTATCATTGAGCTTTTCATCGAATACTCCATGAAATTCTGCCTTATTCTAATCTGTATTTGTCGAGAACTCTCGTACGTATTGTGAATACTCCACCATGAGTGAATAACGTCTATTCTACTCACAGAAAGGGTGAAAGAATAGATTCTTAGATCCAAAGACCAATATTGTTGATTTTCGTTTTGCGGAAGTCTCCTAGCCAGTCTAATGGGTATTATGAACTTTTATTTTTGTTCGTAATTTTCCTCTTAAATTTTCGTCCGCAATGTTCAAGCACAATTCAGTGTTGCATGCAGGGGGTGGACAAAAATGAGGAAACAGCGAAAACACAACGCATACCCCACCTCATGATACTAAGAAAATCATTGGCATTCCAAACAGCTCACAGTCGTTTCGAAATGGGCAAATACGGTTACTGTATGTTTCTCAAGGGATTCTTATACCATTCTTACAGCAAAATTATGGCAAGTTCAGGTAACGATGGTAGAGGTGGATGCACAGTTCTCTCTAGAGAAGGCCACGAAGGGTCAACAACACTGAGATCTGGTGACTGTGACGGCCAGGCAGAAGCGACATCTCAGCCTCGTGCTCACAAAAGCAGTCCTGGACGTTGTGAGCTGTGTGATCAGGGGTCCTGCCTTATTTGAACACAGCATCATACTTGGGGAGCAAACTTTCCACGATGGAATGGGCCTGATCAGCCAAAAAGGTCAGATAATCCTTGGCAGCAATATGACCATGCGGTCTAGCCGTGGGGACCATGAAATACCACGATATGGCTGGCAAAATCGCCGTAAAACCCCCGCCTTGTTCCATTCCTTGACTGTAAACTCGGCCAGAAAATTGGAACAGTGTACAACAAAACTCATCCGAGGAAACGACTTTCTTCCATGGCTCCACAGTCCAGGTTTTATGGCTTCGGTCCCACATTTCCTTGTTACAGGCATTTGTGTCACTGATGACTGGTTTTGGAATTCAAGCTCGTTCTGCAATTCACTTTTTATAGAACTCCTTTCGTACTGTTTTGGAGTTAATTGGTTTCGCGAGCGTGCACGCAATTCTGCAATGACTTTCAGAGCCATCGTTATGTAATTATTCTACACAATGCTCTTTAATGACTGTCACGACCACTGAACATACACTTCAGTCTGCATTGTGTCTTAGAGAAAGTGCCTTCCCACTTTTCCCATACGCAGTGTGAATCTTTGATAGGGTGCCACTTGAAACACCAAACACTAAGATTAACTTATCGGTGTAGGCACCCACCATAAGAGCACCAACTAGTTTCCCACACTCGAATTTACTCATCTTCGAGATCATGTACTCACAGCTACGCAGAACACTATTCTGACCGCGACTGATATTGCAATGTGCTGAGGATATTGCACCGGTGCCGATCGTTGTCAGATACCGCAGCGCAATGTGCAGGTTCGCCTGGCATCAGCATTCACGTCCAAGCATGCACTTCTCATGGTGTTTCCGTATTTATCTCCATCCCATGACAATGCAAGTAGGATCGCTGCTTCAGCAAACGTTCCTTTCTTTCTATGGGACGTGCTGATAAACTACACTACTGGCCATTAAAATCGCTACACCAAGAAGAAATGCATATGATAAACGGGTATTCATATTATACTAGAACTGACATGTGATTACACTTTCATGCAATTTGAGTGCATAGATCCTCAGAAACCAGTACCCATAACAACCACCTCTGACAGTAATAACGGCCTTGATACGCCTGGGCATTAAGTCAAACAGAGCTTGGATGGCGTGTGCAGGTAGAGCTGCCCAGGCAGCTTCAACACGATACCACAGTTCATCAAGAGTAGTGACTGGCGTTTTCTAACGCGCCAGTCGCTCGGCCACCATTGACCAGACGTTTTCAATTGATGAGAGAACTGGAGAATTTGCTGGTCTGGGAAGCAGTCGAACATTTTCTGTATCCAGAAAGGCACGTACAGGACCTGCAAGATGCGGTCGTGCATTATCCGGCTGAAATGTAGGGTTTCGCATGGATCGTAACACATCTGAAATGTAACGTTTAAAGTGCCGTCAATGCGAACAAGAGGTGACCGAGACGTGTAACCAATGGCACCCCATACCATCACTCCAGGTGATACGCCAGTATGACGATGGTGAATACACGCTTCCAATGTGCGTTCACCGCGATGTCGCCAAACACGGATGCGACCATCATGATGCTGTATACAGAATCTGGATTCATCCGAAAAAATGACGTTTTGCCACTCGTGCACCCAGGTTCGTCGATGAGTACACCATCGCAGGCGCTCCTGTCTGTGATGCAGCGTCAAGGATGACCCCAGCCATGGTCTCCGAGCTGATAGTCCATGCTGCTGTAAACGTCCTCGAACTGTTCGTGCAGATGGTTGTTGCCTTGCAAACGTCCCCATCTGTTGACTCAGGAATCGAGACGTGCCTGCACGATCCGTTATGGTTCAAATGGCTCTGAGCACTATGGGACTTAACATCTGAGGTCATCAGTCCCCTAGAACTTAGAACTACTTAAACCTAACTAACCTAAGGACATTACACACATCCATGCCCGAGGCAGGATTCGAACCTGCGACCGTAGCGGTCGCGCAGTTCCAGACTGAAGCGCCTTTACCGCTGGGCCCACGATCCGTTATATCCATGCGGATAAGATGGCTGTCATCTCGACTGCTAGTGATACGAGGCCCTTGGGATCCAGCACGGCGTTCCGTATTATCCTCCTGAACCCACCGATTCCATATTCTGCTAACAGTCATTGGATCTCGACCAACGCGAGCAGCAATGTCGCGATACGATAGACCGCAATCGCGATAGGCTACAATCCGACCTTTATCAAAGTCGGAAACCTGATGTACGCATTTTTGCCCTTACACGAGGCATCACAGCAACGTTTCACCAGGCAACGCCGGTCAACTGCTGTTTGTATATGAGAAATAGGTTGAAAACTTTCCTCATGTCAGCACGTTGTAGACATCGCCACCGGCGCCAACCTTGTGTGAATGCTCTGAAAAGCTGATCATTTATATATCACAGCATCTTCTTCCTGTCGGTTAAATTTCGTGTCTGTAGCACATCACCTTCGTGGTGTAGCAATTTTAACGGCCAGCAGTGTATGTGTGTCGGTGGCCAGTAGAAAGCCACATATTGACCACTGGCTTCCACCGAACGTTTGGTATCCATGCAAAACTCACTCTGGCATTGGCTTTCAGCGAGCAATGACATAAACCATCTTCTTTCTTTTCTAATTCCTCCGACTGATAGGGAGCCTCATAGGCCACCTGGGCAGGTCCCTTTGTTTTCCGCCTAAAGAATACATCAAATTAACTCATATTTACAGGACTCCTTTCTGATGTCCACATCCTTAACTATCCTAGCCAAGATCCGCTCTGACCCTGCACAAATTAATGGCAGGAGTGGGAGCTCCCACCTTTCGGTCCACAAGGAGGGAAATAATTTCGTGGCAAAATTTGCCATGTGTCAGAAAGAATATAGCCGGGCCGTGCGTGAATTAACTGGAACGCAGTCAGCCACTGCACGCCCACTGCAAGCCACCGACAGACGCCCGCAACCATCCGCCATGACGTTCACATTCGTTACCACCAAGGAAAGCCGGCCGTGTCTGTTGCAGTTCCAGCTGTGGTCAGGCCACAGAAAGAACGCCCCTGACAGTTCACGCACCTGGAACGCACTGTGTGGAGGGGACGGTCTTGCGCAAGTCCGATCTCTGGAATTCTGAATGTTGCAGTAGTGATGGTGCCGTGCTGCCACGCCTACAGCTCTAAGTCTCGCATGGTGCTATACTTACTGGGTGCAAAGTGTTTGCCGCGTGTGACAAGTTACCAAGGTCGACAAGTTACCCATTCGCTTCGTGTTGACGGTGCGGTGTAAAATGGCACTATGTTAATTTCAAATGTATGTGATGAGCATGAATAATTGGGGTGAAAGGAATTGAAACGAGCTGGGAAATAAATAGGATGGAAATAATGACTTTTGCCGCACAGGTATATCCTCCCTCTCTCCTTTAATTGTGTCGCTGTTTCCGTATGGATTTCCGCACGTTCGCTTGAACGACTGGTTTTATTAGTTGATAGCAATGAAATTCTCTACGTAAGCAAAAACAGGTTAAATTAGTTCATTGTGAAATTTCGTTTCCCTATACAAATATGCTCTCAACATATACGAACACGTAGCTTATTAAATAATCGTATCAATAATGCCCCCCCCCCCCCCCACCATGACCCATGGACCTTGCCGTTGGTGGGGAGGCTTGCGTGCCTCAGCGATACAGATGGCCGTACCGTAGGTGCAACCACAACGGAGGGGTATCTGTTGAGAGGCCAGACAAACATGTGGATCCTGAAGAGGGGCAGCAGCCTTTTCAGTAGTTGCAGGGGCAACAGTCTGGATGATTGACTGATCTGGCCTTGCAACATTAACCAAAACGGCCTAGCTGTGCTGGTACTGCGAACGGCTGAAAGCAAGGGGAAACTACAGCCGTAATTTATCCCGAGGACATGCAGCTTTACTGTATGATTAAATGATGATGACGTCCTCTTGGGTAAAATATTCCGGAGGTAAAATAGTCCCCCATTCGGATCTCCGGGCGGGGACTACTCAGGAGGACGTCGTTATCAGGAGAAAGAAAACTGGCATTCTACGGATCGGAGCGTGGAATGTCAGATCCCTTAATCGGGCAGGTAGGTTAGAAAATTTAAAAAGGGAAATGCATAGGTTAAAGTTAGATATAGTGGGAATTAGTGAAGTTCGGTGGCAGGAGGAACAAGACTTTTGGTCAGGTGAATACAGGGTTATAAATACAAAATCAAATAGGGGTAGTGCAGGAGTAGGTTTAATAATGAATAGGAAAATAGGAATGCGGGTAAGCTACTACAAACAGCATAGTTAACGCATTATTGTGGCCAAGATAGACACAAAGCCCATGCCTACGACAGTAGTACAAGTTTATATGCCAACTAGCTCTGCAGATGATGAAGAAATTAATGAAATGTATGATGAGATAAAAGAAATTATTCAGGTAGTGAAGGGAGACGAAAATTTAATAGTCATGGGTGACTGGAATTCGTCAGTAGGACAAGGGAGAGAAGGAAACATAGTAGTTGATTATGGATTGGGGCTAAGAAATGAAAGAGGAAGCCGTCTGGTAGAATTTTGCACAGAGCATAGCTTAATCATAGCTAACACTTGGTTCAAGAATCATAAAAGAAGGTTGTATACTTGGAAGAATCCTGGAGATACTAAAAGGTATCAGATAGATTATATAATGGTAAGACAGAGATTTAGGAATCAGGTTTTAAATTGTAGGACATTTCCAGAGGCAGATGTGGACTCTGACCACAATCTATTGGTTATGACCTGTAGGTTAAAACTGAAGAAACTGCAAAAGGGTGGGAATTTAAGGACATTGGATCTGGATAAGCTGAAAGAACCAGAGGTTGTACAGAGTTTCAAGGAGAGCATAAGGGAAAAATTGGCAGCAATGGGGGAAAGAAACACAGTTGAAGAAGAATGGGTAGCTCTGAGGGATGAAGCAGTGAAGGCAGCAGAGGATAAAGTAGGTAAAAAGACGAGGGTTGCTAGAAATCCTTGGGTAACAGAAGAAATATTGAATTTAATTGATGAAAGGAGAAAATACAAAAATGCAGTAAATGAAGCAGGCAAAAAGGAATACAAACATCTCAAAAATGAGATCGACAGGAAGTGCAAAATGGCTAAGCAGGGATGGCTAGAGGACAAATGTAAGGATGTAGAAGCTTATCTCACTAGGGGTAAGATAGATACTGCCTACAGGAAAATTAAAGAGACCTTTGGAGAGAAGAGAACCACGTGTATGAATATCACGAGCTCAGATGGCAATCCGGTTCTAAGCAAGGAAGGGAAGGCAGAAAGGTGGAAGGAGTATATAGAAGGTTTATACAAGGGCGATGTACTCGAGGACAATATTATGGAAATGGAAGAGCATGTAGATGAAGACGAAATGGGAGGTAAGATACTGCGTGAAGAGTTTGACAGAGCACTGAAAGACCTGAGTCGAAACAAGGCCCCCGGAGTAGACAACATTCCATTAGAACTAGTGACGGCCTTGGGAGAGCCAGTCATGACAAAACTCTACCAGCTGGTGATCAAGATGTACGAGACAGGTGAAATACCGTCAGACTTCAAGAAGACTATAATAATTCCAATCCCAAAGGAAGCAGGTGCTGACAGATGTGAAAATTACCGAACTATCAGTTTAATAAGTCACAGCTGCTAAATACTAATGCGAATTCTTTACAGACGAATGGAAAAACTGGTAGAAGCCGACGTCGGGGAAGATCAGTTTGGATTCCGTCGAAATGTTGGAACACGTGAGGCAATACTGACCTTACGACTTATCTTAGAAGAAAGATTAAGAAAAGGCAAACCTACGTTTCTAGCATTTGTAGACTTAGAGAAAGCTTTTGACAATGTTGACTGGAATACTCTCTTTCAAATTCTGAAGGTGGCAGGGGTCAAATACAGGGAGCGAAAGGCTATTTACAATTTGTACAGAAACCAGATGGCAGGCATAAGAGTCGAGGGGCATGAAAGGGAAGCAGTGGTTGGGAAAGGAGTGAGACAGGGTTGTAGCCTCTCCCCGATGTTATTCAATCTGTATATTGAGCAAGCAGTAAAGGAAACAAAAGAAAAATTTGGAGTAGGTATTAAAATTCATGGAGAAGAAATAAAAACTTTGAGATTCGCCGATGACATTGTAATTCTGTCAGAGACGGAAAAGGACTTGGAAGAGCAGTTGAACGGAATGGACAGTGTCTTGAAAAGAGGATATAAGATGAACATCAACAAAAGCAAAACGAGGATAATGGAATGTAGTCAAATTAAATCGGGTGATGCTGAGGGAATTAGATTAGGAAATGAGACACTTAAAGTAGTAAAGGAGTTTTGCTACTTAGGAAGTAAAATAACTGATGATGGTCGAAGTAGAGAGGATATAAAATGTAGACTGGCAATGGCAAGGAAAGCGTTTCTCAAGAAGAGAAATTTGTTAACATCGAATATCGATTTATGTATCAGTAAGTCGTTTATGAAAGGATTTGTTTGGAGTGGAGCCATGTATGGAAGTGAAACATGGACAATAAATAGTTTGGACAAGAAGAGAATAGAAGCTTTCGAAATGTGGTGCTACAGAAGAATGTTGAAGATTAGGTGGGTATATCACATAACTAATGAGGAGGTATTGAATAGGATTGGGGAGAAGAGAAGTTCGTGGCACAACTTGACTAGAAGAAGGGATCGGTTGGTAGGACATGTTTTGAGGCATCAAGGGATCACAAATTTAGCATTGGAGGGCAGCGTGGAGGGTAAAAATCGTAGAGGGAGACCAAGAGACGAATACACTAAGCAGATTCAGAAGGATGTAGGTTGCAGTAGGTACTGGGAGATGAAGCAGCTTGCACAGGATAGAGTAGCATGGAGAGCTGCATCAAACCAGTCTCAGGACTCAAGACAACAACAACAACAATGCCCAGTACAAAACAATGGCACGAAGAGAGACGATACAATCACTTGCGTAGCTATATTGTGGCAACGATCATAACGATAATACCCTTTTCCGACCTGATTTAAACAGTGAAATGCTTTTAAGTGTTGCATGAGGTATTAATTTCACTTTTTTAATGATAGCTGTTATTTCATTGCTGTTCAGCAAAGGTATTATTATTATTGATACATGACTGAAATTTATTCCCTCTTAAACGCAGATTGTAATCAGTCTGACTTTAATGTAATGATCTTCAAATATTATGCGAAACCTATTGACTCCGGCCCGGTAGACCGTGTGTGTTCACCAGCCTGCAGCACCACGTGACCCGGGTTTAACGGCATTAACAGCAGTCACGAGATACCTTTAATGGGGCCTTAACACTGTGCTGCAGGGAAGCCCGTAAATAATTTATTTTCCCGAGTTTAACGTAATGGACGGCTATGTGCCGAAAGAATGTCCCTGCCAGATTCTTATATTATTATTTTCTTAATTATTTCGCATGGAGGAGGATGAAATGGAGGGGCACACAGTTACATTCAATACATATATTGTGAAAAGACACTTAAATTGCCCTCTGCAAGAAAATACGACCGTACCTTTTCGCTTCCAGAAGAAAAGTAAAAGCATTCTTTTTTCACATCAGAGACATAGCTCATTATCGAAGACTTTTTACAATATGGCTTCCTTGTACTACTACGATACATAGATAACACCTAACTACACTTATTTTTCCCTGCACAACAATAACTACGTTTCAGCGGTGTTTCTCTTTCTGCAGTTTTATATTTATTCACAACTGTGACTAATCGGTGTTTTTAAATTAACACGCAGTTTTTCTCCTCTTTTGTTCTTACGCTTTGTTCATAGGACATACTTTTGACAGAATTTTTCCAGGTGATGATACACGGGGCACTGCGGCAATGCAATGGCAAGAGTTGAAAATTTGTCCTGGATCGGAATCCGATCTCAGATCCTCCGAATCTCTAGAACGGCTGCTGCCTTATCCGTCTCAGCCTTTTTATTTTCATTACGGTATATAAAGGACACAGACAGCTTCAGGCTGGGTAGAGACAAGGTGGGCAGGCGTCGAACCCCAAGGCTTGGTCGTGATGCCTCCCCCCCCCCACCCCCCTCCTCCCCGCAGCCTGTTAGTATGCTGGTCCGTCACAACAGACATGGTAGGGCCTACTGGGTTGAATATTTATTTTATTTTTATACTTTTTAAAAATTCTTCATTTTTTAGTTTTTTATGAAAATGAAACGTGATAGACATAAATACCACAATTCCGAGACTCAAAAGAAAACAATTTTCTCTAGAAAGAGTACAATGAGACAAAGCTCCAGAACAAGAACAAAAAACAAACATATTAATCCAATTAAAAAAAATGGTTCAAATGGCTCTGAGCACTATGGGACTCAACATCTTAGGTCATAAGTCCCCTAGAACTTAGAACTACTTAAACCTAACTAACCTAAGGACATCACACACAGCCATGCCCGAGGCAGGATTCGAACCTGCAACCGTAACAGCCCCGCGGTTCCGGACTGCAGCGCCAGAACCGCACGGCCACCGCGGCCGGCATTTATCCAATACCCTCACGATTAAAGATAAGGTGTAACATAGTTGCAAATAAAGCACCACACGAGGAAGCTTCTGCCGCTTGCAATGTGCGTTCACCGTATATCCGCGAAAAACACGGGGCTAGGGATCGTTGTCACACACGACTACGAAGTGGCCGTAGCATCGGAGGAGCCATAAGATCGAATTAATCTTCGTCCGAAGGAAAACCGAGAAAGACACTTCAGCTGATCGGATAAGGAAAGCCAGTTGTCGGCGAATGCAGTATCGGTATTCCTGACCGCAAGAGGAAAGCCTGTGTGGTGATGTATCAGGTCGATGACATGTGTCGCAAACACCAGCAGGGCTAAGACCAATGAGATGGTGGCGTTCGTTGGTCGGGATAAGATTATGAATGACCCTAGACCGCGCTGAGGCGACTTCCATCGGGAGGATAGGAAGACTTACGTAAAAACACAATATTTTCCAGGATATCAACGTGGCGGCCATTTCAGATGCGGAGAGTGATGATTGTACTCCCCAAAGAAAAAGCAAAGATCTGATGGTAAAGTGTGTCAATGACAAAATTTCGGCTTCCAAGAAATTTATAACAAAATTCACATATGTACCGCAATTTAGAGTTTATCTGGCCAACATCGGCAAGTCGAAGACATGTAAAGAAGCGAGATGTAATGGAATGAGAAGCTCAAGTACGTGGTAAAAAGTGGTGTTGCATAAACAAGGCATTGGTATTGAAAAGTCCCAGCCATCTAAGGAGGTGGTTCCTCGCTACCACTTCATTCCTAAGTGGAAAAATATAACTTTTCCCAAGTAAACGACCGGATAGTTGCATCAGTTTCCGCACCATCGTCGCGGGGAGCGAGAATATTCTGCAACATAGTACACCTTACTGAAAATGTAGAAATCTGAGGTCCGTACTCTGTGAAGACGGCTAAGGAAACGGTATTCCTGTTCACGAATTGCCTCTTGAATTCGATCTGTCACCTCCCGCCAATTAAGTGCAGCCATTTTCATCAGACATCGATCCACGGTAATCCCCAACTATTTGTGGCGATCAACCACCGTTGCCCATGTAATGATAATTTGATGAAAACCCCGCCGTGATACAGGGTACTTTTCCATTCATTAATACAGGTCCCAGAAAGAGAACCAAAGAAATTGAGTATATCCTTGAGCAAGACTGTATCACTGATATGACGTAGCAAAACCATAACATCATCCATGTACGCTCGTACCGAGAAGTGTCTGTCAAGTATCTTCCAGCTACATAACTGATCAATATGGTAAATCAGAGGTTCTAGGGACAAGACAAAAAGCGAAATGAAGAGGAGGCTCCCATGCCATAAGCCTATTCGGATGGTGACCTAGGGACTAACCTGTCCATTGACTACGACAGATGCCTGAATACCAGTGAAGAGATTGTATAATACGTGACACCAATTATGACTGAGATCATTCGCCTCAAGAAGCTGTGACTGGTCCGGTCAAATGCCTTACTACGGTCAATAAAGAGTAAGGCTCTAGAAAAAGAAGTCGCTGCAGCCACCGAGACGACGTCCCGTCATTTGACTACAGAAATCAGGAGCCTTCCCCCCACCCCCACCCCCCACCCCCCCCTCCCGCACACAGCTCTGGTGAACAGCAAGAATTTTCTCTAGCAATATTGACAAACGGCTACTAACAGCCCAGACGACAGTTTTGTAATCGAAATGAAATAGCGTGATCGGGCGGAATTTATCGAAGTCTGGACATCCAGTTGTCATCGGCATTAAAACGATTTTATCAGCCATGAAAGGGTCAGTAAACAAATCCTTCCTGTGACGTAATTGTATCACGTATGAGAGGCCGGAAATGTACATAAAATTCCTTAGGAATTCCTGAAATGGTGAACCAACAATAAGGCGATATGCATAATTTTGCGTAAAGCCGCTTAAAAATTCATCATTTAATGACTACATCTATCCGGATACTATTTAAATCACTTTTAAGTGATTATCTATATCTCTCCGTGTGAGCTCTGATTTCCCTTATTTTATTATGATGATCGTTTCTCCCTACGTAGGTCGCTGTCAACAAAATATTTTCACATTCGGAGAAGAAAATTGCTGAATGAAATTTCGTGAGAAGATTCTGCCCCAACGAAGAACGCCCTTATTTTAATGATGTCCACCCCAAGTCCTGTATCGTTTCAGTGACACTCTCTCCCCAATTTCGCGATGTTAAAAAACGTGCTGCCTTCTTTGAACTTTCTAGATGTACTCTGTCAATCCCATCTGGTAAGGATCACACACCGCATAGCAGTATTCTACAAGAGCAGTATTCTACCAATTCGATTCTACACAGAGTACGCGAAAGAACTTGCCCACTTCCAACAGCCGTGTACCGCAAGTCTCTAGAGGAACGGAAGGTTCCAAATGGTTGGAAAAGAGCACAGGTAGTCCCAGTCTTCAAAAAGGGTCGTCGAGCAGATGCGCAAAACTGTAGACCTATATCCCTGACGTCGATCTGTTGTAGAATTTTAGAACATGTTTTTTGCTCGAGCATCATGTCGTTTTTGGAAACCCAGAATCTACTCTGTAGGAGTCAACATGGATTCCGGAAACAGCGATCGTGTGAGACCCAACTCGCTTTATTTGTTCATGAGACCCAGAAATTATTAGATACAGGCTCCCAGGTAGATGCTATTTTCCTAGACTTCCGGAAGGCGTTCGATAGAGTTCCGCACTGTCGCCTGATAAACAAAGTAAGAGCCTACGGAATATCGGACCAACTGTGTGGCTGGATTGAAGAGTTTTTAGCAAACAGAACACAGCATGTTGTTATCAATGGAGAGACGTCTACAGACGTTAAAGTAACCTCTGGCGTGCCACAGGGGAGTGTTATGGAACCATTTCTTTTCACAATATATATATAAATGACCTAGTAGATAGTGTCGGAAGTTCCATGCGGCTTTCGCGGATGATGCTTTAGTATACAGAGAAGTTGCAGCATTAGAAAATTGTAGCGAAATGCAGGAAGATCTGCAGCGGATAGGCAATTGGTGTAGGGAGTGGCAACTGACCCTTAACATAGACAAATGTAATGTATTGCGAATACATAGAAAGAAGGATCCTTTATTATATGATTATATGATAGCGGAACAAACACTGGTAGCAGTTACTTCTGTTAAATATCTGAGAGTATGCGTGCGGAACTATTTGAAGTGGAATGATCATATAAAATTAATTGTTGGTAAGGCGGGTACCAGGATGAGATTCATTGGGAGAGTCCTTAGAAAATGTAGTTCATCAACAAAGGAGGTGGCTTACAAAACATTCGTTCGACCTATACTTGAGTATTGCTCATCAGTGTGGGATCCGTACCAGATCGGGTTGACGGAGGAGATAGAGAAGATCCAAAAAAGAGCGGCGCGTTTCGTCACAGGGTTATTTGGTAACCGTGATAGCGTTACGGAGAAGTTTAGCAAACTCAAGTGGCAGACTCTGCAAGAGAGGCGATCTGCATCGCGGTGTAGCTTGCTCGCCAGGTTTCGAGAGAGTACGTTTCTGGATGAGGTATCGAATATACTGCTCCCCCTACTTATACCTCCCGTGGAGATCACGAATGTAAAATTAGGGAGATTCGAGCGCGCACGGAGTCTTTCAGACAGTCGTTCTTCCCGCGAACCATACGCGACTGGAACAGAAAAGGGAGGTAATGACAGTGGCACGTAAAGTGCCCTCCGCCACACACCGTTGGGTGGCTTGCGGAGTATGAATGTAGATGTAGAAGAGGACGGACAAGTGTAATGCAGGCAGTCACTTTAGTAGATCTGCTACATTTCCTAAGTGCCCTGCCAATAAAACGCAGTCTTTGGTTAGCGTTCCCCTCAACATTTTCTTTGTGTTCCTTCCAATTTATGTTGTTCGTAATTGTAATTACTAGGTATTTAGTTGAATTCAGATTCACTGATTTATAGCATAAAAGAAGTTTAATGGTTTTAGCACTCATGTGGATGACCTCACACTTTTCGTTATTTATGGTCAATTGCCAATTTTTATACCATAGATATATCTTTTATAAATCGTTTTACAATTTGTTTTGATCTTCTGGTGACTTTACTAATCCATAAACGACAAAAGCATCTGAAAACAACCTACGTCGGCTACTCAGATTGTCTCCTAAATCGTTTATGTAGATAAGGAACAGCAAAGGGCCTATAACACTACCTTATGGAACTCGATGAGTTCCGTTAATAACTACAAACTGTGACCTCTCTGACATGAAATCACGAATCCATTCACATAACTGAGAAGATATTCCATAAGCACGCAATTTCACTACAAGACTCTTGTGTGCTACAGTGTCAAAAGCCTCCTGAAAATCTAGAAATACGGAATCACTTTGAAATCCCTTGTCAATAGCACTCAAACTTCATGTGAGTTAAGGGCTAGTTGTGGTTCACAGGAACGATGTTTTCTAAATCCGCGTTGACAGTGAACCCTTCCGGTCTCCTCTATATCTCTTTTGTTGCGCAACCTTCCCTTCTACAATAACCTATGGAACCTTTCCTTAGGATTTCTATCTCTTGCTTATTATAAGAAATGAAATCTTCCCTTTGAAATTAATTCTCTTTCTCAATAATAATAAGTACAATCTTCGCAAACAAATTTAAATGCTGGTTATTAAAAGTGTTTTGCTGATTATTTCGACGAAACATAGAATGTGTTGTCGTCGTGGCCCTCAGTCGTTACCTGCAATAACCCAAAACTGTTTCTTACCTTTTTTTACTGTTACTGGATCGACATCTGATTGCTATATCGAACTGCGACATGAATATACTTACTCTGTTTTACTATACTCTATTAGCTGCTGGTGGGCTGTCATAATAAGTGGCTGTATTTATTACCAAAGCTGACGTTATTCTTTAATAGCAAAGCTGACGTTATTCTTTAATTAATTGGACTGAAGTTACGTAATTCGTAGTTAAACGTTTTCTTGACAACAATAAAATTTTGCAAAGTTTTACGTTGATGGTTTTTGGGATGGATTATAATCAGTAATGCAATATTGCTGGCATAAATTAATTATATTCTGAAAACGATTCTTCAAATATTTACTGCTGGTAATGAAATGATTTTACAAACGTTCAAATGGGACTTTCTATTTACAATAATCTTACAACTAGCATTGCGCAAACATACCTTCACTAGTCTTGAGCTTCTCAAAAAAGTAAATCAATAATGTTAGTTCCTCTTATGGTAATAATTAGTTGCTGTCTCTGTACATCCGTTAATAGTCTCTTGTAAATCATAGCCGGTGGCTGGCAGGCGCACCACTCCTCTCAACCTCTCGCTTAAGACCTGCTACCGACTCGCTTCGCATCTCGCTTACTACTGACTTCCTACGACCGCTAAAGTTCAGTCTCTCCCGCCAACAATGCTTTTTGGTGCAGATAATCCCTGCTACCATTACAGAATGTATCAATGCGCGGTCTTTCCCGCTCTTTTCTTAAAATGTATCCATACGCAGTCTCTCCTGCCCTTTTTAAAATTTACCATAATTATTTACAAAATGGCAAATATTAATCCTCTTAATAAAATATAAACATCTTTCATTAATTGTGGTTTGACAATAGGCAATAGAAATATACACATCTTACAACCGTGTGTCAATAGACCGTTCTCTTCGAGGTAATTCCTAATTTTCGAACACAATATATGCACCAAAATCCTGCTGCGTACCTACATTAATGATATGGGCCTATAATATAGTGGATTATTCCTGCTACCTCCCTTTAATATTGCTGTGACTTGTACAAATTTCCAGGAGTAACTACGCAATCCTGGAGAGAAGTAAATGCATCATTGACAGTTGTATCAGTAACACGAATGTCATAATGGTCGGTAGAGTAATTACAGATCGCTCTGAAAATGTCACGTAGGGACATCACTATATGACAATCGCTGTGAGTGAGGGACTCGATACACTCTCATTTTCAACGCGTAAGGTGATATAAGGAGATCAGTTAATCATGTAGGAAGGCGCAGGATTTTGATAGTAGCCTGAGTTCTTCCATTTGTTGTCTCTTCGACTAAAGAATCCATTAACCATAAGCGAGCTTGTCTGGCACCTAAGATGGAATAATAAAATTCCTGGATCTGCCAGAGATCTCTCGCCCTCTCGGCGCCGTAATGCATTAAAGCTTTCCGGAGTAATGGTTTTGCGTGCCCTGACGACCATTCCACAAGAGAAGGATAAAAGGGGTGCAAACTCAAAGTAAATCTTTGGAACGATAATCTTTAGGGAAGGGTGCTTTAAGTGAGATGTGTTCAACATCCAGGGGAGGCGATAAAGTTGTCGAGGTTGTGGCATATGGTTTAAGAATACAGTTAGGCACATTGATCAGTGAAACAAGAGGATAGCACGTGTATCGTTAAGAGTCTTCCACATAAAGAGTCAGAAGGATAAAAGCGATCGAGTCTGTTGCTGGAAGTAGGTGCCTAACGCGTATACCTGAAGAGAGTGGGATATGTGAGATCCATGCATCGCGTATTTGCAGAGAGCTCACCACATCGTCCAGTACCTTTCTGAAAAACTGGGAAGGGGACTGTGCGACAGGATACGATAAAATATCCGCCTAACTGTTCTGCCGAGTTTTACGAAATAAATAACTATATCCTCTTCGTAAAAGCGCGCTCAAACTGAGGAACTGGCAGATCCTGAAGGAGCATAAAGAAGAATTAAAGTAAGATCACAAAAAGCGCAGCCTATCTCACGACCATTATAAAAAAACTTCGAAATCAATCAGAGGTATACCCTCTCTGTAATATAACGCAGTACAAGTAGATAATGTGAAAAAATTCGAAAACATAGTGCCGCACTGCCCGCTGAACGCCTAGCGGGTCGGTGACGCAACCCGCACAACTTGCCTCGGCGCTTGGCCGTCGCACCAGGGTACGCCTGCTGCGAGTTACTACCAAAACTCGCCAGAGACCTTTAAAGTCGTGTTGAAACCTGCTCACTATGTGTTTCTGTATGAAATTTAGCCCAACATTACCTGCCATTCTATAAAATTCTACTTATTACCAAAACTATGCATCTACAAACTGTTATCCAAATTAAACTCGTACACAAACTTCTGGCCAAACAGAACCTAGTTTGAATTGAACTGTAACTGGTCTGAATACAGTTTGTCTTTATATTAACTGAGAAGTTGAATTAAAACAATTATCTGCCCCTAATCAGAATTTCCACTTACCTCTCGTCTTGACAACATTATTGCACGTTTCTCGTAGCACAACAGTCAACAGCAAGCAGGCAGCGACTAAGATGGATTTTTATTGCTAAATAAATATTCGAACTGTTGCTTACCACATGGTGCAATGTGGTAATGCGTAATGGTAAAAAGATAGGTGGGGAGACTATCTGTCCCTGTGGAACGATATTCAAAGCAACGACTTTAGTGTGAAGTATGTGTTAAAAACGACTGAGTACAATTTCACGTGATCTTCACATATAACATCGATATGAACAATACTATGCTTAACAAAGTGAATGATAATTTGAAAAGGATACAACGTTAACAGAAAATTTCTATAAAAACCACTCAGCTTAATATTTGATGTCTTAATGCACGACACAGGGATGTGGGATGGTCTTTCTCTAAGCAATTTAACTATCTAACATTAATTATTTTAAAAATTAGCAGTCTTATCTCAAACCTCTTCTCTTCAGAAATAATAACATTAATCAAAATTTATATTCTCTTCGCTTTCCAATACATTCATCTTATTCATCTTCAGTGCCCTCCACAATAAATCCTTCTTCATCTAACAAATACGATCACAAATCAACTCAACACTTCAACTAAGGGTGTATCAGACTGCGCAGAGGCAAAGACTGTGCCGCAGCGAGACCAAAGATTAACAAAAGAATAACTTGCTCTCTCTCTCTCTCTCTCTCTCTCTCTCTCTCTCTCTCTCTCTCTCTCTCTCTCTGTCTCTCTCTCCGATGAGCACTTCGATACCTTACAAAACTCAAAATGACTTGTCCACGTTACAATGTATCACAGTCCATGACAGAGTTAATTGATAAATCCGAATATACAGGATAGGATATCTTTCTTCCTCGCTCTTTCCGTTTTTTTTATTATTATTTTCTTTTATCGTGATGTTGCACGCTCAGGTTGAAATGCTGTTTGTTGCGGCTTTGCGGGAAGGCGACAGGAGGCAACACACTGACGGTTCGTCGTTTACCATCACCACGTGTTCCACTCGATACAAGATGGAGCTCTGGAACAGGTTTATCCTCACTCAATTCCGAAGAGGAAGTCTAGGTCTCGGGAGATACTTCGGACGGGTGCTGGCTGCTTTCGAACTTTGAACAGCACCTGGTATCATCCTGGGGAGGGGTGAGGCCTCCTCCAACTAAACCTTTTCAGTAGAGTGGAGAAGAGCAGAGGAATCATCTGACTGCTCACTATCTTGGGTGCGTCTATATTTGTTTTGAAGTGGAGGTGGCGACGGGACGATAGCTACATGACAAAGTCCCTACGCGAGGTTAACGGAAATGAGCTAGGACCGTCAAGTAATGGCTCGTGCTGCCCCGCTGTAACTTCGGTAGACACAATGTCTGTCACTTGGGGAACCAGCTTCGCTTTTTACGTTGTTGGTAAGTGGATTTTTAGACCGTGACACTACATGTGCAATTTGCATGGAGGTGATAACTCTCATAACATGTGAAACAGATCCCTTCTTATCCTGTGTAAATTGTACGTACCCAGTATCCACACACGTGCAAATGAGAGGTGAATTCCGTTTTACCAAACCTTCAAACAAAGTTGATTGGACCAGCGTTACCGACCCTTATTCCTCATGTCCTCAAATGGAAGCAAGACGGTCTTGAGGAAACTGTCATCAGCTTCGGGCGAAAGGCTAAACACGCTACCATTCGTATATTCCACCACCACATTCACCAGAATCACCATCTTATTAGAACCATCACAATGAGTGATGCCACAAAAGGAACGTGTCAGTCTGAAGCGGATGTAGAAATTTAACATAAAACTTATACGACTCAGCATCGAAGGAAGGAAGCAGTGTGAACCTTTTCTGAAGTAACCCTGATTGTATCTACAAGCCAATCATGAATTTCTAACGAACTTAGCTGCACATGCCATGTGGACAAGTCGAAACTAAAACTGGCGGTATCTATGCATGGAATGTTCCTGAGAACAATGAACGATATCACGGCGCAAGACAACGCCGCGTCAAAACTGAGTCACGCAGAGGGACAAACAACGATGCGACGCACGCGAGTACTCACTGATGGGCAACAAGGCAACTCTCGCAGCGCTACGATAGCAGCGTGAAGCGGGAATGTCATGCGGACGTAGTTTCCTTCAGACCTAAATTCCCCCTTCTCGCACCGCAACGACTCCCACCCATTAAACCCCTTTTTTGTTTTTTGTATTTTTTTAAAATTTCTTCATCTCAGAGCAGCACTTCCAACATACGTCATCAATTATTTGTTGGATGTATTCCAATCTCTGTCTTCCTCTACAGTTTTGGCCCTCTGCAGCTCCCTCTAGTACCATGAAACCCATTCCCTCATGTCTTAACATATGTCCTATCATCCTGTTCCTTCTCCGTATCAGTGTTTTCCACATGTTCCTTTCCTCTCCGATTCTGCGTAGAACCTCCTCATTCCATGCCATATTTTCAACATTCGTCTGTAGCACCACATCTCAAATGCTTCGATTTTCTTCTGTTCCGGTATTCCCACAGTCCATGTTTCACTACCATACAATGCTGTACTCCAGGCGTACATTCTCAGAAATTTCTTACTCAAATTAAGTCCGATATTTGATATTAGTAGACTTCTATTTCTACTACATCTCATTACCTTCGTATTTCTTAGATTTACTCTCAATCCATACTGTGTACTTATTAGACTGTTCATTTCGTTCAGCGGATCATGTAATTCTTATGCACTTTCACCCAGGATAGCAATGTCATCTGCGAATCGTATCACTGATATTATTTCACCTTGAATTTTAGTTCCACTCTTGAACCTTTCTTTTATTTCCATCATTGCTGCCCCGACATACAGATTGAACAGCACGGGCGAAAGGCTACATCCTTGTCTTACACCCTTTTTAATAAGAGCACTTCGCTCTTGGTCGTCCATTCTTATTAATCCCTCTTGATTGTTGTACGTATTGTGTGTAACCCGTCTCTCCCTATACCTTACCCCTACTTTATTCAGAATTTCGAACATCTTGCACCATTTTACTTTGCCGAACGCTTTTTCCAGGTCGACAAATCCGATGAAAGTTACTTGATTTTTCTTTAGTCTTACTTCCATTATTAAATGCAATATCAGAATAGCCTCTCTCGTGCTTTTACTTTTACTAAAGCCAAACTGATCGTCGCCTAACACATAATCAATTTTCTTTTCCATTCTTCTGTATTATTTTTCTTGTAAGCAACTTGATGTATGACGTGTTAAGCTGATTGTGCAATAATTCTCGCACTTGTCAGCTCCTGCCGTCTGCGAAATTGTGTGGATGATGCTTTCCGAAAGTCAGATGGTACGTCACCAGATTCAGATATTCTACACATCAATGTGAATTGCCACTTCCCTCAATGATTTTAGAAGTTATGATGGAATGTTATCTGTCCCTTCAGCTTCATTTGACCTTAAGTCCTCCAAGGCTCTTTTAAATTCTGATTCTAACAGTGGATCCCCTATCTCTTCTAAATCGATTCCTGTTTCTACTTTTATCACATCAGACAAATCTTCCCCCTCATTGAGGCTTTAAATGTATTCTTTCCACCTATCCGCTCTCTCCTCTTCATTTAAAAGTGGAACTCCAGTTGCACTCTTAATGTTACCGCCCTTGCTTTTAATGTCACCGAAGGTGGTTTTGACTTGTATGCTGATTCCGTCCTTCCGACAATCATTTCTTTTTCGACGTCTTCACACTTTTCCTGCAGCCATTTCCTCTTAGCTTCCCTGCACTTCCTATTTATTTTCATTTCTCAGCGGCTAGTATTTCTCTATTCCTGAGTTTCCCCGAACATTTTTGTACTTCCTCCGTTCATCAATCAACTGAAATATTTCTTCCGTTTTCATTGGTTTCTTCGCAGTCACCTTCTTTGTACCTATGTTTTCCTTTCCATCTTCTGTGATGGCCCTTTTTATAGATGTCCATTCCTCTTCAACTGTACTTCCTACTGAGCTATTAGTTATTGCTGTACCTATAGCCTTAGAGAACTTCATCATTTCTTAGTACTTCCGTATCCCACTTCTTTGCATATTGATTCATCCTGACTAATTTCTTAAACTTCAGTCTACTCTTCATCGCTACTCTATTGTGATCTGAGTCTATATCTGCTCCTGGTCACATCTTAGAATCCAGTATCTGATACGGAATCTCTGTCTGACCGTGAGGTAATCTAACTGAAATCTTCCAGTATTTCCTGGCCTTTTCCAAGTATACCTCCTCCTCTTGTTATTCTTGAACAGGGTATTCGCTTTTACTAGCTGAAACTTGTTACAGAACTCAATTTTTGTTTCTCCTCTCTCATTCCTTGTCACAAACCCATATTCTCCTGTAACCTTTTCTTCTTCTCCTTCCCCTACAACTGCAATCCATTCCCCCATGACTATTTGATTTTCATCCCCCTTTACATTCTGTATTACCCTTTCAATGTCTTCATACACTGTCTCTATCTCTTCATCTTCAGCTTCCGGCGTCGGCATGTATACCTGAACTATCGTTGTCGGTGTTGGTTTGCTGTCGATTCTGATAAAAATAACCCTGTCACTGAACCGTTCACAGTAACACACTCTCTGCCCTACCTTCCTATTCATAACGAACCCTACTCCCGTTATACCATTTACAGCTACTGTTGATATTATCCTATCCTCGTCTGACCAGAAATCCATGTCTTCTTTCCAGTTAACTTCACTGACCCCTGCTATACTAGATTGAGCCTTTGTATCTCCCTTTTCAGATTTTCTGGTTTCCGTACCACGTTCAAGCTTCTGACATTACACGCCCCGACTCATAGAACGTTATCCTTCCGTTGGTTATTCAACCTTTTTATCATTGTATCCTTCCTCTTGGCAGTCCCCTTCCGGAGATCCGAATGGAGGACTATTCCGGAATCTTTTGCCAATGAAGAGATCATCATGGCAGTTCTTTAGTTACGGGCCACATGTCCTGTGTATACACATTACGTGTCTTTAATTCAGTAGTTTCCTTTGCCTTCTGCATCCTCATGCCGTTGATTCTTCTGCCTTTAGGGGCAGTTTCCCACCCCTAGGACAAGAGAGTTCTCTGAACCTCCTCCGCCCTCTTTGACAAGGCCGTTGGCAGAATGAAGGTGACTTCTTATGCCGGAAGTCTTCGGTCACCAATGCTGATTATTTATCAAAATTCGATCAGCGGCGTGATTCGAACCCGGGACCGAAGACGTTTTGATTATGATCCAAAAAGGCTACCCCTAGACAACTCCCCTACTCTCCTATTTCTCATTCACGTAGGAGTTCGGACGTTGGCTGTAAATCATACAGCCAATGCACCCACAGAATTATAGCTATGAGTGGAGCTTGTTTTGTTGGATATGTGGGACAGAACGATCACCATTCATACCTATAATATGGACTCTTTCTGAAGCTGTAGGAAAGTATCCAGGGCAGCTGCGTTAAAGGACCACTCAGGTGAGCCCATATATAAAGTGCTATCTTGTGGATGAAAAGGATAATGGTGGACCTATTATACTTCTGACGAACGCATAGCAGCATCTCAGGGAATTGGTACGATCTCTGTGAGAAAAAATAACCGGGACCATGTGTGTTGAATTCTACAGAAACCATTTACTGCTCTCACCACTCAAGGAAAGCCATAATGCACACTGGTATGACGATGGAACTCTCTAATATACAATATGGCGCAATTCGGTGACTTACAAATGACTCTGAATAGTATGATTTTGGGTATTTGTCCCCTTCATTATAAAATACTAAGGCAATTAAACTGCTGGCGTTTCCTGTGATAATCTTCATAGTGGTTAACTGCCATACAGTCTTTCCATATGGTATATTATACAGGGCGATTCACGAAGGTGTGCAAATGTTTTAATATGTTATTCTATACGTAAAACTAAAGAGAAAAGTTCATATAAACATAGGCCCGCAAATGTTTTGTCTGGGAGTGAAACAGTAATTATTTTGTGTTCTATGCACCGTTCTTTTGCTTTGGATGCCATCATTTAGACAGCAACCTTATACGTCACAACGGACACTTACTTGGAGTACAAAACTCATCACGTCCATTGTACAGTAATGTTAATTGTGAACAGTGCAGATTCACCCTGTGCGAGTGTTTATCAAAATACAGTGAATTTTGCCAGAACAACTTGGTATTGTTGCTGCGAGTGGCTCCTCTCCCTGCTAGACAGTAGTTATTACAGGACACATCATAGCAAGCATTGCAGACAGCAGCAGATCAACTTCCGCAGACAGGACCAGGTACATGGGTTTAGGCACTCGGTAGTTAAATATCGACCCCAGTTCCTGTGTCTAGGGAGTGTTGTACAGTCTCGAGTGCTTTTATTGGTACTGCATATCTACCCCCTTTCTTCGCGGGCGTGCTACAAGATGTTTTGGGCATATCGTATCTCTCGAAAGCCTACCTACCGTATGAGCTGGCTGTCTGCGACGAGGAAACAGAGAGCAGTGTTGTAGTGCTGGGACGGCACTTGCGAGGCACGCTGGGTTGCAGCAGTGTTATCATTACTCACAATAGTGAGGCCGAGGTAGGTGACGACTGTTCAGTTTGTGGCAGCCTCCTTGCAGCGTAGTGTCCTCACCCGTGCTCTGTTGTACAGAACCCAGTTTCAGCTCAATTATTTAGGTAATCTAGTGCAAGACTACACATTAATAAATACAGACCCTAAACAGAAGGATGCAATTGAAGAACTGTGTGATAAGAGCATCCTCTTGCAACTCGATAGTAGCTTGCTCAGTTGGCAGGAGAACTAAGGTCAGGATTGGGGTTCTGTTTCTGGGCTGGCCGATCAGTAACGAATGTCCGACTTCACTGGGCAAGGCCAGACATGTAATTGGAGTTTATTTAACAAAATACTCAACCACCTGTGGTCTATGGTGTAGAGGATCATGAACTTAACCTTTCTCATTAATAAACAAGTTGGTAGACGTGACCGAGTGGCTAGATTCTACTTTACTTATTAGGCAATTTTTCATGTTATCTGCCCCCTGACTCGTGGGAAGCTAAGCAGAACTGTTCTGGAAGCTCCTGCTGTGGGTGAAACATTGTGTTCCGATGGATGTTTGAAATCCCCATACACAAGATGGGAAAGGAAAAGGACACATGGAAGGGAAGACCCACGATAATTGCAACATTATTCGTTTGAGTTTTCATATTTCTTTAAAGAAAACATTACACTAATAAACGAAGTACAATATTAATCGCCGGCTGGAGTGGCAGAGCGGTTCTAGGCGCTACAGTCCGAAACCGCGCGTCCGCTGCGTCGCAGGTTCGAATCCTGCCTCGGGAATAGATGTGTGTGATGTCCTTAGGTTAATTAGGTTCAAGTGGTTCTAAGTTCTACGGGACTGACGACCTCAACAGTTAAGTCCCATAGTGCCCAGAGCCATTTGAACCATTTGAACAATATTAATCACGTCAAAGAACGAGCAAGTAGACTATTTATTCTTTTTTTGTTTACAAATAATCGGTTTAAGCCACTGATAAAAGGCCCCAAGGCACAAGAAAGAAATGAGAAATAAATCAAAGTTGTAAGATAATGAGGCAAGACACTTCCTATTTAAACCAATTTGACCTCAGAATAATTGAAAGAAATGCTCTCCCCAAAACCTTAAGAACAAGTTGCCACTTATGGCTCTTCAAACGGTTTTAAAAAAGGAAATGTAAATTAATTTTAATCTTAATCAGACTAGCCTTTGAAAGGAACATCTACAACTGCGATTACTAAATAGCAAGTCCAAACAGTCAGTCTTCTGAGCAGACCAACCATTAAAGTTAAATGCCAACTATTACGACACAGCAAGATTTCTTTGACATGGAATGAATACAATACGGAAGTGATAGCAAAATATTT